>NC_067479.1:20985335-21615335 GCF_947179515.1 Apodemus sylvaticus
AAATTGGGGTTTTCGGGGCTGGAGAACTGGCTTAGTGATTAGCTTGTTTGTATTCCACAGGTCCCAAGTCTAGTTAGTTCCCAGTAAACAAAAGAGTTGAATGGCTCCTAACTGCCTGGAAATCCAGTTGGCCAGGGGATCTGACATCCTCTTCTGGCCTCTGTGAGGACCCAAACATATGTGGCAAACATGTAAGAATCACACACAAGTAAGTATAGGTAAAACAAAATAAATTTCAAAGTACAGAGGTTCCCATCTATCTAGTTCTGAGGCAATTCTATATGAGTTCACAAACCTTTCTTTTGTTTTCAGGTTTTTTCCAGGTAGTACTATTGATTGGACCTAGGTAATGACATTCGTTAGCCAAGGATATTACTTGAGTTATACACATTGAGCTATATATCCTGCCCTCTTTTTACCTTTTAGTTTGGAACAGGGCGGCATGGGACTTCTTAGACTAGCCTTGAGCTCACTCTGAGGCCTAGGCTGGCATGAACTTGTGAGCCTCCTACTTCTCAGCCTCCTGAGTGCCTGGGATCCCAGGCCTGGCTTTTATTTTAATTAATTAATTGATTAATTCTGCAGTGTTTTGATTACTGAATACTATTACTACTTCTTCTGGCATATGGGAATGTTCTATAACTTGAAGAGGTAGGAAGGTGTCTAATTTTCCAGCTCCCTTTATTTATGACTCAATGGCACAACTCTGAGGTACTTTTGGCCAAAATGTTGGAAGTAGATTATGCATATAATACCACCATTCCAGAGATAGATGAAAGTATTTCATTTTCTTCCCCTTAAAGAAACATACATATGATACATAGGAAGAAAGCAGAACAGGAGAAAAAGTTAACCATACCATTAAGAGTACAGTGATTTTTCGGTATTTGGGCTGCGTATCCCTTTAATTCTCTTCCCCCGCCACTCCCCCAGTTCACGCATAATAGCAAAATAAAAATCATAATACATATGCTATCTTTTTACTAGCTCCTGGCTAAGAATATAAGAGTGTTTCTTCATTATTAAATACAAGTGTGGGAAATATGTCTTAGGAATTATCATTGGGCTCAAGCAAAAGATTTTAGCTTTTGCTCTTTGGTTTCCTAACCAAGGCCATTGGAGAGAAACATTACATCTCTTCCCTATTTCCACTGCAAAGAACTGTTAACCCTCCACTTGCCTATGCCAGGGGGATATGCTTTACATTTTTTTACCCAAGAAAAATAAAATACTGACCATCAAATGTTTCTGTACTGTACTGTTACTGTAATTTTTGACAGGTAGTGTAGTCTTCTCCACAAAAGTAATGGATTGGTCCAATCTGCAACGTCAACTTCTCCTTGAGAATTACCATTGGCATGAGCTAAACCATTCGGTGCTCTGCCATTGTGTAAATTTTGCTACATTTTATTCTGGGAATGGGGTCAATAATGTCACAGATCGAAGCCTGGGCACTTTGGCAACAGTGAGATCAATGCTGTTTTGCATTTCCTTTATCGATAGACTTTGGAAGGCCACACTTACAAACCAAGTCTGCATTCACATTTTTGGCAAGCCTTAATCTGAAAAATGAAGGTTAACTGACTTCTGCCAAATAACTATAAAATATCTTATTTTATTTCTCAAATCTCTATGATATTCAATCACTTTTTCCTCTTTATGTGTCCATGGATGTGGAAAGGAAAGGAAAGGAAAGGAAAGGAAAGGAAAGGAAAGGAAAGGAAAGGAAAGGAAAGGAAAGGAAAGGAAAGGAAAGGAAAGGAAAGGAAAGGAAAGGATGTGGTTTTAGTCTTAGATAACTAACACAAATATATATTTATGTTACAGAGCCTTTTTAAATTATATATTTTTTTTACTTTTTTACTGATGATAATCAATATGACAGATAACCCTGGAAGTTAAAAGACAATCAGAAATAAAAACCTATCAAACAAGAACACCAAAAATTACCCAAAGATTTTACACCCAGCTTGAGAGGAAGCCAGGCAGTCGATAGATTTTAGCTTTTGCTCTTTGGTTTCCTAACCAAGGCCATTGGAGAGAAACATACAGTTGTAACATAGGATTTCCTATGTGCTTGTGTTTGTATTTCACATGGATTTGCTTATTGTCTCCCTAACTTGAGTCTTTGTCAGGAGCCTCTCAGGAGACGCCATATCAGGCTTCCATCAGCAAGCACTTCCCAGCATCCACAATAATGTCCCAGTTTGGTGGCTGTATAGAAGATGGATCCTCAGGTGGGGCAGTCTCTCATGGCCTTTCCTTCAGTCTCTGCTCTGCCCACTGTCTTTGTATTTCTTCCCTTGAGTATTGTGTTCCCCCTTCTAAGAAGGACTGAAGCACCCACACTTTGGTCTTCCTTCTTCTTGAGTTTCATGTGGTCTGTGAATTTAACCTTGGGTATTCTGAGCTTCTGGACTAATATCCATCAGTGAGTGCATATCATGTGTGTTCTTTTATAATTGGGTCACCTCACTTAGGATGATATTTTGTATATTCTTTATTTACATTTCAAATGTTGTTCCCTTTCCTGGCTCCCCCCTTCCCAGAAAATCCCATACGCCATCTCCACTTCCCCAATCAACCCTCCCCTGCTTCCCTGTCCTGGTATTCTTCTATACTATTGCATCAAGTCTTTCCAGGACCAAGGGCCTCTCCTCCCTTTGATGTCCAACACGGCCATCCTCTGCTGCCTATGTGTCTGGAGCCATGTGTAACTCCATCTGTACTCTTTGGTTGATGGCTTTGTCCCTGGGAGCTCTGGGAGTATTGGGTGACTCATATTGTTGTTCCTCCTGTTGCACTGCAAACTCCTTCAGCTCCTTGGGTCCTTTCTCTAGCTCCCCCATTGGGGACCCTGTACTCAGTTCAACGGCTGGCTGAGAGTGGCCCCTTCTGTATTTGTCATGCACTAGCAGAGCCTCCCGGGTGATAGCTATATCTGGCTCCGGTCAGTCAGCACTTGTGGGCATCCATAATAGTGTCTGGATTTTGTACCTATATATAGGATGAATCCCTGGGTGGGGTAGTCTATGGATGGTCTTTCCCTCAGACTCTGTTCAACCTTTTGCATTTGTATCTCCTTCTGTGGGTGTTTTTTCCCCTTTCTACAAGGAACTCAAGAATCCATACTTTGATCTTCCTTCTTCTTGGGCATCAGTATCCCAGACCTCAAGCAGTACAACAGAGCAATAGTGTTAAAAAACTGCATGGTATTGGTACAGTGACTAGCAGGTAGATCAATGGAATAGAATTGAAGACCCAGAAATGAACCCGCACACCTATGGTCACTTGATCTTTGACAAAGGAGCTAAAAACCATCCAGTAGAAAAAAGATAGCCTTTCCAACAAATGGTGCTGAGTCAACTGGAAGTGAGCTTGCAGAAGAATGCAAATCGATCCATTCTTATCCCCTTGTACTAAGCTCAAGTCCAAGTGGATCAAGGACCTCCACATAAAATCAGACACACTAAAACTAATAGAAAACACACTGGAGAAGAGCCTTGAGCACATGGGCACAGGGGAAATTTTCCCGAACAGATCACCAATAGCCTATACCCTAAGATCAAGAATTGACAAATGGGATCTCATAAAATTACAAAGTTTCTGTAAGGCAAAGGATACTGTCAATAGGATAAAATGGCAACCAAAAAATTGGGAAAAAATCTTTACCAAGCCTACATCAGACAGAGGGCTAATATCCAAGATATACAAAGAACTCAAGAAATTATACTCCAGAGAACCAAATAACCCTATTAAAAAATGGGGTACAGAGCTAAGCAAAGAATTTTCACCTGAGGAATATCAAACGGCTGAGAAGCACCTAAAGAAATGTTCAACATCCTTAGTCATCAGGGAAATACAAATCAAAACAACCCTAAGATTTCACCTCACCTGTCAGAATGGCTAAGATAAAAACTCAGGAGATAGCAGGTGCTGGAGAGGTTGTGGAGAAAAAGGAACACTCCTCCACTGCTGGTGGTGTTGCAAGCTGGTACTACCACTCTGGAAATCAGTCTGGTGGTTCCTCAGAAAACTGGGCATAATACTACTAGAGGACCCTGCTATACCACTCCTGGGCATACACGCGGAAGATTCCCCAGCATGTAATAAGGACCCAAGCTCCACTATGTTCATAGCAGCCCTATTTATAATAGCCAGAAACTGGAAAGAACCCAGATGTCCCTCAATGGAGGAATGGATACAGAAAATGTGTGTTCTTTTGTGACTGAGTTCCCTCACCCAGGATGACATTTTCTAATTCCATCCACTTACCTAAGAATTTCATAACCATATTTCTTAATGTTCATACAATGTTACTTGCATGTATGTTTTCAGGGCTGATCATTTGGCAACAGACAACCAATCGGCGTGCTCTTCCCTAGGAAGGGCCACTTCTGGCTTCTGGTTTTACCCAGTTGCCTGTAGTTCCTGGTTTGAGTTGAAGCCTCCTGAGTTTTTCCCACACAGTTCGTTATGTTTGTTGGCGTTATCAGTCAGCTTAAGTCTGGGCACTGACCTGCTTTCTCATCCTTCAGTATAGGTTTATCTTGGAAAGTGAAGAAACTTTTCTCTTATAGGAAGATGCTTGGAGAATCCTGACAGTGCTCACCTTAGACAGTGATCTGAGGTAGGGACTGTTGCAGGGACAATGCAAAACTTAAATGAAATGAGTTACTTATACTTTACTGTGAGAAATGCATTTATTTTTATTAAATGGAGGAAATTTCAATGCATCTGGAAGCTTTCTGAACCCATCTCCGGGACAGGATTATAAATCTGTGGAATGTTTGTTAAGTGTGTCACCTCTGGGATGGTAGGCTTCTGTTGCTGTCACATTTTCCTCTTCCCCACTTTCATTTTACATACAGGCAGAAGGCCTGACTGTGCCAGTCAGAAGGAAACAGCTGAACAGAGCCCGTCCAAATGCAGCAGCAGCTGAACAGATGCGGCACGAGTGATGCCGCAGATGTTAAAATGTACATGGCTACTACACCTGGTTTTGGGGACACTATATCCAGAGAGTTGCTTGAAAGTAAATCAAATCATCCAGGATGAGAAAAAAAATTATTTGTCCAAATTTAAACAGGAAGCATTAGCATAAGCCCATATGCATCATGTCATAAGACCATCATAGTATTTCCATATTATCTCTTATTAGTTCATTGACTCAGTCTATTGGTTTTTTAGCCCAATGTTAACCCTCTAGGCAGACATCTTGACTGAGCTGTTCATACAGTGCCTAGATCTTTATTGGTGAGAGGTGCCAGCTAATTCAGAGTCCACCAGACAGACCCATCAGTGTGTGGCAGCTTTAAATTGTCTTCTCCAGAACCCATTTCTTTGCAGCAACTCCGTGCACTGGTTATTCATGACTGAATCAATTTCTCTTTAGCTTTCTTTGGGAATACCTCAGGATAACTACATTTCAGCTCATCTGCACAGGATATCATGATCATGTGGTTCAAGCTAGTAGGTCAGATTGCATTTCCTCTTCTAAACGTTCTGCTTTCAGAGTACGCTTGGCTATCAAGCCTTATGGTTTTCAACTTTAAAATATATACCTGAAAAGGACCATGGGAATCACAGATCTTCAAAGAACAAAGGAAGACATAACATACATGTCTCACAGTGGAATCTCACACAGAAGAAATACATGCTAATAATGGTGGATGGAACATGCTAATACATGCTAATAATGGTGGATGGGATAAAACATTCAAATATTTATACATACATTTGAATCTATCAATGTACTGTTTTGTTTTTGTTTTTGTTTTTTTGTTTTTTGTCCCCCCCCCCCAGGATTTCTCTGTGTAGCCCTGGCTATCCTGGAACTCACTCTGTAGACCAGGCTAGCCTCAAACTCAGAAATCCACCTGCCTCTGCCTCCCAAGTGCTGGGATTACAGGTGTGCGCTACCACCACCCGGCCAATGTACTGGTTTTTATGTGAATTGAATTTAATTTAAATAAGTTGGAGGCCTTTAAACATTTTTTTCCTCTATCTTGAGAGTTTAAGAAGAAATCATCTTCAAGGTTTGATCCTATCAAACGTGTATTTCTGGTTTTGTTTTAATTTTTTTTTTTACTTTACATCCCTCTCACTGACCCTTCCTGGTCACCCCCTCCTGTGATCCCTCCCCTCAAACTTGTTTTGAAAGTTGGGCGTCCAATATAGTGTAAAAGAGAGAGAGCATCATGGTTTATGGTGTGGTGACTCTTCCATCTGTACTTTTATAAATACATTATGACAATCAGTAATGACCTTCCGTCTCAGGAATGTTCACATTAGGTGTAAGGCTAGCCTGCTAATTAACTCTGACATTGCATCAGCCTTGTGTTGAGAATACTTCAAAACTACTTAGGAACTACTTCAGAATTTTACAGAGTTCACTATGTGGTTTTGACACAGATAAATTCTCATTTTATGTAAACAAATAAAATCTTGCTGCAACTCTTTGGATTACCATGGTTACCACCAGTCAGACACTATACAGGTTCACAATCCTACCTTATTTTTATATAACTTCATATAATGCTGAAAATAATGAACAAATGTTGCTTTTCCTTATTTAATTCCAACCATCTTAGGATCTCGGTATAAAAATGTAACATTAGAAATAAGCATAGCTCCCTACAGTTACTCATAACAACAATTTTATCTCGAGAGTCATTTTTTCCAAGTGATAAATTAAATGGGAATCATTTAATTCTTCATCTATGCTATAGAGGCTCAAGTGTGATTTTGAGTTGAAAGTTGTAAAAGAAACAGTACTTTATGTGTCAGCGACAAGCCTATAAACACTTTGTGAGCTTCAAACATCCCCTGGGATTCACTGGGGACTTTAGGTCACCAGAGATAACAACTGAGAACTTTGCTTAGTACAAAAGTTTGCTTTAGTAGATAGATGTACAACATAATGCTTGCCTGGCTGTGTAGAGAACAGTTCTAATGAGAACCTTCATTTTACAAGTTGTATTTGCATTTTTAAAGGCAATTTTGACAATTTGGCTACTCACCTCTTTCTGGTTTTATCTATTTCCTACATTCTCTGATTCTGTCCAACTCCCTGAAAACTGACTGATCCTGGCAACTAGTGTTACTGTAATGGAGATAAGAGAAGGGGGAGATAGAAAACGAGGGCCCGTGATTGTTTTGCAGACAAGATATCTGTCCAGTCTTGTACTGAATAGCTGCGCACTGAGAACTCAAGCAATCACATTCAGAAAAGAGAAATTAGTATTTTCAGTTATAATATTTTGATTTCTTTTCCCCAACACAAAATTATAGAATTAAAAATGTAATAAGACCTGAACTTTTCCCTAGAGAACAAAATGGCTATTGAGTACGCCATCTCTACCAAACCCCAAATAGACCCATTTTTATTTATTTTTATTTTTATTTTGCATGTTTTGAGTAGTTACTAGAAAGCAAAAGGTATTTAGAAGTACGGAGTAAAGTACTTCATACATTTCGCTGGGAGGAAGGCCATCAACATGAAGAACAGTCGTTACCACAGAGGACTAAGAGTTGAATCTGTGTGTTGTGCAGGGGGACACTGTTGTCTAATCACTTTTCTTCTCTGGTCCAAAGATATTAATTATTGCATTTAGAATATCTCAGCACTCTCCAGAGTGCACTGTTATTCACACAGCTCAGCACAAATCCTGAGGAATAAACTATAGCAACATGTATTTCACAGAGCAGGAAGGAGCTAACATAAACCAACCAAATCTTGAAGTTGAGGAAAAGAAATAATGAGCAAATGGGAAGTGATTTAGCGATAGAGATTTAAAAACATCAAGAATCAGAGCCCCTCATGGTGTCTTGCCCCAGCTCAGGGGAGTTGTGGGTGAAGGACGCCATTGTCTTCAGTGATGTAGCCATAGGCACAGTAAGTAGTTATAATCCAGTGCATGGCTATAAACTCAGGCCCACCAACACCCTAGTTAAACTCAGTGGATTATAAAGCAGAGAAAACAATAAGATTTAAATGGGATTTGAACTTTGTTGGAGAAGGGGGCGGTTGGCCTGGTGCAGCTGCATAAGAGAAGGTATGGAGACAAGTGTGACCAGAATGTATCGCATCCTTGTTTGAAAAGTACAGCAGATAGATGTTTTTAAAAAATGAATTAAAACCCTGGAAGTTCCCTTTTCTGTTTCCTATCAGTGTTCTGCCATACTCTCACTGATACAAAGATGGAATCCTCTGAATGTGAGATAATAAATATCTCCCATCTCTTAAAATTCAAGAATTAAAAGAATTGTATAAGGAAAAATGATTGCTATTGAAGACCACTCTTACTCCATAGTGATCTGATAGGAGGCACGGGATTAGTTTGATCTTCTTATATTTGTTGATATCTGTCTTGTGACCAATTATATGGTCAAATTTGGAGAAGGTACCATGAGGTGCTGAGAAAAAGGTATATTCTTTTGCTTTAGGATGAATGTTCTATCTATCTATCTATCTATCTATCTATCTATCTATCTATCTATCTATCTATCTATCTATCTCTGTTAAATCCAATTGGTCCAAAGCTTCAATTAGTTTCACTGTGTCCCTGTTTAGTTTCTGTTTTCCTGAGTGGTCCATTGAGGAGAGTGGAGTGTTGAAGTCACCCACAATTATTGTTTTAAGTGCAATGTGTGTTTTGAGCTTTAGTAAAGTTTCTTTTACGAATGAGGGCGCCCTTGCATTTGGAGAATAGATGTTCAGAACTGAGAGTTCTTCTTGGTGGATTTTTCGACAAGTAAGAAGTGTCCTTCCGTGTCTCTTTTAATGACTTTAGGTTGAAAGTCAATTTTATCTGATATTAGAATGGCTACTCTGGCTTGTTTCCTAAGACCATTTGCTTGTAAGATTGTTTTCCAGCCTTTTACTCTGAGGTAGTGTCTGTCTTTGACACTGATGTGTGTTTCCTGTAAGCAGCAAAATGTAGGGTCCTGTTTACATATCCAGTCTGTTAGTCTATGTCTTTTTATTGGGGAATTGAGTCCATTGATGTTACGCGATATTAAGGAATAGTGATGCAGCATTGTAGGGAATTTACCAAGACAGAGAAGTAGGAGGGGGTTGATTGGAGAACGGGAGGAGGGAAGAGGGCTTAAGGGACTTATGGGGAGGGGGGAACCGGGAAAGGGAAAATCATTTGGGATGTAAACAAAAAATATAGAAAAATTTAAAAAATAAATAAAAAAGAAAAAAGGAAGAAATATTACTAAAGTTAGGATCTAACTTTATTATGCTTTTCCAGAAAGAATGTGAGGAAGCTAATTTGACATATTTTACAAGGTTATTATTTTAATATTATTCTCTCCTTCTCTCTGTGTGTATGTGTGTATGTTGAAAATATTTGAGGCTTAATATTTATTTAAGGTAAATTTTAATATGAAAAATGCAGACATGTCAAGTATATAAATGGACAGGTTTAAAAAATATCCGTCCTTATGTAATGGCATATATAAAACATTTCCTTTCAGTATGAGATCCGCTTCCTCATCCCAGGTACCAAATGCATCAGACACAGTGGTTACCTCAAGAAAAGGAGCAATGAGCTATAAACTATTGAATTGGAGTTCCCTAAAGTTTAAAAGCGTACATTTGCTTCAGGACAGAATTGCCAGCTATAAAGCTTTAATGCTGGTAAATGGGCATCAATGTTTTGTTATCCAAACAGTAAAATAGAATTTTTTTCCTCCTTTAGTTTGAAAAAAGATAACAAACTATGTGCTGGTAATCTGGCCCAATGGCATGAGATTAACGACTTGCATTCAATCCCTGAGACCCACATGAAAGTGGAAGGAGAGAAGCAGTTACACAAAGTTACCCTCAAACATCCTCAAATGTGCAGTGGCAGGCTTGCACGCCCTCCTGTGCACACCACAGGCCCTACTCTACCCCTTATATGACAGAAAGACAAAGGAAAATCTGCCAAAAAATGAACCAAACATAACCACAATCATCCCTCCTTGGGTTGTGGAGACGGTGGGTCAGAAAAGCAAAGATATTAGCCAGTTTGTTCCCAACCTGTAGAGCAGTGGGGTGATTGGAGTAGCGGTTTGGAGGTGTTCGGTACATAAGCTCAGGTTTTATAATCTCTTGTAGAGCACAGTGTTATATAAGGCAATCCAGACCAAAGGGGGAAAACACAAAACAAAACAAAACAAAACAACAATAACAACAAAACAATGGCCATGGGGCAAACTAGAGATGCACTGACTACAGCTGGAGACTGAGGAGAGCTTGTGTACCATTAGAGGTGGCAACAGATCTGATATCAGTCCCAAACCAGGAGACTGTTCTCCCTTGCCTTCTATCCCAGGAACCTAAATGATGATTCGCTAGATCTTGAATGAGCTGTGGGAAAACAGAGAAGAAGCAATGCCGAAATGTCCGAAAAACCAAGCATTTTTGCTACCACAGAGAATGGGGTACAAAGCAGCCTTGTGGTTTGATTACAGATACCACAGTCCCACCCCCTTGGCTTCTGGTACTGTAGATCAAAGCCAACCCTTATACATGCAAGGCAAATGTTCTATTGCTGTTATTTCTTTTTCATACCTTAGCTCTTTGGAAACAGGGTCTTACTTGGCGTGGACTGGAAGGATTTTACGATGTAAACCTGGACAGCTGAAAATTTGTGATCTTCTTGCCTCTGGCTCCCAGTTGCTGAGATTAAAGATCTAATGACACCATAGCTAAGGCCTGTCTTTTCTTTCTCTTTTTTCTTTTTCTTTTGTGTTCACACATTCATAAAGAAAATTGCACCACCCTTAAAAGCTGTGTAAGTAAGACATGCAGTATATTAAAAACTAAAATTAGGACTGAGTGGATATAGCTCAATCATGCTGGGTTCTTATGCATGAATATTGACAAGCAATTTTACATTCATAATTTAATGTGGGTCACTCAATAGCTTGTGTAACATCACCATGAAATCCAGTCCCTGAGTATCCATGAGTCCATTCATCTAAGAAATTACAGAATATTGCTACTCGTCATTTATTTAATGTCCCATTTTCTATGGAGTTCCCATCTGAAAGGTGAAAAGGGAACTGGACAGGAGCCATGTAATAACATTGCCAGAGGGGGGGGGGAAATGTGATGTGACATTGACCACCAAGAGGAGTGGTTGCAGAGAGGAGACGTGTATGAAAGTGAGAGTTTGAAATGTTATGTTAGCATTACAGACAGGAAGGTGAGCTCTAGATTAGGCTGCCTAAGCCTTAGTAGTGGTGATTTAGATGATGTGGAGAAAGATTCACAGGTGGAGCTACTTTCTTCTTTAACCTTGTGTTTTGTGAAATCCTGCTTGGTGCTGAGGAAGGGCCTGGGTAAAATAAGAAAGGAATTTAGAGAAGAGAAATTGGTTTTGGAGAGTAGATCTTGCCCACAAGGGTATGGTGTCCTGGCACTTGGCCAGTAGCCGAGTGAGCCCAGATATATAGATCAGGGTTGGGTAATTATCCAAAGGGAGGTAACATCAGCACGCAGAGTTCTGGTCAGTTTAGTTGTTAGCCCAGATATGGACACTTATCTAAGTAGCTCGTGGATATGAGCAGAGCCTTTAGCTGAATTCAGAACTGTTGAGAAAACCAAGTCAGGAAGCCTGTCTGTTGGGCTAAACTAAGGAGAAGGGATCCAGGCCAAGGAATAATAGCAATGGAGGCTGTGGGCTATGGCAAACTCCTGAATGGAGAGCAGAGCTGGGCACTTCTCTCTCAGTGGAGGAGCTGTTAGCAATTCTTCTCTGATGGAAGAAGGGCTACTTTTCTCTAAGAGTGTTGGCCACGTTAGTCATCCACACTCTAGTGGAAGACCACACCTCCAGAAATATTTGAGAAGAATACACTGGCCTTGATGTGAAAGAAAACAAGATGTGAAGTTGGTTGGGAAGGGAAGGGGGTGGATCTGGAAAGAGTTTGGAGAAGGAGGGTGGATAGGATCAAAACACATTTTAGGAAATTCCCAAAGAAGTGATACAAAGTTGAGAAAGCATGGGACGGTGAGGATGGATCTGAGGAATGCTACAGGAGGAAGAGGGGGATGGATATCACCAAGTGACTGTATGTAAATGTGTGACTTTCTTAGAGTTAGTGAAAATAGGTTTAATAAAAATAATGTAAATAATTTTCATAAAACAGATAAAAGATCTTGACAGAAACTTATGTAACAGAGTTTGAAGGCCTAGAAGAATTGACCTGGGTACCCAGTAGGAGAAGTGCCCTTTTCAAAGGAGACTCGGGTAGTGACATCATTTCTGATCACTTGTATTATGTCAGAAGTCTATTTGTTTACCTGATGACCCTGATTGTATAACAGATCAGTCAAGCCAGGAATGTGCTTTCAGTCCTGTCAATGAATTTTGACAATATCCTGAGATAGGAATTTAGAAATTTCTCCTCCCTCCTTTTCCCTTCTCTTTCTTTCCACGAACCTTGTTTACTCCCAGAAATATAAAGGATAATAGAGGAGTAAACATGCAATGTGTCCTGGGTACCTTCCTTTGCATGGATTATCTATCCTAGTCTATTATAGCAAGTTCGGGGCTTAGGCACTGTGGACATGTCCATCTTCTAAGGAAATACCTCTCCATAGATCTCCATAGATTCGAAGGGCAAGTGCATTAGCAATGGCATATCCCTGTTTTCCAATTAGCCCTCACAACACACCAGCATCTTGCTGGAATAGGACACCAAGGTCCAGACCACTTAAGTCCATTGCCTTGGGGCATGCTTCTGTTATATTACAGACCTGGGATAAATGTAGGTCAGTTCACATTGATTTATCTTTCAACTACACAGTGCCTTCTCTAAATTATAATTAAGAAAGAAAAGTAGCACCCTTAGCCATACAGCTCTATAAAATACCTGAGGTATAATCATTAGGCTTGGGGAAGTGAGATTCAGAGAAAGCTGAATGCACTTGTGTTTGTACCTTTGTGATGCCTTTAACACATCCGGGCAAAGGGAACAAACATACACGGAGATTCTAAACACTCCCAAGCTCTTCATCCTCCCTGATAACTGAGTTAGCATCAGTGCTTCGGATCTACTTTGATCTCAGCTCCTATAAGAACTCTGAAGAAGGCAACTATTAAAATTTCATAGGTCATAATTAATGATCCTGCTCATGAAATTGCTTCTAATATCTCTGGCTCCAGATAGACAGTTTACCTGCAGGGAGAATTTTTTTTTCTTTCAGCAACACACAGAAGATCATAAATTGGCCTGGTTCATTAATTTAGTAGGTCTTGGGAAGCTAAAAACCTCTTCTCTCTAAACCGATTGTTTCAAAATAAGTTTTACGTTTAAAAAAAGGAAGGCCCGTCGTGTTTCCACCTCTGTATCTACTGCCACGGCCTTTGGGTTGTAAAGATAAGGCGGTGTTTTATTTACAACTTCTGTGGCTGGTTTCCTCTTCCCTGTTGTCCATAGGTCATGCTTCCCCGGCTCTGAGTTTCACAGTGTGAGCATGAGAAAATACACTTGTTTTGTGAATTCTGTGCGTGCAATAATGCAAGCGTCTAGGGGCTGGCAGGATTTTTGGCTGTCGGGACCTTCTTCTTCCCTTCTTGGTCCTTGTCCTCCTGTATTGTTTCTTCTCCCCGCCACCTACAAGATTGAGCCCTCCCCAGCCAGCTTCATAATTATTAGCACACAGTGCCAAGGGAAATACTCTGTTGCTTCTCTGGATTCTTCAAACCTCCCAGAAGGTCCTTCATTTTCTCCTCTACCCTTAGGGGAATGATCTACCTGGGTAATAATACCTTGATTTGTCTGTAATTCAAAAATGCCTATCAATACTACCTTTTTTTTCTTTTTGGAGTATACAATTATAAACTAAGTTAAGAAGGGATAAGCAAGCAACATTTAAATTAAGCAGCAAGATAAATTGGCCCATTTGACAGTTTAGGATGATTGGTTTTGGTTCTCTTCAGTCTTTGAAACACTGGCGGAATCTAGCATTTCACCTGAAATGATGTTTTTATCTTTCACAGATTTTTTTTTTATAGTAGTGCAAAAGAAATCATTAGTTGATAGGGAAGAGAGCTATAAAATTTGCCTTAAATAATAGACCCACGTGATAGAATGAACAATGTTGACTTAGTTTCTGTGACCTCATGCAAATGAGCTAGCAGAGGGAAGGGATGGAAAGCAGTTAAGTCCAGATGAAGGTATAATTTATACTTGGTTATTAATTAACCAATATTGGCAATAGTCTATTTTCTCTTCCCTGTGGAGATAGCTGGAAATAGTGAAATTATCTCCAGTTAAATCAACTGGCACCTGCCATTCATGGTAGGAATAATACTAGGCTTAAAAATTTTTTTGAAAGAACAACACATTTCACAGACTTAAAATATTAACACTTAGAAATTACATCCCAAGAAACCAGAATCAGCTATGACACATCAAGCTACAGTGGGGAAGGGTCAATAGCTCATTAGCAGCTCCCCAGAGAATTTGTGTTATAAGCGACCTTCTCTTTCTGTGGCCTCTAGTACCAAATTGTATCAATGCTGCTTGGGGAAGAGACAAAGTAATCACTTGCATATACTAAATTTGCTGCAGGCCATTGTGTGATAAATTGTCCAATTTCTCAAACCAAGGTAGCCTTGAAAAAAACCCAGCAAAATTCAGTCTCACAGAATATAAAAGTCATGTTCTGGCTAGATTTTCAGTGTAAAAAGGATTGAAAGTCTCTAAATTTTCTGATGACCTCATTTGTACTGTTTGGTCCATGGTCCATGAATGGTGTGGCTATTTAGAAATCATTCACTAGGTGAGTCTTTCTGGATAAAGAGACTTGAATGTTCATAGAAACAATAGTTAGTCTTATTGATTTGGAGTTACTTGCATTTTTACATGACCAGAGCATGTGCAAGGGGTCATGGCTGGCAGGGAAATGATCCAGGAAAGGTAAAAATGAAACTCAGGTCAGCAGGACTCAGCAGGTGCTGGGCCCAAGCTCTCAGAGTCTGACCAAGTGGTTGAGTTTTCTTTACACATTTAAGCAAGATAAAACATTGGAGAAATGACGTAGTATATCAGAGTGGGTTGGTACCCAGGACATGCTTGCTTCTCAGAGGAGAAGGGGAGGGGCTAAGGGAGGGGGTATGTGAAGTGGAGATCAGGAGGAGGGAGGGGGCTGTGATCAGGATGTAAAGGGAATAAATAAATACATAAATAAATATCCTTGGGGAAAAGTTTCCACATGAAAGTTATCACAACGAAGCTTTAATCATGGCTACAGAGAACATTCCTTGCAAAGTCCATTTATTTTGCAAAGCATTTGTGACCTTTTTTTGAGAGAATAGTTTCTACTGATTGAGAAACAGTGTGGGTAGGAAGGGTTTGTAATAATCATAAGAATGGATGGGATCTATTGACTGACAGACAGTGATCAAGATTTTAGAGAATTCAAGGAGGGTTGGTTTTACAGGATAGGGGAGATGGCCAGATATTAACACATCCATTTGCAGACCTCTGGATGGAAAACGTGTGGATTTTTTCCATTTAAGGAGAAAAAAGCCCATGAGTTTAACAATTATATTTCTCTGGTGCTAGCTATGAGCTCGAGCCCCTAAAAGGCTTTAAGACTGAGTTCAGCTTGGAATATAATACATGATGTAGTCAACTAGACAACCTTGAAAATATCTTTCCCTGGCTATTAAAGTATGAAAAATACTTTAGGTTGTGGCAATTTGGCCATGGGAAAGGGTGATATGAAAGATTTACTTGACTTGTCTAAGAGGTGAATGGTCTGAGAAAATATGCTGCTGTTTCTCTTGGTACTGAGCCACAGGACACATCAAAGCAAAAGTTAAACTTTTGTTGCTAATTTTGTACTAACTTTTCTGGGTAGTAATGTTAGGAAAACCAGTTATTCAGTTGGCTGCTTTTGAACAAATGGTAAATGGGATAGTAAGTGGGGTTAGCATGTCTGATAGCAGTGTCGCTGACTTCACCGTGTGAATATTAGTTTGCTGGGCTATGACTCTGGTGTCAGCTTTTAAAGGTTTCAGCTACATATACAGATAGACAAAGGTATAATTCAGGACTCTGAAAAGTAGTCACTCACCATGCCAAGTGCCCATCCTCAAAAACGATGTTAAATGTTTGTGAAAGTTTGACTTAAATAAATCAAAATGCCTGCTTTTCTATGGGATGGCTCAGAGCTTCAATATATTTGTGCATACTGTGATATATAATAACATATATATATATAATAACATGAATCATATATATAATAACATGAATCATTTAACCAAATTCATTGTCTAAAGATGTCATTTTCTTTAAAATTTTTTGGGGGAATGATGTTCTTTGGGATAAGTTTAGTCAAACTTTTGATTTGCTGTTTCAAATGAACGTGGATCTTAAAAGTGATTTGCAGAGGGCAGCACGTGACACACCTATAAAGAATAGAAATGTAGCCATGAAGGCACATAGCCGGGAAGGCATTGATAGACAGAAGACAATTTCAGTTGGAAGGGCACCATGAGGCAAAGTTGTGGATTGGGAAAATCTGCAGAATATACAGACATTCACAGGTGAGTAAGTCTTGAGCGCCCCGCCCTTTCCTGGCACGGCTCCTGAAGCTTGCCCAGAGAGCTTTCAGGGGATGACATGAGGAAATTCCTTTCCATCTGTTGGGGGAGGCGTGGAACAATATATGATGGTTATAAAACCATGGGCTTCAGGTGACAAAGCGTGATTTGCATTGTGAGTAGCATGGAGGGACGCTCTCCAGGGAACAGATGGCCACCTCACCACACTGGGTGCTGTTCTTAGTTCCGGAAAGTCCCAAGTCCCTGTTCTTTCTGGATTATGCTAACAAAACCTTTTCCTTTGGAAACCTCCTCGAGTACTTAGAATTCTCGTTACTATTGTTTTTCTGGGAACAGGACGCGTGTGTAGAAGCTGTATCCCTTATTATTGTTAGGCTAACAGAGATAACTTGGAAAGCTACATAGTTAAGATACTTAAGAAAGGGATAGAAACTGTTTGGTAATACTTGTGTGTTTATATTTTAATATCCCACCATCCTTTTAAACTATCAACTATTTCTATAATTCTTGCCCTTTCTCTGTTTTTTCTGTCCTTCAACTTCAACTGCTACTGGCTCCTGACATAGAACAACTGTGAGAAAATTACCAAGTATGCTCACGTTAAAAATGTCCGAGGGGGAAGGAGGGAGGGGGAGAGGGAGGAGAGAGAGAGAGAGAGAGAGAGAGAGAGAGAGAGAGAGAGAGAGAGAGAGAGAGAGAGAGAGAGAGAACAGAGGTGGGTTCTGCTCAGAGAAATGAAGCCTTTACTATAGGTTTAGCTGCTACTTGTTTAGAGAAAAATGTCAGGGTTAGGCCTTTTAAAATGAAACTGATGTGTATTAGTAACTGAAAGCAATTTATGAACAAAATAATATCTTAAAATTCACACTTGTATTTAAATTGAGTGAAATTTTATAAGCATTTGTATTTTCAATTTCATGGCTAAATTGAATGTTACTATTTTTTCTTATCTAACAGAATATGATGTTGTTTCCAGAGCTGTTTCCAGTGCTATTTAACAAGGTTCCTCTATAATGGAGTAAATAATCTATCGGGAGCACATCCTTGGGGAAAGCTGAGTCTTCCTTGCTCAACAGCCATTGGTTGCTTGAGCTCCTTGTATAAGGGTGGGGCACTGTGAATTTTTCTTACCCACAGGTCCTCATTATGTGGTTTGTTTTATTAAGGCAACCTCATTGTTGACATATGAACAACACTGAATTGAGTCAGTAGGGTACGTACATATATACACACATGCATATAGTAACAACAATAAAGAAGTCACGACTTTGAGATGTAGTGGGGGGAGTGGGAGGAGCTGGAGGAGGAGGGAGAGGAGTGGAATGACATAAATACAGTACAAATACATGACGTTCTCAAAAAAACCTTAAGATTGAATTTAGCAATTATATTAAGGTTATATTTTATTATTAATATTCTATAATCATATATTATAATATATGATGATATTAATGTTTTGAATATCTCACAGAGACATTTCTACAGAAGAAAATTAAAAACACACCTTGCAAAGAACCTGTCTTCCTGCTTTACAGGTTAAGAAATAGAAATTTTAGATTCACCTTTGTAATAAAAGTCAGGGTTCTATTTATCTATATATTGCTTTTTCAGAATATTTAATGTTCAAAGCCAGGGGCGTTTTTTGTGTTCATCAGTTCTCAGTAAATGTTGGGATGGCCAAAGAAGTGCCTAGCTTTTAAACGCCATAGCAGAATTAAGTGAGCTCAACACTAGGCAAAAAGTAAGAATGGAGACAGTAGAAGAAACGGGAAGGAGGCTTGTCTTGCTGACTCCTGAACTTCTGACGTGTGAACTTCTCTCAGAAGCCCCTGCAAGGCTGGATGCTTCCTGAGGTGGTCACTGGTCATGCTGCTGCTACCACTGGGCTGTTGTAAAGTGCCCTGCACTTGCAAGCCATGAGGCAAACGCCCATTCCTTCTCTCTCTGAACATCTGAGGTGCTCTTTGCCACGTGGAAAACACTACGGCAAAAAACAAAAACAAACAAACAAACAAACAAACCCCTTATCTTTCCATGGGAGAGGATATGAGGCCAGGGCAAACGCAGTTGCTAAGCGCTGAGAATCAAGACTACCTTTCAGTGCCGGCCATCTAGGCTAGTCACGTGTTTAGGGACCTTCATGCAGCTAGCTGTCAAAACCCTGCAAGGTGTAAGGAGTAACCCCTGCTTCTCAGAAGATTCCCATTTTCTCTATGAGAATACTTAACTCAAGGATTAGAACGTTTTATAGTAAAATTAGCTTTGAGATGGTTGGGCATGGGTAGTGGAAGGAGACATAGATTAACTCTTTCCTCATTCAGGATCTCAGAGCCGAGCCCTCCTAGTAAGAACAAGGCCTCCACAGTAAAAATAAATAAATAAATAAATAAATAAATAAATAAATAAATAAAATAAAAAGAAAGAGTAGCTGTGACATACAAAAGTCTGAGAAAGGTGAAACTGGTCTCAGGGCCGACAGCTAATTCCCAAGAAACTTTCCAAAAGAAGGCCACATTCCTTACCTACAGCTCTTTCTGATAAAACTATTTTAAGTTTCTGAGTAGCAGGTCAATTCCAGAGAGCTGGGGGTAAACTTGATCCACTAGTGAATTCCAGATGGTTTAAAATAAATTTATTAGTTCAAAAACAAGAAACTAGCAAAGAACAAATACATTTTCTGAAAGCACCCGTTTCTAGACAAGTGTAGAATATAATCAATAAATTGGTTATTTATACAATTTCTATCCGATTCCATTGTGGAAAGGTTTCCCGTGTCCAGGGCTCCCTAACATGAAGGAAGACTATATTAGATCCAAGACACAAGCGGCTTTGTGTGTTTTAGCACAGTGACAATTTTCAGTGCTGCTGTCATCATTGTTCCTCTTATTGGGATGGAAAGTTATTTTAATATCGCTGCTTCCTACTGTTCTGTACAGAAGCCTCAGTTGCTGTGACCTCTGTGTGCAGAGGTACAGGATGAGACCTGATGGGCTCTCGTGATTGATTCTCAGAATCTGAGCCGGGCCCTTGACTGGGCTCTGAGAAACCACAGGTCCTTATGCACATGAAGTATTTATACTTTTTAAAGATTTTAAATAAAAAATTTTTTGCTTCTCTCCACAATATTCATTAGTTCTAATCATATTATGGTCCCAATGTAGCTATTTTAAAGTGAAATTAAAAGACATCCCGGCTTCGGAGGGTAAGAATTATTGGAAGAGGTGTCTAGAGGGCCATTTAAGAATTTCAAGTAAAAGAGGGAGAGGGAGCCTGTGTGTATGAGAGCTATTCTTTTCCTTTTAAAAATTAAGAAATCAAATATAGAAATAGTCTAATTTACATTAATGACCTGCAATCTATGAAACAATTTTTAACCATTTTAAAGTGAAAGGCTGGTGATTATGTGGGTAAGAAGGAGGCAATAATACCCATAAATCTCCGAGAGCTGTGGATGTGCTAGGTAATAGTGTATAAAAAGGAGCTGGCTCGGGTCCTGGCCTGAGAACGCTCAGAAGGAACGCGGGGCCACCATCCCGAGCCCCTGAGAGACCACAACTCACTGTTTCTACTTGTCCTGACACTTGAAGGGCTGCCATTTTCCCTTCCAGCATCTTGACCAAGCCTATGCACGCTGCCCAGTGAGGTCCTCAAGTGACCTCTGCCCACCTTAAACTCCATCCGAGGAAGGAATCACCAAGAGTCATTTAAGAGCTGGGCATACCAATGAGGCTAAAATCGCCATCCTAGGTGGACTCCAAAGGAGAAATTGAATCCCTCCCTTGGTGGTGTCCAGAGACCTTGCTCTTTCTCATCTAACCTGTACCACAAGCACATGGTATACATCTGCCGCCGACATTTTAGTCTCCCTATCCCTATCCTGATTCGTGCTGAGAAGAATACTCTTTGCTTTGCTCCATGGAGCAGTAAGGATTGAGGGTGGGCAGTGGAAGCGTGGGAACACAGACACAGAAGTCGAACTTAAAAGTGAGTAGAAGATGCCCGACTTACATGCAACGAGAAGGCTACGACATGCGGTCCTCTATAGAGAAGAGCATGCAATGTGCAGATTATCCGATATGCAAGAATGACAGGCATCATGGAAGAAAACCTCGCTGCACTGTGTCCCTGCTTTAGATTCCACATTGTTATGGAAAGACAAGGAGCTGTCGAGATTCATATAAGCAGATGGAGACAGATTTAACCGCCCGCAATATTACTTTCAGAAGTGTCATGCTCCAGCTCTTAAGGGACTTTCTCTATGTCCAGGTAGGGTGTTTCCAAGTGCCCCGAAAAGTATCCTTGACGGTGCTGAAATTAGTACGCTTTGTAATAATGTTTATATTTTAAGTACAACCCTAAGTGCCTTAAGATAAATCGTGAATGGTAATTATGTGGACTTGGTATGCTAAAGAGAAAGTGAATTTATCTTTACTTTATAGGCCAATACTATAGACAGAAGTTCAAGTTTCCACCTTATTTTCATTGATAAGACTCTATTTGAAATTATCCGTAGTGAGTGGCTACATAGCAGAAGGGTCATGACACACACTGAGGGAATTTTGGAGGAGATGAGAAGATGGCAAATAGTTCTTTTTCTTAGACCCTGAAACATTCCATCTTGATTTAGCATTGGTGGACTTGCTAAACAATAACAACAACAACAACAGCTCTGCACATCGTTTGCACATGGAGTAGAGGCAGCCCAGCCCAGCCTGTATCAACTTTATGCTCCAATAAACAAGACAATAATGACAAATTATCAAAGCAGGCCTCAGATGTGACCCTCGATTGGGAGAGTAGCAATCTAATGAAGACAAAAGCTAGGTGAGACCTGCTAATATCATTTACTGATAAACAGATTTTCTCCAGAGGCTCCTAGTCGAATCCCCTAAGGACCCATAAACCTGCATAATTCCATTTAAAATATTGTGCAATTCACTAAATTAGTCTTTGAACATCCTTACTATCCAATTACGAAGCCCCAGCATGGACAGAATAATGAAATTTTTCAAACTGTGGAATGCATGTGGTTTTAACAAACTTATGACAAACACCAAAATTAGCTTTCAATTTTGAGGCCAGTGCAGCTCCCTTTAATACCTCCAGTCAGAGGGGTAACAATAAAACACCATTGCAGGGCTAGGCAGAACAGAAGAAAAATAAATCCTGACTTCTCAGAATTCTGAACACGGTATACCTTCAGGAAAAAAAAAATCATAAGAACTTGAGTGATGTTTTGCATTTGCAAGCTATTTGGCCACTTAAAATCTAGTAAAAGCTTTACGGAATAAAGGGTACAGAATACCTCCTGGACAGCTCTATCTTCCAGGCAGGCAGCAGAAGGCGAGAGTTTGAGGAAGTGAAATTTATTTCTGTTCAAGAATTGCAAGCTGCATTATTAAAGTCATTTGTCATGGTTTGAATATTTCTGCCTGATTCACCATTAAATTGGCCTTCTAATTACCAACTTTGTCATGAAAAGTGGTCTGGCTGTTTCATTCACCAGAAACTTCAATTCTTTAATCATCTCTTGTTTCATGAAAAAAAAAAAGGAGAGAAAACAGAAAAATAAATAAGACAGAAAACAAACTATATATTTTGAACTCTAAGATATCAAAGGAAATGATACGAGAGTGGCTTCCCATTTTATAGATGTTGATAAGTCCACAGTCAGTGGTCATTTCATCTTTATAAAAGAATTAACTGGAACAAGCCTACTATTTAGTTATAAAACATGAGCATGGTCTCTTTTATAACAGCCCTAAACAATGGCTACCAGCTGGAATCTGTTCCAGACCAGGGGTTCTTCTTCCTGTCATTCCCCTGCTTCTTGGTGTTTATATTTAATTTATAGGGGGAAAAATGGTCTTATACCTAAGTGCTTCTTGTAGCAGCCCTGTGCCATCTTGGACACATTGTTTACAGTTCAGATTACGTTCTAGTGGTGTAGCAATGTTCCTGACACGACTGATGTAAAAGAGAAAATATTTATCTATGTTCGGCTGTTTGGGACTTTACCATGACTGAAGAGCAAGGCAGAGCAGAGATGCTTACCTCACCAGCAGCCAGGGAGCAGAGGAACCTAGACAGAGTGACAGGCCTGGGCCCCAAAGTTCTCTTTCATGGTCTAGTACCTGGTAACTAAACATATGTATCACAAGAGGCCATTGAATAACTTTTTTTCCTATACTCATTTCTGTGGCCTAAAATGTTACAATAGACACTACACATTGTTTCCTCCAATGTTTCTGGCAAAGAAGGCTAACCAACTAATATTAGGAGGATAACTGCAAGAAGACCTTAGTTATCTTGGAGAAGCAGCCCTATAACAACAAAATTGGCAAAACATTTGAAGGCATGGAATCTAAAGCAAAGAAGGGTTTTATACATTCCTTGATCACATAGCTAGTAAGAAACTGAAGCATATTTTGAACCACTGTCAGCCAGATGCTGTGGAGCTGATAAATGTAAGCATCCTCCTGTTTGACTGGAAAAACACTAAGCCCCGTGCCCAGGGTGACTGTATGCATGAAATTTCAGAGCTAGTAAGGCTCCCTGTAGGCTATCATTTTTAAAAAGATTGTTTGTTTGTTTGTTTGTTTGTTGGGTTTTCAAGACAGGGTTTCTCTGTGCAACTCTGGCTGTCCTGGAACTCACTCTGTAGACCAGGCTGGACTCAAACTCAGAGATCAGCCTTGCCTGTGCCACCCAAGTGCTGGAATAATGGTGCACGCCACCACACCCCACTAAAGATTTATTTGTAAATCTCTCTATATGTGTGTCTCAGGTGAGGAGGTGCATGTAAGTACAGGTGCTGGTGGAAGGCTAGAGGTGTCGTACCTCCCGAAGCTGGAGTTATAGGTGGGGTGAATCATCTGATATGGGTGCTAGGAACTGAATTTATATCCTGTGAAGAAGCAGCACCACTGAGACATCCTTCCATCCCCCAGATTATCTTTGGAAAAAAGGTATGCATTTACGGTATCCTTTTTTTCAGTATCTTTTTTCAAAGTTTAAAAACAGAAGTGAATCTTTATTTACAAGTGTGAAGTGGGGGCATAGAGTCTGTGCTCTGAAGACATAGTTTCACATGTTCTTACTCCACTTAATTATTGTCTTTACTCAGAGGAAAGCTGCATTTGTTAATGAGAGGTCTACACAACATAATTATTTCATAGCCTCAAGATAATTGTGTATATGTTCTGATATATTTCAGAACATATATAATTTGATCTATCGGTTTCATTACATTTTTCACACTTAAGAGTCTTAAATATCATAAAACAGGAAATTGAATTAAAACCTTGAATATTTTTGAGAATAAAAGAGATGCTACTAACAGCTGTTTGAAAATCAACAAAGATAAACAGATATATCCCCTCTCCCAGAATCTTTGTTACTGTAACAGTATAACCTTCATGCTTTATATTTCTGTTAGTGGTCTATCCCTCACTTTTTCAGGATTATAATTTTCATTATCCATAAAAACTAATGTGATAGCATTTCTAGAGTCCTGTTATATTTAAGTAAATACTCATTCCACTCTCAGCTCCAGTTGAGAATATCAGTAACATAAAATTTAGGCCACATGGTCATTTCTCTTCTTAAAAACTGTTTTTTTCAACTTTTAGTTTCCAGAGCTGTTTTGAGAAATAAGAAATTGTTCTGGTCCTACTTTTTTGATATGTGATGGTTTGTCTTAGATTTCTCTTTATCTCTTTTCCTACTTCCTTTTTCTTCTATCTTTCTTGAAGTATCTCAGAGTTTCCTTGGTGTTCTAAAACTTTATAATAATGCTATTGCATTCCAGTTTGATCTTCTTCTTCCCCGGTATTTATGCCGGATACTACAGTATTTTACAACATGAGCACAAAGGTCCTTCAGCTGCGAGTGCTTTCTCTATGGTGCTGTTTTTGTTATTTCTTTAAGGCAAATTCCATGTGTTTTCTCTCATCTAGGGATGTTAGCTTGAATCTCAAGGTGTGTGTGTGTGTGTGTGTGTGTGTGTGTGTTTATTGTATGTTTCACTTAAATGCCGGCAGAGATCAGGTAATTACTAAGGAACCATAGGTAACTGCTTTAAAGGGTCAGTTAACTGGGAATTATGGAGTGGGAAATGCTAAACGGTATGCGTGCATGGAGGGAAGGGGAGAAGAAGGAATATAAAGAGCGATAAGTAACAATAAAACCATTTGGGAAAAGGTGTATGGAACCTACTATTGTAGAAGCCTTCATGTATATATGAAATATATGTGTAGACATAAACACAAATATATTAAAAGAATTAAATTGTCACTACCTTATAACAGGGCAATAATGTCATATTAGACATTAGAGGATAACTAATAAAGGCCCAGTGCCAGCAATGTTTTACTTTTCAAAGGTTTGTTGATATCTCATAGACCTCCCCCAAACACCACAGGCTATTGCTCTTGGTTACCATCCAGAACTGAACTAGATGGTAAGACTGAGGACACCGCATACTTGAGAAAAATGTAGCTCATAGGAACCTGGAAGTTTCATTTCTCCTGACTACTTTTGTACAATGAACACTTTCAGAGGAGGAAATGAATTTTAAACCATACTCCCATACAAACCACACCATTTATGATCATAACTTTCATGGTAAGGTAAGTCCATTGGTACACCAGCATGAGCATCATGAGAGCAACTAATCACTTTCTGATTGGATTTAAGGGCTGCTTCACCAGAGACCAGTGACTCTCTTGACCCACATCTGAGAAGTTTGTCTTTGCAGAAGGCAGTGACTGACACAGTGGCCCATGGCTGGCCAAGATGAGCAGAGTAAGAGACCACAGAACTCTTAGCCTTAAAGAGAGCTCACACACTACAACCTTTCACGAGTCAGTGTAGAATCATTGAAAAAGAGATTTTTTTTTTTTTGAGATTTCACCTTACACCAGTCAGAATGACTAAGATTAAAAACTCAGGAGACAGCAGGTGTTGGCGAGGGTGTGGAGAAAGAGGAACACTCCTCCACTGCTGGTGGGATTGTAAGATGGTACAACCACTCTGGAAATCAGTCTGACGGTTCCTCAGAAAACTGGGCACCTCACTTCCGGAAGATCCGGCTATACCACTCCTGGGCATATACCCAGAGGGTTCCCCAGCATGTAATAAGGATACATGTTCCATTATGTTCATAGCAGCCCTATTTATAATTGCCAGAAGCTGGAAAGAACCCAGGTATCCCTCAACAGAAGAATGGATGCAAAAAATGTGGTATATCTACACAATGGAGTACTATTCAGCCATTAGAAACAATGAATTCATGAGCAATGAAATTTTTAGGCAAATGGATGAAGCTGGAGAACATCATACTAAGTGACGTAACCCAGACTCAGGAGAAGAGATTTAAGAAATATAAAAGCCCGAGGCCATGGATGCCTGCAAGAAATGTCTGAATACAACAAGGGAAGCTGCACATGTGAGCAGAGTGGTTGGACAAGCATGCACACAACCTGTGCAAGTGGAGCAGACCAGATCCCGGGATGGAGAGGGGATCTGGGCACACAAACTCCACCCCTCAGTGGAGTTATTGGCAGCTATTAGCTGCTGGGAGAAGGAAAGACAGTTTTCTTTAAGAACGCAGCCCCTAGTAAGTTCACCACTCCAGTGGAAGATGACACATCCAAGAACATCTGCGCAGCACAAATTGGTCTTGAAGGATTTTTAAAAGGATACAAAACTAGGCGAGAACAGAGAGAACATGGCGCTGAGCAGAGTCGGGGGAGGAGTGGTGACTATCACCAGGACACATCGCATAAAGCTCGAAGCACAAATGGAGAACAAAACGTGTGGTGTGCATTCTTTGGTTCTTTGATTAATCTTTCTCACTCATCAGCTGTTTGGTCTTTTTCGATTCAATTTAGCAAATATATGTGTCGTATCTACCATCCCACTGTATTGCTTTATTATTTTCATAATTGTTAAATTACAGATTCTTTAGCCTACCCCTCTAACCCCCAGAAACTGAAAGCAAGCTGTTGACTCTCTGGGGTTTGTTTCTGAGACAAAGAACCAGTGGCCCAGACAGAGAGCACACAGATCTCTTCAGGGAACAAGGACTGCAGAGCAAGCTCAGGTTACCAAACCTGTAAAAGTCAGAATATCTTTTGTTCAGGAGAATTCTTGAAAGCTTGCCTCACTCCCCTCCTCCTCTTCTTCCTCCTCTTCCTCCTCCTTAAGAGACTTCTAAATGCTTTCTTACTTCAAGCTCTGACCATTGCTGGCTGTGTTTTTGAGGTTCCCTCTCGTAACAAAGCACTTTCTAACAGTAGCCTGTCTGAGCTTCACTTCCCACTCACCAGCCATCATTCTAACACATTTGCTCTCCATCCTTCCCACCATTTCCTGCTTGTGTCATAGGCACAATCTCTTAACTCTGAAAAGATGTTACTTTGGGTTTCTTATGCTTCTGTGACGATTGTGTAGTTTACATGGTGAGGTCTTTTCATGCCTGCTGACTCCATGCTGTTGGTGAGCTATGCAGATGAGCCTGTGAGGAGCAGACTCTGCTCACTTTTTGTCAAAACAAAACAAAAAGAAAGTCACAATGCGCGTGCGTACTCACTCATGCACGCATACACACACACACACACATGCATACACATATTCACACACACCCCAACATACACACACCACATACATGCATGCATGAACACATATACATACATATACAAACACACATGCATATGCACATGCATGCACACATACACACATACACATGCATGCACCCATGCACACACATAAACAAACACACATATACAAAGACATACACATACATACACACACAAACACATGTACATACACATATATGCATGCATTATGCCCCCCTTCCCTGAAAACCTAACACAACCAAACTCATTTAGTCTTCCTGGAAGATAATATATTCAGTGACTTAGATGTCGTCTAGTTCCAAAATGTCTATTTGGCCTTGTATACACCAGATGTTTCATGTTTCCTCAGTCTTCTCTTGGAAATTAGGGGACAATTTGGTTTCTGTGTGTTGTAACCACATCTCGGCCAACATTTATATCTCAATTTCTTTCACTGTGCTAAATCTGTTACTACCCCTTCAATATATCCATTAGGACCCTTCTCCCAGCTACTAGCTTTTTCATGTGTGTGTGTGTGTGTGTGTGTGTTTGCCTTCAAGCGAGCAGAGAAGCCAGGGGACAACCGCAGGTGCTGTTCTCCATGAGTCATCTGCCTTGCTTTGTGAGACAGTCTCTCACTGGCATAAGGGTGAGACTTGGAGACACACATGCTCTGAGTAGGCTAGCCTGGTGAGTCCCAGGGATGCAACTATCTCCATCTCTCTAGCATGGAGATTACATCTGTGTCCCACGACACTCAGCTTCATCTTTTTAAACCATGGATTCTGAGGATCAAATTCAGCTCCCCATGCTTGCACAGCTGAGCTGCCCTCCCAGCTGCTTCTGTCTGCTAGCTTTCTAAACCCAGAGGAAAACTCTACACTGCTTTACGATTTCTATCTGAGTATAACACTTGTCCTAAGAAACTTGGGCTCCTGCCCCGATACTAAGTTCAACAGGTAAACAACACAATGGGGTGGGTATCTGCTGATGGCAAAACTTAGCAACTGTTTCAGAGGCAAGGAAAAAAAAATCCAGAGATCAAGCAGAAACTCAGATCAGAGATCTGAAGCCAAAGAATACTTCTGACTTCATAGGAGCCCTGCTGAAGTATCAAAGTGGGCAGCCTCGAGCAAACAGGACAGCGCTGAACTTGAATCAGAATGGGAGCTGGAAGAGCCTTGGCGAATTTGCAGGGGAAAAAAAAGAAGGGAAAGTGAAACATAGTCCTGCAATGTTAGCAGTTGACATTAAAAAAAAAAAATTAAGTGATGAGCTTGTGGTTTTAATATCACGGCGGTATCCAGCCCTCTGAATCTTTTCATCGTACCTAAAGAAACGTTCATTCATCTTTCAGGAATACATTAGAGCAGAGAGTTTTCCCACAGGCAACAACATTATACATATTTGCAAATGTCTTACATAATGATGCGACGACTCTGCATAGAGATGCTTTGATGAGACAGAAACAATGCGGCCATTTCCAGCCTGTTCCATTAGCGTGCTCTGACCTGGGAAGTTTTCTTTGTTGTTAATGCTTTTCAAATGTTAGAAAGCCTGGTGCTTAGAATTCATAGCACTGCCTTAATATAGGACACCTAATTGCTACCCGAAGAAAACATGGATTCTTAATACACATAGTTCATCTCATATTCATATTTTTATCACTGTTTTTAAAAACTTTAATTAGCATATATGATTATTCAGGAAACAATTTCAGTTTGTTTTATTTTATTTTACTTTTCAGGTATTTTATTTTACTAGATCACAGAAAGTAATATGAAATTCTAAATCTCAGCATAGATTCAGATTTTGTTCTTATTCATTCATCATAGTCGATTTGGGTTTAAAATAGATTGTTTTGCACCTTAGAGGTGCGACTTATTTTAGGATCTAGTTGTTATTGGAAATGAGAGAAAAGAAAGAAAAGTCACATTTACAGCTAGGTTTATATCCTTGCAGGAACTACGCTTTCATTATACCCTACTCTGGGCAGCCTACTCCGGCCACTGTTTAATTTGTGCTCTGTCCCTCCAGATGACACTTGTACGGGTCTCTTGGGGCAGCTGCTAGAAGCCAGCCACCTCCCCCCTTGTGTCAATTCTTTTGTGAACCTCTATAATTAGCCACTTAACAAATTGAGGGAAATGAACCTTCAGCAGCAAAGTACATCGAGACGTTAAGCCAACCGTAAGACAGCCAAAAAGATGCATGAGTATCTCTTTAACCCGATGGTTGTGCTGCCTCCAGGATTAAGAGGCAGTCTCCGAGCAACAGCTGAAAGAAAACCCTTAGAAATAATGTTTCTGATGGCTCTCTCCCCTAATGCCTGTTAGCTTTCACAAGAAACATCACAAATCAGAGAAAGACACACGTTCCAAAGTACTGTGGCTACTTCTCTTTTTGAATGTTCTATTTTGCAGGAACAATATGTCAGGTCTTTGGTTTAGAAAGACACAAGATCTCTGGGCCTCTAACTCTGAGGTGAAGTGCAGACAACTAAGTAGAGCTCACATCTTCCAGGCTGAAGTATTTAAGTACAGAAAGATGACATCGGGTAGATTAAGATATTAATGAATTTGTTTTCAGAATCTATAATGGGGACCCTAAGAGCGGGGTGCCATCATTAGGAACGCTTCCCTTTTTATTACTAATTAGACTTCTAAATGTGAGTGTAAATGTACCTCAGAGAGTATGAATTAAAAAGTTGCATATGCATAAGAGATCATTTAAAATTCATTTTCCAACTAAAACTTCAACTTTGATATTTTCTCATGTTCCCTCTTATGCCACATTAACATAATCTTTTGTATTTAATCTCTAAACTCCATTGTGATCCTTCCATCAAGGTATTTCCTTCAGGGAGCTCGCAGATCGCTCAATGCCCAGCACGAGTGCTGACAGTCAAATCCTGTCAAATTCATGGGTCCGATTATTCACCATCCATTTTTTTTTCACATTATACATCTATTGTCACTAATGTGTGTATAAGGAATTTTATCTGGCTCTCTGGCATAACTCAATCCAATATAGTTTTGATATCTTTTATGCAGAGGTGGAGAGGTACAAAGTGGACTTATATTGGAAGAGGGTTTGGAATACTATAGCATGAAAAAATAAGAAAAAATGTAAGATACTTCACCTTATTAATATATCAGAATCTTTTATCCCTTGACAACCATAAATATGGGGTGTGGGAATAAGCCTTCTGTGGCTGATATACTCAGGAAACATGCATCATCCAAACAAAGACTTTTAATACATGTCAGTGTTATTGCCACCAAATTTTTATAACATATAAATAAAAAATTAGTTAAATAGCAAATTGCAATTTGTTTTATAGACTAGTAAACAAGACCTACTTTGTCCTACTGAAGGGTGTCTGGCATTGCTCAATTAAGGTACTTTTAGTCCAGTGTCTTCTACCATGTTGACTGACCCTGCAATGGAGCTCTTCATAATACAGTGTCATAGTGGTGGTCATCATTCTAGACATTAAGAAGAGAATAATTTATAAACCCTCATAGCAGCCGTAAAGAGGGCCTGAGAGATGTGGTTTGCCATGTCCTTTCCAGATGAAAGAACTTATACCGGATGAACAGGAAATGAACTTGTAGGCCTGGCTCTAGCCTTTGCTTTTGACTACCACCAGGTCATGGTAATTCATTTCTCTGAATAGCAAGATAGTGGTGTTTAAACACCACAGCCCTATTTAAAAACCAGCATGATATCCCTAAATAACCAACCTACATTTTAGAAGTTGTCAATATGGATAACTCTACCTTTCAGAAGTTGTCAGTATGAATTTGACACAAAGCGGTGTTTAATCTCCCCATTTACCATCAGGAGACCATGCCCATTTTTGCAGGGTGAAGAGCTCAGTCAGGGCTATTTTCTGGTTGCTTACTGTTCTCTGCTCTCTTTTATTCTCAGAACCATTATCCGCTATCCATTGGGCTGGTGATTTGCGCAATTGCCTAAACCCATCGGTAACACCATAGCTACTGGTGACAAGAATGATAAAGAGAGTTCCTCTGAACTGTCCAAACTGCTTATGGCTTAGTACATACAGGCCACATAGTAGGTGTTTAATCTAGGTTGCTGACTGAATGTGTGCATACATTGGTGAGAAATAGGTCATAAAATACTCTAGCTGCAAATTGAATTGCCTATAAAAACAGAAAATTTCCAATCTTCACTCCTGAGTGGCCTGTTAGAATAGATTAATTGCAGTGATATGGCTGCTAAGACATCAGTAACTTGGTGATAATGTTCCTTACATTCACAGAGTTGTTCAAAGTTTGTGTGAGTAAAGGAAGCGCCATTCTGAAAACCGGAGAGCCTGCCTAAGGTGTTAACATCTCTCAAGTTTTATTCTTGCTCCCTGCTTAGATTGCCCCAGCACGGTCCATCTGACTATGATCCGGCAGGAGTCTGGAGCAAGCTGAGCGCCCCCTGTGGTCATTTTGTGTACTACAACTTTTCGTGTCATCTACCTAGACAGTGAAACATGATCTGCCTGTCTTGATACACATTTCTTCTGCTAGGTGTGTGTGTGTGTGTGTGTGTGTGTGTGTGTTCATCTACGAGAATGTAGAAGTTAAGAGTATTAAATTAAGCCTGGATCAGTGATATGAATATAATTTGAGCATTATAATTTTCTTCTTACTAATGCTATGTGATCATCTGTTTTACAGGAGGGCTAGGTGTAGTTTACTGCCATGAATAGGCGATAATGTATATGCAGAGATAGTAATCGTACAACATTTATTATATGAGTAAGTGCAGTTTCACAGTTTTTCAGGGCAGCATGGATTTTAAATATCTTTTTTTGTATCCAAGAAATATTTAAACATAAAACATTGCTAAATATCCATTTTGTAGACTTCTAAATGAGTTAAAACTTTACCTCATATATATGTGTCCCAAGAGTGAAGCACAATTTGCCAGTTTTTCTCCTTCTCTCTGAAACTCAATAAAAATAAGACAAAATGAGAGCATTCAATTGGGAAACAAAGATTGCTTGTCACTACAAATTCATGACTCAGCACATTTAGCAGGTTGCATAATGAATCTGACTCCTTGTGGGTGGGGGTCTTACAGGAGCGTGAGGGAAGACCTCCATGTTCCCTCTCCTTGGTCCCTTTTATATTGAAGGTCCTTGAGTGGTGATGGCCAAAGTAAGGACAACATATATAAGGATTATAGATGTCTTACAGAATTCTGGACATTTTACAGGCAGTTCCCCAGTGAACACTTGGTGCTGCTAAGGAAGAACACATGCTCAGAAGGCAAGAGATGGCAGACAGCACGAGCCACATCATTCTCCTCTAAAGCTGTGCCTCTTTAAATAGGCTGGGTGTGGCAAGGTGGCCCTGGCTTCTTTTGTGTTGGGTGTATAGATGTGCCGAAAAACCACACTAACACAAATGAGAGAAATGATTCAGTGGCTAAGAGTGCTTGCTGCTCTTCCAAAAGAGCAGAGCTGGGTTCCGAAAACATCTGTATCCTCAGTTCCAGAGGATTTGATGCCCTCTTTTCACACACACACACACACACACACACACACACACACACACGCATGTGCACACACGCACACATACACACACGTACATGCACACGCACACACAGGAACACATAGACTCATACAGGCATACATACAAACACACACACAGAGGCACACATATAAACACACATACAAGCATATACACAGGCACACATACAAACACATACACATAGACGCACACACAGGCACATACACAGCACACATACAAACACACACACAGGTACACATATAGTCACACACATGCACAGGCACATACAGGCACAGGCATATACACACAGGTGCACACACACAGAGGCACACACAGGCACACAAAAATGAAAAATAAATATTTTTAAAAATATAAATGAAATATAATATTCCAAGTTTTACACAGCAAAATGAATGTGTTCCCTTTTTGCCAACATGATGCCCCTCATTGACATTTCATAATTTTCTGTTACTTTTCCATATTATTCTTTTTTTTTAATTGGGGTTTTAAAGCATATTGTTCTTAACTCCATGATCATGATGAATAGAAACAAATTAGACATATTACTCTATGCAGAAGGCAGTATTGACCTATTCTAGAATGCATTATCAGACTGATTTTAAAACACGAGAATCAAAGTAATTGATTGGTGGCAGTGGGAATGTTAGTCAATCAATATTTGAGTGTACTCTGAACCCTCTTTCTGCGGTAGGCACACCTACTTGGAGGCACAGAAGCGCAACTTTTGGATGCAAGAAAGCATGAAGAATATTCTGAACATCAAAACGTAAAGCTGCCCCTCTCTAGTACTTCGTATTAATAAAAACAGAAGGGGCTTCTTTCCATTTGTGAAGTGTCTTTATCATTTATGATAATTTGTAGAGTTGTTTATCTTTTGCTTTGAAAAATACAGGTTGCAGGAAAATTCTCAACATATAGGATAACCAACATGTAAGAACAATTTCAAATTGCCAAAAACTTAAGAATTAAAAAAAAATTCTTTTAGCCGGGTGGTGGTGGCACATGCCTGTAATCCCAGCGCTCTGGGAGGCAGAGGCAGGCGGATTTCTGAGTTCGAGGCCAGCCTGGTCTACAGAGTGAGTTCCAGGACAGCCAGGAAACCAAATCCAAAAAACAAAAACAAAAACAAAAAAACAAACAAAAAAAACAAAAACAAAAATTTTAAAATAGTAATAGAAAAATGTGGATTCTGGGAATGTAGACCTTTCAGTGATAATTTTTCCAGCCTTTCCATATTAGCTACTTTATATCTGGGCTTTATATAAAACATGCTAAGAAAGAAATAGTTATTATTTCAATTTGATTTTCAATAACTACCCTCTTCACCTATGATATCTCTAGTCACTTATAATTCTCAAACTACTTTTGTTTACTATGCCTACTACTTTTTGTTTAATAAGAGTAAACACATGATTTCACTTGGCTGAGACCAACTGTAAAGAAAGTCAAACCATCTTGCGCACATCCAGTCTTCTTTGTACGTGTGTACATAAGCAGGCAGACTGAGAAATGCAATCAGGCCTCTCACTAATTGCGCTGTAGGCTCTCCAGAAGGCAAAGCCATGGGTTTCTGTCGTGGACGCCTTGCTTCTCAATTGCCCCTGTTTTGTTTTCACGGTTGAGAGGTAGATACTCATCATTCGCAAGCAGACTTGGGGGCCCACTGAGCACGTGGTAATCCAACTGATGTGTTAGTCTATTTGTCGATCTCGTAAAGCGCGGTGCACAGGCATGGAGGGCGCCCAGACGGCTCTGCTCCTCTACCCTTCACTTAACAAGCATAAGGATAAATGGATATTTCAAGTAGCGGCAAATATATTAACTGGAAACAAATAGGTTTCATTTGTAACAAGCACGTACAGGTTAATTAACAAGGAAAAGCCTTTGTGTTGGAACGAGGCTCCCTGAAGCCGCTCCGGCAGGTGCTCTTAAGGGCCAATTGAGCCCCATAGGATAATTATGAGGTACCGGCATGCTCTTGTGCTTGTGAACAAAGTGCTGTCCACAATTCGCCTAAACCTATAAACCATCATCTGTGATCCTTAGCAGCAATTAAACAACAAACATCTCCCCGTCAGAGACTTGGGAAAACAAAACAAGACAGGATAGCATTTATCCAGCCAGCCAGATGGATATTTTGAACAGTAACTGTTTTGAAGACTGCATTTTTCAGGAATAGAGCTTTAGACCGAAACACATTTGTATTGCGCAAGAGGAGAGATGCTATGGTGTTTTCCTGAAAGAGAAATTAAAACGGTCTTATTGAAAACCGAGGTGGTGTGTGTTTGGGGAGTTTTGGTTGTAAAACGGCTGAGCGCATAGATGGTTTATTAGAAGACAGACCGCCTCATTTCTCCCAGCAACCGGTTAGAGCCCCACCCTGTTTTTCTGTTCTAGATACCGGCCCAAATTTGAGAGAGGCTGCGAAGAAGGTAGTGGAAGTTTTCTCCCAGCATGAGGGGGGAAAGAAAGTCTAATCAATGTGGCACACTTTCTCTAGGGCAAGTGGGTACTAATTAGTTCTTTAAAAAGATGCTTATTACTGAAAATGATACATCAGCACAAAAAAAGTAATTTTAGACCTGAAGATCGGCTTCTATCACAAACTAATTGATCGAGAAGCTTTAAGAATGTAGCATTTAAAATGCTTCCGTAAGCACAGCTACAGAGCCAGAAGCCATAAACCTCCCAGAGTTAGTTCAATTAATTGTCTGCCTGGAAGATTCTGGAAAAGTTGCAGAAGCGCTTGGTTTTATAGTTAAGGTTCTTCTGGGCATTTAGTTCCCTTACATTCAGCAATGTTGTCTGACTGGTTTGCCTAATGGGTAAAGCTGGACCTCTACCCTATACCACTAAAACCATGCAATTAGAAATGTACGAATTTCCCTCGGTTTCCCTCGGTTAGACTCTTCTTTTTATTTCTCTCTCTCTCTTTTTTTTTTCAATGCCAAATAACAGCATTTACAAATGTTTTCATGAACCTCGAGAAGCTACTTCTCCGTGTGTTTTATCATACGTAGTGTTAGGTCAACAGCTCTCTTGAAAGAACAAAACCAACCCAGGGCCAAACAGGCAGGCAGCCCTAATTAAGCGCTTTGGAGGAAGAAAAACTCTCCGACAGCTACCACGGGCTCGACCCCTGCTTTGTGTTTTGTCGGGTTTCTCTCTACCTTTGCCACGTTCCTCTGGATTTATTTTTTTAATGAATTATTTAAACATGGCCATTTCACATCTAAAATTAATTTTCAAAGAAAAGGCAACAAGAGAAATAATCACAAGTTAAACAGCTTGGAAACAGATCCAGTTTTGGCAGATGCTTGGAAGGCTTGCGTCCCTGCGTCAGAGCCTGCCTGTGGGGGTGTCAGTGGCTTCAGGTCTCAGACACTCGGCCTGCATCCCAGCCTGAACTCCTGTTTCCAACAGGGAGGGTATGCAAATATCACAGCAGCTTTTGGTTTTAAGTAATATGTCTGTATTTCTTTTATGTAAATGGATAGTAGTTAATGATCGTGGTTTCAAACAAGGAAACATATAGCCTATGGAGATCAAGGGTTCTTTTTTTGGTGCTGTTACTGTGTGTGTGTGTGTGTGTGTGTGTGTGTGTGTATGTGATTAAGGAGTAACTATCTTTTAAAAGAGCTTAAATCTTAGCCTCTGTAACCACTTGCACAAATAGTGCATAACAACTGTTTTATCTTGTTTTCTTTTCCCTGTTAACACATGGAGCCGGGAATGGCCTTCAAAAGTCACAGAATCATGACCCTTGTGTGACTCACTGAAGAATCATTCAATTGGAATAGACATCAAGACTTTAAATTCATCCTCTGCCCTCAGACGCTCTCTGGCCCTACTGCAGGAACTCACTGAAATATATTAATGGGCGTGGCTTGATATGATGTGACTTGTCACAGGATACCACATAACGTGAAGTGCTTTACCTAACAGGTTGAGAACTCGTCCCAGGCAGGAACAGAGGTTCTGACACCGGACTCTCAATATCTGTGCTGGAAAAAAAAAAGCCCCACATATGCAGAATGTGTGTTTATTTGGGAGAAAAGAAGATGTGTGATAGGGAAACAAGGTGTTTTCCTCACGGACTGGTATTTTGCAGTCCTCCTCTGAGAAAGCCCATTATAGTGGAATGAATAGCAATGTCCACTCCATTCCTTTCCTTATCCTAAGGAAAGAATTTACCAGGAAAAAAAAAACCAATGGTGAAAAATGTAGTGGTATTTAAGGATGTTACATTTTTTTAAAGATTAAGCAAAGATAACCAGTCTCATCTTGTTTAAATATAGATCACCTAACTGCATAGCTAAGAAAGCTCTAGCTGCTAAAACGTTAAAACAACGGAAGATTATTAACTGAAGCCTATTGAAGAAGCATGTTTGCCAGAGAAGGATGATCTTGATGTTGAAGTTGGTTTTGCCATTTTCATATGACGATGACGGGCAATACCTGTCACAGATGAGAGAGGCCAGGCAACTTTCCTGAGTCCACACAGAAGGAAAGAGAGGGCCAGAGGAGGGCCTGGGCTTTTGATACTACATTTGATATTGATTGTCAGACTTTCAGCTTGGACCATGGACCACAATTGCCTTTGTGTGCTTGGAAGTAAGAGGAACTGTGAATTAGGCTATGACACTTGTGGTGTAGAGTGCTAGATTCACCAGAAGTTAGTGAGCAAGCCAACTGGAGTGGGAAGACGCAGGTGGGTTTACAGCATCTATAACACAGTAAAGTGGCAAATAGACCAGGCTCTTGTATAAAATTGGCAAGGACAAAATACCAAGACCCTCTGTGCTCTGCATGTGATCTCAGGGAGATCCCTTCCCTCTGAGCTTGGGCAATAATCTCCAGCCAGAGCAAGAGAGCCGCGCTCCCTGTACCTACTATCTGCCACTGTGGAGAAGCACATGAGGTCCCATCGTCTTTCTCCTGGGTTACTCAAAGCCATTGTTTTTGTGTACACATGGGAACACACAATGGAGAAGGAAGAAAAATTCAGACAGGTCCAGCTAAAAACGTCTCCTTTTGCTCATAAGGCATCTGATGGAAAGGACAGAGACAAAACAGGCCTCTTAAGGATCCTGGTGCATTTGAAATACAATTATCATTGTGTTTGCCTGCAGTAGAAGACAAAAAAGAAATGATGCTATCAAAAGTCATTTGAAAGTGATCTGGAACACCTAAATATGAAACTAAATTTCAAGACCAGAAGGTTCTGTCCATTGGATGACAGGACAGAGAAAACACCCAGACGGTCAATGGCAGGAAGCACGGCCCTCTAATGCCTGTTGTTCTCCAAGTTATGTGTCAACAGCTAAGAGGATAAGAGGTCAAGGATGGCCCATTGTGCTGTATATTTTATATGCAAGGAAACTGAGCCACAGATGCCTGACTGTTTAGCCATAAAATAGAATAAGGATTCAAATACAAGGTAAAAAATATACAGGCATTAAAATGTCTTGACATGAATAGAACTTCTTCAAGATGCCAGAATCTATTTCCTTGAGTATGTGTGCTTCTGTGCTTTTCTGGGGCCCAGAAGCACACATCCTGTTTTGAATAAATCCCAAACTCTGCTTCAAAGAAGCAAACATACATCACGTAAGCATGCCGTCCGTTAGAGAAACCTGCATTCTTTCCCTGACCACCCAACCCACCTCTCTCTCAGATGTCTTCTGTGTTCTCAGCTCTGCACATCTATGTGCTCTCCAAGCAAATATTTTATACACACATGAAAAAAATCTTTGATTGAAAAATCGAAACTTAACTGAGTAATTTCCCGTCTGCTCTCCCTTGCAATAAAATTATACTTTGAAAATAATGACAATATGGGAATTCATACAGAGAAAATTATGTCTTGTACATTGTTAGCTTTCACACACCATAAAACAGAGTGCTACAGTACTTAAAACTAGAGGCTGTTAACATAATTAGTAGTGTACCAAGAAGGAAATTATAAATGATTATACTACATTGTGAAAAATAATTAAAATAATGGCTAATCATATTTTAAAATTATATAAATGAAACAATTACTTTATGCTATATATGCTAAGTGACAGGAATATTGTTAAATCAATGAACTAAAAAGATGCCTTAAGGAAATCCTATACTCTCAACATTACCTGCTAGCATTGAGTACATGCATTCGGTATAATTTAAATTGCTTGCTTAAAGGCTGGCTAAGGAAGGCACAGTTTGCCTTAAATGTTCTATCATCTTAATAAAGATAGCAAGTTTAGAAGTTTCAGGAAGAGGTTAGGAAGCACACACACACACACACACATGCAAACATACATACAGGCCCCCACACAAACATACACATGTGCACACACATATGTGCACACAGAGACACATATGCACATATTAGCATATGTACATGTACACATACATACACACATGCACACATACATCAAATGTAGATCAAATAGAATGTATAGGGGGATTTCAGGATAACCAATGTGTGTTCTAGGAACAGCATGAAAACATGCACAGAGATCCCAGAATGGGAACATACTGTAAGAACAGAAATTGTACCTGTTTTATATGTGACACATTAGCATAGCCATAGACCTTAAACAGTCATTTGATAAGGAGACAGTCAATCAATGTATAAAAGAACCAATAGGTAAGGTTGTGCAATAAGGGTCTTAAAATATATACCCAAAAGCATCCTGTTGTGTGAGGAACCTTCAAGGGCTCCCCAATACCAACTAATGGGATTCAGATTTATAGTGGGGCACAGGGTGTGGTCCAGACCCTGCATCCTGTAAGTTCTCTCCAATCCCTTGGACCAAGCACATAGATAATAACAGTTTTGGGGGAAGTCTCGGCACAAACTGCACACACATTACCCTTTAGCATCTTCAATTTCCAAACCTGTGCCTCCAGGGTATGATTTTGTTCCCTCTCTCAGATTCCTTAACATTTTCCATTTTGATTACATTTAAATAGATTCTATTAGAGTTAGCTTGTGTGTGTCTTAGGCTGGGAACCAAGTCTGACTCACTGTCTGGTTGCTAATGGGGCATCAAAAGGGTTTTGATGGAAACAGGAGTCAAACACTGGGATGAAGGAGAGAGAGAGAGAGAGAGAGAGAGAGAGAGAGAGAGAGAGAGAGAGAGAGAGAGAGAGAGAGAGAGAGAGAGAGAGAGAGAGAGACCCAGGACAGGGAGCTGTTGTAGCTGTGTATGTAAAGGGTACTTCCAAAGGACAGACATCCTCTCAGATTTCACTTCACCATCTGCAGTTTGGTCTGTGTGAGACTAAAATAATATACATTTTGAATTAAGATGCTTTTGTGATTGTCACAGTGTTAGTCACCTGCAATCAATAAAAGAAAGGTTCTTCCATTACCGGTTTGCTTGACTTTTCCTCTCAAAGTCTTGTAGACGTGAGGAAAGATTGCAAGAAACAGCTGAAGAATTCTCTCAAACCTAATTCCCCTCACGCCTGCTTTGGCTTGGGTTTTGACTTTTAGTTAATTAGAAAGATGTTGCCCGTCTATGTCCAAATTCTTTAGTTGGTATTTTATAAAATTGGCAATTTCATGCAATCATCACATAGTTATCAAGAGCAGGAAGCTAAGATTGGGACAGATTTTACCAACTAACTGGATTTCTCAAGGAAGAAATCCACTGGTGCTGAGCTGAGCTTGAAGTCAGGTCTCTTTGGTTCTTTAAAACCTGGGACAGGTTTTAGGTGTTTTTTGCATTTTGTGATTCTGACTCTGCAGTTTTCAGCATAAGCAAACCATTTTGTACAATATACTTTATGTTGGGTTAACCTAACATTTCTTCACCAGCTTACCGGTGACCTGCGTGCTAGATGACCCTATTGTTCTCCGGAAGCGCACAGAGAGGAGAGGAGCACCGCACGCTGGTGCTTTGGTCACTGCTAGGGGGAGAGTTACCATGTTTCTTCATGTCCACATCCCTGTGTTGCAGATGTGCAACCTTTGTCTATTTCTTCTAGGGCCTGGTGACAACTCATCCCTGAACCAGTTTTTATGATGGTTGCCAAATGATGATCTTCTTTCACATTTATCACTTTCTAACTTTGGGAAATCACGTTCATGTCCCTCATTTGTTGATATATCTGCATTGCCTTGTATTCATTCAAGCTTCCTGCCATGTCCTGTGAGTTCAGGTTCCGCTGAAGACTAAAGAAGACTGCTCCTGTCCTTACTAAACTCTTATTAAATTCTCCAGTGGAGGGAGTTCCTTTCCTAGGCATGTGCATTTCAGTTGGTTTTGACCTGTTTTTTATGTGATTCTATTTATCTCATGTATTCGCATCCTGGTCTGTTTCCGCCTTGCTCATTTCCTTCAGGATAAAGCACTCCTGTGTGCCCTTCAGTAAAGAACCCCAGGGACTCTTTTTACATTTTGTTTGTTTTGTGTGTGAGTGTGTGGAAGTCTGAGGAGACCTTGAAAGAGTCATCTGTCTCTTCCTGCCATGTCCTGTGAGTTCCAGACACCATCACACACTGAGTCATCTTGGTGGCTCTCGGGTACTCTTGAAATTTCCCTTTGAGATCATTATTCTTCATAATCAGATTTTACATGCAGCAAACCTCAACACCAATGGAAGCTGATGACTCCAGTGAATGGCTTTGTGTTTCTAATCAAGCCTGCTCCTTTCTTTTCCCCTAACCACTTCCCTATTCCTTTAGTCCTAGATTCAGAAGTCGGTTTAATATTAGAAAAATGAATTTTGGCCGACAGGGTCAAAGTGAAATAGAACGTCAGGGAAAAGATCTCGACGGTTGCAGCAGAACTACAGCGCTGTCTGTGCGTAGGCGCCCACTTTAGGTTTTGCTTTTAGGACAAGCCTGAATCCAGGGTAGTGCGGGCACACAGGGCAGGCAGCAAGCAGGATGCAGGGCCACTTGTCCAAGAGATCTTAAGCTGTCTATGCCAAGAAAGCTGACGAACAATGAACTAAGTTTACTGTCTCCACCAACGCATTTGCCTATCTGTACATCCTCATGAATATAAGACTTCAGGGCTTCTGATACATTTTTGATTAAGATATACACATCCCAAAGCTACACACATGGGAACAGGCCTTGCCTTTGCGATCGCCTTTTCAAACACTGGTTTTCACATGCAAACTATGAAAGAAGTGTGTATGGAGTTGCAGGTCATAGGCCCTCCAAAACTTCCGTAGCTGGGGTGTCCAGCTTTTACAGCCAGGACTTCGAAGGCCATGGCAACATCACTGATATAACTGGAGCTATGGAGGAATGTAAGCAGAACATAATTCCCGAAGTCATCATTTGGCCACAATAATGTGGTAACAGTTGTTCGGAAATTAGCCTATGTGTGTTTTATTGTGTAGCTTTGGAGAGGCATGGCACGACCCCCATCTGCCTCCCCTGACTGGTAGAGGCCTGACTCATCTTGTTGAAGCACGATTCCGCAGGCTCTAAGAAGTTCAGAGAATGACAACTAGGGAAAAGACCGACAACCAAACCCTCTTGCTCTTAAATCCGCAGCCCTGTCTGGCTGTTTATGGTTTGTCGTGAACCATTACAGTAGAGCGAGTTCAAAAGCAAACTCGGATTTTCAAGAACAATAGCCACTGGAGTACGTTTTGGGATTGCGTTCTCATCGCACTGCATTCCCTGGGGGGAAGGAACCTCTCCAATTGCGTTTTTGTTGTTTTCCTTCAATCTACGTTTTTCATAAAGCAAAAATGCTAGTCTGTAAACATGCGCACTTGTCATACACGTCGTGACCAGAAGGTGGCGCGGTCTTAACATTGACCAAGGACTGTCAGCTGCAATGTTGAATCTAAGCAGATTTATTTATAAAGATAACTGCTTCTTGGACTCTGTATATTTATTTATGTTTTTGTGCCTGCTCACAACTAAATACATACAATATCTTTTCCATGTCTAGAAATAGAAAAGTGCTTGTTTTTATTATTTGTTCTCTTTGTTCTTTTAAACACTGGAGCGCATGCGTGCAAACACACACACACACACACACACACACACACTTTGATTTGCTTTTTTTTTTTTTTTTTTTTGAGACACGTTCTCACATTGCAGCCTAGATTGTCAGGCAACCCATTTTGTAGACCAGACTGGCCTCCAACTCATGGAAATGATCTTGTAGTCCTGAATGGTAGGATCACAGGTTCGAGCCATTATATCTGAACGAAATGAAATTTGACTTTTAAAAACCTTTTTCATGGTATTTTAAAACCGTTTTGTGGTGTTATGGATATACCTGTGCATACTAGGCAAGCCCTCTAGTGTATAGCTCTATCCTTCATTCTCATTTTGCTTTATGCTCTAGAAGGATTTGAGGAAGGCCCTAATTATTTCCCTACAAGAAGCAGCTGATTTAATGACGCTTACGCACAGGCCTATGATTTGAGTTTTGCTTATGTCTGATTTGTGACTGTCATATGAAGAACATGCTACCTTAATATCCATTCACCAAAGAGTTTGGTTGTTTTTTTTCCAATTAACAAAATCTACTTGGTTATTATTTTTAAAGAATGGCTATCATTTCAAATGTGGCAAATGCTCGATTTACATAATAACATTTCTCTATACCAAAATGAAATGGACATGAGTATAAGAGTGTGTTTTTTTTTTCATTCCAAGAAAGGGAATCGTATCATTGGGTTTTGTGAAAATAAGTTTAAAATACACCAGGAGCTTTGTTAGTGACGCTAAACAATGTGTAGATGGACTATCAGTGTTTAATCACGACTAGGGAATGTTGGCAGACACAACTGTCTCTTTTGAAGCCGCTTGTGGAGATTTCTGGAATTAGGCAACTTTCCACTAGGAGTAAGATGTAACTTTCCACTAGAACCGCTGTCGGTTGAAAGAGCAGCTCTTGTTTTCCCACGCCCCTCGGAGTAGCTCTGCTTCCCAGCGATTCGCGATATATCTATCCACGCTTGTAATCTTCTCACAAAAGAGGCTTTCTCTAAGCCTTGCTGACACTCGGCCTTGGCGCACACGCTCTGACCGCCCCTCCATGCAAAAGCATACCCGATCCTTGGTTTCCTCCCAGATTTCTTGCAGTGTGTCTGTTAGAATGTGTTTTGGCCTGGGCTCCTGTATCCCTTATACAGATCACCAAGCTTCTCACGGTAATTGAACGGGATGGTCACTCGTTCATATGGAGTCCAAAAAGGACCGCTGAAGACAGTCTGGGGCCTTTCATCGCAGCAGACTCGTGAAGTAACGACTCATGCCTCATGGCGCCCCCTTCCCTGACTCAAACTTCCATCAAACAAGCAGCACAGGAAAAACCAACACCAATAAACTACATTCTAGATACTTGTTTTTCCCAGGTATGTAAAAACCAAGACCTTCAAGAAGCCTAGTGGCTGAAAGCTAAAGATAGAGAATTCCTCTTTAATTAAAAAAAATACATTTTAAGTTTATTATTTAAAATAAATAAAACGGTTTTCTTCAGGGAGCCCCTAAGTTTTGCCTTGTATGTCCTAATCTGAACTGTCTGTGCTTTGGAACCAAGAACAATCATACTCTCTTCTCCATTTCTGCACTCCTGCTGAAAACAACAGAAATGAGAGCTTCACCTCACACTGGCTCTATGACATTTTGACTTTTCCCTCAGGGTCCTGAAATATCCTAGCATATGCCTATTTTGGCATAGATCAGAGGACAGTGGGCTCTGGGGACACCATATGGCCACAAGCCTGAGTTACCCAGGGGCATACTGGGGCTTCAGGTACTGCAGCCAGCCTTCGGTGTGATGGGCTCTCAAGGTTTAGAGTTGGATCCAAAGAAATCCTCTGGGGATGAAAGTCCAGTTCATACATGGCTGAAAAAGGTTGGTCCATGCTGGGAACATTTCAAAAGTTTACATTATTTTGTCATGTTTTGGAGTCCCTGGTGCCTTCCAATGAGGGTAAAGGCTTCTGGCTTCTGTAAGGGCAAAGGGGAGATAATTCTTTCTTCCTCCACAATACAGCTTTGGATGCTTAAGGACCCAGGAAGTTTTCTTCCTCTCCAACTAGTTCCAATAGATAAAGAATAAAGTTTTTGAACTATGGATTCTCTTCTTGGCATACAATTGGTGTCCTACTATTTTGAAGGAAACCTTTTTAGTTTCTCTGACCTTAACATGGGTGATGGAATTTCATACAGTCAAATAGTGTTTAGTGAGACTTAAATACATTCTAACTTGATGAACCCCCTGGCATCTAACTTGATGATGAATTAGGCTCTGAGAAACCTGAGGGATAACAACAATTAGAACAGAGTGTCTGTAAAAAGCTCTGAGGCTGGTGTCAGAGGAAGAAAGATTCTGAAGAGGACCGGTCAGCAGGATAGGATGTGTTACTATGGAAGACAGAACAAGGCATTTTAACACAGGGAACATTTTGTCAGAGGAAACTAGAGAAGACTTAATGGAGGAGGTGGTGATAGGGTGGGTGTGTTATGCACACCCAACAAGAGCACTATGTGAAAGAATCAGTCATTTGAACGGAAGCATGGTGTCAAGCGCTGTACCAGTTGGTTTTGTGTCAACTTAACCCAGGCTGGAGTCATCCCAGAGAAAGGAGCTTCAGGTGAGGAAAGGCCTCCATGAGATCCAACGGTAAGGCATTTTCTCAATTAGTGATCAAGGGGGGAGATCCCATTGTGGGTGGTGACATCCCTGGGTTGGTGCTCTTGGATTCTATAAGAGAGCAGGCTGAGCAAGTCAGGGGAAACAAGCCAGTAACATCCCTCCATGGCCTCTGCATCAGCTCCTGCTTCCTGACCTGCTTGAGTTCCAGTCCTGACTTCCTTTGGTGATGAACAGCAATGCAGAAGTGTAAGCTGAATAAACCCTTTCCTCCCCAACTTGCTTCTCGGTCACGGTGTTTGTGCAGGAATGGAAACCCTGACTGAGACAAGCATCTTCTGGCCCATGACAGTTTTCACGGAGGAGAAAAGGTGCTCCAGCTTCGGTGAGTGAGGGCGGAAAGCAAATAGGAAGGTTTGTAATGGCTGCGAGGTGTTTTGAGACCAGGTCTATGTGTGGGAAGATCCACCTGAATGTGCTGAGGCCGCACTCTGGTCTTCGTCCTGGCCTGAATAAAATGGAGAAGGCAGGCAGGGCACTGCCGTTTGACCTTTCCTTTCGTTGCCTTTCTTCTTTTTTCTGTTTTCTTTCCCTTCCTTCCTCCCTACCTTCCCCTCCCCCATCTCCCTTACTTTCTTTGCTTTCATTCATTCATTCATTCATTCATTCATTCATTCATTCATTCATTCATTCAGAGTCACAGTTTCTCTATGTAGCCCTGGCTGTACTGCAGTTTCCTCTGTTGACCATAGTAGCCTCCAACTCAGAGCTCTGCCTGCCTTTGCCTCTTGTGTGGCGGGATTAAAGGTGTGTGCCACTTCTGCCTGGCTTCATTTTCTGTTTCCTGATAGCAGGCAATGTGTGCCAGCCACCTTACCTTGCTGGCACTCGGCCTCTTCCTCCATGATGGACTGCATCTCCTCAAAGTACACCATGGAACAAACACGTCCTCCCTTTAAGATGTCTGGTATTTGGTTCAAGAAAACTGCAGCAAAGAAAAGTCCCAGGAAGAACAGAAGCAGACCCATAGGCCGGAAGATAAGAATGCAAATGAAATACAAAAGGATGAGGGACTTTAGGAAGTAGCTTGAGCATTTGAATAGAGACTTAGAAAAATGCAAAGTGAATTCACAGTAATATTTTGTACTGCCTGGAAACTCTGGGCTCTCTCCCTCCCTCCCTCCCTCCTTTTCTCCCTCCCTCCCTCCTTCTCTCCCTCCTTTTCTCCCTCCCTCTCTCCCTCCCTCTCCCTCTCTCTCCCTCTCCCTCTCCCTCTCCCCCCTCTCTCTCTCTCCTCTCTCTGTCTCTCTCTCTCTGAGTCTTGTTTTTGTAGTACCAGAAGATGCTATGACAGTTGTCAAGGATGGCTACCGATATGCCCTACCTGGCAGTGATGCTGTTGAACCACAACAATGCTCACCAAGGCAAGATGTCTCTAATGGTCTGAGAATGGAACTTGGTGATAACCAATAGATGTCTGATTGGGTGCAAAGCCTGGCAACAGGAAGGAAGTCAGGCCTGGTACCGGACCTAGCCAATTATCAGGAGCTCCTAAAGAGGAGAACCTACTGCCCTGACTTTACTAAACCAGCATAACTCATAACTCCATTAAAAGTACTTATCCCTATACCCACACATAAGTGTGGCTCTCATCCATCATCAAACTTCTCTTTGTAACAGAGATCATGAAAGAAAACCACAATGGATCAAAAAGTTCAATCAGCAACTGGTTATGAGGTACCCAAGCCCAGCCGATTCATCTACAGCACAATTCCTGCATCTAAGGCTCCGGGAGCACCAAGGACTGAAGGAGGTTAGGGTGTGTGAACACGGGAACCAGGAAGCTTGCTGGGGGGTTATATCCCTAGAAATCACAAGAAAGCACCCATAACACCACAACAATTTGGCTGCCTAAACAAGACTCAAAGAAGCACACCACTAAACTTCTGACTTGGAAGTGGGAAGTCTCACAAGACCCCACCCCTAGACCAAGAACCATAGGCACCCAGGGATTGCTCAGAGGGGAAGAATTTGTTTTCCCAGTGATAAGCCTCCTTATTGATTTCCAAATACAAAATGGTTATCTCTGAAATTATATACATGCAAGCAACACTGAACTAAGCATGCTCTTATTTGTGTACAATAGCAATGATTAAGGAAAGGAATTTGAGAGGAAGCAAGAGGAAGGTGGTAGAGGTTGGAGGGGAACAGGATGGGGAAAATTGTGTACAATTATATTTTAATTAAAAAATTAATAAATTGAAATAAAAATATTTAAATCCTTTGGGATGATCTGAATATCTAGTTCCTTGTGGTGGAGAAATAGAAATTTTGAGTAATGTATTTCTAGCAAGGAGGACCTGGTGATAAGAAATATTTACACCTATGCACTTTTTCCCTAGAATGCAGACTAGTTGCTATTATTACAAATTCTAAATGTTTAGCAGGTGTAGCTATGCTATCATGATTCCCACTTGAAGTTGTAATAATCTGACAACCTTAATAAAATATTTACTGTCCTTATCCTGTGGCTGTATGTTTTGAGTTAGCAGACAGTAAAGGTTTACATGAACCAATGCACTAACATACAATTCTTTCTTACATACCAATAGCTTATAAGTATTCTTCAAGTCAATATGGTTGATATTTTCATTCTACATATGATTCTTAAACTGTATATTGCCAGACTGGAACTTGAATCCAATTCAAGGACTCTTTTGATTGATAAAATTGATAAAAATCACCCTTGAGACAAGAAAGGGACAAACAGCAGGTTCCCACACCCAAAGAGAAACAATGGCAGCACTTAAGGATATTATACTAGGTATGACAGGCAAAGCCACATTGCATTGCTACTTCTAAAGCCCATTGGCTTGATTTGACAGGAGTTTATTTCTAATTTGCATTTCATGTGACTAGTTGTCATTCCCACATCCATTCTTGCTCATGATCACTGAAGTGCAAGGAGCACAGTGTGAAGACACACACAGTTTCCAGACACAGACACATTACGTCTGTCTAGACTCTAACTGCATCTTTCATTGACTGAAGTCAAGTCACGCCTACATAACTTTGAACTGGATAGGAAGTGCAAACCTTAGAAAACACCTAGCAAGAGAGAAGAGCCGGAATGCTTCTCAACAGCTCTAAGGTTTACCAAAAGCAGAGTGAAATTGACTTGTTAGATAACTACAAAGTTTGAGCTAATAGTCACCAGAATATGAAATAGTCATTTGATCCATGCCTGAAGTTATCACTCAAAAGAGCCTTGATGTAGGGATTCAGAGATAAAACAATATTTCTTTCTCAGGAATTTTGCAGCCCATTGAGGGAGGGATGAAAAATAAGTGCATAAGTAACCAGGATGTCTTGTAATGTTCCTGGGGTGAAAGGAAACTCAGACACATGGGCTTACAGAAAAGGAGGATTTAAGTGACTCAGGAAGGTGTATTTGAGAGTGTTTGCTGGCTGATTAGTTATTTTTCATGAGAGACAAATATTGGATGACTCTTGGATTTTAGGGTTGGTTAATTGGACAGACTTTGATACATTAATCAAGAGAGGAGTCATAGAGTTAAGAATGATCTTAAGAAATAGAAGAGACGTGTACACATTTCATTCAATCTAGAACACTCTTGAGTACTGATGAGAGACTTGCACAACAATGGACTGTGTTATTTAAGCACAGATGTTGTAATGATTCAAATAGTTATGGCCCTCATAGACTAATGTGTTTGAAGGCTTGGCCCACAGGGAGTGGCACAATCAGTGGGTCTGGCTTTATTAGAGTAGATATGGCCTTGTGGGAGAAAGTATGTCACTGTTAGATGGGCACTGATGTCTCCTTTGGCACAGTGTCCTTCTGCTGCCTTCAGATCAAAATGTAGAACTTTTAGCTCTATCTCCAGTGCCATGATTGCCTACATGTCACTATGTTTCCTGCTGTGATTATAGTGGACTGCACTTCTGAAACTGTAAGCCAGCCCCAATGCCATGTCTTTCTTTGTAAGAGTTGCTGAGTTTTGGTGTCTCTTCACAGCAATGAAGCCTAACTAAAGCTGGTAGCAGGGGCTGAGGTATTGCTGCAATAGGCCTGACCATGATTTTCTTTGGAGGAATGTAGATTTTGGGATTTTTGGATTAGGAAAGCAGTTGAATTCTTTAAGTGGGGCTTAACGGGTCATATCAGTAAGAACATGGAATACAGTGGTATTGAATGTGATTTGAACTGTAGGGCCTGACTCAGGAGTTTCAAAGGAGAAGAATTTTCGTATGTGGCCTAGAGATATTTTGGTAAATAGAATGGCTGCTTTTTGCCCTCATCTGAAAATTCTACCTGAGGCTAAAAGGAAGATATTTATATTAATTGCATTGGCAAAGGAAATCTCAAAACAGCCTAGTATAGATTCTGTCACATGGTTACTAGGGTTCACTCTCAGGAAGAGTGTTTTGATAAAAAGGAGAAAGTTGAGCAAGCAAAAACACAAAAATGAATGGTTCAAGAAGAAAGAGGGTACCAGGAAGTGGAATAGAGCTAAATCCTGTGTTCAAGGATATAAACAGATTAAAGATATTAAATGGAATAAAGGGAGCGGTGATCTCAGGACATATCCTACGCAGCTAAGATTTTATTTTGTGAAAAGGAATTAAAGAACAGTTTAGGTTCAGGCATAGTGGTCCATAAATTTAATCCCAGGAGAAAGAGGCATGCAGATTTCTGAGTTCAAGGTCAGCCTGGTCTATATAGTATGTGCCAGGACAGCTAAGCTTAGACAGTAAAGAAAAACCATAGAAAACAGAAAGCCAGTGAAGGTGTTATTGAATGAGGGGGCCACATTCCAGCCCCAGCAAACAGCCATAACTTTGTGGCTTCAGCCACATAGTTCTGGATTTAGAGTCAAGGATAGAAAAAAATCATAAAATCTCCCTCTTCAACTAAGGAAAGTTGCCGAGGCTAGACATGTGGCAGGAGCATTCCTGTATGGAGTACCAGAGAAGCCACTGCATGAAACTGTGAGGTTGAAGTTGCCTAGGAGAGTCCAGGATTTTGGAGATACCAGAGTCATGGGACACCTGCGTAGGAAAGCTGCTAAGAGGAGTGGAACCAGCCCAAGAGAGAGAAGTACGGTGCAGTCAATAAAGCTGAAAGGAGTTGGACATCTGGAGAGAGTTCTGGCTTCAGACATGAAAATTCAGTGTTTGGAGTTTGCCCAGCTGGTTTTCAGTCTTGCTTTGGTCCAGCACAGTATTTCATCACTATTTTCACTTCCCTACATTTTGGAATGCTGTTGGAGACCAAACTCTGGGAAAATAGACCTTCAACAGCTCTTACCTTGAGAGTAGACCTTGCAGTTTACAGTAGTAGTATAATGTTCTAAAAGTTAGGGTTTTTTTTTTTTTCACTTTAAAGATTTTACCTATTCTAGAGTTGAAATTTAGTGTAACTCATTAATAATGTTTGTAAATACCAACCACATATGCATCATCTCCAGTCCTAGAGAGAAAACACTGGACTGTTCAAAGGCAGATGCAGACATCCCAGGATGGTATATTTCCTATTTCTTTCTTGTCATGGTTCCTAGGCATGTAGAAGTAGTGACAAAAGAAAAAAAAATGCAGATCATAGGAGTGGACTCAGAATATTTTGCTCCATTCAATATTCAGCATATTTTGAGGTTGGGCTTACATCATCCCCAGCATTTTAGTACACGTTTTATATTCCAGAAGTAAGATCCTATTTGTTATCATGGCTTTCAGCCCTTTAGAAGAACATAATGGGGTTTAGATGCTGTAGGGTCTAAGGTCTCATACTGATGATTCAGTTGTTCAACTGCATTTATCCACTGGTCATATTTGCTATGAATAGAGAAGTCAAGGAAGCTCTGAGGTCTTGCTTTGTACACAGAGAATCTTGGAAAAGAATGGGACAGAGCTGGAAAGTGAAGTGCACGGTGATCGTTGTGTCTCCACCATTTATGGCACATGATTACATTGGATTATAGGATCACGGCCAGAAGGAAGGAATTTTCAAGCTCCTTGATTCTACATTATTTGAGATATGAGAGTTCTCTGCAAGGGCACCCGTGGATCAGCTACTACTTTTCAAGTGACACGGACAGATGATCAATACGTTGGTTTGATAAGGAAGCCAAAGTGAATGGCGTGAACACTGTCAACGAAGGGCTATTCACCTTGCTAGTTCTGGACGTCTATCCATAAGCTGCACACAGCCCCGATTGGAAGCTGTGTCTCCTCCTCCATGTGTGGTCTCGAGATCATCAGCATCTCGCGGCTTGATACAAATGTTTGGAGCCACCTCAGATCAGCTGACTCAGGGATTTTAGGGGCCCTCCTCAGCTCTTGTCTCAAGGAGTCTTCCAGGTTAATCTGGTGTAAAGAGGTGTTTGATACGGCTGTGGACCAATGCTTTCTGCAGGTTGATGGACAAAAATGTAGACCCACCCAAATATGATAGAAGGAAGTGGAGGGGGAAAGCTTCTGGGTCTTGGACATTGAGAATGTGCATCCTACGTAGAAGGCCAAATAAAGCCGTCTCTGCTCTTCTCTGTGCAAAGTGGGGGAAGGCATAGGTGTTCAAACCAATTCCATGATTGATAAGAGCCACTGGGGACTCAACTGTAGTGCACTGTTCCCAGATCTGTCAGCTTCTCTGTCTGTCTGTCTGTCTGTCTGTCTGTCTGCCTGCCTGCCTGCCTCTCTCTCTCTGCTACACAATGCCACTTATGAAATAGTGAAAAAGAAGAATGCCTGTTGTTTATAAACTTTGAAAATTAGGCCAGACATAGGAAGCAAAGGTGTCAAAGACTACTTGATTCACGCAGTAGCTAGTGATGAGCAGTTCAGACACGTTCTAAACCTTTGTTTTGTCTTTTCACCGTTGCTGTTTTTTCTTGATGAAATGGTGTTGCTTTCACTCACATCTCCACACAGCAGCAATTGCTCAAGACTCCTGTTTTCCATAGCCCCCACTGTTCCCGTGTGTCTGAGGTGGCCACTCTACCCTGACTGATCCTTTCTTTCTTTCTTTTTTTATTCGATATATTCTTTATTTACATTTAAATGATTTTCCCTTTCCTGGCTCCCCGCTCCCCGAAGTCCCATAAGCCCTCTTCCCTCCGCCTGTTCCCTCATCAACCCCTTCTAACTTCCCTGTTCTGGTATTGCCCTACACTGCTGCACTGAGCCTTTCCAGAACCAGGGGACACTCCTTCCTTCTTCTTGGACATCATTTGATGTGTGGATTATGTCTCAGGTATTCCAAGTTTCTAGGCTGATATCCGCTTATCAGTGAGTGCATACCATGATTGATCTTTTGAGACTGGGTTACCTCACTTAGGATGATGTTCTCCAGCTCCATCCATTTGTCTAAGAATGTCATGAATTCATTGTTTCTAACAGCTGAATAGTACTCCATTGTGCATATATACCACATTTTTTTGTATCCATTTCTACGTTGAGGGACATCTGGGTTCTTTCCAGCTTCTGGCTACTATAAATAGCCAGAACATAGTGGCTATTTATAAATGCTATGAACATAGTGGAGCACGTATTCTTATTACCTGCTGGGGAATCCTCTGGGTATATGCCCAAGAGTGGTATAGCAGGGTCCTCTGGAAGTGTCGTGCTAGACTGATTTCCAGAGTGGTTGTACCATCTTGCAATCCCACCAGAGGTGGAGGAGTGTTCCTCTTTTTCCACATCCTCGCCAGCACCTGCTGTCTCCTCTTAGCCATTCTGACTGGTGTGAGGTGAAATCTCAGGGTTGTTTTGATTTGCATTTCCCTAATGACTAATGATGTTGAACCTTTCTTAAGGTGCTTCTCAGCCATCCAAAGTTCTTCAGGTGAAAAGTCTTTGTTTAGTTCTGTACCCCATTTTTTAATAGGGTTATTTGGTTTTCTGGGGTCTGACTTCTTGAGTTCTTTGTATATATTGGATATTAGCCCTCTGTCAGATGTAGGGTTGGTGAAGATCTTTTCCCAATTTGTTGGTTACTGATTTGTCCTTTTGATGGTGTCCTTTGCCTTACAGAAACTTTGTAATTTTATGAGGTCCCATTTGTCAATTCTTGATCATAGAGCATAAACTACTGTTGTTCTGTTCAGGAACTTTCCCCTCATAGGGGAGATTGCTATTCCTTTTAGGCTGAAATCAAAGTGCAAAAATGGAGGGGCCAAGTGTTAGCCCCCCCTTTTAAAAAGTGGGATAGTGTGTATGAAGAGACAGAAAGAATCTACCTTTTTATTTGATAATCACAGGAAACTTATCTTTAAAAATCTTAATTAGAACAGAAACGAATAAATGACAAGACTTGACATGACTTGTCAAATTGAGAAATAATGAAAAGGGGCATTGAGGAGTGAATAGAAGTTTTCTTTGTGAGAATTCACCACTAACAATTATTCATTAGATGAAATGTGGCCATTGAGGCAGTTGACAATTTTGAATGTGTTTGCCTTTTCCCTCCCTGCAATTAAAGTCATTTGATAATCTTTCATCATAGGGTCACATATGAAACCGCCATGTTGTTTAAGGCTACATTTTAATTACCCTGGCCGGAGGCGCTCCTCCAGCCCAGGGGTACCTAGAAGTCCTTTTTAATAAGGCGCTCCTGCCCCAGGCTCAGAGCCACAGCCACTCATATGAAAATGCAGAGCAGAGCTATATTCCATAAAGCAGAAGCCCGGGGAAAAACAGTTAACCCTCTGTGTTCCGAGCTCTGCCTGGCTTCCTTGAGGGCGCTCATTATGAATGAAGGCTGTGCTCGGACACTGAAATATTTAAAGGTGAGGAGCAAAAGGCACCAGACGGTAACCTTATGTGCAGACGTTTGTGCGTTTTCCAAACTAGCACGTTTCTGGAAAAGCTAGGCAGCCTTCTGCAATGGCGCAGGCCACTGCACTGCAAACAGAGGTGGAAGGCACCCCTGCCTGTCCTTGGTGAATGTGGAGCCTTCTCAAGTGGCATTTGGTCCTGAATTTACAGTCAACTTTTACACAGCTGTAGACAAATTCCTCACCCCAGAACCCATCCTAGGTCCTGATGGTGTGTGCCAAGCACAGAATGGGCGAGTCGGTATCCACCTGCTGGAAGGTTCTTGGTGCCAGGAACTTGCCCCCAGGTCGCTCAGCCGTGTCTGCATGTGCATGTGCTGAGGAGAGCTTTTCAACCAGGCAGGGCGAGCGTAAAGGCATCCCCTCTTAGCTGGAGGCCCGGAAAGAGGATGTAAGTATGATTACTGCTGACAGCTAGTGGAGCGCCTGAGCTGGAGACACGGCTTTCAGATCCCAGGTACTCTGGTTCTCATGCCAGAAAAATCTTTCCTAGGGAACTGATTGATCTCTCAAACAAAAAAGACTAAATTGGCCAAGTGTTTTTCCCCCCGCCTTTTATCTTAGTTCTCTTTCCTAAAACCAAAGACAGATGGCGGTTTAAAGGTGAAACGGTGACTGGGCAACCCGGAGGCCTTTCTAGAACCTTCGCTTTGGCGGAATGGCTAGCTGGAAGATGCAAAGAAAACACGAAGGGCTGCCACACTGGGCAGAAAGCAGGTGCACAGGTTCACACTTCGTTCAGACTGCTCCAGAGAGCGGCCGGTGGTCTAGAGAGGCGGTACCTACGTTTTATAGCATCACTGGGCATCACTAGGGATACAACCAGGGCGGGAGGTATGGGGTGGATATTAGGAAAATAAATTAAGACCTGGAGTACAAAGTGTTGGAGCCCACTTACCCACAACTCTCTGCTCTCTCCTCCACGTGCTTGGCCTCCTCAGATAGCCTGGTGTGTGCTTCTCTCCTGTGCCTCTGTCTGGCTACGTTTTCCAAGGCTCCACACTTAAGCTTCTGGTTGTCCACTGATTTCAGGTCTTCAGCAAAAAATTCTCCGCGCATTTTCAGTTTTACCCAATTACTACGTATCATAGCTGTAACTGACTCCTTAATAGCGACTCATTCCCCCTAAGTCTGACCCATGTTTATTTATTAGCTGAGTGCCCAGCCGTATTTTAGGCACGGGGGCGGGGGGTGGGGGTGAAGAAAGGAAGGAGAAAATGAACAAGGGCACTGGTAATTTCCACTATCACGCGCTGGAATCGTTCATTTACAGGTGGGGCCGAGACGGAGGCAGCTTCCAAGGAAAACTGAGAGAGGTTGGCCATTACTTAGAACCTTCTAAAAATGATGTATAAGAAGACAGGAGGTGTACTTTTGGATTTGCTTTGGGTCTTGGAAAGTCACATGACATATACACCATCTAGTTTTTGCTTGTTAGTTTGGGCAGCAGAGGGCTCACCAGAGACCTTCCTAGAAAGCATGGATGGAGGGCTAGGAAGGAAGGCCGATGGGGGAAAGGAAGGAAACACATCCTGTTTTAATTTGAGCCTCTATTGTCTAACACATAGGAGACATTTAATAACACTAGGCCATAGATTTGAGCTTCATTGGCGGGGAGGGGGCCTCTGGCACCTTCTGTGTTAGTTTCTTTCATAGCAACTGCACGCTTCTGCATTCAATTTGTCTGTACAGCTATTTAGCCTCAGCCCATCAGGCATCCTGTGAAGGAAGGGGCTCTTGTGTATTTGTTGTTTGTGGTCTTAGGACTCAACATCATTTCTGAGGTATAGTAGTATTTCAAACATTATATATATACATACATATATATATATATAAATATTTTTACTAATGCTTTGAGAGCTTCGCATAATATATTTGTTTATATTTACTCCCATCTCCTACTTTTCCCTCCTCTTAGGTCTGCTCCCCCTCCCATTTTCCCCTTAGTTAGCCTTGAATGAGTGAGTATTTGCCAGACAATAGTGTTTACCTTTGTCCTAAATTTTGCTGAAAGTTTCAGATCAAATCAGGAATATCCTAAGTGAAGTTAGTGAAAACGTGCACATAGAAAGGGATTTTAAACATAATCAGCCTTGGATAATACAGTAAGAAAATTATAACAGAAAGACACGAGGAAGCAAAATTTAGAGTTACTAACGAGAATACAGCTCAAGTATTAAAACTTACATACAGTAGTAGCTGGCATTTGCTCGAGGCCTTTTATTTCATAGACACGGTGATAAAAGGTCTGCTACATATGTGAACCCTAATTTCCAAAAAACGATCTTATTAGGCATGCACCATTCTTTCCCCCTTCTGTAGGGAATATGACCACAAAAGCTTGGAGACAGTGGATTTTCCAGGCATCACATAGGTGGGGGTTAAGAACTAGGCTCTTTGCTACTGTGTTTTTCCAGTCTCTGAGTGGGACTTGGAGATAAACCTTTTGATGATGTAGTGAGGCTTTAACCAAGTCCCCACTCTATCTTTTAGGAACTTGAGTTTTACTCTATAAAAATAACAGTGCCAACCCTGGAGGGAATATGGCTCCGCTGATAAAGTACTTGCCGCACACAAGCAGGAAGACCTGAGTTTGGGTCCCCAGAACCTACATAAAATGCGTGGAATGAGGAGATCACTCCATTACCTAATATCAATGGGGAGATTTTGTTGTCTAGACGCCAAAGTGAAAAGCATTCCCACTGGTCTGTGATCCTCACTTATTTTCAAACACCTTGGTACTGTGGCGCTAAAACCAAAGCAAAGGAAAACACAATAGCAACATTTTAATGGAAGTTCGAAATAGCAACATGCGGAGCTGAAGGGCTTTTCCTGTAAGAAAGTCCAATGGGAAAGCAGGATGGAAAGCTTAGAATCCTAGCACTTAATTGGCTGCGCTCAGCAGGAGGATTTTCCGTGAGTTCCAAGGCGACTTGGCCTGCGTAGTGAGTTCCAGTGAGCCAGAGCTATAGAATGAGATATTATTTCACAACCAAAACCACAGAACCAACCAACCAACGTTTAAGGGCTGTTTTTAAATGATCCGCTCCTGTTGCAGGTAGGCAGACACCGGAGAAGCACCATGGGAACAAGGAGCACTATGCATCCAAGGTAACTCCACCGCTTCCCCTCGGCGTGCTCATCCAGTTTGCCCACTCTCTGACGGCCAGCATGCTTCGTTTATTTCCCGTGTTCTGCAAACCTTTGATGAGGTGGCCAGCACTGAGTCAGCGGAGCTGGACCTTCACTTGGGCCCAGTTGTCAGCAGCTGCTAAAGCGCTGCTCTTGCCTGCAGCGGTGTGCCAGCTGTCTCCGACTGTACCGCACCACAGTAATGCGAACAACTGGAAGCAATAATGTGTCTCCCCATTTGCCTAACAATCCCAACATGGACAATAACTCAGAAGACTGAAGATTTGTGCTGTAATTTAATAAACCCCATGCACATTTCTACAATTGAGTATCACATCTGTGCAATGGATCCTGGAAGTATAATATTCTTTTATAAGGGACCATTAACCAATCTTAAGTTTATAGGTTTCCTTAAATCTTTTTCATCAGCTGTTAAACTACAGTAAAGAGAAAATTGCCTCTTATGAGACAAGGGATAGTAAAATACAAAGACTGTGATTAAACGTCAATCAATTAAGGATGATAATATAATAAAATGCTGACTGATGATTAAGATGAAGACTTTCTAGGAGAATTTTATAAGCAATATGATTTTTTTAAGAATGTACTAGAATAAACTTCAATTAGATCAGTTTATACATGAGTCCTTGATCTATTTTTTTTTACATTAAAAAAGGAATCAGAATTATTTCTCAGGTACAGAGATCCCTAAATTGGCATTGAGTCTCTGTACTGAAAGGTATTTTTTTTTTCAGCTTCTTGTTTTACTATTCCCCAGTCTAGAAAATTTTAAATCTGTTTCTGAGCAGAACAAATAATGACATTTTGTTTCAAGTAGTTTTCCACCAGCATGTGCAGCTGGGTAACAATTTATGAAAATGGATTATGTAGTAAAACCATCAAACAAACAAGCAAACAAACAAAGCGTCCCGAGTGATTAAGGTGGCGAAGCACTGACTGGAACTTGGAGCCTTGTAAGCACTCATCCAACAGCCACCTAAGCCTCCTGGAAGTGAACGCAGGTAGGATGCTCTTCTGTGAGGGTCAAGGCAGTTTCTGCCCATGAATGCAAGCAATTCATCTCTGCCTTCCAACAGGACCAATGTGCTTTGGGCAAGAGTTATGTTGTATCCAAGCCAATTAAGGTGGGCTTGACGTCCTAGCAAGGGCCAGGCAGAGAAGATTTAGAATGGCTTTTCCACTCCTTCTTTTTCTTGCTGGCATGATTTTTCCTCCAAGAGTTCCCCCCCAGCTCCATATTTTTTGGTCAATATTCTTGTCAAGAGGGTCTCTACCCTTGCCCAAGCCGAGTGGCTCCTCGTTCGGGTTTTCCCTCCCACATCGCCTTCCCTAAGCGATCTTCTTGCTCTGATGCTAGTATCTGGTCCCTCCAGAGCTCCGAGGGCATTCAGACTCCTGCCAGTTTTCAGGGAGCATTTGAAGCTTGTGGCAACAGCTGGCTTATATGAGCCTTGAAGGAAAAGCACACTTACAACCTGGCAGCACACTGAAATACTAAAGCATCTGGCAAAATAAGCAGAGACCAAAAGGCACAGGTAACTCACGGCCCTGCTAGGAACTGCTGGAGGAGACATACGCACAGTACAGTGGCAGAAACATGATTAATTAATGAGTCCCACTGAAGCCTGGCTTCTGCCCTTATTGCTCTATGGAAACCACCACAGTGAAGGTAACCAGTAGCCTTCTAATTACCCAGTTCAATGGATGTTTATCAGTCAATGTGTTTTTAGGCCACTCTGCTTGATTTGGCAGACCAGTTGAGTGATAGACAGAAAAATCACATAGCCACAGAATTGCAAAGCTAGAATGTAAAACATGTTTATCTAACCCCAAACTCAGGATCTGGGCATCAAACTAGATAGTCTCTCATTGGTTCACTGAATATACAGAAAGGGTTAATGAGAAGAAAAGCACGGGTCATCGGGACTATCAGAGTTTGTTTTTCTCTACACAACAAATTCTGTGTAGTAGCACAGAATCTTACAAATATTTGTAACCAAAAGGGCAGAGAAATTGAGCAGAGGTGAGAATGGAGAGAGAGAGAGAGATTTTAAAGAGGTTTTTGAAAAATAAAGAGGGGAAATCCAGGCTGGGAGATGGCTCCATTAGTAAAGAACTTATCAGACAAGAGCACAGACCTGAGTTCAGAACCCCAGCCACACTGAAAGCCAGACACTGCAGTGTGCACTTGTAATCCCTGCAGTGGGGAGGTACATGGGTTTGGAAGGTTCTCTGTGGTAGGATGTAAACATGTGCCTATGTTGTGTGCACACGCACACTTACACACACACACACACACACACACACACACACACACACACACACCTCCTGGGTATATGCTCAGGATGGTTGGCTAGGACGTACGACAGTTATATTTCCATGTTTCAAGAAACGTTCAAACTGATTACCCTGGTTCACACTCCACAAAAACTGTATATGTTTTCCTTTGCTCCATCCACACCAGCAACTCTTGTCATGTGTGCTCCTGATGATGACCTTCTGACTTGGGTGGGATGGAATTTTAGAAATAATTTTAACTTACTTTTCCCTGCTAAGTAAGGGTGAAGTATTCCTACCCATGCATATTTTTTCTTCTGAGAATTTTTGATCAGTTCCATAGCCTGCCTATCTTTCTTTCTTTCTTTCTTTCTTTCTTTCTTTCTTTCTTTCTTTCTTTCTTTCTTTCTTTCTTTCTTTCTTTCTTTCTTTCTTTCTTTCTTTCTTTCTTTTCTTTCTTTTCTTTCTTTCCTTCTTTCCTTCCTTCTTTCTTTCTTTCTTTCTTTCTTTCTTTCTTTCTTTCTTTCTTTCTTTCTTTCTTTCTTTCTTTCTTCCTTCCTTCCTTCCTTCCTTCCTTCCTTCCTTCCTTCCTTCCTTCCTTCCTTTCTTTCTTTCTTCTTCTTCTTTTTTTAAAATTTATTTATTATTATATCTAAGTACACTGTAGCTGTCTTCAGACACTCCAGAAGAGGGCATCAGATCTCATTACAGATGCTTGTGAGCCACCATGTGTTTGCTAGGATTTGAACTCAGGACCCTCAGAAGAGCAGTCAATGCTCTTAACCAGTGAGCCACCTCTCCAGCCTTTGATAGCCTATTTTTCAAATGACCGGTTTATTTTCTTAATGTTTATCTTTCTGAATTCTTTATATATTACAGATACTCATCATTCATCAAACAGAGAGCTGGAAACGTTTTTCCCCATTCTGTGGGCTGCCTGTGCACCCACTTCAAAGTGTCCTTTGCCATACAGGAACTTTTCAGTTTCCTGAGATCTAGTCTGTAGTTGTTGGCCTTGCTCCCTGGGCCCTGGGGCCTTACTTGGTGTTTTGAGCTTGCAGGGGATCCCCAACATTTTCTGTATATCACTTTTAGGGTATCGGGTCTTAGTCTGAGGTCCTTGATCCATTTGGACCTGTGTTTGAGGTAAGGATTTATTTTCATTTTTCTTCATTTTGAAATCAAGTTTTCCTAGAACCATCTCCTCAAGATGCTGTCATTGCTCCAATGTATATTTTTGACATCTTTGTAAAACAACAACAGCAATAGCAACAGCAACAACAACAACAAAGGCAGGCAACTGTTGTTGTGTGGCCTTACACGTGGTCCTCCCTTCCGTCCTACTGACAGGGCTTGTGCTTCTATACTACCTCACTTGTGTTCACTACTGTGGCTCTGCCCTGTAGTTTGGAATTAAGGATGGTAATATATGTCTCAGTGTTCCTTTTGTGTTGCTTTGCTATTCTCCTCCAATAAAGTTTGGATTATTTTTCCTATATTCATAAAGAATAGCCTTGGAATATTTATTGGGATTGTGTTGGGCTCTTTTCACAAAGTTAATTCTTCTAATCTATGAGCACTGGATGTCTTTATGCTATCTTGGTTTTTGTCTGTGATTTCTATGTTCAGTGGCCTAAAATTTTCACTGTGGATGTCTTTAATTTCCTTCATTATATTTATCCCTGGTGTGTGTGTGTGTGTGTGTGTGTGTGTGTATGTGTGTATGAATGTGTGCCTGTGTGTGTAAATGTATGTGTGCACACATATATGTGTATATATATGTATGTGGGCATGAGTGTGTATGTGAGTGGGTGTGTGAGTGTGTATATATGTGTGTATGTGTGCACATGTGTGCCTCCATTTTGTGTGTGAACCTGTGTGCCTCTATGTATGTGTGTGTTTCTGTGTATGTGTGCATATGTGTCTCTACTTTGTGTGTTTTCATGATTGTGTATGTGTGCACATGTGTGCCTCTATGCGTCTGTGTGTGTGTGTGCGCGCGCACACACACATGGAGAATGAGGTTGTTTCCCTGACTAGACTTTTCAGTGTGTTTGTCATTGACACTAGGAAGGCCACGTTCACCTCGCGTCTGGCCTTTTTTTTGTTGAACCTAATTAGCAGCTCTAACGTTTTTTAGTCAGTAGTTACTGTATCTTACATTAGAATCATATTATCAGAAATCTGTACTTTGATGTCGTTTTTTTTTTTACTTGCATATCTCTTTTTCCTTCTTTTATTCTACTAGCTAAAACTTCAAGCACTGACTGAATAGATGTGGAGAGAGCAGACAGTCTGACTTCTGATTTTAGTGGGAATGATTTGAGGGTTTTTCTTTTTTTCCGTTTTTTGCAGTTTAAGAAATTGATATAATGGCTTGAACTTTTTTTTCACACTGAATAACAAGTGATATGAAATACTGTGGTAGAGCCATTGCTTTGGCTTTTGTGATGATTAATTTTATTTATCAACTTAGATAGGAAGCAATGGTGGTGCCTTTGTTGTTTTACAAAGATGCCTAGCTTTTACTATAAAGGTGTAGTTATATGTTGATATTATTCATCATCAATAGATTCCAAATTTCTACAGGGAGGAATTCCTATTCCTCACTACAACACAGAAATCCTACCTAAGATCCTAGGATTCAGACTCAAGACTGCAACAATAATTTTCATCTAAACCTCCAGATATCCTACTGATGTCATCTTTGCCACCTCCCATAATCATGTGAGACAGTCGTTTTAAATAAATCACTAAGAGAGCTTATGGGATTTCCGGGGAGGGGGGCTCAAGGAAAGGGGAAATCATTTGAAATGTAAATAAAGAATATATCAAATAAAAAATAAATAAATCAGAGAAAGAGAGAGACAGAGAGACAGAGACAGAGACAGAAACAGAGAGAAATACACGTGTCCTGTTGTCTTTCTTTCTCAGGAGATCCAGGAATAATACAATGAATGAGTGGGAATAAGATGTTAGGCAGTTGTGCCCAAGCATCTGATGCTGAGATCTTGAGTACCAATTTGGACTGTAATGGCTACCATAAAACATAATAACATCGTCATGCCACACAATTTGCTGCAGACTGAACGTCTTCAAATAACCGAAATTGCTTTTATGGTTGTAGAGATCAGAAGTTGGCCATCAAGGTGGCAGACATGTTAGAGTCCCCAGGAAGAGCTGCGGAGCCCAAGATGCCTGTATCCTGCTATTTCTTCATTTTTCGTGCCTGCCATCAGTCCTTGGTGTGCCTTGGCTTGCAGATGTGGTGTCCTGTCTTCTGCCTCCTGCGTCTTTACATTGCTTTTTCTCTTAGGTCTCTGTATAAAAACACTCATCAAAGGACTGTCCTAACCCAGTACAATTTTTACTTGAAATACTTAAATGAAGTATTTCTGCAAGCATCCCTATCTTAAATTTTAAGTTAGAATACCATCCTAAGTTTCATGTAAACATATATTTTAGGAGATATATTAAACCTACTCCAACAAAATAAAATCTGAAATATTGACAAGACCTTTTCTAATTACTGGTACAAGTAGAATTGCAGCAAGGTTTTGTTTGCTTAACACCATCAAGCTTGTTCATCACACCATTACGGTTTTGACATATCCTAATTTAAGTCCCATAAGAGTCCTGGGGCCCAAGTCTCTTCTACAAGTAGGTAGCAAATGTGACCAGGATTATATGCTCTTGAGGACAATATCCAGGCCACTTTAATAACCAGGCCACTTTCAGTGGACACTGTGGGAGCTTTATTCAATAACAATGTTCCAATCCATAAAATAGGCCCAAGCAGCTGATGGATTGATGTGTGTACAGTTTGCCCTGGTGTGTATCTCCATCTCTCAGAATTTGAGGAAAGTTAGATGATCAATAATTTTGACCTACAAGCTCGCTAAACTTTTGTGGCTCCCTGACCTCTAGAGATAGGCTACTTTCTTTGCACTGAACAATCTACAAAATGTCTGGACCCAAGTGACTAAAATTACCCTCATTCACATCCAGCTTCAAAGAAAAGACCAATTCCCTTCCGTGGCTGCCTTGACATCAGACTCTTGTGGTCACTTCTGCTGATGTCAGCGCTCCTGTCTCCAGCTATCACCATGGTTTTCCTACAGAGACGGATGGCTGAGTTGCCGCCTGGAGTGGCTATCCATCACATATGCCTTTGGATGATCAAGGCCGTGCTTGTGGTTCTGAATTTGGCAGCAATTAAATGCAGGCTGCATCCAGTGAAACGGTCCTTTTGTGCCTTCCGCAGAGAATCAGAGAACGTGAAAGGCTTTGTGCTTGCTTTAGAATGCTACCACCTACTTACTTCTTGGGACTGAAAAGTGAAACTGTGGATGGAAAGAAAATCAAAAATAGGAAAAGGAAGAGAAAAGGAACACAAATATTTGGTAACTGAGAGAGTGGTGCCCAGTAGATGCTGTGCTTGTTGATTTTGTCAGATAGCTGCTACCTGTACCGGGATTGATGTAAAAAACACAAATCCTTTCTTAGTGAAAGGAATGAGATGCATTTAATTAGGTGTACCAATGTGGGGTAATCGAAGACTGCTACTCGCTGATAGGAAAACTTTCTTTCCTATTTCTTTCTTATTTCCTATTTCTTTCATGTCTTCCGACATAGGCAAGAAAGGTACACCGACGACCTAATAAGATTCCAGAGGAGTCCAGCCCGCCCCCAGAGCACACACTGCTGCTGTCATTCACTTGTTAGTTGGAAGCTACTGCTGAATCACAGGTGAACTGCAAACCCATGCACAGAACACGTGGCTCCGAGATAAGGAATTTTGGAGAACAAGGATTTGCACTTCTAACCCTGTGCACTTAAAGTCCATTATTCTCAACCAGGAGAGATAAGATGTCATCATTGTGAAAGACTAACTTTTGACGTATTGAAAAGATAGCTGTATAATTTCCATGAAAATCTTCAATTTTATCATGCCTTTCTACATATTTCTTCAATTTTATCAGAAATATTTCCCATGTAAATTTTCAACTTTATCAGAAAATGTTTACAATTCCACTTTCAATCAACTTAGGAATACTTTTATGCCTACCATTATTATATCTATATAAAATTTTCCATGATAAATCTTCAACGTTTACAGGTTTTTCTATATTTTCTACAATTTTATCACAAATACTTTCCATGTAAATCTACAATTCTATCATAAAATGTTTCTATTTCATTTTTTCAATTAATTTAGCAATGTTTTTGTCTACCACCTTACTCTTTAATTTTCCATGAAAATTGTCAATTTTAGTGTGTTTTTCTATATACCTCTTCTATTTTATCATAAAATGTTTTTACTTCCTTTTTCAATAAAAGAACATGCTTTTCAAAGATAAAAAAGATAAGAGCCTTTCTGTAAGTAGCCATGGTGACTCTTCAGAACCCAGAGCACCACAGAGGGTGCTTTCTTTCTGCAGAGATAGCCATTCGGCAAACAACAAGTTTGCATTTATCTGGGGATACAAATCCTCCACGTGTGGAAAACCTCCACCGATTTCTGCCTTCTCTCCATGTCTAGCCTCAGTATGCTGTATCTCTGAAGGTAGCACATAGAAGACCTAGCAAACTCATTTCTTACAGAACATCCTGAAAGCCTTCTACATCCTTCAAAGTGGCGGGCTACATAGGGGAGACTTCTGGAGGCAGCATCAGGGCCTGTGCTAGGGCTCTCCATTCCATCTTCCTTTCGGATTTGATTATAAAGACAAGGAAAGGCTGACGAAGAAGGCAAGAGTTGCGGATAGTGGCTCATCTTCTCAAGGTAACTTTTAAATAGGATTTAACACATTAATATTTGCGTAATATAGTTCATAGTCAGCGTATTTTTATTCATTGACCTAGTGAAAGTCTTTATCTACTTTAGAGCTCCGTGTTTACTGAGACTCATTAGATTGGGAGATAGTTTAAATGCTGTGAGGATAACCAATGGGATTGTATTATGACTGCAGCTAGCACCATTTTTCATTCTACATAATGCTGTTCTGATTGAAAATCCATAGTCTGCTGTTAACTCTGAAGCTCCCTTCCCAATGAAAGGACAAAGCAAGAGGTTATGGTTTTGTTTCCTTTTAGAATTGCTATTCTGTGGAGACTTATATTCCGAAATGTACCGAGTTTAACTCCTTATTTCAATCGCAATATCCATTACCCGTAAGAATGTGCCAAGATTTAAAGGCTCATGGTAGACAGATCATGGTCTTTTGATCACAGCTACAGTTGTCCTTGCCTGGAGTTGGGGGGAAATTTTAAGCAGAGGAGGGCTGGATGCTGAGGGAACCCCGAATGGGTAGACTGCCTAAGCGCAGGAGTGTTGGATGCTGATGGAATCCTGGTACTTTCTTTACCACAGGCTGATTTAGTCATACGACCTAAGACTCTCGGAGGCTGTATATGAAGACTTACTTACCCTGAAGGCACCTTGTGTGAAAGTAACTCTGATAAGAAAGATGTTTTCCTTGTGAGAACGTAGCACCTTAGCCTGGGTCAAGGCAGGGTTGAGGGCAGCCTGTGAGTCCCCATGGAGGAAGCTACCATGGAAGGCCTACTGGTAGGCTGGGTGGAAAGCAATGCCTTCCTAGGAGTCCAACCAGACTGACAGCAAGCATCCCAGAAACAGCTTGGTTGACAGGCTTCATGGGGACTGGAATGGAGAGCACGAAGGAGTTCAAGATGCAAGGTAGGAACAGCGTAAGGCAGTGTAGGCGCATAGACATGCATGGAAGTAATACCACCTTATTAAAAATAATTCTAAGATGCTCACTCACCTTAACTGCATGTCATTGGTTCTTTTTAATCAGCATATCAGACTGGCCAAACCTTAATTTATAATTTACTCATTAAAAAAAAAAACCATTTTATCAATTCTTTGTGAATGTCACATCATATACCCCAATCCCATTTATCTCCCTGTCCCTTCAATCTACCTTCTGCCTTTGCAACCTACCCGCCCCCACAAAAGACAAGAAAATAAGACAGAATTAAAAAGGAAAAAAGAAACTTGTTCTTGGAAGCTACAGTGTGTCCTATAGTCCCTCTTTCCATACATTTATACTTGGAAATGTTCATTGCAATGAGTCATTTGCCTGTTTTGAGGCCTCTGGCTTCTGTTACACCATTAATTCTATATCCTCATCAGGGCTCCTCTTAGATATACCATTGTTGCCCTGTGCCATGGAGATTCTGCAGCTTTGAATCTGCAGGACCAGCCCTGTCATGTACGCCAGCAGATCACAGATGGGATAGATGTTGGGGTGGCCCAAGTCAAAGCCCTAAATCTGGGCCTGAGTAGTGGCTGAGTGGATAAATGCACCAAGAAGAGTTCTCTAGCTCTGCCCTGGCTAGCTCACCTCTTGCCAAAGTCGGCAAGAGTTAGGGGTAGCTCTCTTGTTCCTATGCCCTTGGGGCAGCTCATCTGCAGCTTTGCCACCAGGGTGCCCCTACTGTGCTGCCCAGGAGACTTGCAGGGCCTGCTCTCCAGAGTACTGCAGCTGGTAAGGAGCAGGGTGCCGGAGGCAGTGAGGAACATAGGGTGGAGGGCCTCTCTCCCTTACCCACCCCATGCCACAGCAGATGAGGGTAGGACCATCTCTCCCATACTCATGCCCTCAGGGCTGGCTCACCTGCTCCCCCACCCTCAGGGTCAGCTCTATTCTGCTGCCCAGGTGAAGGGCAGGGCCAGCTCGCCCAAGTGTGATGGCTGAGGAGGAGGAGTTACAGCTCACCACAGTGTCTCAGTCCAGACCGTTGGTGGTAACACAGACTTTGGACATCACTGCAGACCCCAGCTGCCATAGGACCACAGACTCAGACATGGTCCCCCGCAGTGGCACGGGCCCAGATATGCCATGACCTCAGGTGGCAACACAGGCCTATCAGATCAGCACAGCCCTCAGATATCCACATGGTCTCTGGTGGTGGCCCACACCATGGACATTTGCTTGGCCTTTGATGGTAACTCAGGCCACGGACACTGAGCCTAGACATGGCCCTTGGTAGCAGCTGGGGCAAAGGCTTCACCATAGCCTCTTCATATCTGCCTGATCATCACTGGTGTCTACTCTCCGCTTCCATCTTTCTCCTCAGTGCACAATCCCCTCAGCTTCGCTTTCTCTTCCGTCTCTCCATTACACATTTGTCCATCACAGTGACACCCACAGCAGGTCATTGGATGTTTTTCTTTGGCATAATTTGCTCTCTCTTTTTCTTATAAATGACTTACTGGTTCCAGATAGTATTTGTTGATGATGATGATTTCTTCTTTAATTTTTTTTTTGTTACCTCCAAAAGACTTGATGTGTACCTTAGTTATTCAGACCTACGGGCTAAGTAAAGGCCATCTGCAATCTGCAGCCATGTGAGGACTTCCCTGACTACAGTGTCAGCACCGAGGAGGCTGATGGAGGAGGGTGGTGAGACTCATCATTCCTTTAGAAAAAGTAACCACAGTGTCATATGTTTCAAAATTACTTCTTTTGGCAAAACTACATATATGCCTTCAGAATACAGGCTCTTAAGCCTCTATCAAGTAATATAAATATTTCACAAAAACTTCTCTAAATGAATAGAGCTGACAGAATGAATATATATTGAAAGGGAATTTATTATATTGGCTTAAAGAATGCAGTCTGGGTAGTTCATCAGTGGCTATCTCATACTGGAGAGGCTGGGAATATAGTTCTTCTTTAGATTACAGGCTGGAAATTTAAGCAGTCCAAGATGGTACTGAAGGCCTAAAAGATGTGTGGACTGCTGCTTGCCTACTTTTCTCCGTTAAAAAACCAAAGAAATTCTAATGTCAGTTGAGAAGAACCTCATCAACAGGATCGATGAACATGTCAGCAAGAGTGAGGGCGAGTAGGCAAAATGCAAAGACGTCCTTCTTTCGTGTCTTTTTATGCGGGTGCCACTAGAGGCTGAGACTCAGATTTAGGGAGCATAAACCTGCTTCAAATAGTCTGATCCAGAAAATCCCTCACAAGAGCAATGGACAGCTTGTGTTTGGTTTGATCTAGATGCAGTTAGCTACTGAGATTAGTCATCACGAGGACTGTCAATATCTGTGTGAGTTAATATAGAAAACCACTGTGATGGGAAATTTTGCCCATCTCTCAAGGATCCTTTTTCCCTGCTGTAAGCACTTTCCCATTGTAGAACAGATATTTCCATTGAGAAAATACTGCATGCTACTAACAGCTGACTTTCAAACACCTTCTCCTTTGACATGTAGAAACTCCAATTGCACCCTCACCTGGATCCACCACTTCCCAACTCCTTTGTCACCCAACCAGGATTCTCCTTTTATGTCCGTGGCAGATAATTTTTAGATGCATTTCTTGTCATAGCATTACTACGCCCAGCACGATCAACTACTTTTCCTGCCATGCATACATATGATGGAATAGCATAAGACGGTCTTACCAAAAATGTTAGGGAGACACTGCGGTTCTGTTATTGATTGATCATACAGTGTAGCATCTGAGTCTCTCTCTCTCTCTCTCTCTCTCTCTCTTACACTTTCAATTGAGAAAAAAGAAGAAGTTAAGTAACTTTGCCTATGATCCTGGGCAGTGTTAATGAGGCTCATTCTTTGAATATCTCTCAGGATGTTTTATCACATATTTCACATGCATGAAAACAATTTTAGAAGTCACAGATTTAGTCCTCAAGGGGCTGTTACCATCATCCATGAGAAAATTGAATGCCTGGTGAAATCTGTAATATTATTTAGAAGTAAAGGGGGTAAGAAAATTTACCAGAGCAAAATCCTTTCTGGTTCAAGTGTATCTCGGAGAAGACTCCAGGTATTTCCATGGAAGGCATCATGTGAATAAGGAGAACAAAAGAATATTTTTCACATCTAAATAATTTTATTCTACCACTAGGTGCAAATGATTTTATGTTCATAAAGATGTTAATGCCAGCTAGGAGAAAACTGTAAGTCCAGTTATTAGGAATAATAAAATACAATCTGGAAGGACACTCTATTGTCTCATGGCAATGGCTTCTTAGATATCTCTTTCGTTCTGGTTTGAGAGTATTAAATCACATTATTGGAAAACACACTTGGATGGGTGACTTAAGCTCAGTCTGCACACACTGGGTGAAACTGTATCTATTGACTTACAAGCTGGATGCATGTGTCAAAATGCAATCCGGTATTTTTGCAATAATAGCGAGCAGTCTTGACTGTAAATTATTTATGGAGAGTATTCAGTGCAAACAGGTTAGAGCACACATTCTCTTCAGCCTGACTGCCCTGGGTTTAGATCACGCAGACATTCAACTCCTCAGAGGTCTGTTCTTATCACTGCAGACCCTAGAAGAGGGCTCCCAACTGCAGTAAGTTCAGTGATTCAAAGCTGCCCGGCCACTTTCTAAAGCTGCACTCAAGGTTCAGTGAGTAAACATGCTCCCCCTGACCCCTGCGCTCACACCCACCTGGCCCCGGCGATGTAAGGTAATATCAGACACGAAGGCAGATCGATCTCCGGAGCAGAGGCATGGCCGTGTTCCCCTATCTTTGTGCAGAAACATGGAAGAATGTGAGCCGCAAAGGCCACTGGTGATCTTAACGCAAGCTGACATTTCTCTAATGCCATGTTTCAGAGGCTGCAGAGAAGGCTGGCTCTCCAGTCAGATCCTCCGTTTACATTTAAAGAATCGCGGTGCTCTGCTGCAGTGTGAAACACGGAGTGTCCCTTTGCCCTCAACTAGCTCAGTCATGATCATTTTTATTTCTTCTGAGTGATCGGTGTGGGTTGATAGACCTCTCTGCAGAACCACGCACATGGCCAGAAAGGTTATAGTATCTTTTGTGTCTCAAGAATTAAACCCATGGGGGAAAAACAATGCCTGCTACTATTTCAGGAAGGCTGTTCTGCCTCACCATCAAGTAGGCATTTAAGGATACTGACTTTAGACATCATGGGTCAGATAACTGTACATTTCATTGTATCTTCTGTGTCCTCGAAAATGAAAAGATACTACAGACTTTCCACTGCTAAGGATGGGAAATGGCTCTATTTTTTTGTCATAGATCATAGATTCTATTTGGGGTCTACGAACAAGAATTGGTTTAAAGTATGTGTATGCCAAACTCCAAAGCAAACTTGAAAACATGATGGGTGTTTCGAGGTGAGCAAAACAGAAAACAAAATCTGTGTGTTCTAGAACTTTCTTTAGAAGTTAACATCAACTGTTTTCTCCCAAGCGGTTTTATACTGTGTTAGAGAGTAAAGGACATGGTGCCCTCATGGTGAACAACACTCAGCGTAGTGAGCCAGCAGCTTTGGTGCTGCCACGAGGAACTCTGTGTAGGTCTGGAACAGGCATTTACCTGCTGGAGTGCTTCCTCTATAATATGTGAGCATTAACTCCTTCTTGAGCATCATCTTATTATAAGAACTAAATGGCCTGAAATAAGGGAAGAGGAATTATTGTGAATATGGAGCTCCTAAAAAATGTGGTTTTTAAATAATACATTTTAATTATAATATAAACACATCACTTCTCAACTTTGCTTTCTTCTCTCAAACTCCTGTTGCTCTCTCTCAAAATCAAGATCTCTTCTTTAATGGGTGATTCACATGTATGCATATGCAGACACACATATTCCTATATACATAATATATGTATATACATATATATATACATATATATGTATATATATATACATATGCTCAGTCCTTATAATGTCACCTATATTTTATTTCAGGGCTGACCCTTAGTATTGGCTAACTGATTAGGGGCACTTCTCTGTAGACATCTACACTGCCCACTCTCAGAATTTTCCAGTTGCCCACACGTCTTTGTCTAGGTTGAGGCCTTTTGCTTTCCTCCTTCCATGCTAGCCTGTCAGTTGCTGTTGGTGCTGCTGTTCATGTCTTATTTAGGCGGACATTTTGATGAAATTTCATGGGTGTAGCTTCTTTGATATTTCTAGTAAACACAAACTCCCGATCCCTCTGGCTCTTACAGTCTTTCTGGCCCTTCTTCGTCAATGATCCCTGAAGCTCCATTGTATAAATTCTGTTGTAGGTGTGTAGGTATAACAGGTAGGACTGAGCATCACATACTCTCTTGTCTGTGTTGTGATCAGTTGTGGTTTCCTGTAATGGTCTCTGTTGCAAAGAAAAATATCTTTGGTGAAGGGTGTTATGTTGATGTTTTACCACCTTGAATTGTATTTCAAATGGCATTCTATATACATTTTGTTGTATAAATGTGAATATATGTGTAAATGTGTCTTACATGTGGGTCCTCATCTATATATTTATGTTACATCTGTAACATGTTTTCTCTCTGCACTCTGCTTAGTGCTCAGGCCATTCATGTACAAGTTTGAATTCTAACAAGCTCTTTGAGAGAATGGCATTTAGGGTTTACGAAACACGGGTTTTTTTTTTAGATTATTTATTTATTTATTATTTTATTTGCATTTCAAGTGTTATCCCCTTACCCACTTTCCCCCTCTCCCAGAAGCCCCCTCTCCTAAGCCCTCTTCCCCTGCATCTCTGAGGGTGTTCCTCTACCTACCCACTCCTATCTCCCTGCCCTCTATTCCCCTACACTGGGGCATCTATCAAACCTTCATAGGACCAAGGATATAATCTACCTTCTAAACAGCTGTCATTCAAATAACTTGTTGAATAAATTCATGTTATTGAAATAGTCGTATTTCACTGAAAGTTCTTCATAACTCTATGAAATTATTTCTGTTGCTACTTTGCTTCCAACCCAATTACTGGGTAAAAGAAATCTCAACTCAATCAGTAACAATACAAGCTATAATCCTAGATTGGGCAGATCTCCCACTACACTACTCTATTCCCATCTATATTATCCCATAGAACTTATGGTTTCTCCAGGCCATGAATTCGTCTCCCTTCCCTTTCATCCTCTATAGCTCCTCCCCCTAAAGTATCAGCTCCTCCTCTTCCTCCTGCCCAATCATTGGATCAAGTCTTTATTTGAAAAGTTAAGGTTCACACAGGGCAACCCCTCATCTGCAACCCTGCTAGGAGTGGAATTAGCATCAAATTACAAGACCAGGGCTATCCACAACATATTTCCACTAGGCTTTAAAAAAAAATTAAGCAGAAAAGGCTGGTCTGGGCTTTATTATCTTAAGCTATATAGCTAACACAGGATTACATGCTTGTACTAACGGCTTCTAACCACGGAGCTCCAGGTTCACTGTGAATGATGTGCCCATTACTCAACATTTTGTACATGATTGGCATTAAGGATATGTTAGCTTTAAGAAAGGATTCAGTCAGTTGGCACTGGAGAGGCTGTGAAGACAAAATAGACATTTGAGAATACAACTGGATGTGTGGTTGATGGAATATTGCCTTATTGGAACAGCTTCTAATTCTTCAGTTTTCCCTCTTACCTGTGTCCCACCCCCTGTTACTGACAACGGTTTTGTACCAGGCTGCCCCAGTGTCTTCACTGATCATAGAATATGCACGTGAGTAGTTTATCCTCAACAAATCTGTCTCTGAAACAGTGTATAATCTCCCCCTCCCCTCTGAGAATAGAAATAATTTAGAACTTTTGTAACTAATTTTTTAAACTTATAAATAAAATTTTACATATTTATCATCTGCAATGGCTGCTCTGAAATCCGTATATATCATGTAAAGATGCAAACTAATTAACATATGTATAACTTCTACTGCTCACCCTTTTTGTGGTGATAATGCTTTCAGAGTGTATTATTTGTAATCATAGTTACTATATGGTACAATAGATCTTTGGATCTAATTTATCCTGTTCAATTTTTAATAATTAATTCATTTATTTTATGTGTCTGGGGCTTCTGTCTAAAAGTATGGCTGTGGACTATTTGCGTGCCTGGTGCTCTTGGAGGCCAGGAGAATGTGTTGGATCTGCTGAGGCTGGAGTTTCAGATGGCCATGAGTTGCCATGTGGGTGCTAGGCATTCAACCTGGGTCTCCTAGAAGACCAGCTGGAACCTAACCATTGAGCCATCTCTTCAGCTATATTTTATCCTGTCACCAACATTGTCTTTTCCATTTCCCTTATTCTGGCTCTTGGTAACCACCATTCTATGCTCTATTTCAGTGAGATCAATTTCTTAAGACATCAAATATAAATGACATCATCTAATATTTGTCCTTTTATGCACGGCTTGTTTCACTTAGGACTCATCTGTTTATTTTCTTCTGAATGTCTTTTTAAAATTAGTTAAATAACTAATTAATTGACTTTACATCCTAATTGAAACTTCCCCTTCCCCCTTCTCCTCCCAGTCCCTCCCTCTCTCTCACCGTGTCTCTAGGCCACCCTCCCATCCTTCCTTTCTTCTCAGAAAAGGCTCAGAAAAAGTTAGGCCTCCCATGGGTATCAACCATCTGTAGTATATCAAGGCACAGTGGGAATAGATTCCTCTTCTCCTATTGTATGCCTATTGCATGGCAGCCCAGTTAGGAGAAAGGGATCCAAAGTAGGCAAAAGAGTCAGATACAGCTCTGCCCCTGCTGATAGGAGTCCCACCCACATGAAGACCAAGTTGAACAACTGTTACATATGTGCCAACAGCCTAGATCTGCCTCAGGTCTGTTTTTCCTTGGTAGTTCTCTCTGTGTGGGCCCCTATGGGCCCAGGTTAGTTGATTATGTGTCTTCTTGTGGTAAGCCTGACCTCTCCGGCTCCTTCAATCCTTTGTCCTCCTCTTCCACAGGATTCACCCAGCTCTGCCTAATGTTTGGCTGTGGGTCTCTACAACTGTCCCCATCAGTTGCTTGGTGAAGCCTCTCTCATGATGATGATGTTAGGCACACATCCACAAGTACAGCAGGCTATCATTTAATAATGTTAGAGGCGGGCACTCGCATGGCATGGGTCTCATGTTAGGCCAGTCGATGGTTGGCCATTCCCTCAATTTCTGCCCCATTTCACCTCTGCATATCTTGTTGGCAAGAGAATTTCTACCTAAGGTTTTGTGACTGGATTAGTGTCAATTATGTGTAGATACCACAATTTCATAATCCATCCTTTGATGGAAACTTTGATTCCACGTCTTGATTAGTATGCTTAGTGATATAGTAAACACGGGGCACATCTACGACTTCAGCATACTGTTTTCATTTCCTGTGGATATTTATACAGCAGTGGGGTATCTAGACCATTGGATCGTTCTGGTTGTGATGTTTAAGAAGCTTCCATACTGATTTTTATAGTGGGTATAACAAGTTGTACTACCATCAGCAGCAGCATGCAAGGTAAAGAATGAGACCCCAGGTCATCAAGACTCATTGTCATTTGTCATCTGGATAGTTGCCCTTTGAACACCTGTGGAGTGATGTCACTATGGTGTTTTTAGCCTGTGTTTCTCTGATAATAAGTGGTTTTGAATATTCTTCTTCCTGCCCATTTGTTATGAGTATGCCTTTGTCTTATTGAGTTATTTCAATTCCTCATATATTTTGGGTATCAGTCCTTATCAGAAACATAGTTTAAACATTTTTCTTCCTTTGTATAGGATCTCCTCCTATTTGTTGTATTTTTGGGTATGTGAAAGTTTTTTTTTTAATTTTAATAAACCTCCATCTACCTACATTTACTGTCTGTACTTTTGAGGTCATATCTAGAAAAAAATATTTGCTCAACCCACTAGTGTAGAGCATTTATCATTTCCATAGTTTGAAGCTTCACTTCTAAGTTTCTAACTGATTTGAGTTGACTTGTCTAGGGTACCAGTCACGCATCTGGTTTTATTCTTTCAAATACATGTGAATATCCAGTTTTCTTTGTACCTGTAGCCGAAGAGATCTGTTTTCCTTCATCATATATTCTTGGATTAAGTTTTTCAAAACTTAATGGATTCAATGTATAAGATTATTTCTTAGCTGTCTACTGTTCTACTGGTCAGTTTCTCTTTCATTGCTATAGCTTAATATTTCTCAAAAGTAACAAGGTACCGTTATTCAAATAGAAGCTATAGTGCAAACCAGAGTGAGATATACTATCAAGATTGACAGTGGCCTCATGAGTTAGGGTACTCAAGGACTCCACAATACAGCCTAGTATATCTTCATTTTTTCCATGTTTATTTGTTCTTTGTAGTGTTTTGAAACCATGTTGTATTCTGTTGCTATGTTTAACAAAGGATAAGAGTAAATATATGATATAAGATCACTTTAGTATTGGTTAAAATTTTACTAAGAGACTCAAAGTTGCATGTATGTCCAGCCAGTGTTTTACAGACCATATGTGACTGAGCAAACCTCTGAATGCAGACCAATTCAAAATAAACTTACTTAAATCATGTGATTTTAAAAATTCAGCTGTGTAGTTCTTGAGTATGGACTCAGTAGGCGATGAGTGTCACAGAACCAAAAGTTTGAACACCTGGGCTAGAAGTTAGTGAAGGGTCTCTGGGCAATGGAGAGAACTGAAATAACATTACTGGATATTTTACAGATTTACTGTGTCTCTAAGCTACCTTGGACATTTGCCCATGAGGACTGGATGAGAATCAGGGATGGGGAGTATGACTGGATTGAAGGAGAGGCCACAAAGGAAGAGAGGCTCTGTTAAAGGGTCAAGAAGACTGGAAACTCAGAAGTACCATTAATTTCCTGTCACCAAATTTGCAGAAAGCCTATGGAGATCATATTGGAGGTGCAGCATTCTGCAGAACCAGGAGAAGGAGGAGGTGTGAAAGGGCCAGGTGCGAGGCCGTCATTGTGGCTTCATTTCCTGAGATGCACAGCCACAGCAGCAACCTGCATCCTAGGTGAAGTATCCAATGAGATCAAGTTGGGAAAGGCGCAACAATGAATGAATTACAATTGTCGTCATGTTCCCAGAAAGGATGTCAGTATCATTTTCAGTGGTATATTCTCAAAATCAATGCAAGGTGGACATTTTAAATTCATCAAACAGACTATAACTTGACCTAACAGAAAGCTGTGAAGGGGGGGGGGGCGGCAAAAGACCTGAGGGGTTTTCTTGCCTATGCCACTTTCTCAACCTATGACCTTAGGCAAGATGCTAAGTCTATCTGGATTTCCCCATCTCTAAGCAGCAGGGAACACTCTCACTCACAGGACAAGCAAGCAGAGTCATATGATGAATGACAGATGTCAACCACAAAGCACATCACAGGAGCCAAATCAAACCATAAAGCGGCTTCAGAACTAACATCCCTGAAGTCCTCCTGACTGCTCCTTATACTAAGATCAAGCATTGCGAAAGCATGGAAATATTAGTGGTCAGGAGTAGAGAGACAGAAACAAATGGGATTGTGGGCACTCGTTTCAATGCGCAGCACTTTGAGACTCTCACGTGATTCTAGTGCAACAAGACAGAGCATGAGTCATTGTCACAGTTTCTCTCACAAGCTGTCTCCGAGTGAAAAGCATCAATACTTAGACTCCTGTGTCTGTATGACACTGTTTTCTGCACTACTTTATCATGGACAATTGATACTTTTGATTCATTAAGAATTACAGAAGAAAATCAAAGCAGTATCTCATGTTCCCGTCTAACTGTTCTGCCAGTTGCAAGGAGAGGTGAGGCCTGTCTGTGGCTCCATCATCCTGCTTTTACTTTACTGCCAATAAAGATTCTTGTAACCTGAAATGGTTTCCAAAAACCCTTATGTCAACTAAAATAATCCTTAGATAGAAAATAGCACATATTGTATCTATAATGCAAGTATTAGTCATGCCCTGACATACTGCTTCCACATAAACAGGACACAAAATTAAATTAGAATTTCATAGGAACAGCAAGCAATTGTAATATACAGTATTTGACAGATGCTTATACTGTAAATCATCCATTGGATTTCTGGGATAATTTAGATGTCCTTTGGACTTGTGTTTGCTAAGTCTGACAGTGAAGTTTGAAGAAATAATCTGTACCCCAACCCTGTGTCACTGTGATCTCGCTATCTTCCATCAGCACCAGAAGGCCAGTGCCCCTTTCATTGGCTTCATGAAACTTGGAATTCTCTATATCCTCCTGAACAAGGTGAACACACCTGGTCAGAAGAATTTCAACAATAGATGTAGAAGAAATTTCTGAGCACTCATCAACTCTGTTGATCTTGCTGTTGAAGGTCCAGGTGCTTTGGAGCAAGCAAAACGTAGTTCTTCTTTCCTTGGGCAGTTGGACTCAAATTCCTAGAGCCTGCCAATTCCAATTCTATTCCAAACAAACCAAATGCAATAGTGATTATTGTTTACAATGTCTAGTTTTGACATTCCTTTAATTTTAAAAGAGTAACACCATGGCTATTGAGCTGATTGGACTCTTAAGTATTTTTGTGTAGATTAGTGTTCTTAGGCCTCTTTCTTTCAGACATGTCATGTGATAGTGGCTTTGGACCAGCTTCTCATCATTAACATTGTTGAGAAACAAATTGGGGATGGACATTATTCTGCATAAACAGTAGCTTTAGATAAAGATTGGACCAATATAGCAATTGTAGTGGTGGCTTGGCAACCCAGGGTATCTGAGTTTCTAGTGTCTTCTGGTTACAGTTGTATGAATGTGGCAATATACACCTCCATCAGCTCCCTTAAGATGCAGTGCTTTTAGGCCTAGTAATCAATTCAGGCCCAGCGGCCATCTTCAGCACACCTGAGGGTAAGGAGGAAGATGAAAGTATATGGTAAATATGACCCATAGGTTATGGTTTCACATATGTGACTTAAAATGACTATTTGGGTGTGGCTGCCCACCTGTAATTTCCACCTCAGAAGACAGAGGCTAAGCATTATAAGACTGGCTGGCAAGGACACTCATGTGGCAAAAGTGTGTTGCTTCTGATGTTAATGTTCCGCCTCAGTGCATAAGGCAGAAAAATGGCCAATTCACTACCTGACCGCAGGCCTATATATACATATATATGTATATGTGTATGTGTATATGTATATATTACTTATGTACTATGTAATATATATGTATGCTCCACACATGTATAAAATTTGCATACATGCATTCGTAACATACACAATCACATAGCAAAAATTGAAAACGATCACTCTTACAGTTAGAAATATCTCCAAAATTTTGCAATACATGTACGATATAACATATTTAAGGTTCACAAAGCAATCTGCATTTCCCACTTGAGTTCAATAAATTAAAGCACTTTTTTTATTTAACTGCCTCTTGGGATGGATGAAAGAAGTAGTTTACTACAGAACTCTAAAGTTTTATGTCTTCTTTGACTATTCTTTGTTAGAAAGGAATTAACATTTCCAACCTTTGAACATTTTCTTTTCTCTCTCTCTCTCTTTCTCTCTCCCTCCCTCTCTCTCTCTTTCCTTCTTTCCTGGCTTCCTTCCTTCCTTCCATTTAGTTTTATAGCCTACAGAGTACCTTCTCATACCAAGGAGACTGGAACACAGGGATAAAGACTCCATGTTGGCACTAGCTCATCTTCTCTATGTTCAGTGAGCTATGTAAGCATAGTCTTCAGCCCTGGGTCATACTGTCAGCTTACAGAGGGCAACCCTTTGCCTTAGCAGCAGCCTGGATTATTTAGAGATTTCCATGGGACCCATGGTCAACAACTTAATTGAACACAACCCAATCCCACTACTGCAAGCCTCGTTTGCTGAGATGGCCAGTTGAGACTTCAGAGCCCCTCTTCCTAGGAAACCTCATTAGACTCACCTTCATATATTTTAGCATCATTACACTAGGTTTCCATGTCATCTCTCCAGTGCCTCTCATTTCTAGCTGCCTCACTCCACATTCTCTCCCTCTACCCTACATCACCCGCTCTTCCTGTTCTGTCCTCTCCCATCTGTACTCTGCTCATAAACTCTATTCTATCTCCCCTTCCTGGGAGACTCGTGTGTACCCCCAGACCATTCCTCCTTACCTATTCTTAAACTAGAAAAGAAAGCTACATTTCCTAACATTTTTCCATGTAATCATATCATGTAAAAACAGTGTAGGTTAAAGTGCAGATAAACATTTCTATGGATATAGAGTTTATCCATATATATCCTCCCACAGCATCAGTAAAAGGAAGGGGGCATTCTAATTTTTCTGCACTTTACATACTTCTGTCAGGTAGTTCATAAATGAAAGAATAAATAAGAGAATAATAGCTCCACCTCGTGAGTCCGCATGTTCAGAAAGGTTCTGAGGTTCTTCTAATAAATTCACAGGATTGAGAACTGAAGACCACTGAATGCCATTAAACATGGCTTAAGTGAAGCAACGTGTCTTGGGGGAAGAGGAAATAGTAACCAGATAAGGACAATCAAAGGACTAACAGGTACTCCATGTGACTATGAAAACTCAAAATGTGCTAAACTTAATTCACATCTGCTAGCAACTAGAAAAGGAAACAGGTTAAGATTCTACTGTTGTCATGAAACACCATGACAAAAGCAACTTGGAGAGGAAACGGTTTATTTGGCTACCACTTCTACATCATAGTCCATCACAGAAGGAACTGGGGGCAGGAACTCAAGCAGGACAAGAACCCCAGAGAAAGGAGCTGATGCAGAAGGCCATGGAGGGGTGCTGCTCACTGACTTGCTCCCCAGGGCTTGCTCTGCCTCCTTTCTTATGAAACTCAGGACTACCAGTCAAGTGGTGGCCCCACTTACAATGGGCTGAGCCTCCCCCATCAATCACTAGTTAAGAAAATGCTCCATAATGTTTATTTATATGTTTATTTTTTAATTACAACTCAAACACCACCCCCTCTGCTTCCCCCGCTCCCTCTCTCCACATCCTTCCTCCCCTTCTCTAAGAGGATGAGACGCTCCTTTGGGTATTCCCCTACCCTGTCCTATCAAGTTTCTGCAGGAGACTAGATGTCTCCTGTATATCCTCTCCCACTGAGGCCAGACAAGGCAGCCCTGTAGGGGAACAGATGATTATGGAGACCATTTCTTGACGGGCATGCTTTTCTCTCAGATGACTATAGCTATGTCAAGTGAACATAACATCAACCAGCACAACAGATTCACATTGCAAAATGGTACAGGGCATGCCGGACTACCAGGAGAATCTAACAGAGCAAAAGCTAGTAACACAGAGCAAGTGGGAAAATGGCGCAGTGTCAGTAAGGATGTCTTTACTGACATAGGCTTAATGGTGGCCTGACATTTCCAAGCAGCTTGCAGCACTAGATCAAAAGCCCTCAGAGTTCAGGTGCTTGAATTCTAACCTGAGCATTGTTCACTGCTCTTTCAACCCATGTCCATTCCCTATGTTTGAAGACGTGAAAACTCTCTTATTGTGCTTTTTTTGTTTTATCACTTCTATTTTTATTTATTTTTTAGAGTTATTATTAAAACCAAGTTGACATTTTGATCCATCACCAGATAGAGACCCACAGTTTGAAAAGCTTGGGCTTGTAGATTCATTTTCTAAAAACAGGAAAATTGTGATATTGTATGGCAGGTTTTGCGTGTCAACTTGACACATGCTGAAGTTATCACAGAGAAAGGAGCTTCAGTTGGGGAAGTGCCTCCATGAGATCCAGCTGTGGGGCATTTTCTCAATTACTGATCAAGTGGGGAGGGCCCCTTGTGGATGGTGCCATTCCTGGGCTGGTGGTCTTGGGTTCTATAAGAAAGCAAGCTGAGCAAGCCAGGGAAAGCAAGTCACTAAGAAACATCCCTCCATGGCCTCTGCATCAGCTCCTGCTTCCTGACCTGCTTGAGTTCTAGTCCTGACCTCCTTTGGTGATGAACAGCAATGTGGAAGTGTAAGCTGAATAAACCTTTTCCTTCCTAACTTGCTTCTTTGTCATGATATTTGTGCAGGAATTGAAACACTAAGACAGACATGTAATGTGTTTTCTATTTACCTACAAATAGGTGAGCACGAGGTATACTATCTATGTATGTATGTATACATACATACATAATTATATCAAAATATAAATCTCGGATTTTATAACTGTCATTAACAATGTGCTTGAGTTCATGAGATAAGTCGAAGAGCATCTAAAGTATGATTTCATTACACAGTTGAGTTTGTTTCATTAATGCCAAAATGAATATTTTTAGCTGGATCAGAGTTTAGCTTACCCTTAACAGAATGTTACTTTAACTGGTGGGAAAAAAATAACAAAGCTGACCTTGTGAACATTTGCTACCCTTCTTCTAGAATTAGTTTGGTGAGGATTTTTTTTTTCATTTCCCAGGCAAAATCTGTATTGGCAAGCATGTGGGCACGCCACTCCTAAGTTTCTACATACATATCAGTCTAGCATATGATTTCTCTCAGATATGATTTAGATACTATGTAGTCAGGAGCTCAGACTTTTTTCTGTAATTGCAAAGAATGCCAGTTTTCTTTGACATTTAATATCATCTTCTTTAGTTATTCATGCCTTGGTCCTTTTTTCTATCTGTTGCAAATGAGGTGGGCATTTTCCTAGGTAAGCTTTAGAGGAGGCAAGGCCAGTATGTCAGGGAAGGCCTCGAGAGGGTCACAGGTAGCAAGGAGCATAAGAGAGAGGGAGGGAAGAACACCCCTGGAAAGATGGAGCAGGCAGTGAGGAGATCAAAGTCACTGAAACAGCTAAAGCAAGGGCCAAGATGGAGAATGACGGAAAACATTAGCCCAAGTGCAGGGAACAACAGAGGCAGCTATTTATTAGCACAGTGTGGGAGGCTTGAGATATTTCCAAGCAGAAGTATGACATCATTAAAATTTCATTTGGGAAGGCCATTTTGACAAAAAATGTAAAAATATGTATACTACTTGAGGTCGAGAATTCAATAATGAGGCATGACAATAATCCAGAAGGGAAAAACGGCAGAGATTGGATTTAGACTGTGGTAGAAACTAAAAAGGAGACAACCTTTCCAGACTAAACTTGTGAATCCAGTACTACTCTTAGACAAAAATCAGAGAAAGTCAACTAACAGAAAATAAAACAACGGACACATATCCCTGATGAGTATAGATGCAAACTCCCCAAGGCAGTAAAATAAATTCAAGATTACACTGGTCAGATCACTAACTGTAATCAAGTGAAGGCAACCCAGGTATCTGGGATATTTCAACAATATTCAAATCTACAACTACCAGATATCACATTTATAATAGGATGGAGGACCAAAAGCAAGGATGAATTCAATACTCACTGAAAAGCCCTTTGAAGGAAAAATATCTCTTTTGTGATTAAGAACCTTTAATAAACTTCATAGGAAAAGAATGTATCATAGCACAATACAGCCATATGTGACAAGAATTATACTCAATGGTAAAAGGTTGAAAACTTTATCTCTAAGATGTGAGGATTAGCAAGGATGCCCGCATCACCAGTCCTGTTCAACACAGTGTTAAAAGTCCCAGGTAGGATAATTATGGAAAAACAAAAACAAAACAAACAACCCTTAGCCAGACTGACCAAAGGGCACAGAGAAAGTATCCAAATTAACAAACTTAGAAATGAAAAGGGAGATATAACAACGGAAACTGAGGAAATCCAAAAAATCATCAGATCCTACTACAAGAGCCTGTACTCAACACAACTGGAGAATCTGGAGGAAATGGACAATTTCCTTGACAGATACCAAATACCAAAATTAAATCAGGACCAACTAGACCATCTAAACAGTCCCATAATGCCTAAAGAAATAGAAGGAGTCATAGAAAGTCTTCCAACCAAAAAAAGCACACGACCAGATGGTTTCAGTGCAGAATTCTACCAGACCTTCAAAGAAGAGTTAACACCAATACTCCTCAAACTATTCCACAAAATAGAAACAGAAGGAACACTACCCAATTCCTTCTACGAAGCCACAATTACGCTGATACCAAAGCCACACAAAGATCCAACAAAGAAAGAGAACTTCAGACCAATTTCCCTTATGAACATTGATGCAAAAATACTCAATAAAATTCTTGCCAACCGAATCCAAGAACACATCAAAACGATCATCCACCATGATCAAGTAGGCTTTATCCCGGGAATGCAGGGTTGGTTCAATATACGAAAATCCATCAATACAATCCACTACATAAACAAACTCAAAGAAAAAAACCACATGGTCATTTCATTGGATGCTGAAAAAGCATTTGACAAAATTCAGCATCCTTTCGTGCTTAAAGTCTTGGAGAGAACAGGAATTCAAGGCCCATACCTAAACATAGTAAAAGCAATATACAGCAAACTGGTAGCCAGCATCAAACTAAATGGAGAGAAACTTGAAGCAATCCCACTGAAATCAGGGACCAGACAAGGCTGCCCCCTTTCTCCTTATCTTTTCAATATTGTACTTGAGGTACTAGCTCGGGCAATTCGACAACATAAGGAGGTCAAAGGGATACAAATTGGAAAGGAAGAAGTCAAACTATCATTTTTTGCAGACGACATGATCGTCTACCTAAGTGACCCAAAGAACTCCGCTAGAGAGCTCCTACAGCTGATAAACAACTTCAGCAAAGTGGCAGGTTATAAAATCAACTCAAGCAAATCAGTGGCCTTCCTATACTCAAAGGATAAGCAGGCTGAGAAAGAAATTAGGGAAATGACCCCCTTCACAATAGCCACAAACAGTATAAAGTATCTTGGGGTGACTCTTACCAAACATGTGAAAGATCTGTATGACAAGAACTTCAAGACTCTGAAGAAGGAAATGGAAGAAGACCTCAAAAAATGGGAAAACCTCCCATGCTCATGGATCGGTAGAATCAATATAGTTAAAATGGCCATTTTGCCAAAAGCAATATACAGATTCAATGCAATACCCATCAAAATCCCAACTCAATTCTTCACAGAGTTAGAAAGAGCAATTATCAAATTCATCTGGAACAACAAAAAACCCAGGATAGCTAAAACTATTCTCAGCAACAAAAGAAAATCTGGGGGAATCAGTATCCCTGACCTCAAGCAATACTACAGAGCAATAGTGTTAAAAACTGCATGGTATTGGTACAGTGACAGGCAGGAGGATCAATGGAACAGGATTGAAGATCCAGAAATGAACCCACACACCTATGGCCACTTGATCCTCGACAAAGAGGCTGAAAACATCCAATGGAAAAAAGATAGCCTTTTCAACAAATGGTGCTGGTTCAACTGGAGGTCAGCATGCAGAAGAATGCAAATTGATCCATCCTTGTCTCCTTGTACTAAGCTCAAATCCAAATGGATCAAGGACCTCCACATAAAGCCAGACACTCTGAAGCTAATAGAAAAGAAACTGGGGAAGACCCTTGAGGACATCGGTACAGGGAGAAAGTTTCTGAACAGAACACCAATAGCGTATGCTCTAAGAGCAAGAATTGACAATTGGGACCTCATAAGGTTACAGAGTTTCTGTAAGGCAAAGGACACCATCAAGAGGACAGATCGGCAACCAACAAATTGGGAAAAGATCTTCACCAATACTACATCAGATAGAGGGCTAATATCCAATATATATAAAGAACTCAAGAAGTTAGACTCCAGAAAACCGAACAACCCTATTAAAAAATGGGGTACAGAGTTAAACAAAGAATTCTCACCTGAAGAACTTCGGATGGCGGAGAAGCATCTTAAAAAATGCTCAACTTCATTAGTCATTAGGGAAATGCAAATCAAAACAACCCTAAGATTTCATCTTACACCAGTCAGAATGGCTAATATTAAAAATTCAGGAGACAGCAGGTGTTGGAGAGGGTGTGGAGAAAGAGGAACACTCCTCCACTGCTGGTGGGGTTGCAAATTGGTACAACCACTCTGGAAATCAGTCTGGCGGTTCCTCCGAAAACTGGGCACCTCACTTCCAGAAGATCCTGCTATACCACTCCTGGGCATATACCCAGAGGATTCCCCACCATGTAATAAGGATACATGCTCTACTATGTTCATAGCAGCCCTATTTATAATTGCCAGATGCTGGAAAGAACCCAGGTATCCCTCAACAGAAGAGTGGATGCAAAAAATGTGGTATATCTACACAATGGAGTACTATTCAGCCATTAGAAACAATGAATTCATGAAATTCTTAGGCAAACGGATGGAGCTAGAGAACATCATACTAAGTGAGGTAACCCAGACTCAAAAGGTGAATCATGGTATTCACTCACTAATAAGTGGTTATTAACCTAGAAAACTGGAATACCCAAAACATAATCCACACATCAAATGAGATACAAGAAGAAAGGAGGAGTGGTCCCTGGTTCTGGAAAGACTCAGTGAAACAGTATTCGGCAAAACCAGAATGGGGAACTGGGAAGGGGTGGGAGGGAGGACAGGGGAAGAGAAGGGGGCTTATGGGACTTTTGGAGAGTGGGGGGGGCTAGAAAAGGGGAAATCACTTGAAATGTAAATAAATGATATCGAATAAAAAAAATATAAAAAAATAAACAAATTCTGAAAATTCAAAAAAAAACCCAAAACAAAACAAACAAACAAATCAAATACAAAAAGCATCCAAACTGCTAAAGGAAAAATAAAATTGCTCATTTCACAGATGCTGTGGTCTTACAATGTGGAAAATACAAAAGAATAAACCCATTTCTATTAAAACTAAAAAGTAAATCAAGTAAAATTGCCATATATAAAATGAACATACAAATATCAATATAAAGTTTCAAAACATTTAAACTAGAAGTACAATATGATCCAGAAATCTTTACATGTGCAAGCAGAAGAACAGATATTTCTAACCTCATACTCATTGTAGCCTTGCTCATAAGCCTGGGGTGTTAGATCAGCCTGAGCGTCATCAGCATTTCTGTACACTACTTGGGAGGAAAAAAAAGATTGTTTTTGCTTCTAGCCAGACACTTGCATAAATGGAACCTCTTAAAGGCAAGAAAGAGGAAGTTCAGAAGTGAAATGTTGGACTGGCTGACTGCCTTTCTTTACAGAAGTGCCCAACCAGAGAGATACCGGAGTATTTTAGATACACTCCACTTTTACCTGCACCTGACTTTATCTTCCAGATACTCACAAAAGCAGACATTGTCGCCTTCATTTTACATGTAAGGTAGATGTGTCTCATCGTGAACTTATTGTCTACAGAGCTGGCATTTGGCTGAGTAGGAACTTAGACACAGGCCGTCGGACCCTGTGCCTCTGAACTACTATGATACAAATTTGGTGAAATGAAATAGATCCTGCAACCAAAGAGGCATCAGTGGTATCGAAAGTTGGAGTTAGAATTTCTTCCTGGTTAGGGCTGTTTTTTTTTTCTTTGTGTTTTCCCATGGCAGTCAGAGAGAAAGCTGGTGCCTCTTTCCTGTGGTTGAAGGATTCCAGTCCTATTGGATTATATCTGGTTGAATCTTCATTTCTTCTCTACCACATGAGTCCTATGAGCATCTACCATATAGGACTAAAAAAAAAAAATACTGGGACAGCAGATATATGGAAGTGAGATTTCTAAATTATAAGATTTTGTCTAAGCTAAAAGTTTATGAAAGTAAATGTTGTAATTGTTACCCAGGATGTAAAATGCTAATGAAAAAAATCATAGCTTTTTAGGAACTGTAAACTTTTTCACCATTTTATTTCAAAATAAATGATCTTTTTGTGTTTCATATTTTTTATTGTTTATTTACATTCCAAATGTTGTCCCCCTTCCAGGTCTCCCCTCCATGAACCCCTCACCCCACCCCCTCCTTTTTGCCTCTAAATGGTGCTCCCCCACCCACCCATCCAGTCCTGCCTCACTCCTCTAGCATCTCCCTTCTCTGGAGCATCAAGCCTCCACAGGACCAAGTGCCTCCCCTCCCACTGATGCCCGCCCAATAAGCCAGTCCTCTGCTACATATGTAGCAGGAGCCATGGACTAACCCATGCATACTCTTTGTTTGATGGTTTAGTCCCTGGGAGCTCTGAGGGGTCTAGTAACAATATCATTGTTCTTCCTATGGGGTTGTAATCCCCTTCCTTTCCTTCAGTCCTTCTAACTCTTCCATGTAATAAGTGGAAAATTCCAACACTGACCTTATGATGAGATATAGTCAAAATGTAGATTAAATAAATATATATAAAATTAGCTTGTGGATATGCATATAAGGTCTATGTGGACTGTAAGTGTAATTCATGTTTAGACTTGGATTTCATGCCCAAGGAATCTCATTATGAACATGCAAATACCTCACAGTCCAAAATAAAAATAAAAATGAAAATCCTAAAATCTGAAACCATTTTAGTCTTAAGCATTTTGGAAAAGAACACATAACGTATAAGAACCAACAGCCTCAGGATTTAGATTTGTTTCTTGTCCGGGGCTTCTTAATAAACAATGTGACTGCTTTTGGAAGATGGCTTCTGTAAGCATGACACATGCTATTGACATTGATGTACTATACCAACTACCAGAAATCCAGACAAGTAGAAATTAATCTACAGAAAGGCTTCAAATATGCGTGGTGGCACACATGACTGCCTCAAGAAGACCTGAACAAGTACAACACTGGTAGATATTCTAACATGGGAGAGGCCATTTTATGGAGCCGTACCCCTAAGAAGGAACTAAAGGCAACTGAAGAATGCTGAGAGTAGGAGAAATAATTCTTCCTGGGAGTGAACCCCCTAATCGGTTATCCAATACAAATTGATTAGTCATGAAATCATTTATATACAAACAACACTAAATGGACTAACAATACAGGTTGCATTTATACATTTTCCATACATACATAATAACAACTAAAGAAAAAGAAGCCATGATTTTGAGAGGTAGCAAGATGGGGAAGGATATTGAAGGGGTTAGAGATAGGATAAAGGAGGGAAATTGTGTAAATATGTTTGGTTTGGTTTTGTTTTGTTGGCGATTCCAAACCAACTTTATTGCATCACAGTGTTTATGAATCTTGGTGTTGGGTTTTTTTTTAATTTTTTGTTTTTGTTTTTGTTTCTATATTCTTTGTTTACATTCTGAATACTTTCCCCTTCCCCGATTCCCCCCTCCCCATCAGTCTCATAAATCCTCTTCCCTCTGCCCATTTCCCAATCACCCCCCTCCCATTTCTCTGTCCTGGTACTCCCCTACACTGCTGGATCAACTCTTTTCAGAAACAGGGCCCTCTCCCTCTTCTTGGGAATCATTTGATATGCTAATTGTGTCTTGAGAATTCAGAACTTCTGGACTAATTAATATCCATTTATCAGTGATTGTAGTCCATGTGTATTCTAATGTAATAGGTATGAAAAATAACAACAACAACAAGACCACACTATGAGGTAGGGCTTCAACAAATGAATTTAGAGAAGACTCAAACTTTCATTTCAGAGCAGGGAGTTGCGAAGAGAAGGGAGTCTTTTGGACGCTTGTTGAAGAAAGAAAAAGGAAATCGATAAAGAATTTAAAGGCTATTGAGTATCTTGACTTCCTTTTTTGCCTGTATTAAAGTTAATATTTCTATTTTTCCATGCTTCCAAACTTTATAGAAAGTGAAGACATTTGGACATGAATATTATCAGGTATTATCCTCACTCTCCCATTGACATGAAATTCAGTGGATCCTGGTACTTGATTTCATTGTGCGGAAGCAGATTCAGCTTAAAGCTAAATCACAGGTGTGGTAGGCTGCATAAAAATAGGCCAGAGACAGGGGAGAAACAAGGAAAGAAAGAGCCTGATGACTTGAGTGGCCTCCAGTGCAAGGCTTGGGCAAGGACCTGTGTACTTTGTAATTTGTGTCAGCTTCTTTCTTTTTATTGCAAAATACAAATGCTTCCTTTCCTTTCTTTTTTTTTTTTTTTTTTTTTTTTTAGTTTTCAGACAACAGGTACAAGTCATTTGAAGTTACTTTAAGCACTTCAAATATTTTAACAACTCATGTGTTCACACCCTGAGCCCCCTAAAACCTTGGCCTTTCACTATAGCTTTGATTGCAGCAGTAAGGAATCTGGCCCCTCTCAGAAACCATATTGGTTTTTGTTTGTTTGTTTGTTTGTTTGTTTGTTTTTAATTTATTGATATATTTATTTACATTTCAAATGATTTCCCCTTTTCTGGACCCCCACTCCCAGAAAGTCCCATCAGTCCCCTTCCCTCCCCCTGTTTTCCCACCCAACCCTTCCCACTTCCCTGTTCTGATTTTGCTCTATACTGCTTCACTGAGTCTTTTCAGAACAACAAACCATATTGTTAAGATATCTGACATTCTTAATGAACCTCAGACATGACAGAGAAGATGACTTTCAAAACTCAGAACCAGAGCGAACTCCAACCCTTCAGTTAGTTTGCAGCATTATTGGCAACAAGGCGAGTCACACAGGCCTTTCTCTCTCCAGTACCTACAAGTGTTGTCATGGTTGCTTATTTTTAATTAGGAGCTGTTTTTCCTACATATAATATTTCTAAACGCCTCAATAAAGAGGGTTACTCCTACTTTCCTTTCTTTGACTTTCCATTTTCGTCTCAGGTCTTGAGGGGGCATTAACCAATGCTGGTGCAATTGATGACCATATGAATAAATAATAATTAATCACCATTTTGACTCACCTGTGGAGATAGCCAGGAAGTCTTTCTTAGAGAACTATTTGCTGATTAAAGAACTTGCTGACAGATGGGAATGAAGTGGCCACTTTATTTTCGAGCTCTTCTTAAGTATCAGTGTGGCTCAGGGCTTTGTGGGTTTCCTCTGCTGGTGATTACAGACGTGCCTTGTGGAGATAGACTGTGAGGCAAAATATATGCAGGAAAAGTGGAAATCACCAAGGAGAAGGACTGAAGAGGAAATCAATAGGAGGGGAAAGGTCGACAAGCCTCCTGCTGTTAGTCTGTCAAAATGTATTTAATGGGTTCATTGGATACTTTCCACATTTAAGAAACTGACATGAGAAAGGCTTAGCCTGTAATAATTTTTTATCTCTAGCTTACAAAATAGCTTTTCCCCCCCTTTGGAGACTTTTTCCTCTGATCACAGTACTGCATTCATGACCATGGGTTTAAAGCATTACCAGAAGTGCGACACCATGCTTTCTAAGAGAGTTGATTCTTAAGCAGTTCATTGTGAAGTCGTAGTCAAATTAACTTACCAAAGTGCAATTCTAAATATAAGTATTAAAATTAAGAAAGGATGTACTGTAGGACTGACTATATCTAGGAGACCAATGTGTTAGCCTGAACTTAACATTTCTTCAAAGAATGTCATATTTATTATGTGTACAACTGGATTGATCTTTAATTAATTCTACTCCAAGCAAGAATTTAAATAATTACAGGAATAACAGAGATAAAACAATTCAATTATTTGTCAGCAATAGATTTTGCGAAATGACCTTAAAAATCAAAACTCTGAAATCACATAAATACTGGCTTTTAAAAAACACTGTATTCTCATTTGATGAAAATTTTTATTTATTTTATGCTTTTTGTTTTTTAGATAGTTTTGCTATCACCTTATAGAGATTCAGATAGTTGTGTTGTTCAAGCATGTTTAATCAAAGTACTTTGACTACATTAGAAATATTAATTTATTCAGTGAATCTAGAGCTATACACAGAGATTACATTAAACTTTAATATCTTGACAATTCAGTATGGGAAACTTGTATGTAATCATTTTCTCAATTTTAAAAAGATTAAGCTATTTCAGTTCAAGATTTAAGTTTCTTTTTCTTAAGCCCCTGACACCAATTTGTTGGCCTCACTAGCATTTCATATTTTAGTGGAAACCTGTTTCATTGATTTTGTGAACATTACCATAGTAGTGAGATTTGGCTTGGGATGACTTCAAATTGTTATTCCTTCCCCCCTGGATCTAGAACGTTTATTTTCAGTAGATGACTTTAATAAGTCTTAAGGTTATAAAGATGAAAAAATTGAAAACCAAATGGGATTCATTAAATTTTCCAAGATATGTGGTAATTTGAAATTTCAGAATTAATACAGAAGGCCCTACCAAGACCTATATAAGTCTTTTTTATAATTTTTCATTTTCAGAATGTTAGCTATTGCATACTTAATAACAAAAAATTGTATATTTGTTATTTATAAAGCATTTTCCTACATATTGAGGATGAAAGCACATAGACAATGCCTTTTAGGAACTTTGGTTGGCAGGCAAGTTAATGTAACCCTGAAACGTATGTGACACTGCTGTGGAACAACGTGTCAAGGCTCCATGTGCTGCTGAAGACCGTACGTACCTGTCACCTGTTTTCTCACTGAGTCAGGAGTCTGGACGCAGTGTAATTGGATCCTACCCTCAGAGTCTCAACAGCTGCAATTGAAGTATGGAGTAGGGTCAGGGGTCATTTTTACCTGAGTCTTAGCTTCCTTTTCTAAGCTCACATGGTTTGAACAATAATTTATTTGGAGTTACAGAACTTGTGAAGGCTTGCTGTCTTAAGTGTAGACAGGCTGTCTCCTGGCCCAGCAAAGTCCAAAGCCATTTGCTTCCTGCAGTAAGTCAGACCCACTAGAATGCTCTCCCTTTTGTTAATCAGTGATCTGATTAGGGGCCTTTGATTACATATGCTAAATCCTCTCAGCTTCATATAGCATAGCATAAGTCTGATTTCATATTATATCTACAGGTCCTATCTGCACTAAAGGGCAGAGGTTATTAGAGATTGCTATTGTTATCTTACAGTGTTGAATACTACCTATCAGAAGAGACACATTGAAGAACACAGTAGCGAGTGACTAGACCTTGGTGATGGTAGGATCATATTAGGACAAAAGCTCAGAATACCCAAGATACAATTCATAGACCACAGGAATCTCAAGAAGAAGGAAGACCAAAGTGTGGGTGCTTCGGTTCTTCTGAGAAAGGGAACGGAATATGCAGAGGAGAAAATATGGAGATAAAGTGTAGAGCAGAGACTGAAAGAAAGGTCATTCAGAGACTGTGCCACCTGGGGATTCATCCCATATATGGTTACCAAACCCAGACACTATTGTGGATGCCAAGAAATGCTTGCTCAAAGGAGTCGGATATGACTGTCTCCTGAGAGGCCCTGCCAAAGCCTTGCAAATACAGAGGCAGATTCTCATAACCAACCATTGAAGACCCAAGGAGCTGAAGGGGTTTGCAAATTCATAGGAAGAACAACAGAACACCCCAGAGCTCCCAGGGAATACAACCAAGGAGTATACATGGCTCTAGCTGTGTATGTAGCAGAGAATGGCCTTATCAGGCATCAATGGGAGGAGAGGTCTTTGGTCCTATGAAGGCTTGATTGATGCCCCAGTGTTTGGGAATCAAGGGCTGGCAGGTAGGAGTGGGTGGGTGGAGGAACACCCTCATAGCAGCAGGAGGAGGGGGGAGGGAATACCACTGGGAAGGGGGATAAAATTTGAAATGTAAATAAAGAAAATATCCAATAGAAAGAAAGAAAAAGAAGGAAAGAAAGAAAGAAAGAAGGAAGGAAGGAAAAAGAGAGAAAGAAAGAAAGAAAGAAAGAAAGAAAGAAAGAAAGAAAGAAAGAAAGAAAGAAAGAAAAAGAAAGAAAAAGAAAGAAAGAAAGAAAAAAATCATGGACACTGGTTCAGGACACAGTGGGTTCTTGGAAGGTATTACCATTATTTTTGTGTAGAAAGAAAATTCATTAAAATGTTCATTAAAATGTTTGTTCTAGTTAGGTATTTTTGGCAACTTGACACAAGCTAGAAATCATCTGGGAAGAAGGATCCTCAAGTGAGAAAATGTCTCCGTTAGATTGGCCTGTAGGCACATCTGTGGAGCTTCTCCTTAATGATTGGTGTGGGAGGGTCCACCTCACTGTAGGGATGCCACGTCTCATCAGGTAGCCTTGGGTTCAATATAAAAAAACAAAATGAGCAAGCCATGAAGAACAAGCGGTAGGCAGCATCTTCCAAGGCCTTTGCTCTAGCGCCTGCTTCCAGGTCAATGCCTTGAGTTCATGACGGACGATAAGCTGCAGAGAGAAATGAACCCTTTCCTCCTTAGGTTGCTTTTGGTTGTGATATTTATCCCAGCAATAGAAAGCAACCTGGGACAGAGTCTAAAAGCTATATTAGACAGGAGATGGCAGACATGTAATATGCGTTCAATTCCATGCTATAATTGTTGAATTCTGGGAAAACAAAGATCTTGGCAAATTTAATCTCAACTAGGAAGTACTTTGGGTCTCTGTAAGTAGATTAATTTTTCTTGTTTGACATTGAGTCTTCCTATATAATTGTGCTGGCCTTGAACTTGTAATCTTTCTACTTCAACCTCCTCTGGGCAGGAGTAGGTCATAACACTTGCTAAGCCATTGAAATTCTCAACTTCATATCCTTTTGAGATAAAACATGTATCCTAATAGCTGCTCTGAGAGTGAGGGTGTAATTCGTATAAGGAATGTGGGTGGGCAAAAATAGATGAAGATAGAAAATAGAAAACATTAAGGACAAAGCATGTTTTGAACTAGTTATAACTTGCTCAAACTCTAGAAATCTAAAAAACTTTCTGAAATGTCTGTCTCTAAATTTTATCTCTCTTCAGTTGTAGGGTGCAGTCTAGCTGAAGTCATTAGTTGTATCAATAGTTAGATGCGAGGTTGGAGCATCATGAACAAAAAATACTAAGATCAATACTTAGGATGTGAGAATCCCAGTTTGAACAAGCCGTCTTTGAAAGACACTGTGTGTCTTTCATGCCAAAGAATTCCAAAAACTGTGATAATTTGATTTCTAACTCTGACTTTGATGACAAAAATTATCATAGACATGGGAACAAGTAAGATGAATCATCATATAACAAATTTGTTTTTCTATGTAGGAGTTCTTAGTTCTGCCAAGCATTCCATCTATGCTTGGGGAATATTGTGTACATGAGTCCATACACTCCCACAAAAATGTCAAATTGAAAATGGTTTCATTATCAGGAAATAGAGACAAAGAACTTCACATCCACTAATCTCTTGCTTAAAAACCATGTTAAGTTTGAATGACTAAGTAAATTCTACTAAAGTCTCCAATAGTAAAGGCTCATGACAATGGAGGTAGAATTAAATGTTTGGTAATACAGCCATCAACAAGCAGGAATGTGCAGGCGCACAGCAATAAACTACCAAGAAACAATTAGATTTCCTCTTGAAGACTTTCATCACATGCCAAATACAGTGTATTAAGGAGAAAAATGGAACACAATCTGACATCAAATGTAAATCTGAGAATAAATTTACCGTGGTTGTTTGCTTTTTGCATATTTTGGGATAAGTAAGAATGGTGAAAATTGAAAGTCACAAGAGTAGCTCAATTCCTGGGCATTTAATGATTTTAAAAGCCCATCAGAGAGAATGCAAGAACCACTATCCACGGAACATACCTTAATTTCTAGGTGAATATTGGGAATTCTGAAAATTCTCACTTTTTAAAAAAATTAATCTTCAAATAATCATGTTACCACAGTAAAATATCACCATCTTTTGACTATTTACAGTCTTAAAGGAACTTGTACCCAAATGATGTTCTTTATAGATTATTACAGAAAAACAATTAAAGCTCTTAAATAAAGTAAACTTACTGGAGATGTTGAACATAGATGAAATAGATGCTAAAGTTGTTCATAAGACATATGGCATTTGCCTAAGTTATTGTCAGAAGCCTATCAACTATTTGAAATGTATCTATTGAATGCTAACCACATTAATAAACATCACATATATATATGAATGTTATACCTGCCTAAATTCATTAATATTTTAATTTTGAACCTATTTTGACTAATTTTAAAGTGTAAATAAAAAGCAATATCAAGGTTGTCATTAAAAACTTAAGCATAGCAATAATTCTATTAAATGTAAATGGTCAAAATAACCCAATTACAAAGTCAGTTGTAAGACGGGGTCAGGCGATCTATACTATTAGTTCCTTGTACCTTACAGGCCCTCTACTTTTTTCCCTTCCTTTTAGTATCTTTTTGGATTGAATGATTTTTCTTTTATTACTTAGTTATGCCAATTCTGTTGACTTTTTTGCTCACAACACTCTGTTTTATTTTAGTACTTGATCTTAACTATTTCTTTGTGTTCACTGGCTCTGAATTTGATTTATTCTGGTAGTTATGTTATGGTGTAAGTTATACATTTTAAATTTATCACACTCTACATTGAAGTATTATTATCTATGCCACCCTTGACATAAGAACATTGGAAGAATTTGCTTATGTTTTCCCCTCAGCATTGTCATACATCTTATCTAATTTATGTGATTTTTCTTTATTCAATTATCATTTACATTGATTCAGACAATGTGAGAATGGTGCATATTGAGTAATGTACTGAGTTCTTATACTTTTTACTGCCTTGTATAAAATTCATAATTCTATCTGATATTTCTTGAGTCTGAGGTCTCATACCTTAATATTTCATGTAGTGAGGATTTGGGGGATTAATTCATTAAACAACTTTATGAGTGAAAACACTATTTGTTGTTGTTGTTTTTGAGACAGGGTCTTATTATATGGCCCTGGCTTCCTGGGGACTCATTATGTAGATCAGGCTGGCCTTGAACTCAGAGAGATCCCCCTGTCTTCCTTTTTGTCTCTCTAGTACTTGGATTAAAGATGGGTGTCACTATGCCAGATTTATGAGTGAACAATTTTCACCTTTATTTTTAAAGGATAAAATTTGGGAGTGGCCGTATCTCGCTTTCTAAAAGAAAGAAGACTGGTATTATTGGAAAGCTATTATTTTTTACGATGACTGACCTCCATGCTGGCCCGAGGCTTAGTGACCATTCCAGTATGACTTGTCTTTCATATTTACACAACATGATAATAGAACGTTTTGAGCAGGCTGAGGAAATGAAATCTTTTCTTTGTTTTTGGTAATAGGTGGAATGGTGCTCAGCTGACTCCATCTGTGGTTTGATAGCAATGCCTACACAGTGCTGAGGATGTACCCATCGCTCACTCACACTCAACAAAGAAACCCAGTGGTCCTCAATGCAAACCTTTTCTTCCCAGTGACCTTGACTTTTGTATGGAGTGCGTGGTGCCAGCAAAGGCAATGAATTAATCTGGGTTTAGCAGCCTAATAGGGTTATGCATTCTTTCTGCCTGGAAAACCTACAGTTTTCCACCAGTCCTCTTTAGATATGTAGTGAGCCAATATTGTGAAATTAAGGTCCTTAAAGTGTTTGCATTTTCTAACAGATTTTTGATTTAATTTATAAACATTACCTTGATTTTAGAATGATTATCTGCTTATGTTATCTTTCTGGATTTTGTGGTACTTTAGGTTTATAGTCTATATTTAGCTTTTGGTTTTGTATTTTTACTGCCTTGGAAGAATAGGTTTCCTTTCATCTTATTAATAGAGGATGGGGTTATTTACCTGAATGAGACAAATAACTTTATCAAACTTTCTGTTTGCTTGAGTTTTTTAATTAATAGGAGTTTTTGATCTTAATTTATGACATAGTGTCAATGTATTTTAAATTTTTTTATTCAATTAAAATATAATTATATCTTTCCCCCTCTTTCTCTCTTTCCTCATATACCTTTCATGTCTGCTTTTCCAACTCATGCCACATCCACAGACTCCTTTAACCATTGTTGCCACACACACACACACACACACACACACACACACACACACACACACACGGGCATGCAGGTGTGTGTGTGTATGTGTGTGTGTGTGTGTGTGTGTGTGTGTGTGATAAGCACAGAAACACAACCTGGTGAGTCTATACAGCATTACTTAGGTGTATATGCTGTATGGCTGCCCATTTAGTACTGGATAACCAGTCCAGGGTAAGTTAGCTATGTTGCTGAGATTTAATGAGTGTTGCTTCCCTGTCATACCTAGAAGGCATGTTCTCATTGGCGGAAAAATGCCATTTTTCTTTTCTTTTTTTTTTTTAAAGATTTATTTTTATTTATATGAGTACACTGTAGCTGTTTTCAGACATACATCAGAAGAGGACATCCAATGCCATTACAGATTGTTGTGGACTACAATGTGGTTGCTGGGAATTGAACTCAGAACCTCTAGAAGAGCAGTCAGTGCTCTTAACCACTGAGCCATCTCTCCAACCCTCATTTTTCTTTTCTTTTCTCTCTTTTTTTCATTTCTTCTTTCTTTTTGTCACCCAGTTCAGATCAAGTTGAAAGAAATGCCATTTATGGGACAATGATTTAATAGTACATGTTTGCCTCATATCAGCCAAACTTGGGGCAAATGTCTTTTTGAGATTTGTAAAGGTTTTAATATAGCATATATAACAAGAAAACCTGCAGTTCTTGGTTTACTCAAGGCAAGAATTCCAGGAAGGAGCAGTTTATTATACAATTTATCCTCAATATTATGAACACCAGACAAAATCCCCACTAGTCTAAGAGACAAAAAATAGTTGTGTTGCACCTAAGGAATTGTAGTACATTTTATTAAACTTATTTTATGTACATGCTCCCATGCTGCTCCCATGTGTTTCTTCATCGTCGACAAGCTTTGAGTCACAAAAACAATGAGAAATAGCACCATAGAAGTCATGGAATAATATGTGTCTCACTCCTCTGTTCTTTCGTTTTTAAAAATATTTTCCTTATCTTCCTGTATTTAGTTATTTACTGACATATATATTTTCTCAAAGATTTAAAATACAAAGTAAATCCAGCCATCCATTGCTAGTCTCTTGGGTTAAAAGTTTCCATTGACTCTGAAAACTTACTAAAGCAGTGTAGTGAAGGCATGAGATGGAAACCTAAATCACTGGAACAGAACTGAGACCCAGAAATAAATACGTAATGCATGAGGTCAGTTGGGAATCAACACAGGAGTCAGGGCAATGGAATGAGGGTGGTAACCGGCTCGCTAACAGATGCTTTAAAGATGCCTGGATATCCAAAACTACAACTGATCCTCATTCTACACTGTATGTAAACTCAAAACAGATGGCAGAACTAAATATATGAACTAAGATTTCTCCATCAAAAAAGTGCTTGCATGCAGATAGGAAAATCTGGATTTGCTACCCAGAACCCATGTAATGACCACTTCATATAGTGATATGGCAACAGAAAAATGCTCAGTCCTCACAGGTGAGCCAGTTTGACCTAAAGAGTGAATTCCACATCAGTGAAAGACCAGATCTCAAAAACAAAGTAAATGGCCTCTGAGGAACAACGATTGTTCCCTGGCCTCTACACACATGAATGTATACACGTCCATGATGCCGTAAACACACAAATGTGCATCCTTACAGGAAAACACACAAAGACAAGTAAATAAATAAATAAATGTAATTTAGAATAAAATTGGAGAGTTTGAATCTAGCAAAGATTTCTCATACAATACCAAAAGCATGACCAATTAAAGTGAAATTAGATTTGATCAAAATTAGAAATGTTTACACTCCGTGAGGCATGATTAAGAAAGTGTAAGACAACTGAGTAAAATAAAATGTTTCCAAATAATTTATCTGATAGGTATTTTGTGTAAAGAAATATAAATAAGCTTTACAACATAATTGTAAGAAGATAAATACCCAGTTTAAAATTGGACGAACAACTTTAGTAAATATTTCACCAAGAATAATATAAAACTGTCACTAAAATGTACAAAAAAAAGATATATAACATCATCAGGCCCCTGAGATTGGTAGTAGGAGACATGTGGTAAAGAAAAGAATGAACTCCTACAAGTTTTATATTGTTCACATTTACACAAACACACATACACATACACTTGTACACACAAGAGCACATACACACCTGCATCCACACACGTGCACACAGAAGCACACACTTGTGGGAATATGAAATTTTCCACTTTGAAAACAGTTGGTTAGTTCCTTAATATGTTGAAACTGGAGTGACAATATGACAAATACGTATCTGCAAAAGGAATTGAACACAATATTCAGAGTAGCTGGAATGTCGCCCACACATACAATGGATGCTGATGAGAGAGACATATGTGCTAACTGCTCATAACGAACAGTGCTTGTCAGAGGCACGCTAACGCATGACTAGCCTGGAGGGGCATCAGAACTCTTACACTGAGAGAACTATAGGGCTTGAAGGTAGTGGTAAGGAGCAGAAATGGTGGGTATGATACGAAAGGTGCTATAAATGTATGGAATTGCCAAAGATTAATAAAGAAACTAAATATAAATGATACATTATTAATATGTATTCACACATACAAAGTGCATATGAAAGACAAATCTCTGGGGACACGAAGTAACTGTTGTCACTGAAGGTGACAAGTGGGAATGAGAATTCACTCCGAATGAGCATAAGGGGGTCTTAGTGAAATGGCAGAAGGAATCCCAAGATGGGTTATGATGGTGGTGGCCAAGTTAATGAATTGGAAATAAAGGTTGAGTTGTAGTATTCCAGCAAGTAAACTTCATGACGCATAAATTCTAAATTCAATAAAATCATTTGAAGATCCAGTAAACACTTTTAAGGAGAGGTGCTTCAGTTTGAGATAGCCAGACTCACTGTCGACCTCTTAATGCCCCCAGCACAGAGATAGGAGGCCAGCCCTTCCCATGGCAGACTTTGAGCCCCAGATCCCCCCCATTGGATGTGCATAGCTCAGTAGTGCTTAATTTAGTAGGGCTGCATCTTGTTTTGAACCATAACCTTTATGATGCATTACATGACATCTGTATAAAAAATATCCCTAAACAGTTTGATCAATATGAGCAAAATCCCCCCCACAGCCAAGAATGAATAATCGATATGTCAGACTACATTTATCTCAGGTGAGGAAAATCACAGTGACATGAGAAGAATGATCACACCTGAGTGTCAGAGATTGTCTGCCTCACATAAGTTTGGATTATAGAATATACAAAACACATATAATTATTTGTCATCGTCACCACAGTCCCTTAACACTTGTTATAACTGTCCCTATAATCCATAGGTGAATTTTCCATAGGTAAATGTGTTCCTAGGGTGTCTCAAGGATTTAATTTGGACCTTGTGAAAGGGCCACACACTTGGAATCCTCACAAAGAATCAGATACTTCCCATTGGCAAGTTTGTCTCATAGGATGGGATCAAAGGCATCCTTACTCAAATTTAAAATATCTGAGAAAAAGCATTTTCCTTCTTTCCATAAATACCATAAATACCAAATTCCATAAATAAATTTTGAAGTATCATCAAAATTCTGTCCTGTATCACTCAGATGTATGCTTGCCTTAGAGGACTAAATAGTGCTTTCTAATAAAAAAAAAAAGAGAAAAGAAAGATAAAATGTCTCATGATTTCTCTTATGTATATCGATATGAATACATATATGTGAGAGAAGAGATAGTGAGAGTGATGGAGTGACAGAGACAGAGTAGTAAAAGGAAGACTGTTTGAGGCAAGAAAGTGACCAGGGAAGGGGAGGAAGGAGGGATAGTGAGGGGTAAATATGAAATATTATATACTTACACATACACATACATATATAATATATATGAAAATCTCTAATGGAACTTTTTATTTTGGAGACTAATAAGATATAATATAAAACTGGAGAGATTGCTTATTGGGTGGGAGCATTCTGTTTGCAAGCATGAGAACATGAGTTCAAATCCAACAACCCACATAAAAAGGCAGGCCCAGTCAAGCCTAGAGGCTTCAGTAATTCAGAGTCAGGAAGCTCACTGGTGCCGCCTGTTCATCACCCTAGCTCCAGATTCCCCGACAGACCCTGTCTCAAAGGAAAAAGATGGCGGATGAAGAGAAGGGTACCATACATCCTTCTCTGACCCTCTATTCATAGGTTCCTGCACTTTGACAACACAGAGACATTTAGACACACATACACACACACATGCATATACCACACACCATAGCTTTTCTTTCTCCCCTACACACAAGAAAATAAGCTAGGACCTACTTATCCTTGTATGTTTGCCATGGCTAGAGATTGGGACATAACTCATTTATGTTGACAGCTTAGTCTTAAGTATGGGTGCTCCTTGCTATATCGAATCAGTTACCACTGGTGCTTTATTCATCTATTGACTTACAAATACATTTGATGGAAAAATTTGAATAAATGCAAAATACTAAATATAGTATTAGTTATTGAAACTACAGTAGCTACAAGACTCTTAGCAGCTGTGGAACATCAAGACAAGGGAGCAAAGACACGGATACACTGTAATGAGGACAGTGATGCTAATGGCTCTAAGAGCTTGCTTTGAAACCAGGTTAGCATGTGACTGAGAAGTGGAGGTCTTCACATTGAGCTCTGGCACAGTTGCCCAAACCAAGGGGGGAGGGGAGTGGGAAGAACAGAGGCCAGATGGCATGGTTGTATAGAGACTCAGATAGAGCTTGAGCCTCAACATCACAGTGGCCAGGCTGGACACCTCTTTAGCTGTTTGCTAACTCTGTGACTGTGGGAGAGTTACTTGCTCTAATTGGTTTATCTGTGAAAGGGCCTTAATGCCTCCTGTCTGCATCTAGATGTCCTCTGTTCATGCCGAGAACTTATTATATAACTGGTGCAAATTCTGGCACACAGCGAATATTCAGTTACGCTGGCACTTTGCTTTGAAAATAAGTCATACGGCTTAAGAGAAATTCTAATCTAAAGTGAGAATTTTTAAAATCTAGTTTTAGGTTGTTAGTCTAGATGATTCTTAATGACTCTTTGCAAATTGTTTTCTTTTCTTTTTTTTATTATATATTTTTTATTTTCTATATTCTTTGTTTACATTCCAAATGATTTCCCCTTAGTTTTCATTTACAAATTTAAAGTGGTTTGCATTCCTTATAAAATTAAATACCAATTAAATAAAATAAATAAATGAAATAAAGTTGCTTCTAGAAAAGAATCAACTGTATTAAAAAACACTACTCATTGTAAATTCACCAGTTTTTTTCTTTTTTTAAATTTATTTTCTATATTCTTAGTTTACATTCTGAATGTTTTTCCCTTTCCCAGTTCCCCCCACCACATCGGTCTCATAAGCCCTCTTCCCTCCACCCATTTCCCAATCACTCCCTCCCATTTCTCTGTCCTGGTACTCCCCTATAATACTGGATCAAGTCTTTTCAGAACCAGGGCCCTCTCCTTCCTTCTTCTTGGGAATCATTTGATATGCTAATTGTGTCTTAAGAATTCAGAGCTTCTGGGCTAATTAATATGCACTTATCAGTGATTGCATTCCATGTGTATTCTTTTGTGTTTGGGTTACCTCATTTAGGATGATATTTTCCAGTTCCAACCATTTGCCTAAGAGTTTCATGAACTCGGAGTTCGGCCTTGCAGAGCAGAGGGTCTAGTCCTGAGGCCTCTGGCGGGAGCCTTCCAGTCTCTGCTTTGGGATCCTGAATAGTCTGGGCCACAGCACTCTGTGTCCAGGCCGTGCAAGAGGCCAGCTGGGCACCCGAGGGGGCCAGCTGGGAAGAAGCAGCTTGCTCTGGTGAGTCCGGCCCTGCAGCGCGGAGGATCCAATCCTGAGGCCTCTGGTGGGAGCCTTCCAGTCTCTGCTTCAGGATCGGGAACAGCCTGGGCCACAGTGCCCCATCTCCAGGAACTGCAAGAGTCCAGCTGTGCACCCGGAGGCCAGCTGGAAAGAGGCAGCTTGCACTGGTGATTCCAGCATTGACAACAAGACCAACAAACACCAGTGAGAACTAGATGGCAAAAGGCAAACATAGGAGCGTTACTAACAGAAATCAAGGCAATATAGCAGCATCTGAACCCAATTCTCCATTAACAGCATGTCTTGGATACCCCAACACACCAGAAAAACAAGATTTGGATTTAAAATCACTGGTCATGATGCTGTTACAGGATCACATGAAGGACATAAATAAACCTCTTAAGGAAATTCAGGAGAAAATGGATCAAAAGTTAGAAGTCCTTACAAGGGAAACACAAAAATCATTGAAAGAAATTCAGGAGAATACAGAAGCCAATAAGGAGGAAATGCAAAAATCACTTAAAGAAATACAGGAGAACTTTGGTCAACAGGCTGAGGTCATGAAAGAGGAAACACAAAACTCTCTTAAAGAATTACAGGAAAACACAAACAAGCAAGTGAAGGAGCTAAGCAAAACCATCCAGGATATAAAATCAGAAGTAGAAACAACTAAGAAATCTCAAAGGGAGACAACTTTGGAGATAGAAAACCTTGGGAAGAAATCAGGGGCCATAGATGCAAATATCAACAACAGAATACAAGAGATAGAAGAAAGAATCTCCGATGCTGAAGATACCATAGAAACCATGGGCTCATCAGTTAAATATAATGCAAAATGCAAAAAGCTTGTAACCCAAAACATCCAGGAAATCCAGGACACAATGAGAAAACCAAACCTAAGGATTATAGGTATAGACGAGAGTGAAGATTTACAACTTAAAGGGCCAGCAAATATCTTCAATAAAATTATGGAAGAAAACTTCCCTAACCTAAAAAGAGAGATGCCCATGAATATACAAGAAGCCTACAGAACTCCAAACAGACTGGACCAGAACAGAAATACCTCCTGTCACATAATAATCAAAACCCCAAATGTACTAAACAAAGAAAGAATATTAAAGGTAGTAAGAGAAAAAGGCCAAGTAACATATAAAGGAAGACCTATCAGAATCACACCAGACTTCTCACCAGAGACTATGAAAGCTAGAAGATCCTGGGCAGATCTCATGCAGACTCTAAGAGAACACAAATGCCAGCCAAAACTACTATATCCAGCAAAACTTTCAATCACCATAGATGGAAAACCTAAGATATTCCATGACAAAACAAAGTTTACCCAATATCTTTCCACAAACCCAGCCCTACAAAGGATAATAGGGGAAAAATACCAATACAAGGAGGGAAACCTCACACTGGAAAAAGCAAGATAGTAACCTTCTTTCATCAAACACAAAAGAAGATAACCAATCAAATTTTAAAAATAACATAAAAAATGACAGGAAGTAATAATCACTATTCCTTAATATCTCGTAACATCAATGGACTCAATTCCCCAATAAAAAGACATAGGCTAACAGAGTGGATATGTAAACAGGACCCTACATTTTGCTGCATACGGGAAACACACATCAGTGTGAAAGACAAACACTACCTTAGCGTAAAAGACTGGAAGACAATTTTACAAGCAAATGGCCTCAGGAAACAAGCCGGAGTAGCCATTCTAATATCAGATCAAATTGACTTTCAACCCCAAGTCATCAAAAGAGACTCTGAGGGATACTTCTTGCTGGTCGAAGGAAAAATACACCATGAAGAACTCTCAATCCTGAACATCTATGCTCTAAATGCAAGGACACCCTCATTCATAAAAGAAACTTTACTAAAGCTCAAAGCACACATTGCACTTAACACAATAATTGTGGGTGACTTCAACACTGCACTTTCCTCAATGGACCGATCAGGAAAACAAAAACTGAACAGAGACACAGTGAAACTGATTGAAGCTTTGGACCAATTAGATTTAACAGAAATATATATATATATATATATATATATATATATATATATATATATATATATATAACATTTTATCCTAAAGCAAAAGAATATACCTTTTTCTCAGCACCTCATGGTACCTTCTCCAAAATCGATCATACAATTGGTCACAAGACAGACCTCAACAAATATAAAAAGATCGAAATAATCCCATGCTTCCTATCAGGTCACTATGGAGTAAGAGTGGTCTTCAACAGCAACAAAAACAACAGAAAGCCCACATTCACGTGGAAACTGAACAATATTCTACTCAATGATACCTTGGTCACAGAAGAAATAAAGAAAGAAATCAAAGACTTTTTAGAATTTAATGAAAATGAAAACACAACATACCCAAATCTATGGGACACAATGAAAGCAGTGCTAAGAGGAAGACTCATAACCCTGAGTGCCTCAAAAAAAAATGGAGAGAGCATACACTACCAGCTTAAAGACACACCTGAAAGCCCTGGAACAAAAAGAAGCTATTTCACCCAGGAGGAGTACAAGGCAGGAAATCATCAAACTCAGGGCTGAAATCAATCAATCAGAAACAAAGAGAACCATACAAAGAATCAACAAAACCAGGAGCTGGTTCTTTTGAGAAAATCACCAAGATAGATAAACCCTTGGCCAGACTAACCAAAGGCCACAGAGACAGTATCCAGATTAACAAAATTAGAAATGAAAAGGGAGATATAACGACAGAAACTGAGGAAATTCAAAAAAATCATCAGATCCTTCTACAAAAGCCTATACTCAGCACAACTGGAGAATCTGGAGGAAATGGATAATTTCCTAGACAGATACCAATTACCAAAATTAAATCAGGATCAAATAGATCATCTAAACAGTCCCATAACCCCTAAAGAAATAGAAGGGGTCATAGAAAGTCTTCCAACCAAAAGAAAAAAAAAAGCACAGGACCATATAGTTTCAGTGCAGAATTCTATCAGACCTTCAAAGAAGACCTAACACCAATACTCTTCAAACTATTCTATGAAATAGAAACAGAAGAAACACTATCCAACTCATTCTACAAGCCACAATTACGCTGATACCAAAACCACACAAAGATCCAACAAGAAAGAGAACTTCAGGCCAATTTCCCTTATGAATATCGATGCAAAAATACTTAATAAAATTCTTGCCAACCGAATCTAAGAACACATCAAAACGATCATTCACCATGATCAAGAAAGCTTCATCCCAGGGATGCAGGGATGGTTCAATATAAGGAAATCCATCAATGCAATCCACTACATAAACAAATTCAAAGAAAAAACCACATGGTCATTTCATAAATTCACCAGTTTTAAGAGTACAGCTCATTGGGTTTTGGTATATTAACATTCGACTAAATTATTCAGCTGTTGATAGGAATTGTAGATTTGGGGTTATTCTATTTTCACATTTTTACTGTTATAAATAAGCCTAACATGAAAGTCTGTGCAAACACTTGTGACTTCAGTAGACCAGTTGGTCAAATGGGTAACTATGATAACATTTTGAACACAGTTCATTAACTGTCTAAATTAGCTAAACTATTTCCCTGGGCAGTCATTACTACCATCTAAAGTTAAACATTTCCATCACTGCCTCCAAACTCTGTATGGGTAAGACCCACTCAGTTTGCAATCCTTCCTTCTCTACACTATCCTCCAGTGCCTCGAGTTACATACATACATACATATATATGTGTATAGATGTACACATATGTATAGCTGTATATATATATATATATATATATATACACACATATACACGGATATACATATATGTATGTCTTGTGTTTACACAGTCTAGACACACATATACATGGAGTCATCAAATATGTGCTCATTTATATCTGCTTCATTTCCACTAGCATATGTTTTAAGCCAATCAAAGCCCTGGATTAGTTAGCTAGGAGGTAACTGAGCTGCTAAGTCCTCCTGCTTTCCTCTACCTCACCACCAGGGTGAGCTCTTCAGTCATGGTCACCTAGTACCACAGCTAGCAAGGAGTAGAACTAGCTCTCTTGTTCTTATGACTTCTGGGCTGGCTCACCCACACAATGCCAGCAGGGACACCTCTATTGTTCTGCCCAGGTGAAGTATATGACCCACTCCTAAGAACTGTAGCCAGTGAAGGACAGGGATAGTGCTCCTGCTCTCATGACCCCAGAGCTGCTATCACCACTTGCTGCATTAATAATGGGCAAGAAAGTAGGAAGAGCATCCCTCTCTTGCCCACACCACCAAACTGCAGACAAGCAGCAGGGACAGCACTCCTGTGTTCATACCCTTGGGCCAGGTCACCAGCAACAACATGCCCCTATGCCCCAATTCCCTCAAGGAGGACTTCTTCCTGGGTGAAGTATGGGGTCTGCTTTCCTGAGCACTGCAGCTGGCAAGGGGTGGGGCCAGCTGCCTTGTTATCATACTCTAGGGCTAGCTCTCCTTCGATTGCCCAGATGAGGGGTGGGCCAGCTCTGCACAGCCCTCAGAGATCAACATGGCCCCAGGTAACAGTCCAGGCCAGATATCTACCTGGCCTTTGATGGTAGCAGACTCTTGTTGCTGCAGGGCCATAGACACAGACATGGTCCTTGGTGTCAGCATGGGCCAGGACCTCACCATGGCCTTAGATAGCATCTCTGGCAACTCACACCAGGCTGTTCCTCGCCACCATCAAGTCTCCAGTTCTGTCCTTTTTCACTGTGCTCACACCTTTCTACTTCTCTTTCTCTCCCACTTCTCCATTACATATTGCTCATCTTAGTCTACCCAGTGCCTCTGGGTGTCTGCAGTGATCTCACATCTTAGGCTCCACCCACATTGTGTTACACCACAGTAGTATTTGTTGGCATGGTCTGCCAACAAAGGCCTGAGTGGCACTGGGCTGTGGGTCATCTTAGTCTAGATCTGCCCACCTGACCCATGTGGCGCCTGCTGGGAACCCTCTCACATGTGGTCCTTTTTTCATTTCAATATTCGTTTAAAGGAAAATTATATAATGGTTATTAAAAGCATTTATATTGCATAAATTTTAAAGAGCTATAAATTTTTATTAAGAATGATATTGATCATAATTTTGCCAAATAACAATGTTACTGCTTTAGAACACATCTATAACTTTTTCTTAAATGCCATATTTTATGTAGTAAAAACACTATATGTGTGTGTGTGTGTGTGTGTGTGTGTGTAACCAAACATGAATTTAGAGAAAGAACTAAGAACTGAGATCACTATGCTAATAGTAATCATTCAGTCACCACTTTACCAGAAAAGTTGCTAATGTTGAATGACTTCATTTAACCCTCAAAGCCTGCTCAAGGGTAGCAGGATAATTATTTTAGTAATTTTGGAGTTATGAGTTACTGAGGTTTTGAGAAGTGAAGTCATTTCCTCAGTTATAATTAAAGTGTAAAATAGATCCTGAACTTAAACCAATCCCTAGGTATCTTTAGAGTTTCTACTATAGACCACTGAATTCTTGTTGGCTGTGAGACTTAGCTAAATGTAACAATTAAGTGGACTTCAGTTGAGGAGGAAGAATTACTGTTAGAATGAGATGTTTAGTACAAGTGACTTTTGATAGAGAGACCTCCATGGAACAGTTGGATAGGCTGGGCTACACATGTTGTGCTTTTAGGCTACTAACATGTGTATATGATTTTTCCAGAGGCCTGTGTGCTGGAAGCGTGGTCCTAGTTGTGACTGTTCATTGGTAGACACTCCCAAAGGCATGTCTTCAAGAAAACAACTAGTTCAAATCTTAGAAGGGCAGACTTTTGCAGGCATTGTTTACTATGAGAAATGGCTGTTATAGGAAGAGTGAGCCTTGCCCCGCCTGGCTCTTGCTTCCTGTCTCACATAGGCTCCCTACCCAGATGATATCCATCATGATGTGACATGGCCAAGGCACTCGCATCAACGCTGAGCAAATATCAATACCATTCTCTTGGCCCTTTCTGATTCGATGGTGGAGAGTCTCTCAAAGGGATGGGTAATCCCTCAAGGCCTACACGTTAAAGTTTGGTTCCTTGGAAGTGGTACTACTGGGAGGTTGTAGAAGCTTTAGGTGGGACTTAGGCCATTGTATCTTACAGAAAAGTATTTACAAGACTTCTTAATAGTTCTTTTAAGAAGACTGTCATAAAATCCTGGGTTTGGCCCCACACTTGCTTTCTATGATTCTGATTCCAAATACAGTCACTTTCCAGATCCTCATACGCTCTCCTGTTATTGTTGTCTGACATGTGCCATGAGGTGACTAAGCAAGGGACAGCCCTTTTGAAACTTCTGCTAAATCCAACTTTGAGCTAAGTAAACTTCCTTCACTTCAGAGGGAACCTGTCCCACAGTCTACTTTATTATAGTGATGAAAGAGAAGCAGACACCTCTAAAACTGAGCTAAATCAACTTCTTTGCTTTGCACTTTACCACTCTCAGCTAATTAAATAATTAATTATAGCTAATTAATTATACTCCAACAATGGTCAGAGACATACAGGTGAGAGGTCAACCAGTTCCTGGAGGATATGGAAATTCAGATGTGTTTTAGATGGAAAAGTGGTATGGGTTACTACACAGTGATGTCACAAGGCAGATCAGAGAGAAATGGGAGGAATAAAAAGGGAAGTTGAGGTATGTTCTGAAGAACTTACATATGTGGTAAGTAAGTAGGAGTGAGGCATGGAATAGTAGGGGGGATAAATAGATTTTTTTAAAAAGTTTTTATTGATTCTCTGTGAATTTCTCATCATTAACCCCAATCACATTCATCTCTCCATCCCTTCATATCCACCTTCTTCCCTTGCAACCTAACTTCCAAAGAAAACAAAAGATAAAAATAAGAAAATTAAAAACAAAACAAAACAGCAAGAACAACAAATTTTCACTGTGGAAACTGTGATGTGTCACACAGTGTATCACATAGTATACACTTTTGTCCAAATTCTTTATTTGCAAATTTTCATTGCAATGAGTCATTGGTCTGGTTCTAGGCCTCTGGCTTCTGTTAAACTGTCAATACTGAATCCTGACCACATGGTCATTTCATTGGATGCTGAAAAAGCATTTGACAAAATTCAGCATCCTTTCATGCTTAAAGTCTTGGAAAGAACAGGAATTCAAGGCCCATACCTAAACATAGTAAAAGCAATATACAGTAAACCGGTAACCAACATCAAACTAAATGGAGAGAAACTTGAAGCAATCCCACTAAAATCAGGGACTAGACAGGGCTGCCCACTTTCTCCTTATCTTTTCAATATTGTACTTGAGGTACTAGCTCGGGCAATTAGACAACATAAGGAGGTCAAAGGGATACAAATTGGAAAGGAAGAAGTCAAACTATCATTATTTGCAGATGATATGATAGTCTACCTAAGTGACCCAAAAAACTCCACTAGAGAACTCCTACAGCTGATGAACAACTTCAGCAAAGTGGCAGGTTATAAAATCAACTCAAGCAAATCAGTAGCCTTCCTATACTCAAAGGATAAGCAGGCTGAGAAAGAAATTAGGGAAATGACACCCTTCACAATAGCCACAAACAGTATGAAGTACCTTGGGGTGACTCTTACCAAACATGTGAAAGATCTATATGACAAGAGCTTCAAGACTCTGAAGAAGGAAATAGAGGAAGACCTCAAAAAAATGGAAAAACCTCCCATGCTCATGGATCGGCAGGATTAATATAGTTAAAATGACCATTTTGCCAAAAGCAATATACAGATTCAATGCAATACCCATCAAAATCCCAACTCAATTCTTCATAGAGTTCGAAAGAGCAATTCTCAAATTCATCTGGAATAACAAAAAACCCAGGATAGCTAAAACTATTCTCAACAACAAAAGAAATTCTGGGGGAATCAGTATCCCTTACCTCAAGCAATATTACCGAGAGATAGTGTTAAAAACTGCATGGTATTGGTACAGTGACAGGCAGGCAGATCAATGGAACAGGATTGAAGATCCAGAAATGAACCCACACACCTATGGCCACTTGATCCTCGACAAAGGGGCTGAAAACATACAATGGAAAACAGATAGCCTTTTCAACAAATGGTGCTGGTTCAACTGGAGGTCAGCATGCAGAAGAATGCAAATTGATCCATCCTTGTCTCCTCATACTAAGCTCAACTCCAAATGGATCAAGGACCTCCATATAAAGCCAGACACTCTGAAGCTAATAGAAAAGAAACTGGGGAAGACCCTTGAGGACATCGGTACAGGGGAAAAGTTGCTGAACAGAACACCAATAGCTTATGCTCTAAGATCAAGAATTGACAAATGGGACCTCATAAAATTACAAAGTTTCTGTAAAGCAAAGGACACCATCAAAAGGACAAATCGGCAACCAACAAATTGGGAAAAGATCTTCACCAACCCTACATAGATAGAGGGCTGTAATATCCAATATATATAAAGAACTCAAGAAGTTAGACCCCAAATAACCCTATTAAAAATGGGGTACAGAGTTAAACAAAGAATTCTCACCTGACGAACTTCGGATGGCGGAGAAACATCTTAAAAAATGCTCAACTTCACTAGTCATCAGGGAAATGCAAATCAAAACAACCCTGAGATTTCACCTTACACCAGTCAGAATGGCTAAGATTAAAACCTCAGGAGACAGCAGATGTTGTCGAGGATGTGGAGAAAGAGGAACACTCCTCCACTGCTGGTCGGGTTGCAAATTAGTACAACCACTCTGGAAATCAGTCTGGCAGTCCCCTCAGAAAACTGGGCATGTCACTTCGGAAAGATCCTGCTATACCACTCCTGGGCATATACCCAGAGGATTCCCCAGCATGTAATAAGAATACATGTTCCACTATGTTCATAGCAGCCCTATTTATAATAGCTAGAAGCTGGAAAGAACACAGGTATCCCTCAACAGAAGAATGGATGCAAAAAATGTGGTATTACACAACGGAGTACTATTCAGCCATTAGAAACAATGAATTCATGAAATTCTTAGGCAAATGGATGGAGCTGGAGAACATCATACTAAGTGAGGTAACCCAGTCTCAAAAGATCAATCATGGTATGAACTCACTAATAAGTGGATATTAGTTTGGAAAACTGGAATATGCAAAATATAATCCACACTTCAAATGAGGTACAAGAAGAACGGAGGAGTGGCCCCTAGTTCTGGAAAGACCCAGTGTAGCAGTATAAGACAAAACCAGAACAGGGAAGTGGGAAGGGATGGGTGGAAGAACAGAGGGAGGGAAGGGGGCTTATGTGACTTTCAGGGAGTGGGGAACCAGAAAAGGGGAAATCATTTGAAATGTAAATAAAAAATATATCGAATAAAATTTAAAAAAAAAAGAAAGAAATTCTGTGTTATCCTTTGTTATGAAGATCTTGCAGCTTTGGATCTTTAAGTCTAACTTTTTCATTAGTTCCAGCAGTTTATAGATGAGGTAGATGTTGTAGTAGGCCAACTCAAAGTCCTGGATTTGGGTCTGAGTGTTAGTTGAGTTAGTCAGTCTGGTAGATGTCCTATGCCCACACCACCAGGGCAAGCTCCCCTGCCCTCATGCCTTTGGGGCCGGTTCACCCACGCCCTCATCACCAAGGCCAGCTCTACTCTGGTGCCCAGGTAAGGGGCAGGACCTGCTCTCCCAAGTGAGGTGGCAGGTGAGGGCCAACTCTTCTACTCTCATGACCTCAGGGCCAGCATTTATGGAAGTAGATTTAAGAGGAATTTTAGAGTTAAGAATGGAGCAAGAAGAAGCAACTGTCCCTGCATCTGCAACACAGTTGGTAATAAATATGAAATCAATACAGAAAAGAAAGTAGACTAAAGAAACTTCTTCATCCTACTAAATTACTTATTAAAGAAAAGCATTAATATTTTGAGGTTTTGCACAATAGCCACCATAACTCTAAGGGTATCGTGATATACATACCTTGGAAGTAGCCAACAGCTCTCTAATTTGACTTAAGAGTCTCCCAACAACAGGAAAAACATTCCTGGTACATAAAACCCAGTAAACCATCAGGGCTAATGAAATCATGGATCTTGGAGGAGAACCACAATCATTTTACTAAACCAGTATAATTCCTTAGCAACAATCTAAATATTTGTTCTCATACCCAGTAGTGTAGCCTTCCTCCCACATTAAGGGAACATCTCTTTGTAACAGATGGAAGCCATTACAGAAAACTACAGCTAATCAAAATGTTGGATTGGGAAGCCCGGTCCCAGATAATACAACTACAACACATTCCTGCCCCTAAGGCTCAGAGGGGGCAGAAAGATTCTAAGAGCTAGAGAATCACAGAGTTTGCTGTGATACTGTATCTCCTAGTAATGTACAAGCTACATCAATAAAGCCTCACCAAAATGACTGCTTCATTATGAGATGAACAAGGACACCAACAATAGACATACAAGGTGGATAAGAGAAAGTCCACAAGGCCTCAGCTCTTCCATGAACTGCAGGCAACCAAGGAACGCTGAGAGCAGGAGAAGTAATATTTCTCAGGGAAGAGCACACCAATCGGTTATCCAGTACCAACTGGGCACCACTGAAAACATACATACAAGTAACATTATATAGACTGAGCATGTTGTATTTATATATTTAGGAATAAATATGGATATACCGATGCCTATATGCATGTAACAACAGTGAGTGAAAGGGAGGTCATGAATTTGAAAGGAATCAAGGCATTGTATATTGGAGGGTTTGGATGACCAAAAGGAAATGTAAAACCAATGTGAATATATTAAAATCTTAAAGAATAAAAGAGGAAATAAGACTTTTTCTCAAGGGAAGTTTTTAGATACTATGGCATCAAATTCAATGTTCCTCAAACCAACATAGTTAATGAATGTCATGATCATTTCCTTCTTTAAAAACAACAGTATTTAGAAGATGAGAGAAATCCGCAATGATTTGCATGATGTTAAATGTTCCCAGTTAATGCCAATATCAGGTAATTAAAAAGAGAATTAATACAGTAACACGAATACTAGTCATTGAGCGCTTACTATCTCAATAATCCCTTATCAGTAAACTTTGTGAACTTCATTACTACAAGAATTATATCTCAAAAATAATTTTTCTCTAATTATTAATGATACAACAAAGTATAATAAGATAAAAAACCCAAACACATTGGAATAGGACACAATAAATAGAAGGAGAAGCGCCCAAGAAGAAGCACAAGATACAGATACAGATGCCCACTCATTCACACACTCAGGAATCCCAGAAAGCCTCGAAACTGGAAGCCGTACTATGTAACATAATATGCAAAAGACCTATAGAGTAAAAAAAGAAAGAGATTTAAAAGTTAGAAATTAAATTTTTTAGTTAAAAGGTAAAGTTTTAAAAGAAACAGAGAAAAAGAAAACAGCATGGCATTATGAGACCAGGACCCTCCAAGATGCCTCTGAGTTCACTGTTGGCCATATCCTGCTGGGCACAGGGCCTATCCTCATTCTTTATCCAGTGAGACCCCCTTGGAGAAACCTAAGTTTTTATTTGCAAGTGTTTATCAATTGGAGTTAGCTTATGAGTTAGGGATGGGGACATGTGTCCCCTTCTTTCAGGTCTAGGATCCCAATTAGGTCCAGACCTGTGCAGGTCCTGTGCATGCTACCACAGTCTCTGAGTTCATACATCCATCAATCCTGTTGTGTCTCAAAGACCTTGTTTCCTTAGTGTCCTGCACCCCCCTCTGGCTCTTATATTCTTTCTGCCTTGACCCACAATTGGGGAAATTTTATGGAGACATACAATTTAGGGTCAAGTGTTCCAAATATTCTATAATTTTGCAAGAAAGTAAATGGCTCTGAAAGTCTAATTACATTCAGAGCCAGTATTTCCCTAAGCCTGTGCTTCTCTTCTGTCTACTGCGTTATCACCTGCTATCACATAAGTCACTGAATTGGAACTTATAAAAAAAGTATAGAATTATTTAAATGGATGATTTTCCCAAGTTCAAATTCTTTGGGGCTATGAAAATTATGTTCCTTACATCAAAAGCTGCTCTGGCATTTCCCATGAGAACCATTCTTTCGACCATTTGTCCAAGGGACTGTCTCTCCTATGGCCATCTTGTTCCCTTCTCTGGGCTGACCTCCACCTGTTTTCCACCCAGGTTCTTTGTGAGTATATGACCTGCCTGTTCTTTACCCATCTGTTCTATTCGTCTTGGTGCAAGTCTATATCCTCCTTTGAGTGTCCTCTATCTGTCAATGGTTTTTTAAAAAAGATTTTCTTTAAGTTGTTTTCCTAACATTTCTCTAAAATTACTGAATTCCCCCATTCCGTGTGTCTCCAAAGAATGTTCAACCTACGTACTACATAAATTCAGACCAGTTTATGTCTTCTATGTGATTCTCAATCTGGTCAAGTTAACAATGAGGATTAGTCATCACAGTCCCTGCTATAATGCGCTTCAACTTTTGAAGCATGCAAGGACCTGAAACCCCAGAACAAAGGGAAAGCAAGTTTGAGTAACTCATGCCCATAACCACGATTGGCAGAACCTGAAGCCAAAGATATTAGCGATCGATATTTCCAGGTTCACTTGGCAAAATCCTATCTACCTTTTTTTTTTGCCTCATCATGATCATATTTAAATCTCTTTAAGTGCTATTCTCATCCAAATGCTTCTTCCCAGCTGTGCTGAATTATTAATTGGGTGGAATTAAATATAGGGGTTTGAAATGAACTTATTTCCAAATATATTAGACTTCATCTTCCCATTTGACATTCTTTATTTCTTAATATTGCTATTTTTCACAAACCCATTTGCTCCATATCTTTATCTGTACCTATGTTCTTAGTATCTGGCCAGTTAATGCCTCTTAAATTTTGAAATGATATGATATTTTATCTGTTTTTGAGAATTTCATACAGCATATGATTTTGATTATGTCTAGCCCCACCTCCTTCCAGACCTCCTTCGTCCTCTAAGCCCACCTCCACTTCATGTCCTCTTTCTTTTATAAGAGGAAAATTTCCCATAATAACTGTCCTAGGCCTTCAGTTCTTAAAATTCTTCTGTCCCCTCTTCCATGATGGTTCCTGATCCCTGAATGTATGAACTAGGGATTCAACCCCAAGTCACTTAATCTCTACATTATCACCAACTGTAGATTTCTACAATAGTCTCTGTCTTCTCCAAAAAAAGAGGCTTCTTTGATGAGGGGTAAGAACTATACTTTGCTGTGAGTATAAAGATAAGTATTAAAAATGATGTTTCTAATATGTCTAGCTAAGATCTTGTCTTACTCTAATCATAATGTTAAGACAAAATACCATAGACCAACAAAAATATGGGCTAGATATATCTTATCTTGAAAATATAAGGTCCTAGGTTCAATCCCCAGTGCCACCACCACAACAACTACAACAAAAACAAAAACAACCAAACCAATCAACCAAGCAAAACCCCAGAAACTTCTCATAGTTGTAGAGATTTAGACACCATTAGACACCAAAGGTCAATGTGCCAACAGACTCCAGAACAGAGGACTTGTTTCCTTAATAACCTTCTCAGTACAGCCTTATATGATGACAGAGGTGAAGAATCTCTGTGAGACTTCATTTGGGGGAAGAAATCCCACTGTGGCACAAACTGAAACTTTATAACCTCCCAAAGGTGATAGTGACACTGTCACCTCAAGGGTTAGGATTTTAACACAAGCTGAAAGTGACACAAACATCTAGTCCTTGCCAGACCCTAAGCTGTGACTGAATATTGACCTTTCATCCTGTTCCCTGGATGGCTCCTCCTAAGCGGATCGGCGTCTATTTATCATGACCACAGGCTTAAATACCTGTCTTTATTCTTTTATCATGAGTAAGGCTCCAATCACATTATAAACCACTGCCATCATTCATTTATCAGCCACTGTAAATTAATATTTATCTGAGACACTCTATCAAATTATTTACTCCAGTTGGGCACTTCTTTGTGCAGTGATAAACCTTAAGGGGAAAGAAGCAGCTCACATCCTCAGAGACATCCTTTGTGTGTGAGAGGGGGAATGACAGAGATTGAAGAGATAAAACTCAATCCACTCAAAAGCACAAATCCTAACTCACTCTTTAACTGCAGCAACTTGCCCCAGGGCATACATTTAACGGTTTAGCCCAACAGAACCTTCCGGAAGACACTTTACATAGAATGAGTTATTTTTATTTTGTAAGTAGAAGTGTTTGCCTGGATATGTGTGTGGGCACCATGTGTGCGGCTGATGCCTCCTGGAGACTACAAGAGGTTTCAGATTGCCTAGAACTGGAGCTCTGGATAGTTATGAGCTGCAACAGGGCAAATGGGAATCAAACCCAGGTCCTTCCTAAGAATACCATACTCCCTTGACTTCTGAGTCATAGTCTATAGTTTCAGAATATACTTTTAAAGAACAACTAAAATTTTAGGTATATTCTTTAAACTGAAGTGTTTGATATTCTTCATTATCTAATGCAACAGAGTTACAGAATTCTTTTAGGACTTTAGTTTAGGGTGAATGTTCTGTAAGGAGTCATTTCCGGGCTCAGTGGCTTAATGCTTGTGGTACAGATATGAGGACCTGAGGATTTTGTTGTTGTTTTTATTTTATTTTGTTTTGTTTTTAATCTCTGTCACTCATGTAAAAAGCCAGGCATGAGATTTAGTGTACTGTCAACTCAGATTTTTGCTTCTGGCTGTTTATCACTGAGTCATAGTTTCTCTCTTAAAACTAAAGCTTTTTATGACTGACTCATACAACAGCCTTGGCTGGTGTACTGGCTGGTTTTGTGTGTCAACTTGACACAAACTGGGGTTATCACAGAGAAAGGAGCCTCCCTTGAGGAACTGCATCCATGAGATCCAGTTTTAAGGCATTTTCTCAACTAGTGATCAAGTGGGGAGGGCCCATTGTGGGTGGTGCCATCCCTGGGCTGGTAGTCTTGGGTTCTGTAAGAAAGCAAGCTGAGCAAGCCAGGGAAAGCAAGCCAGTAAAAAACATCCCTCATGGCCTCTGTATCAGCTCCTGCTTCCTGACCTGCTTGAGTCCTGACTGACCTCCTTTGGTGATGAACAGCAATGTGGAAGTGTAAGCTGAATAAACCTTTTCCTCCTCTACTTGCTTCTTGGTCATGATGCTTATGCAGGTCATGATGCTTGTGCAGCTCTAAGACAGCTGGTTCTGGGCTTCCTGCAGTTCCCCCTAAGAACCTGACAGTGTAATGTCTGGGGTCCTTCCAGCAGCTGGCTTCTACTTGCATGGTCTGTGCTGTTTGATGCTACAATGGGTAGTCAGCAGTGTAACATACCTTGGAAAGAGTTCATTTCTTTCGCAAAACAGTGTCTAAACTTAAAAGTCACCTCATATTTGAGCAATGTCATCTTACTTCATAAACAAGACCACCAAGTTTCCTCCTCCATATGGAAGCATATTTAAGAGCATACCAAGCTCTTAAAGTTTTTGTGTGAATGTCATGTAGGCCAGCCTTATGTGACAGAGAAAGCCTATCATGCTACTTATTACTCTCCGTAATGGAATTACTCAAAGACCCAGTAATCATACTGTGAACCTTAGATATCACTTCACAATGGTCTAGAAAGGCACTCAGAGTGATCAAAGTCAGAAAAGATGTATAAGGTACATCTCCTGTTGGAGAGGAAACCGCCGAGAGTGGGAGCTGAAGTTGTTGAAGGTCATATGCAGAATTAAACGCGCTGAAGCTTGGGGACTATTTAATATTAACGCTATTTCCATCAAAAAATTATCAGATGATTTTATGACGGTTTGGGGGGCATTCTGATAAAAGAAATACATTGACAAGTTGGAGGGAGTTCAGAGGGAAACAATAAAATTGAGTTAGAGGATTAGAGGACAGAGGGAATCAGTTATGTGCTAGCTAAACAAGAACGGAAGAGGGGATGACCTATGATAAACGCAAGGTAGGTGTACTGGCCGGGCAAACCGCTTAGTGCTTGACAGGCTGAGTCAGACAGCTCCTACCTCTGGAGCCATATATTTTAGAACTAACTGAGCCTTTTTTTTTTAACCCGTCTACAGTTGGATTCCCTTGCCCTGATTAATGTAAGTGTTCCACAAGGAGTCATTGCTGCAGGTGGTAAGAGTCAATGCACTGGCTAGGATTTTGTGAGAGTGTTTCCTTTCTACTCTAAAGGTGATAAAGTACTTCTAATTATAATTAAGGTGTTTTTTTTTTATCCCCAGACTGCGGATCCTGTAACAGAAGCATCGAGCAAGTTGTACAAGGATAATCTGATACTTTCCTTGTCGCTAGAACAAAATGTCAAGGTAGATTTTCCCTTTTCTAGCAGGAATTACTGACCAATGACCATTCCCCCTTGTCCAGGACACTGTGTGTTCTCCTCCTTTTTTCATGCTGGGATTTGGTCTGGCTTGAGCTTGCACAGTCCTGTCTTCCTCTAGTAGCGTGTTCTAGTGCTTTTCAGCATCATGAAAATTCACATGTAAGTTTGAAGCTGCCAGATTGATGTCAGCTTGACTTCTCCATGTTTTATGACTCAAATAGGTAGGGTCTTCAGTAATAGGATCACACCATCAAGTTCTGGAGAGTAAACAGTTACAGCAGTGTCTTAGTTAGGGTTTTACTGCTGTGAACAGACACCATGGCCAATGCAAATTTTATAAAAAACAACATTCAATTGGGGCTGGCTTACAGGCTCAGAGGTTCAGTCCATTGTCATCAAGGCAGAAACATGGCAGCATCCAGACAGATATGGTGCAGGAGGAGCTGAGAGTTCTACATCTTCATCTGAAGGCTGCTAGTAGAAGATTGACTTCTAGGCAACTAGGTTGAGGGTCTTAAGCCCACACCCACAGTGGCACACCTACTCCAACAAGGCCATACCTCTTAATAGGGTCACTCCCTGGGCCAATCATATACCAACCGCCACAAGCAGCAACAGAGGTAGAAGGCCAGGAAGCTGGCTATAAAACAGTCTCTCCTAGAAATGTCCACAAGACCGGAACAATGAAAGTGAAATATATATTTTTTAAAACTTTAGCGTACATTTTAGAAATGTGGCAATATAGTTCTTCTTATAAAAAGCCAAATGCCAATGATAAATGTTAATCTTATTTTTCTTTTACCGTGTACCATGCCTCCCCACAGCCATGATCAAGTGCAGAATGTGTGCCTTGAATCAGAGGAGTGTAAATGCTCTATGCACAAACACTAAATGCCAGTTATTTCACATCCAAATTGCTAGCACATGTTTTGACTTGCAAACCATCCAGATACACACTAAGCATTAGCCTTGATATGTGATGTGCATAGTTCAGGTACATTTAAAATACAAATCTTCATATACAAATACCTTTAAAATGGATTAGACCCTATATAGAGCTATGTACAAGTGTGGTACTAGTGACTTACAATAAAATAAGTCCTATATAGATGAGTTTATTTGATAGTGGGAACCCTCCACCCAAAGTACAAAACATTAAGCAACACTAAAAATGAAACAATGTTTAGGAATTGTCCCCGGCACCAGGGAGATTGGTCGATATTTGGACATTAGAGCCATGGTGTGGAATGAAGGAAGATTGGAGGGCTGCCAGCTGCTGAAAGCCTGGATACAGAGCTGTGGTGACTGGGAGAGTGGAGATTCCAAAGCAAGCCAAGGCAGGGCTGGAAGGAGAGCATCTCCTTAGTGATGTACTTGGGCGGTCTTTGGATCTCTTTCTTCTCTCGCTCCCATCACCTCCTGTCCATGGATAATTTAGCTCTGAGTTTCCAATTCTCCAAGCGAATTTATTACTTGGTTCTGTGTCAGATCTGTGAGGACAGATGCAGCATGGTGGCACAGGATCATAATCACATCCAAATGAAATATAGGAAAAGCACATTTGTTCCAGAGTAGAAGAGTCTTAGATTAACAGTGAGATGAAAACATTTCTAGGGAGATACCGTATGTATTCTAAGGTGAGCGCATGAACATTAGGTTTATATGCATATTTTTGACTCACCAGCACAAATTCATAAGCCTACTTCCTTCCAAGTACTTTGTAGATCTCTGATAACCAAAGGGCTACCATACGCTTTTCAAGGCCCTGATGCAGTCACAGTCATAGTGTAACCAGGCAAATAGACACCATGCTAGGTCACTTACGGTCCAAAATTTAAGATGCAGAATTAAGTACAGAAATGTGTTGGGGGAAAGTATTTGGAAAGTGAGAAGGCTAGTCAGGAACTGAGAGACGACACAGAGATTTCACAGCAAAAAGCTGTTATAACCCCACAGGCTGAAAAGATGCAGAAGTGGGTGTGAGAATCTAGGCATTGTGATGATGGATCGGGATGGGAGGGAAGGTGCCCTTTTTTTGTAAGACTGTCTGATTGGCAGGGTTTGTGATTGAAACAAAGAATGGTGGGAAATGTAGTTTTAAGAATCGGTTTTTTGAGAGGTAGAGTAGGAGCAACAACTGGACAGAAATACAGCTGAGGGCAAACTGGTAAACCATTGTAAACTGGTAAATAAATGTATTACTGGTTCCCTTTGTCCCAAAGCTGTCTCTCTGTATGGAGAATCTAGTATTTAATTATGAGATGTTGTGATGTGAGGTGGAGCCATATCAGGTTTAACCATCTCCTAATAGCAATCCCAAGTCAATCCTGAGCTCCTGGACTCATGTGGCTGTAAATTAAATCATCAGAGCAAATTTGAATAAAAGTGTCAGTGTGCCATGGGAGGGAAGATGGATTCCATAAAATGTAAGCTCACAAAATATCAAACTATGTGATACAAATTAAAGCACCCTTCTTTAATATACAAACTGTAATCTCAACAGGTGCAGAGAGAGGGGGAGGGAGGGAGAGAAGGAGAGGGAGAGAGAGACAGGAGAGAGAGAGAGAGGGAGAAAGAAGAGGAGAGGAGGGCAGGGCAGGGCAGGGGAGGGGAGGAGAGGAGAGGAGGGAAGGAGGGAAGGGCAGATGGATAAGGAGTGGGAATAAAAAAATTTCCAAGAAAGAGCAACATGAACAGATATTGAGAAAAGGCTTCAAAGGGGTTTCTGAACATGGTGGGGAAAAAACGAAGCCAAATAAGTGTAAAAAAGACGAGAAAATATTAATGTTTCAGTTAGAAGCCAACATAGAGTGCAGAAACAAACAAAGGTAGAGTTTGGTTTTCCTTGTATGCATGGGGCAGCTATCCTGATTAGACAGACGTCTATGAGCTCCTAATGCTGGAGAAAAGCAATGAAACATTAGTAGAGAGGCAGAAGCATCACCTAGTCCAGGAGCCCCGTCTACAGTTTTGTTGTCTCTGTCTGCAAACGTTAGAAACAAGACAATCAAGGTCCAGGGATGGGAAGCAAAGTCAGCGTCCTTGGCACACCTCATTGCTGTCCACCTTAGATACATAGAATTATGTATCTAAGACAGCATCTTTCAAATGAGCCATCTCCAAAACAAAGCTAAAACATTCTCCTTATAAAGTCTGGAAAATCAATGGCCAGGAGGGTGGATAAAACAGGTCCAGTAAAAATAGCGAAAAAAAATTACTTATCTTTCAAATTTTTCACTGTAAAGTTATGCTTTCAAATGCACAGGAAGCTGCGGCAGGCCCACCAGGCCCAGCTTGCCAGGGCAACACAGGTTCTGCGTTATTTTGTGTGACTTTTTTTTTTTTAGTTTGATTTTGGTATTTTTATCATATTAAAATTTGTTTGTCTCTTTGTTTTGATTTTTTTGAATTTTTTTCAATAAAAGATTTTGGAAGAGCTGGAAGAAGGACAAATGCATAAAATAAAATAAAAAGAATATGCATAAAAATAAAAAAGTCCAAGAATAGAATATTTTATTTCCTTTCTTGAGAAAGTATCAGGAAAAAATTGATGTTCTGTTTCTTTATGATCCTTTAAAATATAGTATTTTCACTACTTCTTAGAGAAAGTTATGGATGTAGGCTATGCATTTTAAGCCCATCCACCTGCCAGCCTCCACGGACCCTTACAGAATTTACCTTTACTACCCTCTTGATGTGCCCTCCTTCCCTTAGAAGCTGCTATGCCCTATAATGAATTCCCTCAGTTACCAAAGGAATCTTATGTGCGTCTCATTACTTTTCATAATTATAACTTGCTTGATAAAAATACAAGTTATATCTTCATGCATACACCCTGTCAACAATCAACATATATTGCCTATACTGTATATGTTTTTCAGCAAATGGTAATTGAAGTGTTTGCATTTTTTACTAAATATTTCAATTTATCCCATGAACATATGATTGGAATATATTAATTTTAGTACAGTAGAATAGGCACCGTAGTGGTGTATTTTATAAATAAATAGGTAATGCCTTAGTTACTTTTGTTTTGCATGATGAAACAGCATGACAGAGGCATAAGTAAATGTTAATTTGGGCCTCCAGTTCCAGAGAATTAAAGTATGTGACCATTGTTGTGGGGAGCATGGCAGCAGTCAATCAGACTTGTGGTGGACACATCTCAATTGACACACACGGAGGCAGAGATGGTGTGTAGATGGTGTAAGCTTTTGAAACTTCAGAGCTTTGGATCTCGGCACCAGTGACAAACCCCTTCCAACAGAACCAGTCATTCTAACTCTTCCCAAATAGTTTGATCACCTGGGGACCATACATTCAAATATCTGAGCTTATGGAAGCCATGAGGTGGGATACTCATTCAAATCTCCATGGGTAATAATACCCAAAGACAGTTGACTACACAGCCTCCTACTGACTTAGACTTATATAAACAAAAGCATACCTAACATACATCTTCTATCAATGTGCTACCATTAGAGGTAATGTATAGTGAACTTTGTGAATATCCATGCATTAAATTAAAAACTTAGATGTTGATCACACAAGAGAAATAGCAGAAGTCCAACATTCAAATGGCCAGAAAAGAGAACAGTGATCATTTGAAATAAGTATGACTTCACAATCAACCACAAAATGTACACGCATCATTTTACACTTAACACTCAGAGCTGGAGTTATAGGCATGTACCATATTTCAAGTCTTGCAAAAGGGACATTCTAATGTGATTAACTAACAAGACAGATTATCTCAGATCACCCTGTAGTCTCCATCTGTCATAACAACCTTAATAAAAAGCAGAACTACTACAGTTAGAGAAGGTGTGATAAGGAAAGCAGAGACCAGCTTGAACTTTTTAGAAAGTTCGGTGTTTCTGTAGTGAAACTTAGAGGAGGAAGGGCCATAGGCTGATCCACCTGCAGGCACAAGAAGATAGAAATGGAAAAAATATTGCCTTTGTGAGGACCCAATTTCCCTGCAATTACCTGACTACTAAGATCTCTGTTCTTTTGCACTCCAAGATAAGAAACTTGTATTGTTTTAAGGCCTTCTGTTACTATAGCAAAGACAGAACACCAATTATTCAACATCTTTGGTGGGGAATGGAGATGGATGTCATGAACGTTGCTGATGGTTTGTGAGAGAGTAGAGCTCCCCAAGTTTCTCCCCTTCTTTTGGTGACCTCAAATGTAAGCTTTGAGGCATTCTCCATGTGTAGGATGAGTGGGTTCAAGTCCTCTCTCTTCTTGTGTTTCTCCTGGGGTGGCTGGTCTATGGCTTCTTAACTCTACGAAGTTATGTGGACCTTTAAGTCCTTCACCTTGATGCTGTAGCAAAATTTATTATCATACTAGGAAAAGTTCTTGGCAAATCGTTCCTTGAGATGCCAACCACAGCATCAAAGGTGAAAGAGAGGATGTACTGTTAAAGTTGTAGGAGTCAACCTGATGCTATGGATATTCTTTAGAAGACCCTACAATACCTGTCTAACCACAGTTGATATTATCATATTTACCAGCTTTCTTCAAAAGGCAGGTCAGGTCCCATGATGAACACATCGATGATATCAACTTGGAAGACTATGCCTGCAAGTTTCTCATTCAGCACTGAGATGACCTATCCTATAACCTTATCAGCACCAGTAGACACAGGGATGGTGTCTGGGAAGCCTCATGGCTGTCATATTATAGTGTCCTAGAAAGAAAGATTTCCCATGGTCTTTTGGGTATTGTTAATAGCATTAACTGTGGTTATAAATTTCTACATGATTCTCAAGTTGTTCTGGATGACCTTGGCCAGGGGGGGCAAGTTTGAGGTTATAGGAAGCACTAATCTTGATCAACCTGTAATTTTCATACTTCGCAATCATTACAAACCTAGGGGAATTAGCAGAAGAACAATCATGATTACACTTTTAGTAGCACCCTTCAGAAGGTCCCCAGCTCTTTTCATGATAGAGAAGTCAACAGTAAATTCCTGAATCATCCCAGTTGATGTTGACAGGATCTCCCTACTGAAAGATGAAGATAACCCTCTTTATGATGACCCCTTTGGCCATCAGCCTGCACTTTGCTATGGAAGTTTTCATATGTAGAACCACACTGGAACATACAGACCATGTGGTTGAGGTAGATGAAGGCATCCGTGATGGCAACAACATCCCATTGGCAAGAGTTAAAGAAAATACTGGCAACAAATCCATTCATTCCAAATTTTATCACTATGTTCCATAGACACAGTCGGCACTGTATAAGAAGACCCAAGCCAATAGTATTGAACATATATGGCATTTGCTGTATCTACCTTGACTTTCTTGGACACGCTTTTGTCACCCACTGGTTTCCCTACTCTGTTATTCTCTGAACTGGTTAATTTACTGGCTATCAATAATTACAGTGCTGGCAAGTCAACATACAGCTTTTCAGAAGTTTTTATACTTCAGTTCTCTAAAGGAATGCTGGGGGTGACAACGTTTTGGGGGGTCGAATGACCCTTTCATGGGGGTTACCTAGGACCTTCAGAAAACACAGATATTTACATCATGATTCGTAACTGTAGCAAAATTGCAGTTATGAAATAGCAACAAAAGCAATTTTGTGGTTGAGGTCATCACAACATGAGGAACTATATTAAAGGGTCACAGCATTAGGAAGGTTGAGAAGCACTGCTGTAAAGTATTGAGCAGGACACTTCTAACCCTTGTTCACCACTCATGCAGTATCCTGGTTCATAAAAAAGCCTGATCCTTAGGCAGTAACTCATTCCTGGGACTAAATCTGGATGATAATCCATGGCATGGAATGTAATATTCCTACTATTATCTTGCTAAATTAATATAGTAACAAACCATTTTATAAACACTTATCCTCATGTCCATAGACAAGTATGGACATATAGCTTTCACCCCTTATCAGAACACCATCCTCTTTTTGTCATGTTGTGACTAGCTGCTTCAAGTTCCTGCTGCCTCGAATTCCTTTTAACCAAGAACTATAACTGGAACTATGAAATAAAACAAATCCTTTCTTGTTAAAATTGCTTTGTGTCAGGGTTTTTTTTAAATCACAGCAATGGAAATAAAAGTAGAAAAGTTATCTCATTCTCTGTCAGAAGCTGAGGTCTGTTGACCCCTTGTGCTCTACCATTGTAGACATTCAGTCCTGCGCTGATGGCTCCTCTGATGCCAGTAGCCAACTGCTTGTTCTTATGGGTTCTTCTTGAACAGTTTTCCATGATCACATGGCCCACGTGTATATATATATATATATGATTATCAGCATCTTCATCCACATTAGTTTGCAAGGTCTGTCATATCAGAGTGCTATAAACTAGAGTACATGCAAAATTTCTTTTGTTTCTAGAGACAAGGAGTGGAGCTTCAAAATGCCAGTACAGTTGATTTTTCTTAACTGATTTGAAGGAGGATCTGCTACAAGCCTTTGTCCAACTTCCTTCTCTCCACCAAGCTTTAGCACTCATGGATAACCCCAACATGATGTGTCCATGTTCAAATTTCCCTTTGTAGGCCACCAGTCACATTGGACTGACTGCTCTATCATAGTACATCCTATTCCGAACAACTAATTGCACTTCTTTTACTTAATTTTTATTTATTTACATTTTATTTACTTATTTCATGTCTATATGTGTGTTTGAGAGAGACAGAGAGAGAGAGACACAGAGAGAAGACAGAGACAGATGGATTGAGCGAGACAGGCACACATGGGAAAGTCAGAGAGCAACTTGTGTGTTCTCTATGTTCTTATATGTAGTTCTGTCCTTCTACCATGAGTCCCAGGGATCAAGCTCAGATCATAAGTTTTGGTAGCAAGTTTCTTACCCACCAGAGCATAAAACTGGCCTTAGATAGTTGAATTTTTTATATAAATAAAGGAGCATTTTAGTGAACAGAGGGGTAGAATTTTGACATACAAGTTTTGTGAAATCTCAACCCCATAATACCTGCCATCTCTCTGTACATTCAGATTTTTTTCCATTTTTTTAAAAAGGCATACTGATTATTTGATTCTTATGTCTCTTAGCAGGACTTCCTCTAGAACTTGGGCCATCTCATACACTGTCTGCTCCTACATGAAGGAATGAGTCTTTCCATAATAGTCACTTTATGCATCCAGCTGAAGAACCATCAGGGGTCCAGTCTCTCAGCACTGAGGCACAATCACTTTGCTGGGAGCTGTGGGAAAGACACGCAGAATTCTTTAGATCCTCCTTCAATTAAAACCTCTGTGTCAAAGGACAGTTGTGTTGGTGCGTGGTGCCTTTAATCCTAGCACTCATGAGGAGTAAGCAGGAGGATCTCTTGTGAGTTTGAGGCAAGTCTGGTCTGTATACTGAGTTCTAGACCAGCAAACACTCCACAGTGAGACCCTATCCCCCGAAAGACAAACATCTTCATATCATTCTACCCCAATTTTGACTTACTTCTCTGGTGCTGTACATAAAGCAATTCTTTCTTCGCTGAAATCGTAGTTCCCTAATAATTTGTTCTCAGTTCTATGATCCTCTCTTCCCCTGAGTAGCTGATTGATTATTGCTGACTTTAGACAAACTTAAGACTGCAGCTCTTTCTTTAGACTTTCAAGTTATTTCACAGTCATGGTTTTCAGATGCTCATGTGGCTTCTGTGCCTAAATATCACAGAGGTACCTTAGACTCTGCAGCTCCAATAAGCTCACCAGCTCTCCTTCTGAAAACACATTTTCTTCTCCTGCAGCATCTTGGCTTACCCCCCCCCCCACCAAGTCCTTCAAGCAAGAACACTGGTGGTCCCTAAATTCTCACTCTATCACATTCAAAGCGTTGCCCAGACCTGTGGCTTTTCCCTGTGGATTTGACAAATACCTTTTTCTCATAATCATCCCTCTCTCTTTCACATTCATTCAGGCCCTCCTGCCTTCTCTCCTAGATGAGAAAGCCGTGTGTATTTCTCTCAGAATGTCAGTAAGTGCTACAGTTCTTTCATTACTTCTTTGAACAAGATCACTTAATGATAATTAACTCATTAGCAACAAATTTGAAGCATATGAGATACCAAATCTGTAGGACTGTGCCAACTTTTCTAGGCATTTATTTCTTGAGTGCATGAGAGAAGTACTAACTGGGGGACATCAAAAGATCACATTAAAATGATTCTGTCACCACAAGTAAGCCAGTCTTACCTATCTTTAAAAACCTGGAATTTGATTTAGACTTGGTTTTAGACTGGCATTTACTTTCATCTCCACTGAACTCTTTGTATCATAGTCCTTACCATTTTTTTTCAATGTAAAAAAAGGGGTTGCTTCACCTTTTGTAAAATAAATTCCCCATTTTACTCTATGACATCATAGCCTAGAGACAGGATCAATATTCTGTTTCTAAATGAACTTACTTGTGAATGTTAGCTGCTGTAATGCACAGATTACAGTTTTTGCCTGTAAGAAATGGTTTTGGGTTTATTTATTTATTTATTTATTTGGGTTTTTTGGATTTTGGTTTTTTCCAGACAGAGTTGCTCTGTGTAGCCCTGGCTGCCCTGGAACTCACTCTGTAGACAAGGCTGGCCTCAAACTCAGAAATCCGCCTGCCTCTGCCTCCCAAGTGCTGGGATTACAGGCGTGCACCACCACCACCCTGCTAAATCATGGTTTTCATAAATAGTTATGACACCAGGTTAGCTGTCTGATGTTCTGGTAAATACTACCAAAATCCAAGAAGATTTGGATTTTAGAAAGAAGAGAGGAGCATCATGGAGGAAACTAAGGGGTTGAGGAAGATCAGAGTTTTGATATGGAGAGCATAACAAGATGAACTAAAAATCCCTCAGTATTCACATCCATTTGGAGCTGAGTCAGAGGAGTCATACGTTAGATGGGGAGCTTTTGACTCAAAGACAAATTAAAATCCAATAAATGGATGGTTTGCTAGTGTTGCTTCCCTCTGTGAAAAGTTGGTCCTTCCTGTATTGCCATTTGATTCAATATGACCATTCCCAGCTGACCTCATGCTGTGGCTTAAACCAGTGTTGACAATGTTGAGAGGCAGTCAGGCTTTTATGGGGCATTCAGGTCACCACAGAAGAAGGGGTTTGCGGCCACTTCTATGGACTGCGCTAGTTTGGGCAGGACTGATTACCATGAGAGTGGGTTGGTGTACCCCGTGTGCCTGTCTTTGTACACCCATGATTCCCCTTTTATTATCTACCATGCTGTGATGTAGCCAAAAGGCCCTCGCTAGGTACTAGGAGGAAGCTGTTCGTACCTTGCAGCCACCAGAAATGAGGCCAATAAAGCTCTTCCCTTTATAAACCATCCAGATTCAAGCACTTTGTTCTAATAGCATGAACGAGGCATGTGCCTTGCCATATAATCCTTTGATCCTCTATGAAAATGCAGCTCTTATAACTTAGCATATTAGTCTATCCTAGTCATTTGGTAATAAAATGGCACTGCCTAGAGAAAGGTTGCATAATGGTTCTTACTGACAATGTGAAGAGCTGTTCTTTAAGATGGTGTCTTAGGGTTTTACTTCTATGAACAGACATCATGACTAAGGTAACATTTACAAAGGACAACATTCAATTGGAGCTGTCTTACAGGTTCAGAGGTTCAGTCCATTATCATCAAGGCGGGAGCTTGGCAGCATCCAGGCAGGCAAGACATGAGAATAGGTTAGATTTCTATACCTTGTTATGGAGGCAAACAGGAGAAGACTGGATCACACTGACCAGACTTAAGCATATATATTAGACTTCAAAGTTCTGCCTCCACAGTGACACAGTTCCTCTAACAAGGCCACACCTCCTAATAGTGCCACTTCCCACGACCCAAGCACCAGAGACAGGGAATGCTCTGCTGCCAGACATGTTCAACCAGAACCTAGAAAAATAAATGACTTTTGAGGAGCTTTTAAAAATCAGTGTTCATTCTTTGAGGTAAAACAACACATTTTATTATAGATTGCTTCTTTGAAATTTAGTTTTCTAGATCCAAAGTCAGAATAAAGTTAGTTTACTGTTTCCTGGACTACATAATGTATATCTTCCTTTTACAGGTTTGCTAAATATCTCAAATTATGTTGACTTATCCTTTAAGGTTAATTTTACCACCATTTATATTTGTATATGTGTGCAAACAAGACACACAAACATACACACACACACACACACACAGAGAGAGAGAGAGAGAGAGAGAGAGAGAGAGAGAGAGAGAGAGAGAGAGAGAGAATGTTCCTAATCTCTGTGGAGCTGAATGCCGGCAATGATTAATTTCTATTCATTCAAATGCCTGGTCAAATGGGTTATATTTGCAGCAGATTACGAGGGTTAACAAGGGACTTGAGTCTTGAAGTGCCATTCATCTTGAAGTAGCGAGGGCCTGCTCTCCTATAAATGGAATGTCATGTTATTTTTAGATGAGGCTTTGCCAAGAGGATCCAGGACATGGTGAGCAATGCACAGTCTGATTAGCAACCTTATTTAAACGTGTGAATGGCTGTGGTTTCTTAATGTTACTCACAATAAGTCTGTGGCAAGCCTAGTCCCTTAGTGGGGGTGCATTATTTAGATCATAAATTTAAAAGAGGGGGGAAGGTTTTCAAAGAATTCAACCTTGCTTGCTCAATAAGGGAACATGGATGTCTGAAGCAAGAGATCAATTTAAGTATAGCTCCTGTTAAGTGGAGTAGCAAGGTGTATTGCTAATCTGAGAGGTCTAGTAGGGTTTTTTTGTGAATGTCCATTTGCAGCACTCACTAATACAGATATTCTCTCTAGTAAGTCAGAGTCCTTCGAGCAGTCAATGTAACATACTCCTCCCCACCGCACTCAGGAGAGAAGATACTCTGAATATCAAGTAGAAACATAACAAGTAATTGCTACTTTATTTGGCTACCACAGTAGAGAAAACCATGTCAAGACAAATGATGCTTTCAGTAGCTGCTAAGACCGTCCGAGAGAGCATGAGGAGAGAGCTATAGGCAGGGTGTTTTCTGTCACTTATAATTCTCTGTTACTGTGGAAGAAAGTTCATGAAGGATCATAGTCTGCTCTATAAAACTGCACTTGGGCTACATAGGTGTTCCGTTGGATTTTCATATCTGGAGCGCTCACTTTAAACTTTCCTGCTGAGGGACCACGCAATATAAACCATAGCTTTGGCATGGGCTTTTAAAAACAGATTATTTTCTTGAGTCAGACTCCATTATTCCTTAGCCTTTCAGTTTTGAAACAGGAACTTGGCCCTCACTCCGATTCTTAAGTGACCAAACTCTCTAATGCTAGGGCTTTAATTCAGTTCTTAAGTTTAAATGGAGATGGCTACCAGGGCAGTCCAGAAGCTTTCCCTTTTTCCTTTCCTCCCAGAGTGAAGGCTCATAAGGGCCTGCAGAGGGCAGAAATTAAAGTGCTGTTAAGTCTACAAAAAAAGTTGGGGCTCATTCAATCCAAATGGCAAGTAAGCTTACTTCAGAAAAGACTGCCAGGGACCTAGATCCACCAGTAATACCAACGGATTCGAAACAGAACTAGAATATATCGATGGCCTCCAAATTTCCACATACTGCAAAGTTCTAAGGACAGTCCTTTTACCTCCTAACAACAAATGTTAGGAAACTCTACCATGGTGACTGTCGCTCCAGATTCCTCTTCCTACATGGAGATGAGAAGACACACAAGCGATTGAATAGTTCTTGGTCTGAGCTGGATTATTCTAACGGGTCCCTGAATAGCTCCCCATCCTACCTGACATCTTCTTACATGACAAATATCTTAGACTCCTGGTGGGGCTGTAAATCAGGCAGTGTTACTTGCTGTGGTGTCTATGACCTACCAAGTACTTAAAAGCTGGATTTTCTTTTGTGAATATTTCATGGTTACATGGCAAAGGACATTGCTATAAGTTTTTTTTCCCATTTTTTTCTTTTTTTAATAAGATATTTTCTTTATTTGCATTTCAAATGTTATCCTCTTTCCTGGTTCCCTCCCCCCCAAAAAAATAACCCTAACCCATCCTCCTTCCCCTGCTCACCAATCTGCCCACTCCTGCTTCCCTGTCCTGGAATTCACCTACACTGGGGCATTGAGCCTTCCAGGACCAAGGACCTCTCCTCCTCTGATGTCCAACAAGGCCATCCTCTGCTGCATATGCAGCTGGAGCCATGGGTCCCCGAATGTGTGCTCTGTGGTTGGTGGTTTGCTCCCTGGGAGCTCTGGGGGTACCAGCTGCTTGGTATTGCTGTTCCTCCTGTGGGGCTGCGAACCCCTTCAGCTCCTTGGCTCCTCCATTGTCCTTACATGGACATGGCAGGTCAGGCTTCAGTTCAGTCTCTACTGAACACAGGCCACAGCTACTTGACATGCAAAAAATTCCATCCCTCAATGGAGGAATGGATACAGAAAATGTGGTGTATTTACACAATGGAGTACTATTCAGCAATTAAAAACAACAAATTCATGAATTTTTTAGGCAAATGGATGGAACTGGAAAATATCATCCTAAGCAAGGTAACGCAATCACAAAAGAATACACATGGAATGCAATCATTGAGAAGTGGATATTAATTAGCCCTGAAGCTCTGAATACTGAAGATACAATTAGCATATCAAATGATTCCCATGAAGAAGGAGGAAGAGGGCCCTAATCCTGGAAAGGCTTGATCCAGCATTGTAGGGGAGTACCAGGACAGAGAAAAGGGAGGGGGAAAGATAGGAGAATGGATGGAGAGAAGAGGACTTATGGGACATATGGGGTGGGGAATGGGAAAGAGGAAAGCTTTTAGAATGTAAACAAAGAATATAGATAATAAATAAAAAAATAAATCTTCACAGAAAAAAAATTTTGATTCTCCCAAGAGAAATTTTCCGCTCTTATTTTTCACATTGGACTTTTCAAAAGCCCCACTTGGGAATTTAAAAAGAGAGAGAGAGCACACATTAAATTCTTTGAGGTTCTCATCTGTCTAACCAACACTAAAATAACATTTGCCGAGCTGTCGATGACAAGGAGGGAATGGATGGAGCTCACTTCATTCAGGCCTTAGATGACTGTTGAAAAAATGGAATCTAATCCCACTCTACAAATCTCCCAAATAATGATATTGCATTGCTTTAAAAAAAAATCTCCTATTCTTTTTGCCTTGAAATTTTAGTGTTCTCTCTTGCTTCCCTACAAGAGAGCAAAGATCAGCCTATGAACCCAGAAGAAGCCTGCAAAGGCTAAGACAACCACTTGGCCATCAAGGCCTTTGGTTGAAAAAGGTATGTGGCCGAGGCAGTGTGACACAATGTGTAACCCATCTGAATGGATGGCTTTCCCACTGCTCTGGGTCACCATGGAGGCCTTTGTGACACAAACAGCAACTGCTGTGGTGTAATTATGTGTAGTTATATAAAACGGGCTAATGCCAGCAAAGCAAACCGCATAAGCGGGAGGGCCGGTTGTGTTCCTTGTTAAATGTTTGTCAAGCTGACCATGCCCTTTATTTATCTCTAACACAACCTGCTTATTCCGCCCCATCTACTGCATTCACTCTGCAAATTTATGAGGCTCTATTAATCTTCTGCCCTGCTGACTATCTCTGTTGCAAAGTGTCAGCAGACTTTTGTACCTTGCTAATGTACAAAGGGCTTCCTATGAGTAATATCAGCATTTTGCCTTTTAATTGCACATATAATTTTTAGGTCTTACAGCTAATAAGGGAATTGAGACCACAGTTCATCACTGTCTCGAATGGTACTCCAGGGGTGTGGGGACTGTGGAAGCTGAGAGAAGAATATAGCTGTTCTGGTTCCAACCAATAGTTTCTCTCATTATAATGGAACCATCCCCAATATAGTGTTAAGATCATGTCACTTTTCCCATTAAACACTCCACTTTTCTGGGGCTTTATAACTCCATATTAAAAATGCACTCTTTTTTGGAAACTTTTTGCTCTGGATCATAGCTCATGAATATTATTATCACCCTCCACCCGTATCATGTCCAAAAGAAATTAGCTGTGTTATTTTTAAAATCAAGGAAACAAATATCTGTTGGGCAAACTCCTGAGCTTCTAAGGCATTCAAATAGCTATGCTTTGCTGGTCCTTCTACTGACCCTTTTCTATTGAAAAAAAATTATTTTGACTATAGACTGAGTTTTAAGTAATTTCAAGAAAAAAATTTAAAATAAATGGGGGGATTAGTGTTTGCAATGTGGGCATTTTGCTTTTACATTAATAGCCTTTCACAAACATTTTTTAACTATGCCTGAAAAAATGTGCATTATTGATGAGTGTACTTCTTATGTGCAGAAGCCATTAGGAAAGAAATGGAAGGCTGTGGCGAGAGTCTAATGCACAGAGAGTCTGGTGGACAGTGTGTTCAGAGAGTGACTAAGGGGTACCAAGAATTTCCTTTCAGATGTAACCATTTCATTCGGGTTCCCATTCACCTCTGAATTACTAAACACATCCATTTGACACCTGGGGAAGATGAATATAGGACAAAACAATGAAAACAAAAGCTGTTGAGCTGATCAGATGATTAATTTAATTAGGATAGGGAATCAGATACTGAGATTTGAACATTTTTAGCAAAGCAAGATGCCTGTATTCTGTGTACGATTCTAAGCATCTTCCCAAATGTCAGCCACTTTAGCTGTAACTTGGGAATCTGAGATGTAGGTTAATGTCCTTTCTTGTGGCTTTGATTTTTGTGGAGGCAAGGAAAAAAGAACTAGGTTTCCTGACGCTCAACCCGACTGGTACAGTGAGACACAAACTCCTTCCACCCTTCTGGCCTCTAAATATATTCCATATGTGAACACTGACCCATAAGTTCTCCCTACTTCAGTGTAAGGAGGAGAATTCTTCTCTTAAGTAGCATGATTTACAGGGTCTTCAAAGACGACTTTATTCACTCTTGGGAGCTCAGGAATTTGGTACCATTCCTTAAATTCCTGAGAGACATCTTAAGAGCAGAATGCCTGTCCTGGCTCACCATGAAAGTGCCAAATGGAAGCAAAAGAAGATAGGTTCTGCCAGGCGGTGGTGGCGCACGCCTTTAATCCAAGCACTTGGGAGGCAGAGGCAAGCAGATTTCTGAGTTCGAGGCTAGCCTGGTCTACAGAGTGAGTTCCAGGACAGCCAGGGCTACACAGAGAAACCCTGTCTCAGGAAGAAGAAGAAGAAGAAGAAGAAGAAGAAGAAGAAGAAGAAGAAGAAGAAGAAGAAGAAGAAGAAGAAGAAGAAGAAGAAGAAGAAGAAGAAGAAGAAGAAGGGAAGAAGAAAGAAGGAAGAAGAAAGAAGAAAGAAGAAGAAAGGTTCTGTGATGTCTGAAGAAGCATCCAAAGCTCTTGGTGAGGGTAGAACCCAGGGGAAACCACGCCTGAGGACTATTTCAGTCAGCTCTTATTGTTTGTATTACAGATGAGAAAGTTGTAGTTGATAGAACTGTTTGTACTTACAAAGGATCAGTATAAAATATAGTCACTTGAATCTTGAATCATCTTCTTATATACCATGAAGTAAAAAGTCTGAAATAATAGGTTGATAGAGAACTTGGTACATATTTTTAAAATCATGCCTTAAGTCACAATATCTATGTGGTCACTCTCCATTTACACCTTTGCTTTCTTATTACTGAATCATCAACTTAAAACTGATAGCAAGTGTCTCTATAGCTTGGGGCCTTCTGTAGCTTAGGATGGCCTTGATCTTATTGTGTAACTGAAGATGACCTTGAATGTCTGACTCTTCTGCTTCCTCCTCCTGAGTGCTGAAATGACTGGGGCCTCTACTGTGTATTAATTATGCAGGTCACAGGCTTCATGTCAGACAAACACCCTACCACCTGAGCTTCATCATCAGCCCCTTTGTGTAATTTATACACAAGGATAATGCTGCTTCTGGATGTCCACATGCACTGTTGGCTCAAGAGGCTGGTGGGTGACAGCATTACTTTCTCTATAGAAGGGCAAAACCATCTTGTTGAACTCAGGTCTTCTTAGGGTTTCCTAAGTTCTTTTGCTATCCCCATCATAGGCTGTTTATGTTAAATTTGTTCTGTTTAGGCTTAGCCATAATCTCCTATTTTTAAATTTATTGATAGCCTTACCCTAATAACCATGTCACTCAAAGAGCCTTGTCACTCATTCAAACAGATGTTTGTCTGTATAATTGACTTAAGTGAAAACCAGTTTAATGAAATGCCTTGGAAATAAAGAATATTCAAATATTCAAAGTATTTCTTTACATTTTAAAACCTATTTAAAAGCTTTTTCCCTTTAGTCTCATCCTCAGTAATTCTGTGTAGTGATATCAATAAGAATTCATATGTCATCACATAAACTATCAATACCAAGAATAAGATTATGCATTTTCAGACATCATAGCTACTGGAATCTTTGCGTTATATTGAGACAAGTCTTCTGGGACTCTATCAGTCTGAGTCTGATCTATACAAGGGTTATAGATTCAGAATAAAAGAGTGGACACCTTCCTGGGAAAGCTCTTTTCTGGAAGGAGAAATAAGCTTTCATTGAATTTTTCCTCCATAATATTTGGTAAAAACCCAATAACATTTACAGTGGAAACTGCTTTGATTTCTTTCCTCTGTCAATGAGGTCAGTGTCCATCTTGAAATATTTTTCACAAAAAGCCCTAATGTAGACTTCTAATGGGTGTTTGGCTTTAATAAATCAAATAATAATGACTATTTTATAAGTGCTGTTCCCAGTCACCACTTTTACTTTGATTACCTGACTTTTGTGTCTCAGAGAAATGAGAATACAGGGTTTCAACATGTAGTTCTGCATCTGGGTTCCAGTCTACCTGCTATCCCAGCTCCATTCACTACCTGTTACCCATAAGCCTGTACTGAGATGCCCAACCTCTGTCTAAGTCAATTTCTCCATGTACACAATGAAGACCAAATTGAATCACCTTAAATGTTTGTTATGAGGGGTAAATTAGATTCTATAAGGGAAACAAAAAGTCATCTGAGGCACCTAGTGAATAACTGCTGATTTTAAAATATTCCACAATTATATTTCTCAGGTTTACTGATACTTCTATAAATGCCTTTTAAGCCTCCTGACTATAGAAATCATTTCTTTTTTTTTTAATTTGGAAATCATGCTAATAACAATTGGCCTCATAAAAAAAAATAAAAACTAATGTGTTGTGTGGCTTGAATGAGAAAACCCCTCCATGGAGTTACGCATGTCAACACTTTGTCCCCTGTTGGTGCTGTTCTAAATTGTTTGAGAACATTTAAGAGGCGGAGCCTCAGCAGGAGATATGGGATACTGGGGACAGCCTGTCTGCTCTCCAGCTCCTGTCCCACCCAACAGTGAAGAAGTAAGGATGCTAAGCGGCAGACCCCTGCCGCCACGTAGTGTTGGCAATCTTCCATTGCTGGGATGGACTGTATATCCTCAAACTGTAAGCCCCAGCAAAACCTTCTTTAAATTGCTTTTTATCCAGTAGTTATCCAGTATTGCTATCTCATTAGCAATGAGCAAAGGAACTAACACACAAGTTTTTCAAGTTTACTACTTCTACATGGAATAATGAAGTTGCTCATCTTAGTCACATAATACATCTGTAGTTAAAAACCAAGATATTTTAAAGTTGTGGCTAAGAGGTGTCCATGTATCGAAATGGATGAGAAGAGAAATAGCTAGGGATCACAGAGACTAAAATGGACTTTAATGGCATCCACCTTTACATCTTGTGTTCTTATGAAATGACTTCCTTAGACTACGCTCTGCTGAACTCATTGATTGGTTAGTATTTGGTCTTGCTTTATGAACACCTTTTCAGTTCACACACCCCAGAATGCCTGCACGGTAGGAGATAAAGCATCTGAAATCACATAAATGATCTTGTAAGAGGATGTTCTACTTGATCAAAAGTCCAGGCAGCACAGTAGCTCCAGCTCCTGGCTCCAGAAGGAGAGGTACCAGGCAAGTGACACCATGAGATAAAAACATTGCTTTCATCTGTATGCTTCGGGGTTTTCAAAATAACGTTTTTTATTCATTCTTTGAGAAGTTTCTACAATATATTTTGCCTAACTCCTCCCAGATCTTCCAACCCAAATTCATGTTCTTTCTTGAAAGAAAAGACCCACGAAGTCTGCCTTAGTTAGGGTTACTATTGTTATGGAGAGACATGACAATCACCGCAAGTCTTATGAAGAAAGCAGTTTAATTGGGGCTGGCTCACAGTTCAGAGGTTCCGTTCATTATGTCATGGTAGGAGGGCAGACATGATGCTAAAGTGGCAGCTGACAGTGCTAAATCTGGGTCAGAAGACAGAAGGAAGAAGAGAATATGAGCCTCTGGGTCGGGCTTGAGCGTCTGAAACCTCAAAGTCCACCTCGATTGACACACTTCCCCCAATAAGACCACCCCTCCTCTGCCAGGGCCACAAGTCTTAATCCTTTCAAATATGGCCACTCCCTATGAGCTTAAGGGGACCATTTTTACTCAACCCACCACAAAGTCCAATTTATGTTGAACTCTATACACATATGCAAAGTTCTACAGTAGTAGGTTTTCATATGGGTATTTTTTGAAATGAGCAAGATATCTCAAAATACCATTGCATCCAAAAGAACTTAGTTTCTCATTTTACCTTAAGATCTGTTAGGGTTTGATATGTTGCAGATTCTAAGCCAAGTTGCCCCGTATTCTTTCCTATTTTTTCCTTTTTTATTCCTTTTAGAATTTGAGGGAGGAGTTTGCTACATTAGTTCAGGTTTCACTCAAATACTATATGGCCTAAAGCGGGGCTCTAACTGCACCCTCCTGGGTGCTGGAACCCATATCCCTTCACCACAGCTCCCAATCCACGCTCCTTTGCATAATTTCAAATGATTATAAAAGCAAAATTATGTAGACTATACTTGGAATGCGCAAAGTAAAATACTATCAGGTATTTTACCAAATAGCTTAATGAACCTGAGAAAGACCACGACACATCTCAGAAGGCAGCCAGAATCTCAGGCTAGGACACAGTTATTCAGCACTCCAGATGGTTGACTCTTAAATGAGCCATCCTCTCTAGTCAGTGCCAACTGTTGTGTGTATTTCTCTGCACAGGGGTAAAATAATAATTACCAACCATCTCTCATTATATAAAGTTATCCAGATAGACAGTACTTAAAGCAGGGCAATGAAGCCTCACTTATACTACTCCACATACATATTTAATTTTGTTTTCAGTGTGTATTTTACTCCATGTTTTTAAAAAAAAGTCCAGGGTTTCCATAAAGTTTGTGTGCTGAAGTCCACAGTCAGGGGCACACGGCACTTCTAGCCCTCATTCCGGTAATTCTTTCAGGCGTTGGAGGATGAGAATAGTCAGTTGCTTTGTTTATATCTATAGAAGCAGCAAAAATATTCAGGATTCAGTCAAAATGTGGTCTGTGGACTGGTACTTATCTACGAACCGTGTCTGTTCAACTTGTGATGGGTATTGCGTAAAAAGGGAGAAATCGTTTAGACTCTATTCCGATGGGCCAAGAACTGTGCTGGATATCTTTGAAACGTCGCAACTTGTCTTCCCTATGCCTTTCAGTTCATTCCACTTTCTCTTGTAATCATATGTATTGTTTTTTATAAACGTATAAATCCATAAGCATTAGAACTTTTTTAAGAAATTGGTTTTCCATCACAGAGAATTTGAGAATGCTTTAGAGGATCAATAAAAAGCTTCCAATATCCCAGGGTTAAATCAATGTTTTCATAGCAAGGTCTATATCTACCAATTACTACAAATACTTTTCTCAGCCATAGCAATGAGTCGAGTTCACAGATGAAAGAAACATAAATAGATTGACCGAGGCAAAGATCTTCTATGGGTATTTAACAGCTATATAACAATTGGGGACTCTTCTCTTCTTCACTTTCACACAACCAAAAAAGTGTATAGAAGGAAGAGACTACAGCAGCAAGTGGGTGGAACCACTCAATACTGGGAACATGGTGACTGGAATGGAAAGCCCCTTGAAATCACCCTTGGATCCCATCTGTACTGTGGACATTGAAATCAGTCAACAAAGCTGTTCTTGACGGACCCCCATACAGCTCCAGGAACTATGTCTGCAGGATTCCAGAAAGCCTGTATTAATCCATTAGCAAGGGCAGATGGGCTGAGCACTCTTCATTATCTGTAGTGAAAGGAGGACATGGGTGTCACAGGAATCCAATTTTACTATTATTCTAACAACTGGAGAGTTTTTCCCACTCCTCATCCCTGTACATCTATAAGTGTTAGCTTACAGGAAGTTGGGCACATTTACACAACTGTCTGTTATATTCCAAAGTAGACTTTTAAAAATACTAACATCTGGATGAGTGCCATGCCTGAAATGACCCCAGTCTGAGTCCCTGTGGCCATAGTGGACAGAGCACACCTAAGACTACTCCTGCATGGTCTTGCATGGCCCAGCCGGTCAGAGCAAGTCTGACACAACCCCTGCCCATTGCCACACTCTACAGATGGGGTATAACACTCCTGAGATTACCCCAGACACCCAGAGGCCCCAGGAGCAAGTGAGTGATGGACAGATAGAAGGGAAACAGAGGATGTGGGCACAGTGAAGAGAGGGAGAACTGGAGACTCAAGGGTAGTGAGGAGCAGCCTGGTGTGACTCGCCAGCAATGCCACCTAAGACCATGGCGAGGTCCTGGCCTGTGCTATCACCGAGGGCCATGTCTGGGTCTATGGTCCTGCAGCAGCAGGACCAGACATCTCTGGTCTGGGCTGCTGCCTGGGGCCATGTTGCTATCAGAGGGTTGTGATAGTTTGGCTCTACCCCCTACCGGCTGCAGCACTGGGAAGACAAGGTCCTGAACCTCTCGTGCTGACCCTGGTGGTGGAAGCACATGTGACCCAGCTTGAGGGTGTGAGCTTGGGAGATCTGGCCCTGCCACCTGACTGCCAAGCAGTGTCCCAGGCAAGGGAGTGAAGCCATGCCTGCTTTACCCCTTCCTACGTATGGCAGGTGGGAGAGCTGTTCCAGCCCTTCCACGGCTGCAGCACTCCAGAGAGCAGGCCCTTGCACCTGGATGGAGCACCACAGTAGAGTGGGAGCTGACAGCATGGGCGTGAATGAGCCAGGCTCCTCCTCGAGGGCCTGCGAGCAGGAGAGTATTGGAAACTAGAAAAGAAATGGAGGAAAGCCTCTAGTCTGTCGGGCCAGTCGGGGTCGCTCCTCATGATGCTGTGGATACAGGAGAGCTGTGGACAGACAAGCTCCAGCACCTCTGAGACCCAGATCCGGGGCTTTGAATTAGTCCACCTTAACATCTACCCCACTGATGAACTGCTAGCGTGCATGAAGGGGCGGGTGGGACAGATCCAAAACTACAGGATCTCCATGACACAGGGCAACAACAGGATATCGGAGAGGAGTCCCAGTGAGGTCACAGTATTGATAGTGTCACCAGAGCCAGAGGTCTTGAGCCAGACTCATCGCTGTGAGCATTTGCAAGAAGTGTGGACTTATACAATAAGAGCACCATTTCTGGACCTTATGAGTTTTCGTTTTGTAGGAACAGCTGTACAGTTTCCCATAATATGCACAGTAACTTACATACTTTCAAAAAGTGTAGGTTTCTTTTCTCACATCCTTACCAACAATTGTTACTTTTGTGGGTTTTTTAAAAACAGACTTTCTAACTAAAGTGGGACGATGTCTCATTGTGATTTTTATTTGCTCTGACTCCCTGACTAGTATGCTGAACATTTTTCTAAAAGTACTTAAAAATATTTAAATAAAATAAGCAATTTGCTAGTTCACTTTTGAAGAACAGATTATTATTATTATTATTATTATTATTATTTATTTATTTTGCTTGGGTCCTTGCCTTGCCATTGAATTGAGTTCCTTATATATTTTGGATGTGAACTCCTTCTCAGATTAATGAACTGCAAACATTTTCTTCCACCCTATCAATTCTGTCTTCATGCTGTTGATTTGGGCCTTGGCTATGAAAACCATTTTCTCAAATATCTATTTTCTCTTCTTCTGCCTGTGCCTCTGGTATCAAACAAAGCTCACCGCTCAGATGAGTGTTATGGAGACTTTGCTCTCGTACTCTCTTCCAGCTGTTTTCTAGTCTTAAGCCCTATGTTTAATAATTCGATCCATTTTGAGTTGTGTTATTCATACATATTAGAAGGCAAGACACTAATTACCTGCATGTAGATACACAGTTTCCCCCAAATTATAGATTGAAGAAAGTGTTCCTTCCCATTTTGTGTTCTTGGCACTTTTGTCAAAAACCAGACAACTAAAAGCATTCCTCCTTTCTTGCCTGCCTCTGTTTCCTGATTGGTCTCTGTATCAATGATTGTGCTGCAGAATATTTTTTATTATATTAGCTTTATGGTATATTTTGAAATCAGCTACAGAGATGCCTCTAGTTTTGTTCTTTTTGCTCAGAACTTCCATTATATAAGGATTTCCTTTGGTCCCATATAAATGTTAGCATTTAAATTTTTTATGTGAATAATGTTTTTGATATATTAAATGAGATTGCATTGGAAATAAAGATGGCTTTGATAATATGGATATTTTAATGATAGTAATCCTCCTAACCTTGAAGACAGGTTGTCTTCCTTCTGTTTGCATTTTCCATTTTTTGTCACCAGTCTTTTATAACTTTTGGTACACAGATCTTGCGTCTCCTTTATTCATTAGATCCCCAAATATTTATCATATTTATTTGTAAATGCAGTAATTTATTCACCTTGTATTTTATTTGTGGGTGTATGAAAATTATACCAAAGGCCATTCTGGTTCTCAGAATAGCATTAGAATCTGGTAGGCGAATGTTGAGCTTTCAGGGGGCAATCTGAGGACCAAGGTTATAACATGTAGACCTGAAGCCTTGGGATCTAGCCTAGTGCTGGAGCAGACCTTGCAGCTTAGTCCAGGTCTAGAATCAGGCAAGCCTGTCTATTACCAGGATTTACAGGGGGAGGCACCATCGTTGGTATGGAGCAATGTCTGATGCTCAATTTACTCTTCTTTCATGAAACAGAAAGTATCTGTCTCAATTCTGTGCACCCTGGCATTTGTGAGATGGGTAATGTGGTACTGTGCAACTCTCCTTCCTCCAGTCTTCAACGAATCTTCCCCAACATCTCATGCTACACCCAGGTGTTACAGTATGGAGGCAGTCTTAGTGATCGTACATGGATTTCGGAGCTTTGAAAGTTGTTTAAATTGATATCTCTTTGAGGCAACAGTTGTTAGATCTACCACCTTCCTGATGTATCATTCCCCCATGCTTATTTTATAATACAACGATTTCTTTGAGAACTACAATTAGCTATGAACTCCTTTCTTTTCTTTTTCCTCAACTTTCTCTCTCTCTCTGTTCCCGACCTTTGCCAAGTAGAGAAGTTAGTTTTAACTTGCTCTTCATTCTTCAACCTTGAATCATCCAGCTCCTCCTCTGATTTCTGTTTGTATATTTTCCTTTTTAACATGTCTCCACTTCTAATCAGCTAAAATAAGACCACCACTTCTTTCACTGTAAACTTTAGCAATGTCGTCAACTAATATTCACAGTAGACTGAAGATTCCCTATCAGGAATACAAATGAGGAATTCTCTATCCAGATGTTTTCTTTAATGCCTATTTTCACAGACAGTTCCCCTTTAGATTTACGTGTTCTTAATGAGTTGCCCCTCTTACTTGCAACTTCTTTCAGAGGATAGGAAGCCCACTTTCAATCATTAAGTCCTACATTCAAACAGAGCATAGAAGAGAATCCTTCTTTCCTATCCAATGATTCTCAGGATGCTAAATATGTATTTTTGCAAGAGGGTCAATTTAGGTCATAGAGCACTTGGGAGATGGGGAGCCATACCTTGCCAGGGCAGCACAGTAGATCTGGTCCTAGATGTAAGGATTGTCAGGTACCTGGACTTGAGGGTGTGAACGCAAGAGAGTGGACCCTGACTCTTGTCTGCTGTGTGGTGGCATAGCTAGAAGACGCCCATCCCTCATCACGATGCCCTCCTCCCCTCTCTCATCTCTTGCCCCCTATTCAGGTGAGAGATCTAACTCTAATGTCATTAGAATAGAAGAACTGTCCCTGTCCCTTGCCTGCTGCAGCACTGAAGAAAACAGGTCCTTTCCCTTGCCTGGGCAGCACAGTAGAGTTGGCCCTGATGGCATGGGTGTGCATGATTCAGCCCTGAAGGCAGGAGAGCAGGGGAGCTGGTTCTCCTCTTGCTGGTGGCAGCATTGGATGGGCCAGCTGGGGCAGGGCAGGAGAGATCCCTCTGATAGTGTTGATGCAGGGGAGCTGTGGGCTAACCAGCTCAGATTTCTCCCAGGGCTTTGAATTGGCCCGCCCCCCCCCCAATATCTACCACAATAATGAACTGCTGGAGTACAAAGCCTACAGATCTAAAACTACAGGATCACCATCACACAGGGCAACAACAGAGTATCCGAGAGCCATCCCCGTTATGTTCCATCATGGACAGTGTAGTAGAATCCAGAGGTCTCATACCAGACCAACTACTTATGGCAATGAATATTTGCAAAGAAGTGTGGACAAAGGGTATACTGTAGGACACACTGTGACACATTAGTTTCCATAGTGAAAATTTTCCCCTGTGTGTAGGACAGAGGGCATTGGTTGCAAGGATGGAGGGCAGGTATGAGGGAAGAAGGAAATGAGTGGGATTGGGGTATAAGATGTAAAATTCACCAAAACCCAATAAAAGTTAAATATATAAGTTATCATATATATTATCAAGCTGCATATTTCTTAAAATAAAGTGAAAATGGTTTCAGCATATCTCTGGATACATTTTTATTATCATAGTAACTAGAAATTCTGCTTTATGAAGAAAAAGATCAACAAGTAGCCCTGGTCCCATTTGATATATAATATCTCTTGGCATGTGGCTATACATTCATATCAACACAGGCAACGTTCTTTACAGCCCAAGATGTTAGACTGCAGACATTTCTGGTATTAAAGGCACCAGAAAGGCACCACCATACCAGCTGAAATGCTTTGAACTCAGGTCTTTTGAACTCAGATCTTGACATTGTCTAGATACATTCCATCAATTAAAAAATCTGAAATTGATGAGTCACAAGGGGAAAGTACCTTGACTATAAAATTCCAGAGCTAATCAGGAATGGCAATCCTAGCAACTCAAAGGCATTTAGGCTTGTGTCATAATCACCTCTGTTTTCTCAACCAGAAAAAAGGATATATCCAGCCTAGCAACTTTTAAGAAATTACACCCATATGAAAAATAGCACTCTTATTTTTAAAATGTAATAATTTCAATAGGAATCTGAGAGGCATATTTCCTTATGGGGAACAGACAAGGTCAGTCCCTTGACCTAGAGCACTTGCCTAAGAATATACAGGTAGAAAAGGAGGATGCGATCTAGAAAACAAGCCTGTTCTTTCCTCTTCCTGATTTCCCCTAGGTACACTACTCCACAACAATAACAATAGTAGATAAATACTCAAATGGGCTTTAGAAAGCCAAATATAGAACCTGACAAGAAATAAAAGTGGTCCATCCACTCCTCTAGATATCTATTTCAATGGCTCCATTAGTAACAGAATTTCTCCTCTGGATGCATAATTGATAACAAAATACAAATAAAAATGGATCTTTAATCTAAGCATCTAAGTACAATTCGTATTACAGTGCAGCAATCATTTCTGCAAAACTCATGGGTGTGATTGCATTTTGCCGAGTTTCAAATTCCCTCAGAGCTCGTCTTCAAAGCTCTCGGCCAACTTCAGTCGGGGCGGTGTCTGTGCCTGCATCTAGGGTTAGCTCCCTGTTCTGTAACCAAGGGACTCTTTACTTTCTAAAAGTAATCGTATCAAGGTAAACATTTCACTCTTCAGGAAATAAATAATTTAAAACTCAAACTGCAAGAGTGATATCAGGAGGAAGGATGCATACTGAGGGAGAGAATGGAGCACAGCGATGGGAAGCCGTGTAATAGGCAGGGTGCTGGAAGGGACAGAGGTCGGTTCACAGGGAATGGCTTTTCTTCTGAAAATCGCGAGCAACACAGGTTGAGCTGCTTGTCAGAAACCCTTGTGCAGATGTCAGGGATGCTTTTGTGCGTCAGCAAAGCAAACACAGGTCAGCCTAAATTCAACAAATGTGAAGTCACATAAAAGGGAAGGGCATAGTCTCTGCCTTCAAAGATTTAAATATTAAATCATTTATTAAAATCATTTGAAACTTAGTGGTTTCAGTTCTCTACTGAGTCAAAATCGGTGTAGATCACTGTATGTGAATTGGTGCAATCCAAAAGAACAAACACATCATTTCTCAGCCTGAGGCAAGTAAAGGTAGAAACACACAATGTATCCTCTGATTATAAGCCAGCCTCTCATAAGGACAGCAATGGATACAGAATGGGCAGTGTAGGGAAGCATTCTGCTAGGCGAAGCGGCACCTGTAGTTCCTAAAAGTTGCATCTCAGCATCAAAGTACAGCCACATATCTGAATATCTGAAACTGAGATCTGAGTTCATCAAACACCAATGGGCTAGAGCCTAGAAGAGCTAAGAAAAGGATGGATGCTAAATCTACTAATTTTGTCACCATCAGGAACAACCCCAAGCATTCTTTAACCAATAACATTGTCTGTCATCTCATCCTCAACTTGAAGCGTTAACCATGGGTCAGAGCCTAGCAAGACTGCCTTGGATTAGGAAGAGGAAATAAATTATCCCAATCGCGTGATATCAAAAGAGGGACAAAGGGTCAAAAATGACTGACTGCTGTTTCTATTGTGTCCCCTCTTACCGACACTGATTTTACTGACTGCATAGACCACAGAGTTTGATTATTAACAGATTCCCAAGACCCTTGAGGGAAAGGACATTGTGTTATTCTTTTAGATAAATCATGCTCTAAATAGCAAGACAGAGTTGAGCTTATTATACATTACCTTAGGCATATGCTTATCAAACACAGAAGGTTGGGGAATATCAAACTGAGTCATGAGTGGGAGAGAGAGCACTGAAGCTTAGTGAATGGTTTTCATTTTAACCTGTGTGCCAGACATCATCTGTGTCACTAACTGGTCTATACAACTACCAAAGAACATCCAATTTTAGAAGAAGAAAATAGGGGGCAAGAAGAGAAAAGTCACTATGCAATCTTTTAAATTTATAGGGTGACAGAACTTGACAAGAATTGCAAACATTTAAATGTTTTTACTAAGTAGGATTATGGATGATGTTTTCTGTATGTTTAAGTATTTTTTCTATAGCTTCTAATTTCGTAAGTTTTTATTATTTAGCTTTACAGCAAATCTGTGAGTTGCAGAATTAACAATGTAGCTCTTTCTTTTAGATACTGAAGAAATTAAAATGAAAGGAAATTCTGGCAATTGAATATATTATTGTTTGGGCTGTAGTGAGAGGCTATAGAAGTCATCTGGATAACATTTTAATGTATTGAAAATATGTCAAGTCTCTTTACAAAAGAAGAATGAATCAGTGCTAGGTCTTGCATTTGTATTACAAGGACTATAATGTTAATAAAATAAATTAAACAATAATTTTATCTTTTTCACAAAACCTTATCCCTTTTAAAGAGGGATTTTGATAAGTGAACATTCCCATCTAAAATACTAAGTGAGAGACAGAATATAGAATGGAAAAGAGTCCTCACCAGATACACACTCTACATAGGGTTAATATCCAGAATATATAAAGAACTCAAAGGATTAAACAAGAAAACAACTAACCTGGTTAAGAAACAGGACCTAGAACTAAGCAGAGTTTGCAAAAGATGATACATGGATGGCTAAGGACACTTAAAAATATTGAATATGCTTAGCCATCAAAAGAATGCTAATTACATCTTTTCCATGTGATTGATGCCCTATTCACACTAGCCAGGAAATGGGAACAGCCTGGAGGATCATCAACTGATGAACTAATAATGAAATTGCGGTATATTTACAAAATGAAATATTATTCAGCTATTAAAAAGTTAAATTATGGGACTTTCAGGTAAATGGATGGAGCTGTAAACACTCATTCTGAATGAGGTAACTGAGTCCAGAAAGACAAACATGATTTTTCGGGTATTATCAATAAATCTTCAGTTATGTGTTATGATGGTTAGTATATGCTTGGTCCAGGGAGTGGCACTATTTAGAGGTGTGGCCTTGTTGGAGTAAGTGTTGGAGGAAGTGTGTCACTGTGGGAAGGGCCTTTAAAACTCTTCTCCTAACCACATGTGAGTCAGTCTTCTCCTAGAGGCCTTCAGATGAAGGTGTAGAACTCTCAGCTCCTATTGCACCATGCCTACTTAGACACTGCTGTGCCCCTTCCTTGATGATAATGGACTGAACCTCTGAACTTGTAAGATAGTCCCAATTAAATGTTGTTCTTATAAGAGTTCCCTTGGTCATTCTATCTGTTCACAGCAGTAAAACCATAACAAGGACATGTGTGTTTCATTTGAAATATCCATAAAGGACCAAAAATTACTGAAGAGTCATGGGGAGAAGCGTTCATGAAAGGGAAGACAGAAAGCACAGTTATAAGGGATTAAAGAGAGTAATGGGATATAAATGGTTAAACTGGGGTTGATATGTAGAGAGGAAGATGGAGGAGGAACAGGAAAGATAACATCAAAGACGTTTTGAAAATGACATATTGAAATCTAATATAGTTTTCTAATATGTGCATATATATTTATCTATCAGTCTATGTCTCCCCATGTAATTAAAATGGAGTTACCTGATAAAAGCATACCAATGTCCCTACTATAATACTCTACTCTACTAGCAAGTAAAAAGCCCAGTGCCAGGTATGTGTCATTCCTTTTGAGTTGTTAGCAACAGAGTTCCCATAGGCCATCCCCAAATATTAAAGGCTATTACCACTGTTTTGGTTACTCTCCATATGGTGGTAAGAGCCTAGTACAGAGGACAGAATTTAATGAGTCATAGAATATGGCAAACCAAGCCGGGAAGGGCCTGGAAGCTGTACGTCTATTGACTAGCTTTCACTGCACTGGAACATGCTCTGTAAACTACTGAAGTAGTAAAGTAATCATTAATTATATAAAACCATGACTCCTGCAAGCCACAATGGTGATGATAATCCAGCTTGAAGAGACATGCTTGCTAATACAACAGTTGCAAAAATTTAATGGGGGTAACCAAACACTTAGATTGTATCTAGGCCTCACTTCATAGACTGAAACTCACATCTGGCATTATCCAGCTAGGAACCCGTGGGTAGATGGGTCATAGGCTCTGGAAGATAACTTATTATTATGCTACTAAATGGACATTAACCTGACTCCTAAAGGATTATTCTTATGCCAATGGATCAATGCAACTGTGATCTCTCAACCAAGAAGCTCCTAACTTCTATGTGATTAATGCCATGATCCAAAACCAGACAGCTACAGATGCTAAGAGTCTGCAGAATACTCAGCTCTAATGGTAGCATATGCACTTCAACCCTCCCCATGAGAGTCAGGCATCATTCTGGAACACGGGGAAACAGTGTGGAGCCTGAAAAGGTGAATGACTACAAGGAAACATGTTTTTCTAGACACTGCAGGGAAGCCAGACACATGAGCTTGCAGTAGTTGTGACAACATGTACAAAGCCCAGGCCAGCAGAGTGCCAGCAAGGACAGAGGAGGCGGGCACACTATCTCACCCCAAGCTGTGGTGACTGTCAGCTCTGTGAGAGGAAGAGTCGGTTTTCTCTAGGAGTGCAGACCCTGGTAAACTGACCACTCTTCAGTAGAAGATGACACATCCAAAACTACTTTGCTAACACAAAATTGGTGAATGATGAAAGACTTGGAAGAGGAAGTAAATATGACTAAAGCATGTCATGTGAAATTCTCAAAAAACTAATAAAAATAGTAAAGTTAAAAAATACAGAGTATGTAACCTTGCAAGCAAATTCACAAAACTATGGTGTTTATATGTTTAAATACAGAAATATTTGTTTGAATTTTTCTACTTTACATGTATGTACATAATATGTAGCATCTGGACACACACACACACACACACACACACACACACACACACATATATGGTGATGTTGGAGAGTGGTACTAGTGCTTTAATTCAATTGGGAATCTGCATGTCCAAATGCTAAAAGTCCTTGTCCCCAATTGGTTTTTAGTGATCAATAAAGACGCCCGCAGCCAATGGCTGGGCAAAGGGAGATGGGGCGGGACCCTTAGAGCTGCACAGGCTAGGACACAGCGGGAGGAGGGAGGAATTGACTTGACTCAAGGGAGAGATACGGTGGGATGTAGGAGCTGCAGGAGATAAAACCAGTGAGCCATGCAAGAAGTGGCCACTGGCCATTTCTCTGATTGGGCCTGGGCTGGCAGGGGAAGGTATAGGAGTGCCCAACCTTTGAGGTAGCCAAGGCATTGTAAAATTAACTGGTGTGTGTGTGTGTGTGTGTGTGTGTGTGTGTGTGTGTGTGTGTGTCTGTCTGTCTGTCTGTCTGTCTGTCTGTCTGTCTGTCTGTCAGTCTTCCATTCACGATATGCAGATAGCTCCCGGGCAGGTGAGCGGGTGCCCTGATCTGCCACTGGAAGCCAAAGTGGTGCAGCCCAAACTCACTGCTACAATGTGGCTTTCCCTGTAGAGCAGCAGTTCAGTTATGAAGTAGCAACAAAATAGTTTTATGGTTGGGACCACCACAACATGAGGAGCTGTATTAATGGGTTTTAGCATTAGGACGTTTGAGACCCACTGTTGTGAAGGTTCAATTTTTATATACTTTATAGAAATACTTCTCAGTAACACAACTTAACTTAATCTTACTGCTTAGGACGTATTAGCAATAATTAGTATTTTGTTTGTACCTTTTATTTGCAACCTTAAATCCCTGGAATTTTATTTTATTTTATTTGATGTATTCTTTATTTACATTTCAAATGATTTCCCATATGCTGGGTCCCCACTCCCTGCCTGGAATTTTTTAATATATGTAGTCGTCAACTTCCAAATAAATCTTCATTTAACTGTATTTATTTAATGGTTACTATTGATTGCCAACTTCATAGGATATGGAATCACCAAGGGAACAAGCTCCGGATCATGTCTGTGACAGAATTCCTGGGTGGGATAATTCCCGGGTGGGATAAGTCAGACTGAAAGCCCTTACCTGCGGGTCGTACCATTCCATTACTGGGATCACGAGCTGCATAAAATGCAAACAAGAAAGCAGCATCCTCTCTGCTTCCTGAATGTGAACCCGTGTCACCAAGTGCCTCATGCTCCTATTACCGTGGGTCCCTGCCGTGATGGACGTGTTCCTTCAAAATGTGAGACCAAATTACTCCTACCTTCCCTAAGTAGTTTTTGTCAGGAACTTTATAGAAATGAGAAAAGTAACACAGACAGTTTTACAAGTTAAAATCTGAATTTAAAAATTTGCAAGGGTTTCCAAGAGTATTTGAAAGGAGTGGTTTTCTTTAGAGGGACCATGCCTTAGTTTGTACTTTCACAAATATTTGGGTGCATCCCTCCAACATTCTCCCTCCCCCCTCCTCCCCAAGTGTGTGTGTGTGTGTGTGTGTGTGTGTGTGTAGTGTCTATACATGTGTGTGTGTAGAAGCCAGAGATGAGTTTATGGTGTTTTTATCCATCATGTTCTACCTCATGTTTTTGAGGCAGGTTCTCTCATAGAACCTGACATTAACCATATTTGAGTAGGTCAACTGTCCAGTGGACTTCTGGGATTTGCCCGTGGGTGCTTATACCTCCTCCTAGTGCTAAGGTTATAGATGCTTGCACTGCATCTGGCATTTTACCTGAGTGCTGGGAGTTTGAATGTACCCACTGAGCCATCTCCCCAACCCCAAGAAATTATATTTTTGTCAGGACATCCGTGAGGAGCAGATAACAGGCTGTGTTAAGTAACGTGGAGAACAGTTTATTGTAGATACGGCTTCCAAGAACTATTGAGTCTCATTGAGAAAAACAAGACACGGAAATACATGCATTAAAAATGAGCAAAGGTGATAAGGAAAGAGCAGATCAGGTGCCGAAGAAACAGGAGAAGGGGATAAGTGATTACGTCACACGTGAGCTGGAACGGGAAGCAAGCTGCAGACATACAGCAAGCAACAGCCCTGAGCTCTTATCTTTGGTATTAAATTCTAACTATTGGTTTACATGGTCTCTCCCTGTCATAAGACAAGAAACTCTGAAAGCCCGAGCCGAGCCATGTCTTCTCCCTTTCATATGCCTTCGGCCCCCTAGACATCGACTCCACAGATACTCGTTTGATTGGCATGAAAAGGAACACACCACAGTTAAACTGGAGATCGATCGAGAGAAGGAAAATTTGGAGTAGGCAGTGTTTAACGCCTTGGTTTGCTGGATGTCAGAGAGAGCACGGAGGAGTTGTGAGACACTAGGGGAAGCGCTCAAGTAGAGGAGAGCGATTAGAAAGCACAGTCGTCTATCTTACACATCAATGGAAAGAAGCTAGGCCTTTATCATAGGGCAGGGCATGGTCAGAGCCATGGAAGCAGCTTGAGGGCAGGTGAGGAAGCCAACGTGGTCTGACCATTCATCTGGAATAAATCACCAGTTGGAAGAGGGGTGCAACGTTGTGGGACTGAGTGGTTTTGCACAAGCCCAACCAACAGGACAAGCAAACCAAAGGTCACAAAGGCTCCTGGAAGGAGGAAGGTAAGCAGTAACAGGGCCACTTTCTCAACAACTCTGCACAACGTGCCACTGTTGATAGAAACAGTCTCTCCATCAGGAAGAGGGGACGGAGGCATCTATTCTGACCATGCTGATTATCCCATGTCACACAGCCAGCAAACGGCCCAAACAGTGCTCAGGTGCAGATCTTCCATGTCCAGCCACGAGCTAATCCCAGGACACTATAGATAGTCTCCTTATGCTAAAGTACATGGATGATTGGCTCCATTTGAAATCGTTTCCGGAAATAAATTTCTCTTCGCATTAACAACTACACGGCTATGAATCCAACACGCCCTTCACTTGTAGGCTGAAACCTTATCTCCGTGTATGACTGTTTGGAGGTAGATCTTGTAGGAGATACTTACATTTAAATGAAGTCCTGATCCGCATCTAGTAGAACTTCTGGTTGAAACTACTAGAGAGCAAGGTGCAGACTGTTTGCTCTTCTTGTACATACAAGGAGAAGCCACAGGAAGCCACCACAGGAAGGTCACTGTCTAGAACAGGAAGCATGTCTTGTGGAAATCCCATATGCCCCACACACCGGGTCTCACATTCCAACCTCCAGAGCTTCAAGAAAACTGATTTCTGTTCTTTAACCCAGCTGGTCTGTGGTACTTTGCTATGGTATCCTGAGGTAACACCCAAGTGTTTCATCATAAGAGAGTAAGGAGCTGTCTGATCTCAAGCGTGAATTCTGTCTGCAGCCCAACCTGCATGGCTCTCAATTAAACAGCTTTAGTGTATGCTTTAGGTACAGTTCACTTTGATTCTTAAACTTCATCCACTAAATGTTCATAACTCATAAAGAGGTGTGTGGGGGGAGCAATGTGCAGCCTGAGTTCTATCACCCACAGTCAATGTTACACATAAGCTGCTTGCCATTTTCAGACTCCTTCAGTTTATTCTTGCCTTTTATTTTTTTCTGCTTAAGTGTATACTTTTTTCTTATGTACGTCCTTGCTTGGTCAATAGAAAAGCATGAAACCCATACCTTCAGATGGGGGTCTTTATCACTTCTCACCTGCTTTAGGGATATGATGACATCAACCTGGAGAATGTGTAATACAAGGGGTTTTTAAAAATCAAGTATATTATATTCTTTGGAGGTTATTATTATTATTATTATTATTGTTGTTATTAATATTATTATTATTTAAGCCACTTCTTGCAGTCAGCCCACAATGCTATATAAACAACACAGAAATACTTTAATGCAACACTTTCAAGAATGAGAATTAAATATTTACCATCAATGTATCATGGAACAACGGCATTAGGAGGTTGACCGGGAAGAGAAAAAATAGTGGATTAAAACCTGAGTTAGTTCAGCTTTCTTATTCTAACAATGTCACATTGCGTAGTCTGTCTCTGGAATCTGACTGTGGAATAAAATCACCACTATATAGAAGTATGCAGAATATAAGTCAGAACAGTGAATATCTGCAGATCTCCCTTTGGAACACTGAGCGGGTCAGCAGAGTGGATGAAAACACTTTTATTTCTATGTATCAACAGAGACGTGAGGGTTGATGTCAATGGCTTCCTTGTGAAGATAGAATCTGCATACATCTCTATCAATGGAATAAGATAAGACTGACCCTGGAAGATGCCATGTTGAAATTATTAGTACATCCCATAATTTCTTGCGGCCTGCTGGCACTTCCTGGAAGTTCATTCCCACTGCGGTGACTTGAACTCTGCGACTTTACTTTTACCTTCTTCTGACCTGCCCTCTCTGCTCGCTGACCAGCACACATTCTCTCTCTCTCTCTCTCTCTCTCTCTCTCTCTCTCTCTCTGCATTATGCACTGTCCTGCTGTTCAAAATGCTTCCTTGAAGTGTGCGACTTGAGAAATTTACAAGAAGAATCCGGTTTGGAGCAGTTTTTGCAAGACGAGACCAAGGAGGCACAGTTCCAATGAGTGCTCAAACTCTCAGAGATGATGTGGTCATAAAGCCCATCTGCAGCGCCATTTGTGAGTGATTAGCCATGACCAGTGCCTCCGAGTGGGATTCAGAATGCAGGGCAGTGGCACAACCCTGTGTTGAGCGCTAACAGGCCATTACTGACTCATTGTCTATTCATTTTAGATTGTTTCTATAGAGGATTTATAGAAACAATACCAAGGTGGCACAAGGTGGCCATCAGTGCTGTTTACAGACAATTTAGAGGAATAAACCTGCAGTTATACCCAGGCTGACTTCCCTTGTGGTCCTGGGGCATCATGTTCTAATCCTATTGTGACGTGATTGTTTCGCCATGAAGTGCTCCACAGAGGCCGGTAATTGGCGTACAGGTTCAAATTAGATTGCTGTGTGTTTAGGAAAGCGAGGGTCATTTCACATCAGCACCTCTCATTAAGAAGCAGGCAGCCAAGTTCTCCATTGCAGGGAACCTGCTGTATACATTATCTTTTATTATAAAGACAATGCATAGCTTATATACTCACCACACACACATACACACACACAAAGACACACACACACACACACACATACACACACACACTCACCCATCTTGTCTTCTATCATCATGAGGGGAAAGGGAGTGTGAAAATGCAAAACACATTTCTGAGAATGGAAATTAAATATTTACCAGCAATGTATCATGGAAACTGGCTTTGGGAGCTAAATGGGGGAGGGAAGAGGGCAAATAACAGATAAAAATAACCAACAATTTATTCTATTTTTCTCATACTGTTGTCATGGCCAGGTGGTACCTTGTCTCTGACTAAGATCTGGGCTAGCTACCCCTGTCAATACTGGTGACAGGGGTAACTTGAGTTGGGTCTTAGAATAAAACACACTCCAATCTTTCCTTCAAATCACTGACAACCAAAGGCACTTGTTAAAGAATCAGCTACACACAGTGCAAGGTATCTCTCTGGTCATTAAAAACCTAGAATAGTCATGCTTTCTATCTTATTAATTATAGATTTTTTTCTGGAGCCTTTGTCTATTAAGACAAGAAATGAGAGGGAAATTGGTGCCATCCAGAAGGTATGGTCCCCTCATAATGTATGTATGCATCTACATTCATGTAAGTAGGATGGAATCATAACCCCCTGGTGACTGCAACATGAGAAGATGCATTTGAATGGCCAGGGTAGGCGCAGGAGTAACGCCCACATAAAGGGGACTCCAGAGGGTGCGCTAAGCCTCCCATCATGTGAGAAGGTAGGAATATGTGTCATCCACAGACCATGAACTCAGCCCTTCTCAAAGACACTGAGTTGGTTGACATCTTTATCTTGGATTTCACACTTTCCAGAACCATGAAAACATAGCATCTGTTTTTCTCATCTTCGATCATAACTTTCTTTTTTATTGTAGATCATGTTGAGTAAGGAATAAGAAACATTTCTACAGAGAAGAAACTCTACAAAGAAGGTGAATTGCTTTCACATAAGTGAAAACTGGAAAAACATAGGCTGAGCATAAGACACACTTCCCACACAGCCAAATACAGCTCCTTTGTGTCAGTCCCAGAGGTTTGAGGACAGATCCCTGTGAGGAAGGCTTCACTCTCAAATAGTTTGAAAGTCTAATTACTCGGCCTTTAGAAAGCTACCATTAGGGTCTCAAGAGAGGTGATCAGGTTAAAAGATCATTTTGGTGGCTCTAATCTCAGCTGACTGTTGTCCTTACAGGAAGGGGAGATGAGAAGCAGAGGGTCAGGTTTGCACAGAGGGAAGGGTATGAAATGGATCTGGGGGGCACTTGGCAATCTGCACAGCATGGAAAGAACCATGGACAGGTCTCCCTGCAGAAGGAAGCTACTGTGCCTACCACTTTCCAGTCTCCAGAGTGGTGCGATCAGACTTTTCTGTTATTTCACAGGAAAGTAAATACAATAGGCTAATTTACATGTGGGACCCTAAATATCAAAGTCACAGAAGCAAAGGGGAGAATAGTGGTTACAAGAGGCAGGAAACTGAAGAGAAAATGGAAAGATGACCAAGGAATGCAGAGCTTGTTTATATATATATATATGTATATATATATATATATATATATATATATATATATATATAAAACAAAGAATGTGATATATATAGATAGATATATATATAGATAGATATCACATAGAATGGTATATATAGTCAATAATTATTGTCTTTAGTTAGTAGTAATGTATTATATATTTTAAGTTACCACAAATATTTTTTAAGGTTACTGCCACATATGTAAATGTGATAAGCATATTAATTACCTTGATATAACTGCTACACAACATAAAGCAAAACATCACCCAGTAACCAATACATGCAGGCCATTGTTGATTACAGGAATTAGAAACACAACAGATAAATACATTTGTTTCTGTTGTTTAAAATGCCCAGTTGGTGATGGGAGGCCTGGCCAGTTAGTGGAGTCCTATAGCTGTGCTCTCCAACTCTCGCCAGTAGATCCTTCACTGTCTCTCCCTGCCTTCGGGGTCCTTTCAGGAGGCTCCTTGCAATGAACCCCAGGGCTGCAGATGTTCTGCCTTTTGCACTGCAACCTGTGAATTTTTTTTTTAACTTTCTTGCTTTGGCACATCAAACAGACGTAATTACCCACTGGCAAATGCTCCTAGCCTAGTGTCTTCAGGGACTTGCTATGTTCAAAGCCTGCTGGGATAAAAGGACTTCCTCAGGTTCAGAAGCATAACCTAACTCCAGCCTTCTAGGAAGCTGTATGCAACCTTGTCCACAATGGCTACTGCTAACAACCAAAGAGTTTCTTCTAGTGTGTGCAGTCTCAGGACTTTCCGATGGCTTTAGGTAATGGTGATCCATTCTTCCCAAACAGAAGCAGGATAAATGAACCGTCTGTCCCCACCTGGGACAAAGTGTATTCTTGGAGGGGTCAATCCAGGATCCCCATGTGCTGTTGCTATACGTTCTGAATCTCTGGGAAAGATCCCTCCCACCCTCCCTACAGTTGCTTGCTTACTAATACATTCTGCACTCCAAGGTCAGGGAGGAGCAGTTCTGTTCTAGCCCATCCTGGAGCACTGACTGAAGGCCATTGTTCCTCTTGTCATTTGTTGCAGTGAGGAACAGTAGATTGGTGGAAAAGACAAAAAAATAAGGCTGTGTGACCTTGAGGCTACTGACTGTATCCTGCAGAAAATGAAGGGAACTGTATTAGCAAATCTGTAGACCTTGTCTCTGATAATTATATTCCCTGATAATTATATCTGAGGGTTCGGGCCTTTTGTAAACCCTGTGTTTTGCAGGAGAGGAGTCATTCACAAAGGGATCCTTTAGAAGCTTTGTCTGGTTCCATCAACAGTTTTCTCCAAGGTGAATGTCATCTAGCTCCCTCCGAGTCCCTTTTACAAGTAAAGAGAATGAACACTCTATATGCTTCATGAAACCTGAGCAGGCCAGTGGTTTAAGCGGATTCCTTTCACCACCAGAAAGCTCTGTTACGTAATGTTCTATTAGGCTGGGCAGAACTCCATCTGATGATACCCGATAGCTCACAGAAAGTTCATGCCAATAACTGAAGTGGAGGTGTCAGGGCTGCTGTGGGCACACACATGAAAAAGATGGGACAGCTGTCAATAGCCATGTTCGGTCCTGATCGTTGTTATTAAGAGAATAATAGCTATTGCCATCCACTCTTCATGCTGAGTTAGTTAAAAGCAACAGTGGTGGTTCACATGATTAAACCAAATGACAGTCCTCACTGAGAAACATGAACCAGATCCTAATAGGTAACTAAATGCTATGCATGTGTGTGTGTGCGTGCATGCGTGTGTGTGTGTGTGTGTGTGTGTGTGTGTTGTGTGTGTGTGTGTGTGTGTGTGTGTGACTAACTTGAAAAATTAAACGTGCTAGGCATCAGGGGTGTTAACAAACACTCAAAAGTCCCTTCTTTCTCCAAAGTCATAGGCCTACCATCAACTATCTTTGAAACTCTACAGTGTGGTAAGGTCGAGCCAAACGAATTCCCCTTCTGGCTGCGCTTTGAATCTTCTTAAAACCTAATTCAAAGTATTGTCATTCTTTTGTAGACACAAGTCTATAAACTCATTCTCCAGACACAAGATTTGAAACAAAACATGGGGACTTCTGAGACATGAAGGGCTCCTTAGTAATTAAGATAAAATAAGGATTCCCATACGGGCTCTCTATTACAGAGCTATGGAACAGCTCGATACTTCACTGCACCGGGCTGAAGCCCATTTGGGCCATCGAGTTGAAAACTGCTGTATTATTATTCTTTGATGTCTACAGCTGGGCAGCACAAAGCGGGTCTCTGAGCACTTACTCTCTATAAAGAAACTCCAAATGTTTGGCCTTTGGGCTGTAAATATTGTGTCACATTGATTTTTAACATATAAAGTGTATTTTCCTGAATGTCAAGTATTTTCAAAGTGCAGGCCCTCCCAAGAGCACAGAGTAGAAAGAATTAAAGATGCCTTAAAAGTGGGAGCTACAAGCCAGCAGTGAAGAAAGGCAAGGTAAGGGGAAATGGACGCGTGTGGTAGTTCAAGTATTGCACGCTTTTTCACTGCTCAGTTTAAAATGTTACAGGAAAGTCCATTTGTCACTGAAGGCAGTTAGCATCCACACTGCCTGTCTTCCTCCCCTCCAGCATCCGCTACGCCTTACTAGTCAGCGCCTTCATGAAATCTCTTCATGAGAAACTTATTTCTTGGCTTCCACCTGTCTTCAACTATTGTCTGCAACAGACAGATGTAAAAAATTATTCAGTACATAAATTCTGCCAATCTCTCTACTCCTTCCCCCAATTATACAAAGCAACTGCTGCCGCTCACACTGTGATGGAATTTTCATTTGACCTTGAAAGTTAAATAACTAGAAAAGAATTCTGAGTCGTTCATGTCTAGGAAGGCTGTGCGATTTTGCCTTCGTCTCCTGGATGTTGAACTCAGTTAGCTGTCAAGCAATGCTGGGACACGTTCCCGGTTTGATGCAAGCTGGGAGAAGGGTGCTTACTGCACTCAAAATGGTCACTGGATCACTCCAGCCTTTTATCATCGGCCTCCTGGGTGAAGCCCCAGTCAGACCATCAAGGAGCCCTGAGCCTCCAGATGCAAGTTGAGAGGGCTCTGGGGACAGACAAAGGCAGAGAAAGCTTTTCTCTCCCCCTGTCAATCAGACCCTTCCTTACCAGACAGATGCAGCCAAAGTTAGGAGGAACCCTGTACACTAAACACTCCTGCCTTGCATTTGCTGGTACGCAGAATTAACAGAAACAATTTGTCACTTATCCTTTGAAATGAGAAGGATCCAGTTGTCACTCTCAAATCTTTGATAGCCTGCATGGCTTTACACAACTTGTTTATTCTAAGTTTTTCATTTAAAGTATCTATGGAGGCCTTGGAAATTCAAAGAAACAAAGTTATGAAATGAGCATTGCTGAAGGAAGTGGAAGAGAAAAAGGTGGGGTTTTGTTTGTTTGGTTGGTTTTGGTTTGCTTATTTGTTTTGTTGTTTTTGGTTTGTGATTTTGAGACAGGGATTCCTCTGTATAACCACCCTGGCTGCCCTGCAACTCATTCTGTCTGTATGAGCAAGTATGTGGACTCACTTTGTTAAAAAAAGGTATAAACGCTTAGTCACCTCATTCAGGCTGCTGGCTTCTGCACAGCTCTGAGATCTATGACTCCATGTTTGCCCCAAGTTTTTATCCTCACTCCTTATCTCCTGCGATTTTTCCTGATCATCCCTAAATAATAGGGGAAATACAGTGATGTGTGTCCTTAAATAATTGATTTAGTAACTTATGTACCTGTACTTAAATCTGTATCTATGCATGTCTCAGAGCATGTCTTTAATGTCACTAATAAGATGGAAGTTGGCCATTATTCAATTCTATGTAAGATATAAAGGCAGCATTTTCTGATTCAGCTCAGTATAAACCATCCAGTATTAATTGACTTGCCCACATCTCCTCAGATAAATGCCAAGGTGGCTCATAAAAGGAAAAGGAAAAGCAATTAGCATCTGCCAAGGATACAGGAAACACACTTCAACTATTACCGTGAAGCAAAAGATGTATAACACGTGGCCCATCATTTCTCTGGTCTTAAATTTCTTTAAATAAACATAATTAGGCTGCTAGAACTTTAGGCCTCTCTGCCATTTTATCTTATTTTTAAAGATGTACTCATAATCTGTGCGCTGTTGTTGTTGTTGCTGTTGTTGTTGTTGTTGTTGTGTGTGTGTGTGTGTGTGTGTGTGATTTTGGGCATATGCATATCATGGGAATGTATATGAAGGGAACAAGACAATTTTCAGAAGTCAGTTACTTCCTTCCAACCCAATTGGGTTCTAGGGATCAAACTCAGGTCATCAGAGAGACACTTTTACCCACTGAGCCAGCTGACCAGCTCCTGCTCCAATATTTAAAATAAGCCCAGCATCTTTTCTTCTGAGCTTCTAAGTCCCCCCTCTCCTAACTGGATGAAGCTGAGAAGGAAAAAATAAGCAATAAAACTACAGTTTAAGCTGGAACAAGGCACACGTGTTTGTCGTTTACGTCGTAGTAAGAAGGACTCGGAAGCCAAATGGTGATAAAATAGGTGATAAAATAAAATTGTGTCTTCTGTGTATTTGAAAAAAAAATGAAAGGCAGAATTACCAGCCTGGCATGGCTGCATTATGAAAACAACTATTTGCTGAGGTTAGTAATGAAATCCTTATGAGGAGAAAGCATACTGATAAAGTTTTATGCCACTGTGAATTACTTCTCCAATACAATAATTATTGACAATCTCTACATACTGACAGCTGAGTGATTAAAACTCAACCAAAAGTATTTTACATTGTGTGTGTGTGTGTGTGTGTGTGTGTGTGTAGGGGCTGTCCAATGACAAGTTGTGGCTCAATCCCAGGTCTCTGTTCTTGGCAGCAAGCACAGATCAACAACACATACCAGCTTCCTCATTCTGCTGTAATTCATAATCCTGATCAGTTGTCTGATGACAATATAGTCTGTGCAGTTTAATCTTAGATTTCCTTCACTTGATTGTATTGAGGAAAATATTTTTCATGTATTATTTTCCTGTATCTTAATTTCAACGTTAATATTGAAAGGCAATATTTATTCCTGTAATAATTCCCCTAGCTTTGTGCCAGGTGTCGTCTAGGCCACTGTAGCTGCTTCTTTATCCAGAGCAAGAGGGAAAAAAAAAACCTGTTTTTTTTTCCTTTCTGCCAACCGATATTCCACTGTTCGAAAATAGATAATCAACATAACAAAACCCTGAGCTGATGAGATCTATTTAAAAGCGCAGAAGTACCTATGTTGGACTATTTTTCCATAGATATAAGTTCAGACTCGGCTATGAATAATGCATCTTGCTTCCACAAAGCATCCAGATACTGATATAATTAGACTCATTTCTGAGGTCTTTCTATAGTTCGTGCATCAAACACAAGCCCTTCGGGCAGCTGTGGTTGGGTCTACAGGCATGGGAGGTTGGGGGAACGAGCACAGTCGTGCTAACACTGCCCTCCCTGCCTCGCAGATGCAGGATGACAGCAACGGCCCGAGGCATTCTAATTACAAAGTATTTAGTAGGCTCGATCCAGCACACACCTGCCAGAAATTCGAGAGGAGAGATACTGCACCAGGATTTTCATCTTCCACGAGAAGCCAGCTGGAAGCCAAGTTGCGAAGATGCTGGCTCGGGCATAAAGAGCTGCACACGGTCCCTGAGTGGCAGGAAGTCCCTGGAATTCTCCTCTGAGAAGGGTGGGCATAGTTCCATCAGGAGCAGCCTCTCAGGCCGCAAGGTCCAGCCTCGGACCTTAGAGATATCAGCGGGCTTCTGCTACAGGTGGAAGCAGAAGTCGGCATTTTCAATTCCTTTGACTGTGCAACTCGCATGGACCTGCAGAGGAAGGGGTTTCAAACCACGGCGGGGCGCGTGTTCCCTTCCAAAAGTGATAATGTTCTCTGAGAGTTATACTCTATCACCGGAGTGCAGTCAATGGGTGGTTCTGAAATTAAATGACAGGTACATGCTCTGCCAGTGGCTCCTCAGACTTACAAATTAACAAATTAAGTGATAAATATTAAAATAAAAACGTGTCTACTAGCCCAGTGGTAAAGCATGTATGGACAACACAATGGGTTTAATCCACAATACTACAAAATAATGTAAATTTACTAATGAGTTAGAGAGCTGATTATGACCACAAAAAATGTGTAAATATTTTCTTAGGAAGATAAAAAAATTTAGAGCACATATCCACTGTTGCTGCTCCTATTTTTTCTGATCAAATTTTTTACTCGCAAACACTTTATATTTTTAGTACAATGATGTATTAAGGTGTTGCCTAATAAAAAGTCCCAGAAAACAAGAAAAAATTCATAAAAATGAATCTGCTTCCAGACAGTAAGAAGCAAACTGAGAAAAAAACGTCAAATACATTTGCTTATTGCACATACCTGCTGTGTTAATCTGATAATAATAAGAGATATAAATAATTAAGTGCTGCCTCGTATGCCACTGTGTAGGTAGAAATTAGAAACTCATTTTGCACATGATCAGGTTAATGAAACAGAGCCATATAAAATCAAAAATAAATAAAGTTAGGGATCAGAGAGGGCCTGAAATATTATCAAGCCCTTGCTCCTGCCTTTTAGCAACATCTTTCCTTAAACACCCAAGCAGCTTTGAATCTATTCCATGTTAAAGATACTCACTGAAGGAGACTGCAGAATTCTGCCTCAGGAAAACAAAATCCAGCATTTAAAACTCTCAGATCTTGAAAACATACATTTTCATTCCGTTCGATTGTAATCCATTGTGCTTGTGGTTTTCCATCTCTAGTCACCTTCTGAGCGGGTCTGTGGTGGGTTCATACCTTCACCATCAGAACAGACACAGCCTTTCCTCATTCCTCATGTAAACGTTCTAGTGCTGCCAAGCACACATATCCTCATGTCTTAAATTTTATCCAACATAAACTGTTCAAACTTTAAGTTCATAAAGTTTCCATCATCCCTCAAAGCAAGTTTCGTTAAGGAATCCAGAAACTCAACCTCTAACTTCAGAAATATTAAGACAAAACTGCATGGAATTTCTTTCAGACGCAGAAAACCCTCCTGGAGACCAGTCTGCAGCCATACACGACTACATTTCTGCATTTGAGCAGCAGAAGAATTTCTGTCACCATGGACAGCACCCCAGACCCTGGGACTTTATTAAGGGGATGATCCATTCCCATTTTATGCAAGGCAGTATGTTTCAGGTATGTGTGTGCGAGTCATTATTGGAAACTTACACAGTAGAAAATTTCAGTGTAGAATACCTCAGTCCTCACGTTCTGATTCAGAGTCTATGAGCCAGAACCATGAATCTATCTTGGTAACCAGTTTCTATGTACAGCTCCATGCCCAGCAAATATGAGGCATACACTTTTGAAACCACACTGTAAAGAGGGAGTTGAGCCCACACTGAGTTGTCAAGAAACAGGATTTGACCTAAGCTAATGTAGAATCAATAGAAATTCCAAAGATCTGCTCAAGGAAGTGAAAGGCTTCCTGGAATCTTCTCAAAGGGTCTCCTAAGCTCATTTACATTTCCTTGTTCACCTGTTCATCTAAGTAGTTACTTAGGCTCAACAAAGTCAGAGTAGAAATTAGTTAGGGTGTAGACTATGAAGGGTCCAGAGTAGTAAAAAGGGAAAAACAGAGGATATGCCTGCATATCGAAATGAATCAGAACTCATTCATCTATCTAGTTATAATGGGCTGGGTAATGTAGAAACACTTTAAAAGGTGTCCAGTCATTCAACAGGGGGATCAGGCCATTGTGTGGGACATGAGATACATGATGTATCTTGGACACCGAAGAAAATGTCAAAGAAAATGGACTCCATTGAGAATTTTTAAGTTCATGAGGAAGATCAGAGCTGGAGATGTAACTTTGGGCATCATCAATATATAAGTTAAATTTAAATCAAAGAAAATGAGTAAAACCATCACAGAAGTGGTTATGGATGCATGCTGGATAATCTCTGTGCTTGGTGGCCTGAGAGGAGTGAAGGAACCAGACACAAAGGTTACTGTGATGGATGTCCACAAGTCTGTTCATTACATTCTGCAGCTTAAAGAATCATTTCAAGATAAAATTTAATTTCACACACTCCCACTTGGGAATGTCTCTCAAACTAAAGTCATTAGGAAAGCATCCTTTTAACTTATCTATTACATTCAAGGGGTGTAAGGGGGACACTTTACTTGCACACCCAGTCACTTTTCTACACACTACTGCTTTCAAATCATTCCCTCAATGAGTTCCTCCTTCCTGGGCTGGCTGCCTCCCATTGCGTTCCCTCTTCCCTTGTGATCTCTTCGGAGATTATCCTGACTCAGTTTCTCTCTCCACCTTCTCCCAGCACCACACAACTGTCTGCCACAGACATTAATGTTCAGTAAGCCTTTAAAGATTGTCCTGACAAGTTTTATGTCAACTTGACATGTGCCAGAGTCATTTTTCAAAGGGGGGAACTACATTGAGAAAAGGCAGTCACCAGACTGGCCTGTGGACAAGCCTGTGGTGCATTTTCTTGGTTGATGGATGTGGAAGGACCTACTCGCTGAGGTGGTGCTGTCCACGGGTTGGTGATCCTGAATACCGTAGTAATGCAGACTGGACAGGCTATGGGAAGCAAGCCAGTATGAGTACCCATGGCCACTACATCAGTTCTTTGTCTCAATGTTTCTGCACACATACACACAAGGATAATGGATTATAGTCTGTAGGATGAAATAAATCTTTTTCTCCTAATGTTGCTCTTGATTATGGTGTTTTACCACAGCAATAGAAGCCCGAACAGAGACGATGATAAAGGTAAAGGATAAAGGTAAAATTAAGGTTTGGACTGATAACACATCCCCCAAGTTACTCAGAAAGATGTATGCAAATAGCCAGAAGTACCTCATACTTCATGGAAAAGGTTTACCTAATGTTAGAGAAAAATTCCCACTTCAATTACATAACTGAATCAGGGCTTCAGACATGTATACGTATGTTTGCAATGGAGAAAGAATACAGGAACACACCTGGAGAGACCAGTTTACCCCCACAGACTTGCACAGGCAGATGATTCCAATCTATGGTGTTGAAAAAAATACGTCCCAGGAACTGGACTTACAACAAGAAAAAGTCATTTGTTGTGTGTGGTGGTACAGGGAGAGGCGGGGAGGTACATGGAGACATGACTCTGAATTTCAGGCCAGGCTGCATAGTAAGACCCTGTCTCTTAAGAAATAAAACTTAAAATAAAAGCAAGAAGAGGGCATAAGGAGGAAGCAGAGGAGAAAGAAGAGGGGAAGAAGACTAGGAGAGGCAAGGGGGAAGAAGAGAAGGAACAGGAAGAGAAGGAGAAGAGAAGGAGGAGAGGTAGGGAAAGGAAGGGGAGTAGATGAGGGAGGAAGAGGAGGAAAAGGAGGAAGAAGAGGAGGGAGGGGGAGGAAGGGGAGTAAATGGGGAAAGAGGGGGAGAAGATGGGGAGGAGGAAGGGGAGTAGATGGAGGAGGAGATGAAAGAGGAGGAAGAAGAGGGGGAAGAGGAGGAGAAAGAGGAGAGGGAGAAGGAGGGGAAAGGAGGAGAGGGGGAGTAGATAGAAGAGGAGAGGGAGTAGATGGAGGAGAAGGTGGAGGAGGAGGAGGAGGAGGAGGAGGAGGAGGAGGAGGAGGAGGAGGAGGAGGAGGAGGAGGAAAGGTCAGTTTTGGAGGATTCTATTCCTATAGAGCAAAGAAACCTACTCCACTGCTGGCAGAAATAGCTGCCTGGAGACCCCGGGCTCGGCAAGTAAGCCAGCAGCGTGCTTGTTTTCTCTCTGTTGTGGAAGTCAGCCTTGCATTGCTTTCTGACCTGGATAAAACAATTGGTTTAGCCTCTGCACAGCTACCTCGTGGGTAAAAATTTTCTGATTTAGCATTTCCAGATCAGATCAGCCTGAGATGGAAGAAACCCTGACACTCTAACCAAGTGCATGTTACAAAAGTCACGTCACATTTGTGTTTGATCTAAAAATGTTACTGAGATCATCAATCACCAGCATCTTTGTAAAACAAACAAACAAAAAAACTGTTTTGGTTTTTTCTGTTTTTGACTGTGAAATATTAAAAAGGTAAGTAACGTGAAATTTTTAGGTGCATATGTGGCAAAGTGAATCCACATACTGAAAATCTAGATGGAAAATTTAGCTTTCTTCATCAGACAGGGGGCCTCACCAATGGAGAGAGCTTCCAGACACAAATATTATATACACAATAATCTAAAATGAACAATACTGTACACAGTTACCTTTCATGGGTTATCATAGGTACCTTTGCTTATACATGCCATTCATACATTTCAATTCCAAATGGCTTCTAAAAGCTACAAACCTGCATACTGTCCCGACAGGCACCCTAGGTGGCCATGCCCTGACAGGCAGCCTAGGGTGGTCATGCTTGGGAACCAGTTACAGCTCCAAATCTTGGTATCAACGGCCCTATGCCACCTGCACGTATTACCTTTGTCCCCACACAGTTTTCCCCCAGCTTGCAGGAAGGATGCGGGAGCAACTGGACGAGAGCTTCCTGCTTCACACGCAACTTGCCTCGTCCCAACATGGAAGCCTGTGACCCAGCTTAGCCCCGCCCTCTGGAAGCAGACTACAGGGCCTATCAATGCATCCCAAATGTTCACTGGCTCTGAGGTCCCATTCCGCCCTCCTCAAGCTGAAGATGCCTTCATCCTTTCGTGAACCACAGAGGCCACACCTAAGGGAGCTGAAGAAAAGTAGAACTTGCAGGAAGGAGGAAGATTAAAATTGAAGCCAGGCAAGCAGCAAGCAGCACACATGGAAGTTGGCCGCGATCATTGATCTTGTAGCCATAAAAACATGAAATAGTGGTAAGAAGCGTATTCACAAATTTCACTCTATACAGTACATGTGTGTGTGTGTGTGTGTGTGTGTGAGAGAGAGAGAGAGAGAGAGAGAGAGAGAAAGAGAGAGTGTGTGTTTGTGTGTGTGTGTGAGAGAGAGAGAGGGAGTGTGTGTGTGTGTTTGTGTGTGTGTGTGTGTGTGTGTGTGTGTGTAGATCAAAGGACAACTTTGCAGATTCTGCTCTCTCCACCTACCCTTATGTAGGTCCACGGGTTGAATTTAGCTCTCTGAGCCTGCATTTACATACTACGCCATCTCACTGGCCCAGAGAATACATTAAAGTCATGCTAACAATTGGCTTCTCAATACTTACTAATTTAGGATATTTAATCACTAAAACAACACTTTATCCATTATTCTAATTGGTTGTGTTACTGCTCACTTCCATTTTCGGTGGGTTTTTCCTCTTGTTGGACTTTGAAACTGTCTTATGCTTCCATGGGGAGCCCCTGTGGTACCCAGTCTGTTACTGTGCATCCGGCACAGCAAAACCAATTTGATTGACTGTTCAGCTATAGCCAACTGGCTGCTCACTCCTTGGCCTTCTGGCTAAGAGCAAGCCCAGCATCAGCCCAGCCAGCATGACATCTTCTATCCGGGGAGTCTTCCCTGTCCTGGCAGGGGGACAAACCCTACAGGCTAATTGCTAAGCATGTGGGTTTTAATTAATAATGCCTATGATTAACACCGAACAATTTTTATCTGAAGCTATTATGTGTACAGAAAATATAAATGTCTCAAAACATGGTAGATTTTAGGGAACAGAAGGATTATGCATGTCTTACGACTGAACACATGCACACCGGATCACAAGAATTGGGTTTTCTCTGGTATACTGAGTAAAATTTATAGGATGCTAGGATGATCTAAAATGATTTTCATCACGAAGTCTTGTAAAAAGCAATGAGTCTTGCCGGCTAATGAGGCTTAAAAGAGTAAGTCCCACCCCATCCACATCTGGCAATGTTCCCTTACAACAGCTATAGTTTTTAGAACTCTAGATAACTGCGATGGAAATATATAATTACAGCTTTATCCCCCCTTGGTGGGTGCAGTCACAGGAGAGTGGCAGTTGCTCAATTGTCTGCTATTGACCTAATGTGCTCGCGCCGGCTCAGAGAGCACGACACGTGTAGCTTTTGCTGACTCAGATGAAAAATCCATTAAAATTAAGAATTTGTACATGCTCCAATGAATGAAGTGGTTTATATTCTCCACCAGGTGTTCCCATTTTGCCATTAATCTCTGAGAAGATAATTAAGTAATCTGGCTTGGTATTGCAATTCAGTTCTTCACAAACAAAACCCGAATGAGGCAGGACTGTAGTGTCAACTATGTCATGGCATAATTCTCAGTGTACAAACACCAGGAGGGTCGCTCACAACCACCAACAACTGCACAACCTAATGTATGCAATCACGCCTTAAGTATCCATAGATGATATTTTCAAATTTCTAGGTCATTTCCTAGTAACGGTCTCATTTCTCTGCTCCAACAACTTACAGGTAATAAGATTTAGTAGCTAGACCCCCCTCCACGTCCACCACCCCAGAAAAAGGACATTAAAATGAAGTTATCATTATCATATAGCTTTAACTTGGCTTCTTCATGGAAATTTGTATTTCCTTAAGTTAAGTGACAATGCTTCACATAGTTGCATAAAAATGAAGACATGCCGTTCCTTGGCATAGTTGAGGGAAAGGCTCTTACTGTGTGAGCACAGCCAGAAGCATCTCAAAGAGTCGAACTGAACCAGGCAGGAGAAGGGAGCAAGCGGAGGTGAGAGAGGGGGAGGAGAGGGGGCAGAAGGCAAGGGAGGAGCGGGTACCAAGAGGCCACAGGACTATGTGGACTGAGAGATCAAGAGGACCAAAATCCTGAGTTATAAAGGAATCAGAAGCTGAGAAGCCCCGGGGCTGGCGACTTTTAGGCTAGTGGGTGGGGTGAGAAGTGCTAGGAGCAGCCCAGGTACTGAGGGATGCTGGGAAAACTGGCCAGCGGCTGGTTTGATAAGTTAATAGGCACCTCAGCCATTGTTGGAGAAGGCAGCTCTATGGGAGCTAACCCCTTAAAAGGAGCAGGACCAATACAGCTAATCAAAAACAAAATGAGCCTCAATATGATCCTGAAGACTTTTCAAAGTGAAGTTATCCCAGATTTGAAGAGAGGTTAGTAACATGCCACCAACAGTGTCGCCTCCAGTCTTAACGGACTCATTTATTCTACATGAGTCATTTCATTTGTCCCCCATATCAACTCTAGTATAAATGTAATGTCATCACCATCTGATACGTGGCTCTCCCACAGAGGGACTGTGTTGATCTCTTGTGATTTGCAGTTATCCTTAATATTAAACCCCTTCCTGCAGTCTTTGCTATCTAATGAGTTTATCAAACTACAAATATATTACAGGTAAAACCTTTAAAGTATCGGAGACAAGTATGACACTCTATAGAGCTCGACAATGGAAACACATACAGGCACAAGGAATGCAGTTTGCAAGAATAGGGTTTTTAGATCTTAGTACTTAAGTCAGGGAGACTGTAGCAACAACTCTGACATCTTTCTCTAACCTGGCGCATGATCGTTGTTACATAAGGAGAACCATATTTCTTCCCTGACTTAGGCAGAATGCGGACTTTGAGATTAAAATAATCACATAAATTAAATGTGAACATGTAAAATTATAACTGTGAAGAAAAAATGGTGATTAGGATAACATTAAGAAATACACAATAGCAAGGAAGAATTACATAATAGCACAGAGACTCCTTACCTAATTTAAGGTATAGAATAACTCTTAAAATCTGACCTAAAAAAGGAATGGGACAATAACTTTAATTAGTAAAAAGTAAAACAGAAAACTAGGTATAATGGTATATGCCTGTAAATCTATCTGGAGGAAGGCTGAGTTCAAAGGATTGGGGCTCAAGGTCATTTCAGGTTAGCCTGTGTTGTGTGAGACTGTCTTAAAACAGAACAAAGTAAAACAAAGAGGAAGAATTAAGATAAAAGCTCCACAGCCAAAGTAATAGAAGTAACGTGTGCATAGAAAAATAAACAAAATGACATCAAGTGAATACAATGTAGAAAAGGTCTCTCTAATTATAAGAGAGAACGCCATTTCTTTTTCTTTTTTTAAATATTTTCATTTTCTATATTCTTTGTTTATATTCCAAATGATTTCCCCTTTCCCGGATCCCCCCTCCCCATATGTCCCATAAACCTTCTTCTCTCCAGCCATTCTCCAATCACCTCCCTCCTTTTTCTCTGTTCTTATATTCCCCTCCAATGCTAGATCAATCCTTTCCAGGATCAGGACCCTCTCCATACTTCTTCATGGGAGTCATTTGTTATGCGATTTGTGTCTTGGGTATTCAGGGTTTCTGGGCTAATTAATATCCACTTATCAGAGATTGCATTCCATGTGTATTCTTTTGTGATTGGGTTACCTCGCTTAGGATGATATTTTCCAGATCAAACCATTTGCCTAAAAATTTTGTGAATTCATTGTTTCTAATTGCTGAGTAGTATTCCATTGTGTAAATATACCACATTTTCTGTATCCATTCCTCCTTTGAGGGGCATCTGGGTTCTTTCCAGCTTCTGGCTATTATAAATAAGGCTGCTATGAACATAATGGAGCATGTATCTTTATTGCATGCTGGGGAATCCTTTGGGTATATGCCCAGGAGGGGTATAGCAGGGTCCTCCGGAAGTGTCATGTCCAGTTTTCTGAGGAACTGCCAGACTGATTTCCAAAGTGGTTGTACCATTTTACAGCCCCACCAGCAGTGGAGGAGTGTTCCTCTTTCTCCACATCCTCACTAACACCTATTGTCTCCTGAGTTTTTAACCTTAGCCATTCTGACTGGTGTAAGGTGAAATCTCAGGGTTGTTTTGATTTGCATTTCCCTAATGACTAATGATGTTGAGCACTTCTTAAGGTGCCTCTTGGCCATCTGAATTTCTTCAGGTGAAAATTCTTTGTTTAGATCTGTATCCCATTTTTTAATAGGGTTATTTGGTTCCCTGGGGTCTAACTTCTTGAGTTCTTTGTATATATTGGATATTTGCCCTCTATCAGATGTAGGGTTGGTGAATATCCTTTCCCAATTTGATGGTTGCCGAAAAAAGCCATTTCTGCCACGTCTCCACACAAAAATACTAATTAATTAAAATAGTGTGTTACATTTGTCAATTGTTTAATAAGCAGTACACAAACTCAGTTTTCAAACTTTCATATACACAGACACACACATGTGGACATTGTCCAAGGATGCCATCCCCTCCCCCACACCCCACCCTGCCTGCCCCTCCTCCCGTGGTCCCTTTGTCCTCCCTCACAGATTTCCTTCTGTTGTCATGTCATACAAGTGTGTGGGTATGTACGAATGTGTGATCTCATGTACATATTATATGTGTATATATATATATATATATATATATATATATATATATATATGATGTGTGATCTTATCGGCATAGGGATCTGGAATGACAAATGACAGAAAATGTATAGTATTTGTTTGTTTGCAGTCTCTGAGTGTGTAAAAGGGTTCTCTTTTGTCTGTAGTTTTGCCATAATTTGTTGTTGTTTGTCTTAGTAATGTTTTGCATTCTGGATGGAGGAAAATGGAATTGCAATGTAGCTTTTAATCTTTTTTTTCTCAGATGCTTAATGAAATTGAACATTTTTTTCCATGTGTCTCTGGGTATTTTTATGTCTTATGTTGAGAGTTGTTTATTCAGGTCATTAGTCCATTAATGAATTGAATGATTTCACGATGCGTATTTTTTAAGCATTATTTTTTAATGATGTGTGTATGTGTGTCGGGACTGGTTATATGTTCATGTGAGTACACATGCTCTTAGAGCTCACAATAGGGAGCTGGAGCTCCTGAATGGGAGTTTTAGGCAGCCATGTGCTGCCCACCGTGAGTGCTCAGAACATGCTTCACTCCTCTATGAGAGAAGTGTGCACGACAACCGCGAGCCATCTCTTCAGTCCTCTTCCTCTTAAGATTGGATTGTAGTGTTTTTAACATTCTTTGTATACTATAGATATTAGTCCTCTGTTTGACATACAGCTTGCAAAGATTTTTCTCCCATTTTCTGAGCTGTCTCTTGATTGTTTCTTTTGTTTTACAGATTTTTTTTTTTTTTGCATTCACAACAGATCACATTTGTTGGTGGTTGGTCTGAAATCCTGATTAAGTAGAATTCTATCAAGAAAGTTCTTGTCTATGCTTGTAGCTTAGAGTGTCTTTCCCTGCTGTTCCTCCAGTACTTACAGAGGTTTTGGTCTTACAGGTATGCCTGTGATCCATGAGGAGGTGGTTTAGTGCAGAGTGAGATAGACTGAATCTAGTTTCATTCTATGACATTTTGATATTCAGTTTTCCCAGCGCCATTTGCTGAAGAGTGCTGTTTTCCTTCATGTATATTTTTAGCATCTTTAGAGGAAAACTTAAAGCTGCATGGATTTGACATCCTAGGCCTCCCATTCTGGTCTCCCCCTCCTCGGAGACAGGGTTTAAGCTCTATTTTTCACAAGGCTCTTCAACCTTCATCAAACATAATATTAAATTTAGTAATTTTGCACTAGAACAATTTTAAAATTCTACACAGATATTAATACAAACTTCTGAAGTTTGTACTCTGAGCCTCTAAGTTCTAGCGCAGTGAGACTGCATGTTTCTGGTGTGTTGGATAGGTAGGGCTCATGGGAGATCTTAGGTAACTTGAGGCGTGTCCTTGAGGGGGATTGTGGGAAATCAGCTCTTTCCTGTTTCTCTTTCGATTCCTAGCCACGGGATTAAGTTTCACTTTACCACATCTTACCTATTATTACCATCTGACTCTTTCACTAAAGCCTAAAACTAGGGGTCCTTCCAAGCATGGACTAGAACCTCCAGACTGTCAACCTGGATGTAAACAAACAAACCACAAGGGGACAACCCCCAAGAAACAAATCTCCTTTTCTCCTCATAAGTTAATTATTTCAGGCATTCTTATAATTATAGAAAAATGATACACATAAACAAAATACCCACCACTAAAATTAATCCCATGAGACCTCTTGAAAATGATCTGTTCAGATACTTGAACCTTCCAAGAAATTTCACTGGTCTGTTATCATGGTGACCTTTAACAGATATCTCTCTAGAAATATGAGTTAGTATTGAGCAACAAAACTGAACATTTAATGGAGCCTTTTGATTTCATCTGCCAAATGGTGATATCCATCACCTTCCTGGGTGCCTCCAAGTTTTGGTGTTCATAAACACAAAATGTCATTTGTGATTTCAGCTAAATAATTCATTTCTTAAGTTATAAACTTTACATATACTTTAATAACCTTCATTTTTAAAGTGAGACTATTAAAAAGCTAAAGAGAAGTACTTTTAAATTCCTTTAATTCATAGTGAGCACATAGAGAAACCCTATGGCCCTAGAACACAAATACTTTGACAAAAATACTAACTCAATCCTCATAACACTTCATGGTCTGGAGTCAAGTAGCTAAAACTCAGTTTCTTCAGCTACATTAAAAATTATAGTGGGGAAAGAGAGGAAATAAAGGATAAATTTCATTACATTTCAAAACTATAGTATCTATTCTGTGTAAGTTTGATTGAGGTAGACATTCAATAACAGTAATTTATTAAAGAAACAGGTGAAAGTGGAATATGATTTATATGCTATAGTGGATTAAATTGTACTTTTCGAAGAGATATGATCAAATATGTTCAAACCTAATTCCCAGTGCCCATGAATATGAATTTATTTGAAAACAAGGTCATTTTAGGTATAATCAAATCAACATGGACTTGTTTTACACTCAAATTGTCCTAGAATCTAATCACTGGTGTTCTTAGAAGAAAAGGAAGGAACACAGGCACAGGCACACACATGTGCACGCGCGCGTGCAAACACACACACACACACCATGGGGAGAGACAGAGAGAGAGAGAGAGAGAGAGAGAGAGAGAGAGAGAGAGAGAAATTGGAGTGATATATCAATAAAATGAAGAAAGAAGTACATTTGTGTTTCTGGAGAAACCAGAAAATAAGAATCAAGAATAGAATAGATCCTTCCCTAGAACACTGGGGCAGCACAGCATTCCTGATTTTGAGCTTCTAGTCATCTAGAGCTTAAAGAAAAATTCTTATTTTTTAAAGCCACTGTTCCAGTAACATCAAGCAACAAATGCAGTAGGTGACTCACGTTATCCATGCAAGCGTTAGTGTCTCATTAAGATTATACAATGACAATGTTGGCTAACAGATTGTGTCAATTAGAAATTCTCTTTGAAGGGTACTTAGCATAGCATCATGGTGGACAGGTGCCCTGGGATGAGGCCAGTTGCAATAAAATAGAAAGTAAATCCTTCTGAATTTGGAGTAGCCCAAGCAAATTTCAAAGATTGGATGTTGAACTGTGCCTCTCCTCAGCTCTGTTCTTCACCTTTGTACAGTTGTTTGCACACATCCTGAGCACTTCCTGGGAGTCAGAGGATACATTCTGGCCTTCTAGGAATTGCTCCTGTCTTTAAAATCAAGAGCGAAAGAATCCCAGCAACAAAAATCCTACATCACAAATGATGCTAATTGACTGATATTCATCAGTGGTAGGAAAGGAGAGAGGAAACTTAGTAGATTCAGTAGATTCAGTTTCACTTATTTTAGTAGTTTTTTTTCCTTTTTACTAAAATAAACATGGAATATTCTATTCTTTCCTTGTCTAGTTAAGTTTCTGCTTTTCCGTCTTTTTCTAGCGTGCTCAAGCTCCATTGAAAACCAAGACAAAAATAAAACCTCCAGATATTTTATATAAGTTTGGTTATTTGTTTGTTTGTTTGTTTCTCCCCTCATTTTCTCCCTTTCAGTCCTTTAAGAGGAAATCTTCTGAAGGACATGTTAAGCCCCAGACCAATTAAGTGCGCTGCTGAGCTTGGCAGCAACAGTTTCAGACTTTGGGAAAATGTTAATACCAGCACTAAAATTTATTCAGTTAATTGCTCTAATAATCAATAAGTAATTTTCATTCTAAACTAGGTTCTTTATGTGACTTAAATAAACCAACCAAAGATCATTTACATCTCAATAACAATTCCTAATAATGTCACATCATTAAATTCCACCCTGGTTCTCAATAATGTTGGTTACTGACCAATAAAGGGACTTATTACCTTGGTCAGGTCCTCAGGGGCATCGAGGGAAGCAGAGGATGAAGGGTTTTTCCATGCGGCACCAAGGTGCCTGTCAGCCATTCTTCTCTGGGGACTTTTGCTGCTGTGGTCTGTTTGCAGAATGGCTTCCCCTCCGTCCCCTCCCTCCCCTTCTCTCCTTTACTCTTTTCCTTTATTATTTCCTTCTTGCCCCTTTCTCCTTTTCATCTACCCTCTTCCCCCCTTCCCTCTTCCCCACACGCCTGCTTTTTAAGTAGAATAGTTTTAATCTGGATTGGCAAAGACTTATAAGTGGAAAAATTTTTGCATGTTTATCATCGAAAATAGTTAGTAGAAAAAGCAAAATACTTGAAGAAAACTTCAACACCAAGGATTTGGGTCTCTTACGCTGAAGAACTAAAGTAGGAAGGGATGTAAGATTATCTCTGGAATGCCCTGGGCAAGCACTGCTTCTACAAGAAATATACAATCCTTGGATTATGATGTTGATTATTTATATCTACCAAATTAAATCTCTTGCCTCTTTAAGTCATGTTATCTATGTGGTTTCAGGAAGATACAATCCACTATGTACCAATGAAAAATGATTCTACGACTAAAATGTGTATAATTTAAGAAACAAAAATCATTAGTATTTTAGAATACATCTTTTAACACTGCTTTTGTGATACCAACACACTGGCTGATGATATTGAAATTTTCATGTTAATTAAACAACCTTAGCCACTTGGTAAATTTCAGATATGTACACTTTGTAATTACCCCCATTATTGAAATAGCTGGCTTGATTTATCCATGCCATAGTAACATTGTAGCTTCTGTTATTTTTGTCTTTAGAAAAACAGAGGTCCCAGCGTGGGAATATAAAACTATTACTGTAAATTAAATATTAAAGCTAACTTATTCTTGCATAAGAATGCTGTCAAATAATGGTGATAACTGTTGCTAAGATAGAAAGTATTTTTTGGCTTTTTTTTTGGAGCACAAATTAAAATCCAATTTCTGTTCTTTTGGTAAATTGTGTGTAGTTAGGGTGTATGGTTTTACTGATGGCAGTAGCTTATGGGGAGCCTATTACGGTCTTAGTTTAGCGATTAAGAAATACAACATTTGTTGAAGGGCTAGGCCTTTTAGTCTAGAATGGATTATCACTTGATCCTTCCTTAAGCATTTTTATACAGGAGTGCATTATCCTTGGGGCCACCCCGGGCTCCATGCCTCATTAGCTTGGGTGTTAGATAAATCAAAGGCAGCCTCGGAGACAAAGATAAGCAAACTGCAGGCCAGCGAGATGATGATGTATGGATCCAGGAGGCTAATAGCAAAGTATTGACAGGAAAGTGGTGTGCTTATCCTGCAATCGCTGCATATTGCAATGAGAGCTCCCCGAAGCAGATGGGATTCACTTCAGGGAACGCGGGGCAGCAAGACTGCTAGGCAGAAATGGATCCTCGTGCTTTAAATTCTAACAAGAGCTTGGTTTCTCTTAAGCTAGGCTTTAAATGCATTGAAATGTGCAGAGGCCTGAGCCACAGTGAATTCTGAAGAAAAAGATTTTTTTTTTTAAAAAAAAAAAGGGGGGGTCTCATTTCAGAAGACCGGTTGTTGGGATTATTTCATTTTGTAGTGAGGAGGTAATCGCGCATGCTTACTGAGAGTAGAACTGCCCCGACAGTTTTTGATCCACCATGGAGCGTTCTTCCTCTTTCCTGGGTGTTCTCTCAGTCCTTCAGACGTGATAAAGTGTGCTCCGGAGCTGTATGACATTCCCTTTCATTTGTCCGCAGTTAGGCTCTTTAGCTCAAAATAGTATTTTAAGATTATGTAGAGCTGCATGCTTAATTTTCATCTCATGTTTTTCGAAATTGTGGACCATCTACATTTCCGAAGCCAACGTGATTACTTATAAAGTCTTTTTAGAGAGTAATACTATGATTAGTCTACCTATTAGCATTCAAAAAAGCATCCATAAATACCCATTTAACCTGAGCCTACTGAGTACTACTAAGGGTTGAAGGTTAACTAGCAGAATTGATTTCCAAGTAGTGATATAGTCCTTTCCTCTCCTCATTCTTGCAACGGTCAGCTCCCTGGTCCTCTGTTCTAACGTGGTCACCTCTGTTTCAAGACAGTCCTCTTCTGTTTCAAGATAGTCCTCCTCTGTTTCAAGATAGTCCTCCTCTGTTTCAAGATAGTCCTCCTCTGTTTCAAGATAGTCCTCCTCTGTTTTAAGACAGTCCTCCTCTGCTTCAATGTGGTTCTCTGTTTCAGGACCAGGGAAATCAAGTATATCTATGCTAATAGTGACTGAGGACTTAGAGGGGTCCTGTACCCCGACTCCCAAACCTGGATGGTACTTGCATGGTACACACACTGACACTTGGACTATGTGTGACAGAAGCTAGTCTGCTTCTGTGTCTGGTCAATATATTATAATAATGAGTAAGGGTGAGACTTGAGTCAGGGATAAACAAGAATAAACAAGATGGGCTTCAAGAGGAAATTATAAAGAAGCATCTTTGCAAATGAGCAGCCATACATTATAGTAATGTGTGTGTTACTTTTTGTTATTGTTGGTATAATGTATATCATTATGTAACAATCTAGAACTTTCTTATATTTAAAGCACAGGGCTGTTTTGGCCCATGTACTGTACAAATGAACTTACTATAAGTAGTATATTGAAATAGCCAGTCCATTTTATTTCATTGTAGGGTTTTTTTCCCTCATCTGGAACATCTCTAGTTCAAAGTCAAGAAGAACTATATGAAAAAAAATTAATCATCTTTGAGCTTAATGAACAAGGAGTCAATGAACCCAGCTGCCAAGTCTGTATTTTAGAGAGGAGAGAAAGGTCCCTTCTACTACCAGATAGAACCACTTGCCAAAGGCCCGACAATTAGCAACCGGCAAAAGTGTGTGTGGATGCTGACATTTAGCTTAATTCCCTGATGTGCTGCCTGTCTTAGTAATCAGCATTGGGTGGGGGCTGGGAAGCTGGGTGGCAGTACCCTAGCTACTGAATGTGAAAAGGGCCACATGCTATCTGCAAAGCAGCACTGAACCGCAAAGTGGAGTGCACTGATCCCAGCGCATTGCCTTCCCTAATATAATTTAAGCATTCAAATAGAAATGCAGGAGACAATCCTTTCTCTGGTCCCAGTGACTAGTTAGACACCACACTGACACACTGTGTCACTCAGTACCACAACCCTCAAGAGTTGCTCTAGGGAACAGGGAAGAAACTCGGGTCTTCCTGTTTTGCCTAAGTGGAGCCAATGGCTTGGGTTACTGATTGATTTCAACTTTTGTTGTTCAAGGAATTCTGATTTAAAATGTGTGTGTGTGTGCGTGTGTGTGTGTGTGTGTGTGTGTGTGTGTACACATGTACAGACATCTGTCTGTGCCTTTATGGTGTATGTGAGTTAGCTAACTCATGCAGGCCAAAGATCAGTATCAATTATATTTCCTCTTGTCACTTAAAATAAAAAGATAGTCTCTCACCAAACCTAGAGCTAGCCATTTGGTCTAGATTTGGTGACAGAGCAGTGATCCCTAGGGACCTGCCCACCTCTCCCTCCTTTCTCAGTAATAGGGAACACAGAAATTCAGCACCGTGCTTGGCCTCTTACAAGGGTCCCCTGACTTGAGCAGGAGGCACCGAACCTACTGAATCGTCTCCTTAGCTGCTAGCTTAAAGGTTTGTCGAGACAAGTATGGGAGCTATTATTTCACAAAAGGAGACTCCAGGAACTGTTTGTCTGATAGGGGCTACCGATGAATCACCCCACCGCAGAGAGCAAAGCAATACAATCGCTATAAAAGCAATCTAAGAGAGGATGCCAATTGATTTACACCCCCGTCTGCAGCATGGTTCATAACCACATGCAGAATCTTCAGCTAAGAGAAATAGATAGACCACCCAGTGTCAATGTTTTGCTCTCAAATTTTGCTGTACTGGCCTAGAAACCTAGACCTCCTCAGGAGCCTTAGGAGGAAACAGTGAGATAGGACCTCAGCGTCCACTGTAGGTGAACCCGTCAGCCTGTTTTTGATAAATCAGTTCAATTACAATTTAATTTATTCATTGAGAACACCTTAAATCACCTATAGTTTAATATACTAGAGTTACCTAAAGAATATTTAAAAAAAAAAATCATATTCAGAAATATGCTAGAGTTGCTACGATGGCCCCAACATCCTTCCTTAGAAAGGACGCTGGCCACTCTTAGCTCCTTAGGAGCTGCAAGGAAATCAGACAGCTAAAGAAACCAAGTCCAGTTTCAAAGGACAGTAGAAAGGGTACACAGAGCAGCCGCCCAGTGCTCCGCGTTGACTCCGCTGCCAGCAATTTGTGTTCCGGGTATCTGTCATTTGTTTCATTCAACCTCTGAAAACCTCTGTAACTCCCAACCACTGCCCCCTTCATCACACACCGCCTTTGTTCTGCAAGCCCGGGCTGCTGCCCCTGCACTGCCCATTAACCCAGGGAGTATTGTGATTAATGTACTTGTTCTGAGCCCCAGCCAGCAGGCTCAGCCCCAGGCTGCTCCCAGCGGCTGCTCTGGAGCAGTCACCGGTGTCCCTGTACCTTTAACTGGTCTCCCTTTATCTGCCAGCCCCGGGTCTGCAGCTGGGCCCCCTCATGGCCCGACCCACCTCCTCCTGCACCCTGGGACTCAGGCAGGGTGCGTTCATTACTCATCTGTGACAATAACCCATCGAGTAAGATGTAGAACTCAATTCCAGCAGAAAGCCCTATAATGTTGGAGTCAGGAGGTTATCGCTGAGGGACTTGCACCTTGCTCCTTGCTTCTCTTATCGAGAGCTTTACAGGCTCTGCTGGGGCCAGCATCTTGTAAAGCTGAGGGTGGCAGATTTGGCCTCAGATTAGTATACATCTTCCTAAGTGGTGCTACATTTAATTAAAAAGTAAACCTTAGTTAATTTTTTTTTTTTTTTACTGTAATGTAGGGAAGCAGAGATGTGTATTGTACAGTGCAGGGGGTAGAAAGAGAAAGAACGCAATCTCTGGGCAATTCTGCCCTTGACAGTCCGATGCCCAGTGTGCTCTCGCGGCTCCCTGAGTCCTCTCTCCTTGTAGAACACTTGTCTCAAGACTAGGCGATCCAGGCTCCCTGTAGGATTTAGCCTTGGAATTCATTTCATAGCATGCTGCTGAGTCCTTTCTCCATTTAAGCCTGTTATACTTTCCTATGCACAGCATAGGTTTTGAGTTGTTGGACCGTTGGAGTATGCCACACCTCCTGAAAAATTCTGATTTGATAGTAGTTAGAAATTTTAATTGAAGAACCCAACTGGGATGAGGGAGGGTCAGGATAGGGAGAACTGTCTCAGGAACATGCTTTTTTTTTTTTTTAATCTTTAATCGCTTCCTATTAACATTTACATCATAGTATAAAAGTCAAACGTAAGTGTAAGAATCATCTCTATTTTGTTACCTTAGACATATTCATCAAATATCTGTAGTTAAACAGACATCAGAAATGAACCACCATTCTTGACGGAAAAAAAATTAGATCATAACCTACAGAATTATTGCAAACTAATCATGCAGCTGAACACTGTAAAGAATTTATGCTATTTTTCAGTTATTTTAGAAGGCTTATGCATTTAGAGGTATTCCCAAAACACAATAGTTTAAATTATTAGGAGAATAATTTTTAAACTAAGGGAACTTTTTAATTAGGAATTTAAAACAGAGCCACACCAAACCAAATAATAAGGTAACTTATATTGTTTTGTCCTCTTATAGTAATAATTGGACTTATCTCTTTTATAAATATCAGTGTAACATCGTGTTCCTAAAATCTGTACAAGAACATGACCCGAATCTTCATCAGACTAACCTCTTTGCTAAGCAGTGAAGTCTCCCATAGCTCTGTCACTTCTTGCTGTATACTGGGTATTTTGAAATTTCTATTTTGCTTGACCTGTGTTAAGCTTGACCTATGTTACCAGGTTAAGCTTGGCATATTCTCACTAGAAAGATCCTCAGACATATTACAGAGAGCAACACCACCCCCAGGTCTGTCTGCACTAAACGGCAACACTTCTGAAAATGTCAGAGGTTTGCCTAGAAAACTAGAGAAGCCTTCCATCAGGATTTACCAGAGACCCACAAACCTCAGACCCTTCATGGACCTGCACCTGAGCTTTTATCTTTGAATGTGGTTGTTACTTGGGAAAGTCTGAGTTAAAAATCTAAACAAGCCTTCTTAGAACCTGTAAATGTCACCAACATGTTGATATTCTAAGAGGCAAAAACATTACTGTGATGTGCTATTCTTGGTTGTCAACTAGACAGCATCTGGAATTAACTGAAACCCAAGTGGTTAGGTATAGCTATGAGGAATTTGTAAAATCTGAAGTGGGAATCCCACTTTTAATCCAGATCCTTAGAAGTAGGAAGATCCACCTTTAATCTAGGTCACAGCGTCTGATGGTAACCTATATTAAGGACATGGGAGAAGGAAAGTTTCTCTCTTTTCTTGCTTGTTCTCACTGCTAAGTCCGCTCCCTCTGCCATTATAGCCTACTTCTTTTGGATTCTGGTGTGTACTGAAGATCAGTTGAGACATCTAGCCTTGTGGACTGAACTATTGGATTCTTGGAACTTCCATGGGTAAACAGCCATTGTTGGATGAGTTGGACAATAGCCCGTAAGTCAGTGGTTCAAAACCTTCCTAATGCTATGGCCATTTAATACAGTTCATTACGTTGTGGTGAACCCCAACTGTAAAATTATTTTGATTGTTACTTCATAACTGCAATTTTCCTACTGTATGAATTTTAGTATAGATGCCTGATATGCAAGATATCTGCCCTGTGACGAGTCATTTGACCTCCTTAGGGGCATGAACCACAGGTTGAGAACTATTTAAGCCATTTTTATAATATATAAATATATTCATAATATATAAAAATGTAAATGTATTAGAAGTCATTCTAATAATATGCATACAATTACTCATTTCCAGAATGTACTTGACTGTAGAGTTATGTTGGCAGCGACTGTGATGTGTTCATAAAACACACATGAAGAAGGATGTGTCTTTCCCTGGATGACATAGCTCTGCTTACATCCAAAGTCCCCAGAGAAGGTCTTGAGATAGGAGTCAAGATGACAAAAATAAACATTTGCTAAACTTTGGGAACCTTGCATCAATTCATAGACTGGAAAACTGGTGTTAGTTATATCACTCAAGCCTGAACAATGCCATCCCTACAAACAAGCCTTCCCATCAGAGAGCTGGTATCTCTGTCACAGCCCAGGTATACCTTTGCCAAATGCACTGGAAAGGAATGTTTTTCTTTCCATCTGCTTCTGGTAAGTCCACTGTCTGATTTATCCTTCTGCTCCTACCTCCTAGAATACTACTAGGCACATGTTTTCCTTAATAGATGTTTGGTGAAACTTCACTTTAAAAACACAAATATTTTAAAAACTACCAGAATCAAGACTTGTCCTCTGAGTCTTCTTAGATTAAAACACTCAGATATCTCAACCCTATTTTGGCATCAACAAGAATAAACGTATCAAAGGTGTGTCAAGGTCATTATATGTAAGTGGTTGTGCTTTCTGTCTATTATCCTGATCTCTGTAAGTGTTCTCTGAGGTAATTGTTACCATTTGATCATTAGATTAGATTATAATGTTAGCTGTCTCACTGGAGAGACAGACTAGAGGATCAAAACAGGGAATCTGTAGTTGTTTAGAGACTGCATAGTGGAAGGACACAGAAATTCGGATCCAGGCTGGCCTAAGTCCAAAATCTTATGTTAGGCACAGTAGTGTCTTTGTTCTACTGACAAGGAGAAGAATTACATAGGAGAGTACAAGACACTGTTATTCTCCTTCCTAGCTTAGATGAATCTTTGTCATCTGAGAAAATAAATAAAATAAAATGAATAAACAAGCAAGCAAGCAAATGAATAAATAAATAAATGATTAAATAAATAAATAATAAATGAATGGATGAATGAATGAATGAATGGATGAATGAATAAGACACTATCCTGACTTTGTCCATCTTTCAGAAGACAGTGGTGGGGAGTTATGCAAAGTCATGGGGTTTTAGTGTTGATACTTTGTTCCAGTTGTTCTAAGTCCAGGTTTTCATGGAATAATTGATATTGAATACTTTGTTGCTCTCTTAATTAATTTTGATACTGTTATGCTGGAATTTCCTCCTTCTCTTCACATTTGCAACTTCTGAAGGGACAGTTAGAACCTGGCATGCTCCATCCAGTCCTATGACTGACATGGTTTTAGTTTGCTGTCTGGTGCTTTAATAAGTATTAGAACCAAAAGCAACTTGGGGAGGAATTGGTTTGACAACGTATAGATTACAGGCAACATGGAGGAAAGCCAAGGCAGGCTAGAGAAAGAAGCACTGAAGCAGAGATAATGGAGAAACATTACTTACTGGCTTGTTCTCTCCTTAGAATCTGCTCAGCTAGATTTCTTACGCAACCCAGGCTGACTTGCACAGGGATGGAACCGCCCATGGTAGGCTGCACCCTCCGACAGGAATTAGCAATCAAGGAAATGCCCCCAAGGCATGCCCACAGACCAGCTTGGTGAGGTGATTATTTAGTGGAGGTTCTCTCCTCTTAAGTGTATTGAGTTGACATTAAAGGCTAACCATCACAGCCACAACAAGTCCCGGTGCTAACAGATCCCATTGCTGACTTGGTTGTCTTTCCTAATTTTCATTCTCATAATTTCTATGTTATTCAGATCTGTTTCTAAAAGTGACTGATGTTTACTAGAGATATTGCCTCTTTTGAAAAATAATGCTTCATTGCATATGATTTTTAAATTATAAGAAAATATTAAGAAGCTAAATTCACTCTTCTGTTCATTAATGAATAATATAGATATTAATATTTTAGCTTATTTTATTTAATTACCAACTATAATTATAAATTTGTGATATTCTTAAAGCGTTGAGTATCTATTTACTTAAAAGCAAACATAACATTAACTCATGCATTTACATTTTATTTTGGATCAAAATGTTAATGTTTCTCCATGTTTTTCCACATCTATGACATTTTCCATTTTGTTTAATATCTAAATAGCATTTATATAGAATTTATTTTTAGTTATTTGTATGCATTATTGTCCCCTGCAACAGCAGCAATGGTCCATTTGTGATGTACATATTTGTTTGGTTGTTGTGACTCAGACTTGCAGTGTAATGTTGAATTCACATGGCAGTAAGATTTCATTCTTTATTTTGCTAAATGAATAGAATTTCACCTATTGGTATTGACTATGATGATGTTTGTGGACATCTCATACATGGCTTCTTTTGTGTGTGGAAATACATTCCCCTTTAGCATGTTGTTGTTTATATCTTTGCATGTGTGTGTGTGTGTGTGTGTGTGTGTGATTTGTGTGATCTGTGCGTCTGTGTGTTTGTGCGTCTGCTTGTCCATGTTTATATGTGTAAGAACACATGTGGAGGTCAGAGGACAGCTTCAAGGTCAGTCCATAGAAGGAGTCCTTTTGAGGAGTGCTCGCCTGATCTCAGTTACATACACCAAGGTCACTGCCCGCAGACTTTGGGGAATTCTGTCTCTAACTCTCATCTTGACAAAAGAATGCAGGGGACTGCAGAAGGGCTTTCCTGCGCCTTGCTTGTATTGTGGCTCCTGGAGATTTGAACTCAGATTCTCATGCTTGCATGGTAAGGGCTTTAGTCACTGAACCATCTCTAGAACCCATTTTTTAATTTTAAAAAGTTATTTAAATAAAATTAATATTGTTCTTTGACAATTTCACACATGTATATTATGCATTCTGATTATCCCTCCCCCTTTACTTTCCATCTTATAATATACATTCTTATGTATGTATCTTGTACTACCCATTTTACTATATAGTTCTTAAATCTTTAATATATTAACATTTTTTTGGAGTTTTGATGTATAATATTTTTTTTCAGGACAGTTAGCTACATGTTTCTGATAAGATAACGTAAAGCCCAATCAACTCCGTTTTGGAGAAACTATTTTATTTGACACTAGGGGCTGAGCTCTGATTCCAGGAGGAAAACCACAAAGTCCACCTGAGCGAACATCCTACTGCAGCCCTCCCAGCTCCCTCAGAAACAGCCAGTCAGGCTCCAACAGCAGGGTCAAGGGTCAAGGGACACGTAGGTAACTTAAGACACCCTGCAGGGAATAAACAACCTAGCCATGATGCATGTCACGTTTTGCCCCCATGTTTGATCCCTGCAGATTACGCCAGAAATGCAGTGTTTAAAATATTAACATGGTGACCTGTATAGGAATTCCTCAAGCTTGCTGTAACCACAATACCGTGCACCCTTAGACCTGTGACTCTCACGCTGACCAGCTGCTACAGAGATGGTAAGAGATCTTGCTTATGAACTCATAATAAAGACCCTTACCCATTCACATCAGAATCGGCCCCTTGGTGGTCTTCAGCATACCAGAGACTTGGGCATAGCAATAATATATCTTAAGCGCTAAAAGAAGATATCCGAAAAGCCATATTCTAAAAGTTTCTACAATTTCCAGTTGGATAGAGGCAAATTTAGAAGACCTGTTAAAGAGGTCTTAGTAAAATTATAAAACTGACCCCCCAGTTCTGATTTTAACACCTGTCTCTTTCTGGCTCTTAATAGAAAGTAAGTAACCATCCTGTGAAGAGGGAAACTGCTGGAATGAAACCCGTACACAATTGTCCCGCTCTGGAGAAAATTCACATGAGAGACATAGAAGGAGACCATCCCAAGATTAACATCTGAGTCAGAGGCTCCAAGTATGTCTGAAGTTAGAGGTGTTTCTAGATTTCCCAATTACATCAGTTAATAAGTCCCTTTTTGAAGCTCAAGTCATTTAAATTCAGAAGGATTATATGTAAAAGCTACTCCAAAATAATTTAAATGGAATTACTGCGTTTTTGTCTTCATCTGAAAGAGTTACTAGTAGACCGTTAGGTCTCAGGCAATCCATACATACTGAAATGAGCTCAAGATGGATTGTAGAAGGGTTCCTGGTAATTAAATCAAACCTAGCTCTCTTCAAGAACTATTGAAACAGGTTGCTGTCCGCCGCCCCTCCACCCCTGCCAAAAAAGTCCATTCCCTTCCCTCTGGAAGAAGGGACATATGGAACTTCAGCAGATATATTCCTGTGGTGCTTACTAGCATGTCAAAGCCCATGCCGGCCTCCAGGATCCCGCAGTGTCACAAGTACGTGTTACACAGGCCAAAGTCCATGCCAGCATCTCAGCTCTTCCTCACCTCCATCTCCACCCTAAATGCCCTAAGCTCTGGGTTTTCCCGACCGCCCACCCAAGCTACTCATCCTTCTCATGACACTGTTATGCCTACTAATCTCATTCATGCTCTCTCTCTCTCTCTCTCTCTCTCTCTCTCTCTCTCTCTCTCTCATCTCTGTCTCTCTCTTTCTCTCATCATCATCTTTGTCTCTTTCTCTCTCTCATCATCTCTCTTTTTCTCTCTCTCGCTTTCTCCCCTCTCTCTCTTTCTCTCATCATCATCTCTGTCTCCTCTCCCACTCTCTTTCTCTCATCATCTTTGTCTCTTTCTCTCTCATCATACACACACACACACACATATATATATCTTGCTATATATACATATCTTGCTAGCTCACTTTCTCCATTAGCCTCCCCTTTCTCTTTTCTTTCCTTATTCTCTAGCCCTGGAGAAGTCCGGTCTGACTCTTTCTTTCTACTCTGGACTCTTGGATGTCTCCCAATATTTTCTCTCTCTTATTCAGAATGAAACTTTTCTCCTAAAAATAGAGCTGTCACGTCAGCAGTTTCTTTACTATGCGCCTTCACGCACAATTGCTATGGTGGGACAAAAATCGGAAATGTTTCACTTTGTAGTCTCTTTCAGTGGAAGTCGGCATAGCACAGTACCTGAGAGAAAGCTCTAAGTCATCTGAGTTTAGTGTGGGGCCAACTAATCGAGAGCTGGGTGACTTTGCATAATTATATAACTTCTCTGTGTCCCATATGCCTTACATATAAAATAAAAAGATAATCATAGTACTTGACTCTTGGGTTTGTTATAGTTACTTAATGAGTCCTGTAATGCATTAGAGCAGCACCTGGCATGCTGTCGCACTCTGAAGCTTACCATCGTTATCACAGGTTAACAATGCGTACAATCATCTTATGGATCTGTGGTACTCTGCAGGGACATTCCAGGTCCTGGTAACAGGAGGGACAGAAGAATGAAGACCGCCGTACCATGCAGGATCTCATTTCTCTAACTAATGAATTATATTAACTCTGGCCTCCAGACATACTGCCTAGAGATCATGAATATAAGGACTAGAGCAAAAAGAGAAACGGGTCATTTGCCTGAACGACTTCAGTATTCATATCGCAATGATACATCATTTGCAAATGTGACAGTGTGCATATCATTCCTCAAGACAAACCAAACATAATTCGTATAATGTCTGTCTGTCTGCTGAATCATGCCCTATGAAATATGTTACCTTTTTAGTGCAAGTGTCTCTCTAAAGTAACTGGGTCTCTTACTGCATTGTATAAATAATTTTCTATGAGGTAACTAATAAGAAAGGCAAAACATTCACTTTAAAGCCCTAATTTAGGACTTATGTCATAAATTCATCTTTGCGGCCACTTCTGAGACTTGTGTATTTACTCAAGATTTGATGAGTGTGAAAGTTAAGAAAACCATGACCTTAAACAGCATGCTACATTTATAAAACAGCATGCATATGTAGAGAGTAAAATCAAACTATTTACAGCAGTAATCTTTCCTTGAGGAAAGACATTTCTGTATTAAAGGAGGTTTTGAGCTCCAGTTACATGGGGTTTTTTTTGGTTTTAGTTTGGAATGAAGAGTTTTTCTCTCCACCTGGTTTTAGTTTTGTTTTCATTTGCTTGCTTGCTTGCTCGGTTTGTTTTGAGGCAGGGTCTCACATAATGTTTATGAAGCTGGTGGAGCTTGAAGTCTTGCTCTTTTCTCCAGCTCCAGAACCGCTCACAGCGGTGCTCAGTTTACAGATGCTGGGGACTGCACCTCATGCATGCTACACAATACCTACCAGCTAGCCACATTGTCAGCTGCTTTTCTTTACTTAATTCTACCTAGATAGCCTATGAATATTGAGGTAGAAACAATTCTATAAATAACTACATTGGTAATTGGTTAGTCATTTGGAAACAATTGGAGGCAGTACTGAAATACAAAACTATTTGCCAAAAATCATCACAAGAAAGGAACTATATAGACCAATATGTTATAAAAAATTATTCAAAATTTCTCAAGAAAAATATTAGCACATAAATCCAAAAATAGTCCAACATGATGATTTATTTGGATTTATCCTGACTAGGGCAAGCTGATTCAACATTTGAAGGTCAGTCCTGTAATTCACATTCATAGACTTAAGGGGGAAAAATCACATAATTATATGAATGGATACAGAAAAGTCATGTGTTAAAAATCTAATGCCCATTTATAATTTTACCTAGGATCTCACACTGTAGCCCTGGCTTGAATAAAACTCACAGGAATCGACCTCCCTCTGCTGTCTGAGTGGCAGGCAGCTGTTCTGTGTAAGGTGTCAATTTTTCTTTCTGTTCCCTATAGATCAAAGGCAATGAAAATCCTCGCAAGAAACCAAAAGCTCTGAAGATACTTTCACATTGATTTATCAGGTTTTATGAAAAGCAAAAGACCTAAAGAGGCACATAATGCTGCAAAAAAGGCAGCCCAGCTGGAGGACTGATGTCACTCTGACTTGAAGTGTAATCCTCTACTAATTGAGACAGTGTGGTAACCGAGTCCAAAATTAAACCCAGACATGCTGGAGCTACTGTTGTCGAACTACAATCCCAGTGCCCAGGGGACTGAAGCAGGGTTGCAGTTCTGATGTCAACCTAGGATACCTGACAGAGGAAGGAATAAGAAAAGGAAGGAAGGAAGGAAGGAAGGAAGGAAGGAAGGAAGGAAGGAAGGACAGGAGGGAAGGAAGGAGGGAATGAGGGAGGGGAAGAAACTGCTATTATTTGCTGAACTTTCTAAGTCATACCTAGAAATGGAGCATAACTCAAAATACAGAGTACCAAGTTACAAATTTTGTAGGCTTTGCCACACACGATTTGATCCTACTAATGTGAACATTAAGAACAACAACAGCGGAATGAGCTGTGCAAGAAAAATAACTTACTTCAGAGTTTTATTTTAAAATTTGGTGAGAATTATTCTCTTTCTTTATTAAAATTGTACTGTAGTGCTTAAGATGATTGTATGGAAACACAGGGGCATAGCATAAAATAAGTGTTACATTTACAAGAAATGACTTTTAAGGTTTTGGCTTTTGGGCACTTTTTTTGACTCAATGAAAAGGCTGAACTTCAGGCTGCTCCACTGACTTGATGCAGGGGTCATCTCTTACTTGCTAGAGTAACCAGAAGTATCCTTGTGAGCATGCTCAGTGGTGGGCATTTTCTGTTATCTTCTGTCTGGAATATTGTTTAATGTGAATCATTGTCTTCCGATGCAGGTGACTCTACAAAGCATGGCTTTGTTTTCCAGAGAGAATAAGAGAACTTATTTTAAGCTGAGTTATGAGTAATGTTATCCAGGGCACAGATTCAGTTTGGCCCAAATGACATATTTCACAGTGGCAGAGAGTTACATAAGTTGTTATTATCGCAAAACAAAAGAGAGGGTGCTAGAGAGATGGTTTGGTGGGTGCAAGCACTTTATGTTCTTGTAGAATAACTTAATATAGTTTCTAACATCCACATTAGGTGGCTCACACTGCCTATAACTGCAGTTCCTAAATATCCGATGCCATCTTCTGGCCTCTGTAGGCTCCTGCACAAGATAAGTCACACACACACACACACACACACACACACACACACACACACACACACACATTCTCTCTCTCTCTCTCTGTCTCTGTGTGTGTGTGTGTCTCTCTCTGTCTCTCTGTCTCTGTCTCTGTCTCTCTCTCTCTCTCTCTCTCTCTCTCTCTCTCTCTCTCTCTCTCTCTGTGTGTGTGTGTGTGTGTGTGTGTGTGTGTGCATATATCCTTAGGCTGACAAAATAAATTTTTTGAAAAGTCAGAGCAGCTGATCTCAGGAAGGTCAGTGGCCAGCCAACCAGGCAAAATTAGCACGCTGCAAGCTGCAGTTTAGAGAGAAACTGTAATAATAAGGTAGAGAGATAGACCAAAAAAGATATTTGTGGATGGCCTTTGGGCCTCCACATGCATGTGCACACATGTGCCTGTGTTCATGCACACACACACACACACACAAAAACATATAAATAGTTTTTTCAAAGTTATTTAAGGACAGAAGGAAGGAACAAGCAGAAACCAAACATAGCAAAGCAAGGAGTGGTCTCGGGGATCTGGCCTGGCAGCTCTCCTCAAAGCCTGTCACGGAGCCTATCCCTCCAAGCCCAAGTCGGTACCTTCAGTTCCCACCAGCAGACTACGGGTCACACGTGGAGACATCCCTGTTCTCCTTGCTTACCCTCACATTGCCGACTGTGACTCCCCCAAGGTCTCACCTGTATTTTATATTTTTTGGTGTCCCCTGCTGCAGATTCATTCCTTTGTACATAATAAACTTTAATAAGTGAAAAAAAGTCATATACAGTATCTTTATGCTTGGTACTTTGGTATGGACATCAGGCAGGCAGTTATGGTAAATTTAGCAGGGAACTTTGTTCTAAAGGTCTCAGAAGCTGCCTGAAGACATTCTCAACTTTGGGGTTAGCTAGATTTCACAGGTTTTGCATAAAACTCCAACAGATAGAGGATTCGGGGCTAGAGAGATGGTTCTGGAGTTGAGAGCACTGGCTGCTCTTCCTGAGGTCTTGAGTTCAATTCCAGCATCCACATGGTGGCTCACAACCATCTACAACTGCAATTCCATGGGATTAGATGTCCTCTTCTTATGTGCATATAAAACACACAACATAAATGTTTCTTTTTAATAGTTGAAGGATCAGATAAAAATTGATGATAAATGACTATTAATGAGGTTAAATTAAGCCCAGGATGATTTGAGCCCTGAATCTGCATATTCTATCTCTATAATCATGAAGTTCTGCTACTCAGCTTGTAGAACTTTAACCAACTACAGCTTTCTCAGGGAACATAAGATCATGCAGATCATTCTTGATCCATATTACCCCATGCTCCTAATTCCTGTGATGTTTTTCAATCACTTGATAAATATATAATTCCATGTTGGGGAGTTGGGGAAGAAAGTATGGTATATGAGAGAGTGGATTTTCAGACACACTGGAAAGTGTTAAGCAACTGACATTAGATTTTTCTGTCATGTATATACTTCATTCACTCACTCACTCATGCATTTATTCAAGAAGCCTTACTGATGATTTCTGTATTAAGTGCTAAATGTGAGCCATGAAACACGAAGGCACGCATGCCTCTGAACCCAAGACCCGGTCTCCTAGCACCCTTTTCTCCACTGATGGAGGTAATACGAAACCATGAGGCTGGGCGTGCTGGTTCTCGCCTGTATTCCAGGTAGCTGACACACTGAAACTAATAGAAAAGAAACTGGGGAAGACCCTTGAGGACATGGGCACAGGGGAAAAGTTCCTCAACAGAACATCAATAGCTTATGCTCTAAGATCAAGAATTGACAAATGGGACCTCATAAAATTACAAAATTTCTGTAAGGCAAAGGATACCATCAAAAGGACAAAACGTCAACCAACAAATTGGGGAAAGATCTTTACCAACCTACATCTGACAGAGGGATAATATCCAATATATACAAAGAACGCAAGAAGGTAGACTCCAGAGAGCCAAATAGCCCTATTAAAAATGGGGTACAGAGCTAAACAAAGAATTTTCACCTAAGGAATATCAAATGGCTGAGAAGCACCTAAATAAATGTTCAATATCTTTAGTCATCAGGGAAATGCAAATCAAAACAACCCCGAAATTTCACCTCACACCAGTCAGAATGTCTAAGATCAAAACTCAGGAGAAAAGGTGCTGGTGAAGACGTGGAGAAAGAGAAACACTCCTCCACTGCTGGTGGGGTTGCAAACTGGTACTACCACTCTGGAAGTCAGTCTGGGGTTCCTCAGAAAACTGGAAATGATACTTCTGGAGGACCCTACTATACCACTCCTGGGCATATACCCAGAGGATTCCCCCGCATGCAATAGGGACACATGCTCCACTATGTTCATAGCAGCCCTATTTATAATAGCCAGAAGCTGGAAAGAACCCAGATGTCCCCAGTGGAGGAACAGATACAGAAAATGTGGTGTATTTATACTATGGAATACTACTCAGCTATTAAAAACAACGAATTCATAAAATTCTTAGGCAAGTGGGTGGAACTGGAGAATGTCATCCTGAGTAAGGTGACCCAATCACAAAGGAACACACATGGTATGCACTCACTGATAAGTGAATATTAGCCAAGAAGCTTGGAATACCCAAGAAACAATTCACACATCAAATGATACCCAAGAAGAAGGAAGCGGTAGCCCCTGGTCCTAGAAAGGCTCAGTGCAGCAGTGTAGGGGAATACCAGGACAGGGAAGTGGGAAGGGGTGGATTGGGGAACAGGGGGAGGGAAGAGGGCTTATGGGACTTTGGGGGAGGGGGGATCCTGGAAAGAGGAAATCATTTGAAATGTAAATAAAGAATATATCAAATAAAAATAAAATAAAATAAAATTGAGCCAATCTTTAAACACGACTGAGAAGAGTATGAAAAGGCACACCACAAACCGGAGGAAAGATTTTTTAACAACACATCTAGAAAGAGTCTGCATTCAAACTACACAAAGAAAAATTCTTGAAAAGACATCTCAAAACAAAGAGAGTGATGGGGAGATGGTTCAACAGATAGAGCATTTGCTATGCAAGCAAGAGGCTGGTGTTTGTAGTTCCAGAACCCACAGAATAGGAAGGGGCTCTGGTGCTCCTCCGCCACCATTACCCCAGCACTCAGGAGGCAGAGAGAAAATCCCCAGAGCCAACTGCCTAGTGAGGCAGGCTCCAGCATCCGTGGCAGACCCTGCCTTAGTGTATAGGGAAGAGAGTAATCTGGGAAGACATTTGCTATCAGATGAAACTTCACCTGCACACGCATGCCTACATGTGTATTCTCACACACATGAGTATACACCCATGCATATGCAAGAAAGCCATTTCAGTTGCCAATAGTGATGTAATGTTCCACTTAAAACTAAACAAAAGGTCTGTACAGCCATCTTACTGCAAGATATTAACAGTAAGTTTTTATAGTTGCCCAAACAGGAACCAACTACTATGATAGCCTTCAATGTATGTGGGAATCAACAAACTACACATCATGGATGAAATATTACTCTATAATAAAAAAGAAAAGATAAGCAGGAGTCTGATATCAATATTGATAAATGAAAAAGTCAGTCTAAATAATCAACATATTTATTACATGCTTCCAACCATTGGACACTGCGGGAAAGACAATTTATAGATTGAATAAAAGACAGTGATGAACATAGAGGGAGGTGGTGCATGGAGACTCAGAGACCAATGATATTATAATAGTGGATTAATAACATTATATGTTTTGAGAACCCATAGAATTGTACACAGAGAAGAGCAGCTACCCAGGCAAACTATAAACTTTAGGTGACAATAATCAATCAAATGTATTTATCAGCTGTGACTAATGGGACACACAAATGCAAGATGAGAGCAGAATGGGAAACACAGGGGGATCTCGATACACTGTTAAACTTTTCTGCAAACCTGAAGCTGCTTTAAAAATAAATATGCTAATAAAACCATCTTTTTATCTCTTTAAAATCCTTTATCAAATTATGATGAAATAAATGAATGATATGTACTGGTTGGCTTCATTTGTCAACATTACCAAATTGAGTAGTGGGTATTCCAAGGGGAATATCATGCAAAATCCAATGCTAATTGAAAAATCAGCCCCTCTGCCTGTGTGGACCCATGTGTTCACACACATACACACCCTATCCATATGATAAGATACAGCTAGCTCAATGAACATAATCAGAAATAAAGAACCTATGCTCTGTTAAGGTAATGTTATAATGTGAAAAGTCACCTTACATTTGTGTTAGCTAGCCAATGAATGTCCACTGTTTGATTGAGTGTATATTCTTATATGTTGTTTATATTGTGACACGTAAGCATAGATCATCCTTTCTGTAAGTCATCTGCAGCTGCCTTGAGTTGTAGTCATGCTCTCTGAGTCAGGCAACTAATGAGAACAAATGGGGTCAGCTCTGAAGAGAAGGAGAGATTCTGGAGCTGTGGGGCTGGAAGAACACTATCGATTGGTGTGGTATTGGTTAGGCAGCCCTACTCAGAAGTCATCGATGGTTAGACGTCAGTCTTGGGGGCACATTGAGGAGTGGTCCTCAAGGGGTCTGCACTGTGCCTGCTGCTATTTCACACTTGCACAAGGGACCCCAATGATGGACTCTGGCAAAGATGGTAATTCACAATCTGTGTGGTGTGGTTAAGAAATAGAAAGATGTTAAATGTACATCGAAAAAGTGTGAGGAATCATATTTCAGAAAAGGGATTACCTGTGCAGCACAAAGTGGGCCTGCTGTTAGAATTCTCCACCTGGGACCCTGCTTTTATTTCCTTGGCTGATCTATTCCTAAGAAGGTCTGAGTAGGTAGACTCTCTATCTCTTTATGTGATAGTATCTGAGACTTCCCTTGCTGGATGAGTCCCCAGTGAAGAGGCTGGAATGGACTGAGACTTGGAAAAATCTTCAAAGAGCCACGAGATGAATTTAGCAAAATCTTTAGTCCCTTATCACCATTAGCTGAAGGTCAGAGGACCTAAAAAAGCCTCACAGTGTGCCACACTTAGAGAAAGCAATAGGGAGGTTCCTAGGGGATTAAAAACAGACTTCCCAGAAGCCAGCACTAGGAGCACCTCTGGGTCTATACCAAACGGAGTTGGGAACGCTACTTGGCTAACTATCTGTGCTGCTTCGTTCACGGCAGTACTATCCACAGTAGCCACGGTAAGATTCATCTCAATAGATGCTTCTCAAGAGCAAAATGGATAAAGGATATGGTTTACAAAGAAGGCATCTTTCTTTTTCCTACAAGGTGTTTGGACCTAGAAAACATTACACTAAAACAAACAGGAAACATAGAAAGAAAAATATTAGATAACTTTATTTACATGATTAATACACTTTAAAAGAGCTCAAATCCAGAGACAGAGAATGAACTGGTAGTTACATTGGGACTGGAAGATGGAAGTTAAAAAATACAATATAGGTTTAGAACAAAATAGTCTAAAACCTTATTGTAAAATATGAAGACTAAGGTTAATAATATTGGATTAGGGATTTTTTTGTTAAATAGATTTTTGTCCTTCCTGTCCCACACAAGAATAAATATGAGATGGTAGAAACATTAATATTTTTATACTGTAGTAAATTCTTCACTATCTCCATGCAATCCATAACATCATGTAACCTTCATAAATAAAATGAAATTTATCCAAAACTTTTATGGAGTGAACCAGCTAAGAATACTTCCAATGTCTAGAAATTGTTTTTATGATAGCAAATGGAAATGTTATGAATTATACTTAATTAGTCTATCCTTGTATAATTCCCCTTGCTTAGAAAGATAAACTACCTGAACTTACGCTTTATTTTTATTGTGATGCACTTTTTAATGGCATACTAACAAGCAAGCGCTGTGAGAATTCCAGAAAGCAAAAAAGGTAAATATAATAATAATCCTCTGAATTAAGAAGGACTGAGGAAGGCTGCACCATGGAGAAAAGCGTTTGGAGGAGAGGAGAGGGACAATGAAGACACAGGCTTCTGGTTCCTGGTCTGGGCTCTCATCTGAACTTAATTCTGCTGCTCAGAGTCCTGGACAACATCAGAGAGAGAAGTGGGATAGTTATACAGGCATTCGCTACACTGTGCTTGGTCCTATCGGGGGCCTCAGGAGCTGCACAAAGATGAATTTCCTAACGCTTTTCTAAGAGAGAGATTTCTAACTGCTTCCAGGATCATGAGAGAAAGAAGAAAGTTTACGGGATAGTGATTTTCCCAAAGCCAAAAGTAATTTCTAATCCATTGCCCTGACTTTGGGAAATTTGTATTCCTCAAATCAGTTTCCAAGGGAAGCAGGCCTTGGAAGCCCATTTTTGTTAACCATCATGTATATACATACATACATATATATATATATATATATATATATATATATATATATATATATATGTTTAAGAATTTTCAGAAACTTCAAAAAAAGGTACAAGAACTTCAAAATTGTAAAAATAAATATAAAACATTGATAAGTTAGATTTTATCAAATTTTAAAATTGGAGGCTTCAAATAAAGATGCTTTGCCTTTGTTCTTTGTTTCTTCATTTCTTTCCTCACCCTTCAAGAAAATAGAAAGAGAAATTGACATGGTGGCCTACACCTGTAATCTCAGCACTGGGGAAACTGAGGCACGAAGGTCTGAGTGGGAAGCCAGCCTGAGCTATGTAACAGTAACCCGGTCTCTGGGGAGAGGAAGAAATCCTCAGGATGAATAAAGAAAGCATTTAAAGACTTACACATCACAAATTTATCAAGGGGACTTATTTCTGTATTTATATAAGTTCATATAAAATCTTACAAGCCAATAATAAATAAATAAAATGATTAAAACTTACCAAAAGGTTTGAATGAGTATATATTTATATAATGTGTCAGCTATTAGGAAAATGCAAATCAAAACCATGACAGCCATCAAAATGACCATGGTCAAAAAGAAAGGCAGCTACATGTGCAGATAAGTGTGAAGAAACCCAGAGGCCTCGTGAGGTTCTGAGGAGAGTGTCAGGTGCTGCACCAACTTTGTGGAATGTTTGTGAAGATTCTTAAAATGTTAAGCATAAATTCATCATGTGTCTCAATGATTCCATTCCTAAGAATCTAAACAAAACTTGTCTACACACACACACACACACACACACACAAACAAACAGAGAGAGAAGAGAGGAGAGAGAGAGAGAATTGTCCATAAGAGTCAAAACAAAATTAATTCAAAAGCTCATAAGATAGAAAAATGGCCATACAAAAATATGGAGTGGCCATATAATGACATAGTTTCAGAGAAAAAGGCAAGGCCAGGCAAGGTGGCATGTGTCTGGCGTCCCAAGAGAATGAGTTGGTTGCATATAAACATGGGTGCTACAGTAGAGCTCATTGGTCAGCTAGCCTAGCTAAACTGATGATCTTCAGGTGCAGCGAGGTACTATTAAATTGTGAAAGAATAAAATAATTCTTTCTGGGACCACAGAGTGTTGCTAGTCTTAATTTTCTCTATGAAAACAATGAGATGAGAAGCAATTGAGAAAAATACCTGATATAAAACCTTGGACCTGTACATGTACCAACACACATGTGAATGTGTACCTACATGCAAATGTGCACATAGCCCATAAACACATGCATACACCACATATCTATACACAAAAGCATCACTCTTGGAGAAACAGATATAAAAGAAAGCACCTTATATGATTCAATTTATACCAGATGTCCAAACAAAGGAAAAATATCAGAGATACTAGGTCGACTCGTGCTGGCCAGCAGCCGGGCACTAGAAGGGAAAGAACTCAGTAGGTAAAAGTCATTTTAAAGGAAAAGAAGTGCTCTGAAATTGCATTGTTGTGACAGTTGCAGAATACTATGATGGTACTAAAATTCCTTGAACTATGTGAATAAAGCAAATGAAGAATATGTCATAAGTGAATAAAACTTATTAAAAACAATTTCCTTTAGGTAAATTAAATAGGAGCGCACTGTGAGAACAGAATCAGTACATATATCTGACACAACATGTACCTCACTCCACAAAGAGTGTGTGAAATCAGGGTCTTTGATTTTTGTTATTTTGTCTTTTTTTCCCCAGAGCTGAGAACTGAACCCAGGACCTTGTGCTTGCTAGGCAAGCACTCTACCACTAAGCTAAATCCCCAACCCCCGAAGCTTTGATTTTTAAAGAGCCAAGAAAAAGAATAGGGTGTTCCCAAGACAATCTTTCTCTGATTGCAGCATTAATAAGACAGAACACATATGTGAATTATAGGTAAATCATGACAGAGATAGCAGATAGAAGGTTTGATAAGGGTCATGTAGAAGCTGTCCACAAAGAAACAGCAGTAGCAATGAACGTGGGTGAAATGCACATTGAAAATAAAAACTGAGTCTAAATACTGGGGTGGAGATGGGCAGCATTGGTTCTAAATAGAGCACAAAGCCTGCAAATTAAAATGGCACCATTTTTTATATTTTATATTTTCGGAATAAAGAATATAAAAACAAGGGGTGACCAACAGCTCTCCTACTTTGACTTAAACCTGTTCAGTAAGAGGGAAATCATGCCTGGTTCAGGAAACCTAGCCATCTATCCCGGACTAGCAAAGTCAGAGATATTGATAGGAGCCAGTGGATCAGGGAGTTTGCTGCAAGATTTTGTTGCCTAGTAATGCCAGAAGCTACATCCATGAAGTCTTACCAACCTGGCTGCCTAGATATGACCTGAACAAGGCCTACAGAAACAGGCATGTTAATATGAAAGGGAGAAAGCTCAGAGGCTTCGACCCGACATAAAGAACTACAGGCAACGAAGGAAGACTGAAACTGGGAGAAGCATTCTTCTCCAGGGAAGGGCACACCAATTGACTCCCCAATACCAAATAGTGAGCTTGAGAAATACATACATACAAGCAACATTATACAGAAGGAGGAGGTTGCACTTATATATTTAAATATGTATTATGTATTTTTAAATTTTATATGCATAAGAAGGGTTAGAGAGAGAAGGGGAGGGGGAGATGGTGTAATTATATTTGAATTTAAAATTTGTAAATAATTTTTAAGAAGATAAGGGGAGTAAGATACACTGCTGTGGATAGTTTGTAGCAGAATGAAGGACTGTTCCTTGTTTTGCTCACCAACACTCAGAGTCTTGATTGTTGGTGGGAGGTCTGAGGTTCCTTTAATACTGTGGCTTTTCCAGTTTTTAACATCCTAAGCGAGTGTCACCCTGTCCTCTGCATGGCATGCCTAGTCAACCTCAGTACACTGCCCCTGTGTTGTCTTCCGGCACGCTGTGTCGTCTTCCGGTCTTCTGCTGAAGTTCTTCTCAGCTGTTCCGGTCCAGTTGAAACAATCCTTCATTCCATGCAGATTTCTCTAGATCCATTCACTGGAACAAGCAAGTCTCTTTTTTTCTCTTCTGAGTCTATTTTTCTTGCTGTGTATCTAATCTCTGGGCTACAGTCTTTGTACAATGCTCTTAGTTTGCCTGAGCATTAGAAACTCGATCAAGGAACCTGCTGGATTTCCTTACTGAATAGTCCTACCTAGTACATGACTAGAAAGTGGCTTTTGGCTGTGCCCCTGGCATCCTGAGACTGCTGCTCACATCTGCAAGTCAGAAAGCAGATGAAAAACTGCTTCTACAGTTCTAACCACACTTCTAAAACAAGGAAGAAGGTTCTGACTCTAAACAGGCAAACAAACTCACCAAATCTCAGATACTTTGTAATAACAGCACCCAAAGGAAACAGCAGATTCTAGGACACAAGTGACAAGAGGGGGCATGCCTATCGACATTAGCAAGAGGCAATGATTCGCAAATAATGTGAAGTGGTGGGTTTTAAAGAACAGGAAAACCAGTGACCCTTTGCAATCTGGATTTGAATGCATCAAGATGTCACTATGTAGCAAAATGAAGCACATAAACCTCTGGATTTCAGGCACAGACTACCTGTTCCTGGCACTCTATCTGGGAGGTTTTATAACCTGAGGAGACAGAACTTAGCTGAAAGGCATGTTGCTGGGGAATAGGAGTGAGATCTACAGCTGAGCCTTACTTCCTGTTTTTCATCTGCTTTCTGACTTGCAGATGTGAGCACTAGTCTCAGGATGCCAGGGCCACAGCCAAGAGCCACTCTGCTGCCATGTTAGACGGCACCATCAAATGAAGAGGCAGAAAAGCCTTCTTTTTTTTTTTTTCTTCTCTCTCTCTTTTTTTTTTTTTTTGTTTTTTGTTTGTTTGTTTGGTTGGTTGGTTTTTGTTTATTGGATATATTCTTTATTTACATTTCAAATGTTATTCCCTTTCCCAGTTTCCCCCACTTCTGGGTAGTCCCTATTCCATCTCCCTCCCCCTACTTCTATGGGGGTGTTCCTCCACCCACCCACCCCACCTCCCCACCCTTGATTCCCCTACAATGGGGCATCTATGGAGCCTTCATAGGACCAAGGACCTCTCCTCCCCTTGATGCCTGACAAGGCTGTCCTCTGCTACATAGGCAACCATGGAACAGAAAAGCTTTCTTGCTATGAGTTCCTTTTTTCTCAGATGACAACAATCAAGCAGCTAACTAATAAATTTTATTAATAGTATTTAGCTGTAACAGTGGCTCTCAGACATTACAGTTCTCAGGTTGGGGTGACCTCCAATCATAAAATTACCTTCCATGCTACTTCAAAACATTAATTTTGCTACTGTTACGAATCATGATGTAAATTCCTGCATTTTCCCTTAGTCTTAGGTGATCCCCGTGAAACGCCTTTCTTGACACTCCACTTGTGAATCAAGGGTGATTCAAAATGAAAGGTGTAAGAAGTTTTCTGCGCTGCTTCAACATTTCTAAGCCTGAACAATCAATTCCACATATATCAGTTGTTTCTGGTGGAGTAGATTCTCAATGACTGCTTTTAAATTAATTAATTTAGGTACTGCAAAATTTCTGATAGTTTTAAAATATTAAAGGGAGGAAGTTGTGTGTATAGACCATTAATTTTTTGTGGTGGTGATAAGTGAGTTTTCTGCTTATGTGTCTTCTGCTGGAAAATTTATAAATAATGTCTCTTAGGAAAATGTCGATGTGTCCATAACCTATTTCTATGGAACTCAAACTCTCAGTGAAATTTCCATGGATGTACTTGGTGAAACATTGGCAAAGGTAAGGAGAGGAGAGAGAAAATGTCTGCAGGAGCCAATGAGGGTCAAACATCACAGTCAACACACATCTCAGGAGCATGTCCTCTGAAGTGGCTGTCTCTTCTGCTTGGTTGGATGCTCTCCGAAGCCTGGTGTTACATGGACTTCCTTCCTAGTTTTAAATCTCTTCAGGTTATATACTGGCTTTGGGGACTCTCATCTACTATGACACAACACATGGACACTTATGCAGAATTGGCTTTTGACTCTCTAACTTCTGCCCTGCCTTTCTCTCATCTCCAGACACATTAATCCAAATGCCAACTGGGACTTGCTACCTGGATACCTCACATGGTCCTCAGACCTAGGACATTTGAAAGAGAATTCATCATCTTCCCATTAAGTAGTTCTCCTTCCATTTTTCCTACAACAGAGAATGACATGCCCCGATTGCCTGACCCCCAAACCTGGGCTCTTCATTGTCTCTTGCTCTCCCCTTCCCATTAATCAGCCACGTCCTCTCCAGTCAGCTCCTAAATATATCTCTGATCTGTTTCCTCTCTGTTCTCTCCACCGCACACGAGGCCTCTGTCATGTCTAGACTGGAGTACTGAATGTCCTAATTACATCTCTTTATCTAGTCTTGCTTCCTTCAAATTCATCTTCCTCCTGCCCACCAAAGTCGTGCTCTGAAGCGTGAAACTTCAGGGGAATGGCCACCTTAAACTTGCCAGTCGGAGTTTGCCTGAAGTTCAAACTCTTTTGTTAGCTTGCTTAACCCTTTCTTTAACTCTTCTAAGTTGCATCACAAACTCATCTGTTTGCTATTTCAAACAATGATGCTTCGAAGCTGTGTGACTCTTCCCTATCTTTTCCTGAAAGGAGCCTAGGACTCATTTCCTTCTGTTGGCCCTTCCAACAGTAGCCTACTGGTCCTTCAAGGTTATCCTGACTCCTCTCAACTGAGGGTTCCCTCTTTCTCAAGGACTCTTTGGAACCACTCAACATCTGTTCATGTCCTTGCTTGGATTTCTACTGTAACCACCACAATCTAACAACCCAGCTGCTCTTTGTTTTAACTCACATTGTAATGTATTTGTGGCTCTGCACACGGATTTTTACACTCCCTTAACACCGAGAGCCTATCAATTTGGAGCATATGGCAAACTATACAGATTTCAGTTATTTACTTAATTAACCGGGTAAATAAATAGGCTGTAGATGCGGTTCAGTTGGTAGAGTGCTTGTCTGACATGCATGAGGCTCTAGCTTACAGCCCCAGTACCATGTGAACCAGCGATGATCATTAGGGAGGTTGAGGCAGTGTGAACAGAAGTTCTAGGTCAGCCCACGCTACGTGAGCTATATGAGAACCCATCTCATTAAGTAAATAAATATTCACCTCTAAAGAATTGTTTTCCTATTGAGATAAAAAAGGTTTTGTGTTTTGGTTGCTTTAGCATGATCATAAGTTTTTCCTCTAACTTTGTAGGTCAGTGGTTCTCAATTTGTTGGGGAAAAGATGGAAATAAAGGAGCGAAAGCAGGGAGGGTCAGTGAACAGAAAGCATCATTGAAACCTGGTACAGCAAAAGCTTCTTAAAATACATACATATTTGAAAGAATTTTAAATGGAGTTACCAAATGGTGAGGGAGTCAAAGCCCCAACCAGACATCTCTTTCAATACCAAGTGAAACGTCCAGTGCCAAGAACAGCTATATCAAATGGGGTTTTGGTTAAAAGGGCCCCAAAACAACTCAGGCTATAGCCAACGCTATTGGTTGTCCTCTACAAACTGACAGCAATGTCCTATTGCTAAAGACAACACTTACATATCTCATTGCACATAGAGAAGTTGAGCTGGTGCCTAACTGGAGCCTTCGTCCTCTCTGACTAGTATTCACAGTTTGAGAAGGTGCTTCTCATGCTTCCAGAAGAGAAAGGTAAATATCAACCCAGCTACAAACATTTTAATCTGCAATGGTGACTACTTCATGATACCCTGGTGCAATAGTGTCCCAAAAGTTTTGGGAATAACCAACCACTATCTGGTTGGATTTAAGTCTCCCTCCATGAGATGGAACCCATGCCTGACAGTGCCCAGGTGGCCACAAGCCTGAGACTAGATAGACGGTAGATCTGGCAGGAAGCCAAATATTATTGCTCTGCTAAGGAAACATGGCAATAAAATGATTCCTAACAATTCCCGCCTAGACCAGCAGATCAGTGTCTTACCCGGCCATCACCGGAGAAGTGTCCTTATTCAGGAAATGGGAACTGATATCCACAACTAGACAAAGTAGAGAGAGTGAGAGGCCTTGGAACGTTCTGTTCAAAAGGGGATGTTTCCATCAAATCCCTCCCCTCAGGGCTCAGGGCACTATGCAAATGAGGCAGAAACACTGTAAGAAACAAGAGAGACAGGATGCTACCAAGGAACAGTGTCTTCCAGACACACAGAACTGAGGCACATATGAGCTTACACAGACTGCGGCAGCATGCATAGGACCTTGGACAGGTCCAAGCCAGCTGGGCTCCCAGAGCTGAGAGCCCATGAACTCTCATCTCTCACCAAGAAGCTATCTCCAATTACTAACAACTCAGAAGGAAAATCTAGCTCCTCCAATAGAGTCTCATCTGGCATACACATAAGGGCAGGGGCCATGCCCAGTAGTCCATGGCCAACAAAGAATGAACTCAATGACACTTTTGCAGACTCGTATTGCTTTAGGTAATTGTTTAAACCTTCGTTTAGGCATTTTTTTTAAACATTACTGTTCTCTTGCTTGCACGTTATTGGTTTTTGTAACTTTTGTTGTGAGCATGTGTCTGCGTGTGTATGTGTTTCTCATGATTTTCTTAGATTTTTATTTGCTTTTTTTCTTCATGTGCACGAGCATGTGTGTGCGCATGTGTGTGTGTGTGTGCGCGCGCGCACGCGCGCACTGAAAACATTGTACACAAAGGAACAGCGCGCGCACACACACACACACACTAAGAGGGAAAGAAAGAAGATGTGGAGTTAGAAGGTTGGAGATATGGGCAGGATATAGCAGGGGAAACTGATCAGAATATATTGCATAAAAGTGACTTATTTAAAAAAAGAAGAATGCTACAAACCAGATTTTAAACTAGTAATGGAGGCAGAAATCTAGGGTTTGTCTCTAAGAGTTGAACATGACCTGAAAGGCTGTGAGCAAAACAGCAAGGGTGTCCAAGGCTGATGGGTTAACAGCATTTGCTAGAGTAGTCTACTTCTGTTTCCTTGGAATTTTCCATAAGAAAAGGATCAGAGGCAGAAGAGATGAGAAGCAGTTTATCAACTGGGTCTAAATAAGAGAGGCACCATGGTTGAAGGAGACAAAATGTGCTGTTAAGAAAGTCAGCCGGAGGGAGACACTTGGTGTGATCTCAGTCCTGCACTCAGTTTCTGTACTGTTAGAGGAACCTGCAGGGTTTGTGTACGCTCTTTTCCTCATGCCTTTCATTCTGAAGATAGGGAGCTAATTCCAGTCTTTTAAGGTGTGTGAAAATGACAAAGTTAGCACAATATCTGGCATGTAGAGAAAATGATGACTTTTCTCTACATGCCAGATAGGCAGCTTCCTGGTCTCCGGTGGATTAAAAAAAAAAATAGGGAGGCCAGAAGGAAAGCTTATAATCAGAGAATGACCAAGGATCCAAAAATGTATGCATCTATGCATTAGTTTCTATCACCTGTGTCATTTACTGTTTGGACATCTAGTTCTGCTATCTTCTTCCCCAGTCTTATCTAGGATCTAACATGACCCCCTGTGGACATGCCTACTTATAGACTCGACATATGCAGAACCCAACACACGACTTGGGGACCACTGCCTTCTGCCCACGGCCCAAATTTTCACACAAGGTTCCTCACCATTCTGGGGCTTGAGATTTCCTCACTGTAGCCTCAAGAAGTCAACCTAATCCATTTCAAATGTCTGTCCTCCAGAATAAAGTATTTCAAAACCACTAAATTCTCCTTTGTCTGAACCGGTAGTGAGTGTCAGGGTTGAAGTTATTGTCTGCTGTTTTTAAAGTCCTGCGTTGCCTCTCATGTCTGTATATTTCAGAATTTCTCTCTGCGACTACACCTTTCCTCTGTCTCTTCCCTCTTTTATTGGTTTTATTCTCAAACTGTTCCTTTGTGTACAATGTTTTCAGTGCAAATATGCGGTAGGTAGTTGAGAACTTATGTTTTTCAATTTTCTTATTTTTGTCTCTGTTTTAGTCTCACCACATGGTATGCATGACAGTTCCGGGTATACAGACAGAGGGGGGAAAAGACAGGTAGAAGGAAGTAACTTGTCAAAAAAAAATCAGGTAATTTGCTAAGTCAGGACTATGTTTTCTAAAAATATAGGTGTATTCCTTACCATCCAGCTTAACTGAAAATTCAAAACAGACGGAAAAAAAACAAAACAATCCTTCATTTGTAACCACAACTCACATACTCAGGTATATTTATGGAAAACAAATAACCAAGTACTTTGCTGCTGTTGTTTTGTGTTTCGTGGTTCTGGTTCCAAGTGGGAATAGACAGCTCACAGAACACAACGAAATGAATATTTGAAAACTCCGTGTCTTCTGCACCGAGCCAGCATTGCTTAAAAAACAGACACTCAGACCAGGGTTTGTCTTCCGTATCCCGGCAGTGACAGCTCTTGCGTCTGCAGGCAGCAGCTCTGTGGTTCCCGCACAGCCTTTCCCTAACAGCCCTGTGCCTCTGCTCCTTTGTAAAGTCGTTTTCCTGTGTTTGTGTGTGTTTGTTTTGTTTTGTATTTCCCTTACTGTGGCGAAGACAGCCCTGACTCTCAGAGAACTGAGGGAGTCACAGCACTGGGCGCGCAGGCTGAGACAACACAGCCAGGCACTCTGGGCTGCACCGTGCCCAGGGCTCTCTGGAACACACAGGAGCCGGGACCCGCAGCCAAGCATTTGTTTGTGTGGATATTAAATCGGAGTTTTGAAAGAATGTAGCCTATTGTGTGACAGCTATAGAAAACCAAGCACTCCTACTCCATGACCCTCCCCCAGCTTTTATTGCTGTACGGTTCATTTTAAAAAGAAAATTGTGCCATAGTTTTTAAAACACCAAGTAGATATCTGTCACACTGCCTCTTTAGTTCCTACTCATTCACAGACTAAAAGAACTACACCTAATGACCCTTTAAATCCAAACTATACTGAAAGTTTCTCAACTGCTACCATCCATGACGTGAAATCCCAAAGCCTGATCAATTCTCTTAGCAGCTTGGCAGAAAGCTCTAAGATGGTGGCCATTTTTTACAAAGGACACAAATTTGGCCTTTGTAACAGGCAGATAAAAAAACAGATGGATTTTTATCTATTCATTTAAAGTGAGGGGGAGGGGCCAAGTGATTTGTGTGTTTGTATATCTCTTTTGGAGCATGATAAACTGACAGTTGGGTTTTTTATTTGTTTTTTGTTTGTGCTTTGCTTTGTTTTTTGTTTTTTGTTTTTTGTTTTTTTAGTTTGTTTTGCTTTGATTTAGAAAAGCAGAAAACTAAATCAGCCATCATGTCTTTGGATGCTAGCTGACCCCGGATGGAGACTTAGTGTTCGATTTAAAAGGCTTTATTTACAGACAATTAAAAACCACATAAATTTAAATCATCAAAGAAGAAATGGTTTCCAAAAGCTCCCGACAGCCAGGATAGCCCCTCCTCAGCCCTGTGCAGGAAAGGCCCAGAGGCAAATACAAAGTCACCAGCCCATAGGCCTGTGGAGTTGGCTGGGAAGTGAATCCTGCTGTCTCTGCTGCAAGCTGGTAGTAGAGTGATTGCAGACCAGAGTCCTACAGGCTTCAGCCGAGTGTGCTTTGAGTGTTAAGTCCAACAGTGAGAAACGGAGACCCCAGCAAGGAGGATTTGGCTCCAGCGAATGAAGTAAACCCAGACAGACTGAATGGCGGCTCTTGAGGTTTTCAGCCATCAGTGCCTTTGAAACTTGTTTGTGTTTTCTGTTCCTCCTGCCAAAGGATGGAGACTTAAAGATCAGAACGTGAGACAGAGCCCAAAGGACAAGAGGGTCTTAAGTCAGAAATACCCTTGTTTTCTTATCTCTGTGTTTTATGTCTCATCAGCCATAAGGCAAATGGACACAGGACTCAGTACCAGGCATCTCTACAGGCCAAAGCCAACCCCAGAAAGCATCCTCGTGTGTTTGCAACGCTATTTGATGCTGATGTTGATGAATAAGTAATGATGTGTAGGTGTCGGTAACATTTATACACATCCCTGATTGGTTCTGACACAGGTGCTCCGTGGAGGATGAGGTTTACAAGCTGAAAATGGTCAGGAGAAAGCCATGGTTTGGGGCTGTCCCACACAGATGCGGGGATTCTGCACCTGCGTTTGAAGTTGCCTTCATTTAGTTTCTCTGCAGAAAAGCCAGGCATGATGTTCAAACTGGGAGCACCTGTGTCTGGGGCCAACTTGGACAATTTTGTGGCCTGGATCTCTAAGATTCATTGCCTAAACTTAACAGGAAAACTTTTCTTTCTTTCTTTCTTTTTTCTTGGAGGTTTGAAATTTGGGGCTAAAGATGGAATTCTAAATATGGATGTGATCCTCACTCCAGAGCCAAGCCTATCTAAAGTGTTATACGGCTTGTCCTTGTGATTCAAGCACTTGGGTGGTGAAAGACAAATGCTACTGAAAATTGGAAAAGACCAAAGCCTACTCATCAATTGAAATCTTTGTTTAAATCACAAGGCAAGTTCCAGTTAGCCATGCGACATTTAGGCACCAGAATCGACTCTAATTTAATATAGCCTTATTCTATTTTTAAGTTGAAAGGCAGAAATCAAGCACCAACTACATTTAAATTAAAATTTGGAAGATTTTATTTTCCCTAACAAACCGACAACATTGTTGATAGATTTTTTTTTCACTCTCCATTTAATTGGGTTGAGAACATTAAAAATTCTCCAGTTTAAAATAATAAGTCTTTTGCAACCGTAACTAATCTTTCATTCCCTGAGGTTTGGCCAGTGACAACTGGAGGCAAATCAAGAAGAATTTATCACTTGGAATCACGGCCACAAGTCTCATTAAAAAAATTGCAGGGAGTAGAATTAAATGGCGTGTTCAGATTCTCTGGACTTGGCATGGGTAAAGCTAAGGCTAAGACTGTGCATTATGTAAATCTATTGGTTGCTTTAATTTTTAGTCAAACACATAATATATGCTATTTTTCAAAATGCACTATTTTAATTTTTATTAAAGAAGAAATGTATGAGGAAAATGATGTGCTTAGCTCTCTCTTCAAAGACAAAATACAACCGTCTCACCAAAGTTCTGCTGATGAATTATACTGGCAAAATCATTCTAAGAAACAGGATCATTATTTACTCTTTATATCCAAGAACAGAGGGTGTCAGTCAGGTAATATTGTGCTAAATAAATACTGTTTGTTTGAAATCATTAAGAGGCACCGCAGGTAAAAGCATGATGCTATTAACCATTTTTAAGAAATAATAACTGCAAAAATCTTCAGATTGTTACTTGTTTTATTTTTTATCAATTAGATAAGGCTTTGATTTGAATTCTCCACCCTCTGGCACCAGGGAGATGCCTGCTCTTCTCTTTAAACAAAGGATTATTCTTCCTCAAAAGGGGTTTGTCTAGTTCTTTTATTGTTTTATGTCACACAAGGGAAAAATGCGTTTGAGGCATCACCACTGAATTTAACAGGGACGAGTTTACTGCTATATAATCATTAGTCAATGCAGTAGCTGAAACCTTAAACAAAAGAAAACAAACTACAAACAGGCAAGCGTCCCCTGAAGGCACATCAGAACACCAGAGAGGGGCGGCATGGATTTCAAACAAGGTTGCCCAAGCATGTGCTAAATATTGCTGCTCTTGACTTTAAACTGCACACCAAGGAATACAGTTTCACCTTCTATTCTGCAACAATACTGAGGAGCAGGGGGGCAGGGCTGATGAAGAGTTTAACAAATGCTCTTGCCTCTGACTCCGTGGCAACTTTCTGAAAATTATATTTCAAACCCAATAAACTCAATATAAAGAATCTTGTCACAAAGCTATTAGAAAGGGCTGCTGAAAATATTAGGTTCTCTCTCTCTCTTTCTCTCTCTCTCTCTCTCATCTTGGGCAGTGCTTTGTTACTTCAAAACCCCTACCACTACACACAGTGGCAGGTCTATAAAGTAACTGTTTCCTGTTAGAAATCCCAGGAAAACATGTCCACAAGAGGAGATATACACATGGATCATTTCCACATAAGCTCTTAACCAAGAGATAAATATGAGAAACTATTCACTGTTAGTACCCAAACTAGTCTAGTCATAAAAATGTTCCTCTGTGAAAATAAACACAAACAAAAAAAAGTGTCTGAACAACAACAAAGAATACAAAGAAAGTAACAATGATATTTGTCAATAAAGAGGAAACGTATATGAATCTATTTCACACTCAGGACCCCATACACTGAGGGGAAATCATGCTATCTTAATAAAACAATCTTCTGGTTAAAAATAAATGTTTTACTCTAAAATAACTCATTAAATTATTAGCTTTTATTTCTGGATTTTTTGTGTAGGTGTCTTTTCTTATCCTTTGGCCCAAGTCAGTTTGGTGTGTTTCTTGTTATTCAGAGCTGCTGATTAGAAGAGAACTAACGTTCATCTCAGAAAATGGAAAATAAGCTACAATAGTTGCTGGCCAGCTATTAAGAAACAGGATTTCAATAGGCCACACTACTACATACATGTGTGTTAATTACACAGACTGGAGTCTCTTTCTGGACTCCTTCCTCTGCTTCCCTCTCAACATAATTTTACTACTTTTAAAAAATATTTTTCACATAACTATAGCTCAATCAGATATTATATAGCTAACCTAGCACTATATAAGAATCTAAGTTGGACTAATTTTCTTAGGTTCTGGTGTTGTTACATGACAAGAGGTTTATTGGAAAAGAATAGGCAGAATTTAATGCTATTAAAAACTCTCCCAAATAAGCAATGTAAAACTCTTGTCGAAAAAATAACATGATTTTGATGACAATTTCACTGATCATACTGGAAACCTTGGGTTTGGACTCCATACTAAGGCATCTTGCCCTCACTGATATTTTCTTGCTATTTGCATACATTAAAACATGTTGTATATCCTGGAACATCACAAAAAACTCTGTCTAGCTATTTGTGCTCCCATTCATTGGGAAAATTATATGAAATTGTAGGACTGTGGCTGGACAAGATGAATCAAGGCATGTCTATTTTACCAACTTGTTATTGTAATTGACACTTTTTATCCCAAACCCAGATTGAGTTCATATGTTTATAAAACCTCTACTTGTTACAGATTTTATCAAGCCCTGTATGGTTCCCATTATAGCCCTCAGGAGGAAGAACTAGGGTCACCATCATGTTCCTAAACAAATCCCACCTATTCTCTCTCTCTCTCTCTCTCTCTCTCTCTCTCTCTCTCTCTCTCTCTCTCCCTCCCTTTCTCCCTCCCTTCCTCCCCCTCCTCTCTCTCTCTCACACACACACCTACTTTTGACTGGCTCAATGCAAGTTTACTCAGCAAATGAAAGAGCCAATGAATTGATGGATCCTGTGACTAAGTAAGGATGACTATCAAGAAATACAGGGAAAATAATTGAAGTTCATATGAAATAACTCATATGAAATAAAAGAAACTCATATGAAATAAAAGAAAAATTAAAAAGTCTATATCATGTATTTTCCTGAAATGGTGCTTACTAGTAGTTTGGGTGTTTGGGGAGTTTTGATAGGAAATATCCTAGTAAATTCACGTACAATTTAATATTAGCTAAGACAGTAATTTGATGAGAGCAAAGAAAGGAAAGTGAGAACCACAGCTAGAAATGGTCACCTCTTTCTTGTTTTCCTTGGACATCAGGATATTGGCATTGTGTGTAGACATACAAAAGATGGAGAGCCTCTGGGGTTTACCCGCTCTAGACAAACACTGCAGTTAACCTCCTGGATTATATTTCCCTTCAACCTGGAGCTCAGGCTTGAACATCTTGATTTGCCATAACTCCATTTTATCTGTGCACGCATATTTATGCCATGGTGATGCAATGGTTCATGTTCTTCAGAGACCTGAAACACTGACTATTTGCTTCTGTCTAGGGAAAAGTTACTTGTCATCATCAAATAGAAATTACAACTTCACATATAAAAACACATACCAACTTTTTGGTCAAAGTGCTTTTTCTTGTATATGCCAAAGAGCTCCATTTTCAGTGTGTCCTTAGAAGACCATAAAAGCATTATTTCATTGCTTATAAAGCAGGGTCTTTTTTATATAAGTTAATGATGTGGGATGGAAGATATTTCATCTTTTATACAGTTATTTGACAGTGATGAATTTAATTCATTCTATCACATTGAATGATACATTTATATTCAGTATGTAGTTTAAAATTTCATAAATGATTAAAGTCCCTGTCGTTTTAATTATAATATGCAGAGAGCAGCCAGAACTTATTTGCAAAGAATAATGTACAAGTCAATAAATTTGGTGAGCACTACTGACAACATATAAATAATGACTTCAGAAGTATAAGTACCTGTAGTTGAAAACTAAATAACAACGGTTCGTGTTTGGGTTTTTATGAAGTAGCTGCTCTAGCTTTCAGTAGAAACTCTTTGGAACAATAATTTGCTTTATTAAACTGAAAATATAATGCAACGACGTCGAGTTGCCAATTTCAACCTGCAAAGAGTCTAATTCTCAATAAATCAGCCCTACTTACAGCTTTGATCACTGAAAGACCTTTGGGTACCCTGAACTTCATTAGCATCCTTTCAACTGGGAATTGACAGTGATAATATCAGGTCTTCTACATTACTGGTTCGAACATGTAGAAAATCACGTTGTTCTCATCCCCAACTCTTTCCCAGAATGCACACGTTCACTTACAGTTGTGGTCATTTCAACACAAAGAAGAATCCATTCCAATCTATTTACTATTTTATTGAGGGAAAACTTAATGAATATCAGCTGTGTGTCCATCACTACTATAACACTTGAAATTACAGTAATGGAAAACCTTCTTGGAACAAGATTATACATACATACATACATTGAAGTTCATATGAAATAACTCATGAAATAAAAGAAACTCATATGAAATAAAAGAAAATTTAAAAAGTCTATATCATGTATTTTCCTGAAATGGAAATACATTTTTCTCCGTATGTATATATGTATACGGAGAAATTATTTTTCTCCGTATGTATATATGTATGTATGTATGTATGTATACATACATACATACATATATACATACGGAGAAAAATAAAAGAAAGAAAGTAAAAACTAAGTATCAGACAGCCAGAATGTACTACGGGGTTGCATAGAAATACAAAGCCTGCCCCACACCTCGTAGAATTTACATTCTTTTTTTTTTTTCCTTATTTCTCTCTATCTCAGAATTCCAATTTACAGGGGAGAAATTAAAATATACTGACAAATCAGGTGAATATGCTTTTCGTCAGTCATCGTTTATGTCCAGGAATAGATATAAACTAATTACTTCATAGTTAGTTACTCAAATGGCCCAATACTCCTTCCCCCTGGGGTATCTGAAACTCTTCCTTCAGAAATGGTCTGTTGGAGAAGCAGCTGCTCCTACTGCCCCCATAATCTTCATGCCCAATATCAGTGCATATGCTTGTCTAATAGATATAGCTGTCCCATCCTTCTGCTGAGAATATGATTCTGGTGTCATCTTATGAATAGACAAGAAGGGAGGTTAAACTTGTGCCTGGCATCCATCACGTCAGGACAAGCCCGGTCATCATCCTTCAAGGTCTGTGCTACATCTCCTAAGGACAGCAGACAGAAAAGAAGCTAAAAGAGTGATATCACTCCATCGCTCGACCCGAAGCATCTGTGGCAGGATTCTGTGGTTCCCGTGTCATGCAACAGCTTCCAAAGTCATTGCAACTCGATTTGCAAGAAGCATCATTTGTACTGTGACTGCAGACTTGCCTCTATGGCTTTGGTGGAACCAGAATTTTGAAATTTGGAGAAAAGAAAGGAAGACAAGAAGGAAGGGAGGGAAGAGTGGACTTCAGCCCTCCAACATATGAATTGCATACACACCTTTCTGGGGTTAAATACAGAAAAAGAACGATACATAAGAAAGGCTGTCCCTGAGAAGCTCTATGTCACATCTTCTTCTCACACTCAACAGTTCCCCATCCCACTCTTCTCTCCCGCAATCCTCCACCGGAAGAAGAAGTCACATACCTGCCTTAGAACTGAAATACAAAAGTGACTCTTAAATGGCCACCCTTGAGCCAGATCACTCATCAGAGGCGTGACAGACGTCTCACTACACTGCCGCTGCAGGGCAGCAGCTTAATAAACTGTCACCTAGACTCTCTCAGGGTTAATAAGCCACCTGTCTTGAAAGTAGCAGTCATATTGGCCTTTGAAGCCTATCCCAATACTTAAACTCTTGATGAAGTTCAGCCTGTGCCAAAGGAACTTACTAACAAAGCCACTGAGTCAATTTAACCTAGGGAAACTGGACCCAGTAGACTAGGCTATCAGAGTTTTGTGTTGAGATAATTACTGTGCTAAAGAGAGCATATGGGCTGTCAGGGCTGGCACATGGCCTGCACCAGCTGTTACCTGGGCGCTTTGGAAAACCTACTGAAAAGCATTTTGGACACAGCACAGCTCTATGTAAGTTTTCCAAGGCTTCTACTGGGAATTCTTCATAATAAATTTATTTCCTGTATAGGGAAGGATTGCACCCAGTAACGTAACTGGAACAAGCGCGTAGAATTTTCCTGGCAGATAGAGCATCACTAGTTAAAAGAAGAAGAAAAATCTGGGGTGTAAACAGGCAACAAGGCCTACAAATCCAGGAATAATGGAAAAACTAGCTGCAATGGGTCTCTCTGTTTTAAAATTTTTAAAAGGTAGATTTAATGCATGGATAATTCCCTTTAAAGCAACTGATATATAAGATGAGGCATTTATGATGTCTATCCTAGTGCCAAGCACATAATAAATGTTAAGCTACACTTTTATTGTTGTTAGATGGCCCTTCCTACCTGCTAGGGATATTCAGAGTTCCCGATCTGCAACAAAGTGAGGCTTTCGGCTGCTGCCTTGTGCTAGGGATCAACCTTGAGGCCTCGTGTGTGATAGACAGGTGCCCCAAGTATCCACAGCGTTACCAGTTCTTCCTTCATCACCACCAGGGCTGCTTCCTACCCGGAAAAACATCCTTCCAAGAATGGCAATCAGAGTGGATGGCAGCCAGGGCCACCAGACGACAACACCTCTCACATACAGGTAGCGTATGTCCTTCGGAATTACTTAATTCCCCAATGTGACTATTACCATATTTGTGGCTTACGTTATTAAAATTCAGCCACTGGAAAAGTATCGTACCGCAGGTAATGAGACATCTGAAAGTATTCCGAGAAAATAAACCAAGCAATGGGGTTGCACGTCACGTTCACGGAAAACAGCGAACTTCAACACACATCACCCAAACGTCAACGCTAAGCATTAATCTTTAATTCCAGTAATTATTTTATCCCATTACTAACTTGGTTTTTCTTATTAAGATATTTTATTCCCTCATTTTAAGACTCTCAAGAAGGATCACTGTAGACAGCCGGGGTCACAAAGGTTCTGAAAGGCCATTAAAGAAGTGACTCGGTGGCTATCCCGCTCATAGGAAGCCTGGATCGAATCCTTAGGCTCAAAACTAAAATATCCTTGAAAACTTTGGAAGCTTAAACATTGCAGTCATAGCTTTCTCTATAGAGTAGGTAATAGAATCAGTTTTGCTTCAAGAAAATAACATAAAGGCAAACCTTACTTACAAAATAGGTCTCGGTTTCTATAGAATCAGACCCCAGGTTTGGTCCAGATTAAGTGAATTTACTTTGAGAAAACACACATTAGGAAAAAGGGAGGGGGGAAAAGCCTGGACGGCGGCAAGCCCCGCCCCTTTGAGCCTATTTCTAAAGGGGAGGGCTGATTTGGGAGCTCAGACAAAGACAGTCCGTTATGTTCCAGCGCGATGGGTGTGAGTCCAACTTTGGAAATTTTCAGTCGTTAGGTTTAAATTTTAAATGCATGCCTTAAAACCATGCAGGACATTTAGAAAAAAAACCACCACATTACATCACAGTAAGTGCATCACCACATTATATTTTGCAAGCTTTAGCAAATAAAACAACCCCCCAGAAGAATCTTAATTCTTATCTATGGAGAACATTAAACTGCTAAGCGCTAACAACTGGAATTAGTCCTTAAATCTCTAATGAGAACAATAGAACACGAGTGCAGTTTGTGCTGTAAGTTGATAAGGCCTGAATTTACTCGCTGTTAGGAAAAGTCACTGATCCAGCAGTATGGCTTTCTGCTCCCCGAGGTACAGGAAACTGTATCTGTCCTCTAGGAGCCTTCCTCGGTAAGCACTTCTTATCTGTGCTATCAGAGGACAGAGATAGCAGGCTAATATCTAGTAACAGCAGCTTTATGAGATGATCCATTACTGATTTAAATCAATCTCAAGCAGGTAGTTCTCCTTAACCCATTCAGAACACCCTGACCCCCTCTGCCCTGCTGCCACCTCCATCTCTCCTCTCTCTCTCTCTCTCTCTCTCTCTCTCTCTCTCTCTCTGTTCCGCCAAGCCTTAAACTTCCTGGCAAGAGTTGAACAGCATTGAATACCCCTTCTCATCCTTTATACCAAGTGTCTTTTTAAATCCTTGCTGCTTTGAAAGACGGCAGAGTGTGTGCTACTGACCGGAAAAAAAAATTAAATCCAAATCTAGTATTAGCTTCAATCTTCAAGCTGGCGCAGGCTCAGTAGATTACAAGCAGGCCCTTAATGAGCCTATTAGCAATTTGCGAGGACCCAACAACTTGCCATGAAAAATGGGAAACGAGTCTCTTTTCCACACGTGGGAATTTTGTTAAAGATATACTTGCAGGGAAGCCGTCCCCACTGTTTATAGGCACAGATCAGCATAAACACAAACGGAGGGGAGATTAAGAGTAAATTAAGCCGTTCATTTCAGGAATTAACCGGAATGTCAGATGTTAGAGCATCATCAGCAAGACAGTGTGGTAGGGTCTATATTCTATGAAAAGTGTCCACTATCACCCTCACAATTGGTAAAGAAAACACAAAAGAGAAGTGCCAGGCATACTAATGCGGTCAAAAGAGTATCTGTGCTCTGTATATATATATATATATATATATATATATATATATATATATATATATATATATATATATATATATGTGAGTATGTATTCTGTGGACAGCTGCAAATACAAAATATAATTTCAGGGTGTGAGGAAGCCTTAAAAATTACCTCTTGTCCCACGTATTCTACAGAGTGCAAACTTTGAGGCTTCAAGAGCTTTTGTGCCTTACTCAAGGTCACAGGTAGATACTGACAGAATTGAAATCTCCTAACCTCTGCTAATGCATTTTCTAGCTTCTTTTAAACAGAAGTCTCTGTAAATATGTAGAAATCCACATACATACGAGATTTGGGGGCTTTGTGGATATCAGAACTAATTTAAGCTATGTGAACAAAACCAGTGCTGGTATATCAAATAATTAAATATTTAAGATCACCTATATTGACTTTGGGTGGAAGTTTTGTTTCCATAACAATTAGGTTTGAAACTGGTCCCCTCTCCATCAGTGCCATTACTAGAGAGGGTGGCACGCCACTGAGCGCTGGATTTCATCACAGCCACGCATAAGCTGGTAAATCATCCAGGTTTGATTTTCCTTCCCCATAGTGCTACCTTCCGAGCATAGGATATATACACATCTCAAGGTGTCCACTGCAGTGCAGTTGTTACATTTTATGCTATCCTTAGCCCCGTGGGCTGACTCCTGGAATTGTCACTTCACTTCTTGCAATGCAAATGAGAAGAATATGTAACCCAGGGTACTTCTGGCAGTTAACTTTAGCGATTGAGAACCTGCTTTTTGATTTTCTACAATGACCATTTAAAGACTCCGCCAATGCAGCTTTTTAAAAGGTTTATTGACAGTTCTATGAACTAGCTGCTTCTAGCCACTCAGGCACTAAAGATCTTTTCTTTTCTTTTCTTTTCTTTTCTTTTCTTTTCTTTTCTTTTCTTTTCTTTTCTTTTCTTTTCAGTATTGTCTGGAAATGTACTGATAGACAAACAAAACAAGTGCTCTGTCTCAACTTTCCTTCCTGACAAGCTCTCCCTCTCCCTCTCCCCCTCCCCCTCCCCCTCCCCCTCCCCTTCCCCCTCCTCCTCCCCCTCCCTCTCCCTCTCCTTCTCCTCCACCCCCTCGCCCTCCAATGTTGGCATCTCTTTCAGCTCCCAAACTGTTTCACCTGATCCTGTCCAATGGCTGAGGTGCAGGCGGCCACCCAGAGAGCCACAGTGATTGGCGTCCCCTGCGGAGAACAACACAGTCTCCCGATCTCCCCTTTCATGTAGAAATGGCATGCAGGATATTTTATGATTCGTTTTCCCTTTTTGATAAGATATGAAAAAAATATCAAAAGTAATTCAGAAAGATTTCCATTTTCTCTGAATGGGATGAAGCACAAGAAACTTCTACCTAAGCACGCTTTTCCGCTGACATCCAGGCTCACAGAATTAGAAAATTAATTTTTTTTATTGCTTTTCCTAAAAAGAAAATTTGACATCTTCTTGCGTTTTTAACACTTTCAAATGAAATCGCCTATTTCTGTCAATTTAGTTAGCCTAAGAATGAAGCTGCCGAAACCTGGCAATTAAAGTTAACTAGTCATGACAAGTGCTTGCTTATTAAATTAATAAAATTCAAAAGAAGGCATCAGGAACTATAGAAGAACAAAGTCTCTGATCTGTCCCCATATTAAAACATATTGTCTTCATAAACAACATAATATTCAAGCAATATATTTCAATGTCCTAGATATTTGCTATAAAAGAAACAAACATTTTAATGTGTCCTACATAATTGTCTAAATATTATGATCGCAGGCTATGCTTTGCAGAGTGGAGCGGCCTTCTCCTTTGTTATCTCAATACATTTCTTACCTGCTAACAAAACCTTTTAACAAACAAATGTTAAAGTAGATCTTAAGCTTTGAGAGATGAACATTTTTGTTTTATGTGCTATAATCAAGTCAGTTTGCCACGTATTGCTCTAAAATGCTTTAATTTTCCAATGACCTTGTTCATTTAAATTCCTAGATGTTTTAACAACCTTATCAAATCAGCACTTTAAAGAAAACCAGAGTTGATGGGTACAGCATTTATTCGGTGGCCTAAAGCTACAGTTCTTTTATTCTGTCTATTTTTGCAGGATGTGATTCACTTCTAGAAGAACGAGAGCCCAGTAATAATATATAAGGAAAAACAAGATACAAGAATGTGATCTTTGCAATCACTCTGTGAGACTGTAAAACGCATGCTGACAGCATTTTGCTGGTTTTGCCAATAACCCTTTTTATAAATGACCTGTCATCAAATCACAGCCAAGTTTGCCACCAAACTAACGTTGCTTTCTTCAGGAAAAAAAGAAAATCAAAGGCATCCTTTTTGGATTTTTTGGTTGTTTTTTAGTTTTTTTTTTTTTTTTCTTTTAAAGAGGAGAAAAAGGAAAAAGAAAAACTCAGCTTACTCAGGTGCTATTAGGACAATTCCAAGACATTATCAAACAAATACCAGTCCTCTGCTCTGAATACTATCAAAAAAAAAAAAAAAAAACAAAAGTCGGGTCTTTTAATCTAAAATAGAACACCTGGATATTTTAAAAGACAAACCCAACAAGGTTATGATATTCTGGCAGCTTTCTCAATTTTCTTATCGAGGATGAGAAGTTGGGGATTTCTGAGCTCACAGGATCTATGTCCTTGCAAATCAAGTTGCTTTTCCCCCCACTATTCATGCAAACTAAGTTGAACAAAAATCTATTTCCCCCTAGCTCTGAATTACCTCCCCGCCCTCAGTGAGCACCGTTTGCACAGAGAGGAAGGCTCCTAATAACACACTGAGGCTCCGAGGAAAATCTAGCCCAGTCCAGACAGCGTAATAATGATGTCATTAAGACTCCTGGCTGAATGGGTTTCAGACAGAACTGCTGTATAGCTGCACGCATAAATCTGAAAGAACTTTTTGGCTACATTCTTGACTTACCTTGAGAGGGATATTTTAGAAGCTCCAGCAGACTGAGACATGCACTCAAAGGAGGTGTGCGGGCTGCAGAAATGTAGGCCTGGAGCTATTTCCTTCTGAGATCCAGGAGGAGAGGGTTTGTGAAATGGATGGAGACAGAGAAACAGTCTGAAGACGAAGAAAACAGAAAACAAATAAACCGTAATTCTAGCACAAATAAATGGGAGGAAGGCGATTGTAAGACTGCTCAAAGCCTTTTTGCCTAGCTGAATGAAAGCAATCCCTAAGACTGAATGGGTAATGAGATCCTGGCTCCTGAGATTTTAGCTTTCTTAATCATGTTCATAATTAATTCAAGAACATTGATAATTTCATTACATTCTTTTTGTCTTATCAATAAATGATGTGCCTGCACTTTTGGTCCTGTGTACAGAGAGAAGAGAGATGCTTTGGGTCATATTGCAATAGGAATAGTGAGTATATATGATCCAAAAAGGTGAAGTGGTAATAATTATCCTTGACCAGCCCTTCTATTATCAGAACATGATGACAAGCAGCTACAAATAATTAATAAGCTTTTTATGCAGAAATGCAAAGCCTTTGAAGAAAAAAATACTCTGCAAGTAGAATTCCTTACGCAGATTATGTACAGAGGCTTCTACAGAGGCACAGTCTGCAACAGGGCGGCTGCTGAAACGCCTGCTTTGAAAACACAGGAAGGGAAATCAATAGCTCGTTTTTAAAAATCTCATTTAAAAAAAAAACTTTTCTTTGTCTTAATGTTTTATTAAAAAAAAAAAAATCCTGTGTCCTTCCAATTGTCTTCCAAAGTCCTTCCCTGGATCAACTTACAAAGACGTGAAACTGAACTCGGAAAAATCTCCTTTGTAAAAATCAAGACAGAAAGCTCTGTCATTAGCTGTCACTCATCATCAAAGGAGGCCTTTTCCTTTTGAGTTTTCTCTTCACCCCCATGTAAATTTTCTCGAAGCTATCACTCATTAGTTTTGCTATCCATTTTCAAGGGTGTCGAATGAACGTTTAACGCCATTTATAACAGAAAACGGAAATGCCGCCCAAACAGTTCAGGTTATAAGCAATAAATTAAAAACTGGTAAGTTAGAAAAGAGCCCTGACAGTAAGAATTCTTCTAATTGGTAACAAAAATAACGTTTCCATCTTAAACACGACTTGTAGCAAACAATCTGTGCTCAAGTGCACAGGAGTGATCCACACACTAGCATTTTTTGTATAAGTAGATCAATAGGGTGGGGTAAAATTCCAGCATCGGAAAACATTCCGTAAAATCGTCTCCGAACTAATTGTGCTATTAAAGCTGGAAACAATTCATACGATGCTAAGCAGGATGCATGTTGGCACTTTGATCTGATTACTAAACAAAATAATCTGTGAGAAGACACTGCAAAATCAGTTAGGAAAGCAAGCTGTTGCCCCAGACATTGATGTATGGGGCAGAGATGATGCATGCACTGGGCGAGTTTATCAGTAAATCACGGACTCTATTTACCTCCCTGAGGAAAAAGACCTGTCCCAGAATGAGAACTCTTTGTTAGAGCCACCAGTAGGGGATTGATATTGGCAAAACATTCAATTTGTATACAGTGCTGCAGAAGATTCATAAAACGATAGTTTAATAAGTTAACAGGCAAAGATTTAATATATTGGCAGCATATGTGCTTAGAAAACATTAAACTATTATATTAATTTAATCAAATTATTTTGTGTGAACTCAATTACATTGGTTCTAGCCAGTCATAGCTGATTTCTAATCTTAAAAAAAATTTTTTTTGAGAGGTTCAAATTCCCTTAAAAAAAAATGACATTTCCCGTAAGACACAAACTATCCACACTATACAGACTTATTGCTTATTTAAAAGACTATTAAGCCACAGTTAAATTTTAGCCTCAGAGGTCAAGCTCCACTTGTCCCACACATTTTTATACATTTCAAGTCAGCATATATATGAGACAGTTTGTAGATCAAATATGCCAGTCAGTAGTATTTCAGGGCAATGCAGAACCGACTGAATTCCGGGGACAGAAGCTAGAATTGAAAGTTCTTTCTGTGCAGTTTAATAAAGCAGTTCAAAGGCAGAAACACATGTGTGAGGGGGTTCATCGCTTATGCCTTAAAAGTTCTTAAAAGTTCTGTTTCAAATTCCTTTGCATATTTATAACAGGGCTAAATCTCTCCCAGTGAGTGCCTGGTTCTCATGGAAGTCCTTTGTTTCTAGTGTCCCAGATGGCCCATCGCCTCTCTTCCCTTGATGCCCTATCTCTGGGAACAGCGCTTAGTTTTCCACAGAAGTGTCAAGGTATTGTTCTGGTCACAGCCACAGCGCTGGAACTCCCCTGCTCCGCCCCCACCCCACCTCCAGGTTTCTACCCCTCCTCCAAGTGTGATGCTCTAACTTGCCAAATATCTCTGCGACCTGCCCGCTTTTCTCCAGACTAGAATTCCCTTCTGGTCACCTCCCTGTTGTTTTTCCTTGTGGAAAACCATTCTGTTCCATTCTGTTGCTCTCCTCCACCTATTCGGTCTCACCTCTGGTCTGACCAGTTCATTCCTTTGCTCAAGCCATCAGCGGCCCTTCACCACTGCTGCGTGAGACGTGAGACAGCAGGCAAGGCCATTTTGATTTGGGCTTTCCTTTCTTAGCCCTGCTGGTGCCCCCAATCATGGGGAATTTGCTCCTTCCTTCAGACTTTGGTTTGAATGCAGCCACCACATTCGGTGGCCAATAATCATTTCTAGTTGGGTTTTATAGTACCTCTGAGGATTTCCCCATAAATGGAACTTGCGTTCCACTTCAGTTGGTTTTTGCAATCTGTTGGTGAATGTGCCACTCGACTTCCCTTCCTCTGGTGAAACAGACCCGCTAGCTTGTTCGCACTGTCTGTGGTCTCCGTGCTTGATTCCCGGGCAGAACTGGAGAGGAAGAAGGGCAGCCTCAGATCTGCTTACCTGACTCAACTATCATCCAGTCTTGGGAAAACAGGGTACAAATCCTTTCACCTGATTGGAGTATTGTTCTTGTTTTTTCGCTATACGTATTTATGGACTCATTTTCTTTTTAACTTTCTTCTATTTAACAAGTACACGGGAGGAAGAAAATAGCTGGAAATGAGAAAACCAGATTCAGTGACCAGGTTAAATGCAATATAAATATGTCAAGCTTTAGTGCTTCTAAGCTGTGTATTTAAAGTTTATATCTTATACTCCCTGAAAGTTACTAACAGGCAAATATATAAAAATATGTATTCTTGCTGCTTGCATACAAACTGTCAAGCAATTTCAATAGTATGACAATCATGGGAAAGTCAACATAAGGCCCCAGGAAGAGTATAGAGTGTAATGTTTGCTCAATTAATCTATTGAAATAATAGATAAAAGTGAAATGGCCCTATCTATAAGATTCCATATCTAAGGTATCACTCTACAATTATACCTGGCTACATTGTAAGAAAACTTAAATATGATTAATTAAGGAATGGAAATATGCAATGTAGTTTGCATAGGTTGCTTTTGAAAAGTTAACAAGCTTTTGAAATTCTTTCATTCATAAGGAGAGGAGGCCTAAAACTGGGATAAGTAAATAAATAAATTCAATAATATTAAAGGAGGTTGAAGACAGTTAGCATGCATGACAAATGAAAAAAAATTCACTTTCTGCTGATACTAAATAAACATAATTTAAGCCGGGCGGTGGTGGCGCACGCCTGTAATCCCAGCACTTGGGAGGCAGAGGCACGCAGATTTCTGAGTTCAAGTCCAGCCTGGTCTACGGAGTGAGTTCCAGGACAGCCAGGGCTATACAGAGAAACCCTGTCTCAAAAACAAACAAACAAACAAAAAAAACAAAAACAAAAAAACAAAAAAAAAACAAAAAACAAAACAAAAACAAAAACAAAATCCAAAAAAATAAACCAAAAAAAAATCCATAATTTACTAACTATGCAATGTCTTCAACAGGAAAAAAGGAACGAGGAGAGAGCCCAAAGGCATGAAGGCAAAGATTAGGAAAGCATCAGTGGAGATGCTAGCCGAGGCTGAATGAGAAGTTAATAGACAGGGGGCGCTAGAGAGCTGCAGCGCAGTGGGATGCACTGGAAGGGGTAGCGAGCTGGTCAACAAAAGTCAGGACTAACTAAGGAAACCTCGTGTTTAATCCATACAAATCCTGCAGAGGTGGATTTTTCTAGCAGCATGTTGGAACAGTTGTTTCAGTTTTATCATTTCCTTTTTCCCTGATAGACATTTTTTGGAAGCTGTTTTGCTTAGTGTTTTGTTTGTATATTTCTGAACTCTCTTCTTAACTTGAAATTGAATATATTAACTCTTACTCTTTTCTTGATGATGTGGAGTGCGCCTTGTGACTGACCATTTGTGACTGCTCTATAAACCCTGACCTCAGACAGGCACATCTCAGCCGCTCCCTGGTCTCTATTAAAAGAATAGGCAACCTCAGGGCCGAAATTCAATTGACTTAACCAGTTAGGAAGGACTGAACGTCAGTCATAACTGCCTACACAGTCTTCCCCTTCTACACTGTGTTCATTGCTCAGAAGCAGATGTAAGGATCGCTGTCACAGCACCACGAAATACTTTCCCAGGAATCATGGAGAATAAATAAAAGGTATGGGACCAAGGCATACAAGCACCTCATTTGGAGTGTGAAGAGGGGAAAGTTCTCGGTGTTCTCAAAGAAGCCTGAATATCTTGGGAAGCCAGGAGCCTCGCAGTGGATCTGGGTAGTAGACCACATTTCCAGGAGTCAAGCAGGCCACAACCTTGGTCTTCTGTGGGAGTAGAATTTGTTCAGGGTGATGCTGGAGTGGATGATTTTTTTTTAAAGATTTAGTTTGCATTTCTGTGTGGTTTTGCACTTCCACGAGATGACTGTGTGAGTCGGGAAACCATCAATGGCAGCTTCCCTGGATGGGGAGTTGCAGGTAGTTGTGAGCTACTGTGAGTGCTGGGAACCAAACACAGGTCCTTTGAAAGATTAGTGCACACTCTTGACAGCCTGTGTCTCCAGCCCCAAGAAAACACAGTTAATTGACAAGGCCTGAAGATGGAGCTCGGTGTGGTGATGCACACTTTAGTCCCAGCACTTGGAGGCTGAGGCAGGCAGAAGTTCAAGGCCAGCCTGGTCTACATACATGAGTTCCAGGCCAGCCAAAGACACACAGTGAGACCCCGTCTTGATGAAAATGGAGGAACAACTAGCAGACCCGGGAGGCTTGGTGTCTGGAGGAGCATCAAACAGTAGCATGATATGTTGTCACAGTGAAGAGAAAACTCCATCAAACACATCTTCTGAATCTAGGCAGCTGAAAGGAACATTCTCAAAAGTTGGTTTCCATCTTCCTCCTTTATGAGCTGTGAGGCACTGAGATTTGGGATCAGGGACTTGTGTCAGTCACACAGATCATGTGCAGACTATGGATCAGACAGGTACAACAGAGAGGGCTACAGGCAACATATTTTTCTTTTCTTATTAACCCTCTATTTCATTATCTATGAAATTAACAATATATATCACCTTTCAAATTACAAGTCAATCTCCTATTCATTTCCTGGCAGCACGCCCCGGCTTACAACTCTTCACAGGGTGTTAGTTGCTAACCAGGTCTGTTCTAGACAGCAGAGCCCTTCCTTTGCTCAGTAAGTCATTCACTGAGTCGCCCTCCTGAGTCCAGGTGTAGGCTCATTCAAAACTTGTGAAATTAAAGCTTGGGACTCAGCTTGATCAATTGGAAAGCTCTATTTCTCTGGTCACAGTAACTGGTTTGAAAATGGAGAGACAGACTGTAATCGAGCCAACAAAATTCATCCTAGGGCTATATAGTTGGGAGCTGTGGGAAAATAGGTGGGTTTTTTTTTTCCTGCAACAATTTTCTGAAAATGATGGAAATTTAAAACAGTCAGGGATCTGGATGCGGGTGAAGCCAACCCAGTCAGAAACAGAGCCATTGGTATGAAGAGTAAGAATGGGGTGGGCAGCTTGCTCATGGTACTGGCAGTGCCTAACTTAGTCAATGACTTATGCCAACTTTTTCTCTTAAATTTACCACTGTAAATATAGCAAGGCAGAAACACGGTCTTGATCTCTCCTAATCCAGTCTCTATGCTATCGGTTTCTTTCATCACTTGTTAGTCTGCCACCAAATATGGTTGGCTAGAATATACATCTTTCTTCAGTGTTCACCATTAGAATGCTTCTGACTCCATTTGCCAATAGAACAAAGCCTAAACTCTACAGTAACGTATGAAAAGTAACAACAAAAACAATAATAACAACAATTATAAATGTAAGGTCTTTTATGGCTTCATAGGCCTTATATTTCTTGCTGATCACAAAACAAAATGTCTTACTACAATGCCATTGTCTAGTCATGGCTAGCTTTTGCTAGTAGTGAGCTTGCTTTATTTCCCTTCATCTCTCATTTTGAATTATTTTTAAACACCAATTCAAATTTTACATGTTTCAAGCTGTGTCTCCCCAGCATATACAGAAGAGTTAGGTACTCTTTTTATTAAGATATTTAGCTAATAAGAACTAAACTATCCAGTTGAACGGGCTTTAATGATGATGAAAACATGCTTGCAGAGATGTTAACCTAATAGCTCTGTAACATCAGCCAAGATCAAGATTTCTGCCCATGCCCTCCTCTGTCATCCTCACCATTTGGAGTTCTTCCCCAAGGGTCCACTGAATGTTTACTATTTGTCTAGTACAAACCCAAGAATCCACTGATAGTCACTATAAAGCAAATCTTCACAGAAAAAAATATGAATATCTCTTTATCAATAAAGAAAACTTGATCTCAGGCATGTTTCCTGTTATATTTCATTGGCCAGAACTGAATCACATGTTTGAGGCTCAACCAATCAATGGAAAGGCCTTGACAGTCATAGCTAATTAGGACTTGTACCTCTATGGTAGGGAAAAAAGCTTATTCTCTGAGCCAATGGTTGTACAAGATATGAGAGAAACATTCAAATTAACTTGGACACTGCCAACCATAAATAAAAGACTGTATTGACCCATATAAATAGAAATAATTTATTAAAATATTATTATGTCACTTCCACCCTTTCTTCTTTCAACCCCTTCCTTGACCTTGATCCCCAATCCCTCTCTAATTTGCCTCTTCTTTTATTATTATTATTACATATATACATAAATATATAAATACAACCTATTGCATATATATAGTGTAGCTTGTGTGCTTGTGATTTCAGAGCAACCACTTAGTATTGAATAACCAATTAGAAGGAGCATCCCTGGAAAAGATGAATTCCCCCTCTCTCAGCAGTCACTAGTTGTCTATAATGTTTTGTCTTGGTGGACCCAGTGAGATTTCCCTTTTCCATGTTAGCATGTCCATTGATATCATTATTTAGATCTTATTTGAATAACAATGTTGTAGAGATATCATGAGCGTGTAGAATCCCTGTCATTTCTTGGAGACAATCAAACAGCAAACATCCTGGCCTTTTGTCTCTACAATCTTTCCTTTCTCTCTTCTACAATGTTCCCAGAGCCTCAGGTGCAGGCATTGTATTGCAGATGTATCCTGTTGGGTCTAGGGTCCCATGATCTATTAATATCTACATTTTGATTTGTTGTTGTTGTTTGTAATGTTCTTTGTTATAAAGAGATGCTTCTTCAACAAGATGTGAAAGATGCACTTAGACTGGCATAACTCCTAGTTACATTCTAACTTAACCATACACCCACAAATAGGCTTTAAAGGAGGCAAGACACACAACAACGTCAAAATCTTGACAGATTTTTCTGTCACACTCTCTCAGGTATGTAGACACAAAACATTTCTACTCACCTCTTGACCTTCTAAGAGTCCCTGAGGGCTACAAGAAAGAAGAAAGGAGTGAATTTAGGATTGGAGCCTTCATTACTGCCCCTTCATAACTTTGTCTGAAAGTATGCCTTTACTTAATTTTGATCTCTTTATATTTCTATCTCTCCACCAGCACTCTGAGATTACATAGGTTTGTGATAGACTCCATCATATTATCAAGACTTTAATTGTAAGATAAAAAAGAAGAAATGACGTTAAATAAATGTATCTAGAATGTATCTAGGACAGACTGGAACAAAATGAAACTCTAGCCATGGTCATCACGCGTATTATGAAGTGGCCCTGGGCCAGAAGCAAGAGCTACTGTTAGGATAAAAGGATGGATTCTATCATAGTATGAGATGATTCATTGATGTTTAGAGCTACAGTGATTTAGAGGGTATGTTTTATTTATGTCCTATTGTAAACTTTCATGATGAGAGAGATTCTTTTGCATCCAATTTATAAGTTAATATGACTCTTTTCTTCTAAGTGACTTTAGTCTCTTCTCGGTGTCTTTTATCTAGTCTTTTATCAGAAGCATCATATGAAAAGCTTAATTGTTAAGCTTTCATTTTTAAACTCTGGGTTTTAAAAAAATGCAGCACTATGTGACATGATCTTGTCTTGGTGATAGACAATCAAGGGAATAGCACCCAAGGTACCTGGGTGGGGGGAGGAAGACAGCCCATTTGCCCTCATTTTGGGTAATAACACCCAGCAACCATAAGAGTGGAAGCTGACCATCCTATGACACACCGACTGAGATGGTAACTTTCAGTTATTTCAGTTGTGAGTTTCTGCTTCTTTCTTAACAAAACAAAGATATGGATTCTTTTCTGGGGGATGGTTTTATGGACTAGATGCATGTGTGATCATGTCCAGTATACTGCCCTCTATAAACCAAGGGTCCACATCTAAGAGAAAGAGGCACAACAAAGAAATACCGAAATTCATTGGAAATGCTTGGTAAGCATGCAGATACACCAGATGTCCAGACAGGACCTTAGAGGCAAAACAGATGATAGCAGCTTTTTTTGACCCCCTGTGGATCCAGAGTAGAAAAAGAAAAGGCAGGCCATTGTGATCCTGACTTTATGCATTGATTCCTGCTACAGTGGAGGCAAAAGAAAGTAGAACCCAACAGCCAGATTCATTTTGCCTTTAGGAAGCAGAGAAGGCCAATTAACTTAGGGTTGGGATTTGCAAAATCCTTCAAACCACACAGGACACTTACATAAGATAGAACATTTAATAGAGTTTTTGTCATTTTTGTTAAGTTAAAAAGAGAAGGAACGCCCACCAAGTGTCAATGGATACCTTCAAATCCATAGTCACCACAGATGTCATTGATTAAACTCAATGGTCACAAAACAATACCTGCACATAGGAAAGGAACTTATAGGGGTTTTGAAGTGGGTAAAAGGAGATAAGAGAGTAATAGAGTATGGAGGTGATAGCAATTAGAATGTATTATATATATGTGTATGTATGTGTGTGTGTTATTATATGTATATATACATATATATATGGGTTTATCAAAGAACAAATTTAATTAATATACATTAATTTATATATAATTAATATGTCCCTGTACCTAGGGACATTGCATGTGTGACTATTTTGTCACTTGTGCATCAATAGGTGACAGAGAGCAGAGAGACTATGTCTATGCTCAGTGTTATGACCTGTGACCATCTGAAAGATTAGTAGCCCTAATACTCCATGAAAAAAGTGGGCTTGAGACAACCATCAGTCTAGTACCATGCATGCCCAGATGGGCTCTCAGAGCAAGAAGTAAGGCAGAAACTAGAAGAAACCTGCCAGAGACCACAGGCCTTGGGTGGGCTGGCATGAGAAATGAACATGAAATAACAATCAGTCTGGTGCCAGGGTGTCCTAACAGGGAGCTAGCCTGAGATCACCACCAGTCAGAAGTCAAGTAGGTGTCACCAGAGAAATGGTAATTTACATTACTGCAAACAACAGTCTGTGAATGCACACAGCATCTGTACTAATGACGCCTCAAGCTGACATAAGTATAGATATCTTATTGGCAAATAACTAAACAACAATGGGATTTCCAAAAACAGGATACTTCTCTGAAATAAAAGAGGTGAACTATTATTCAATTATAGCAACTTGGATGACTGCAGAAAATTATGGTGAGTGTGCTAAGCATAGTCGAACAAACCTGTAATTACTGCATTGCATTTGGGAGGCAGAGGTAAAGGAATTACTTTAAGTTTCAAGCCAAGCTGGTGTGCATAGCAGCTCTAGATCACCCAGGACTACACTGGAGATCCTACTCTAGCCCTCAAAAAGAAAAGGATGGTGAGTAATAAATACCCAACTCAAAAGCTATATATCAATCATATACATACACAAAGATATATGTATCCACATACATATGAAGTCCACATACATATACAGTTATACAAATACAATCATATTTATATATAATCACACATATACAATCATATATATATCCATATACATATGTAATCATATATATATACAATCATACATATGCAATCATATTCACATACAATCATATACATTCATACATTATGCAACCATATACACATGCAACCATATACATATACAATCATACATATATAATCATATACATACATAATCTTATACATATGTAATCTTATACATATGTAATCATATACATATGCAATCATATACATATATAATCATATACATGTACAATCTTATACATGAAGGATATTTACAGCATTGACCTTAAGATTAGGGATTATGTGAAGAGTGAAGTCTAGAGGGTTTTGAGATGATGAAACTACACTATATCTTAACCTTGGGTGATTAATAAATGGAGGTAAGCTGGTAGCATAGACAAAATGAAGGTATAGGAATGCCAATAAAATTCAGGAAATTTGAATAAAATTAGTAGACTATGATCAAATCAATATTTTGGTTGTAATACTTGATCACAGGTTTAAAATTGGATAAAGTTTCAGGATGGATAAAGAGCTCACCCTACTATCAATATGATAAGTGCTGTGTGAATCAATTACCTCACTAAAATTTGTAGAGGATGGAGAGATGGTACCGCAGTTAAGAGTACTCGCTGGTCTTACAGAAGACTAGCGTTTGGTTTCCAGCTCTAACAACCATGACGGAGGCTAATAACTATCTGTAAGTTTAGTTCTAGAGGATTTGATGCCATCTTCTGAGCTCCATGAGCAACCAGGCACAGATGTGGGACACAAAAGCACATGCAGGCAAAACAGTCACACAAATAAACAAAATAAAATAAGTAAACCTAAACTAATTAATATTTTTCAACTAAGAAATCAATCTGCTTTAAGCATTTGAGATTTCTCTTAATTTTAGTATGCTTTTTAAAAGTTTTTTTGTTATATGCAGATCCATTGAACATATGCTATGATTTCAAAATGGTGCCAACACACAATGCTAAGGAGGTGGTAAAGCCTTTAAAAGATAGGACACATTGGGTGGTAAGTACATCAAAGGATTATTGTTGTCAGAGGAGATCAACGCTGGTATCTAAGAGTGAGTTCTCCCAAGGTCCATCATGTGACCATTAACTTACTTGTGCTGAGAACAGAGATGAGAAATCAGGGCTTGTCAGAATCCAAATGAACCAGGCTGTTCATTCTTGAAAATTCAGCCTTTAAAATTTTAAGCTAAATAATCCTCTTTTCTTTCTTTCTTTTTTTTAAATGTAGCTAGCCTCCAGCATCTTGGCACAGCAACAGAAAATGGAATGAAATTGCACTTGTAACCTTGATACTTGATCTCCAGAAGATTGTGTGTTTACCATGCACATTAGTCTCTTGGGTTACAGTGACACAGTAATTATAGTCACCTCTTCTCATGTGCTATGGCAAACATCAACAATGTTCACTAAAAAATATTTCTGTCATCTCACAAGACAAAGGTGACACATATTCCCCAGCTTCCCTTGCAGCTAAATACAACAGCTTTGACCAAATTCTTGGCAGTATAAAACAACTACTCAATCTCCACCATTTTCCCTCAATACCATCCTCTAGATTCTGAGTTCTGATCAGATACAGGATGAAGAAGAAAACCCCTCCCCCAATAAGTTCTAGAAGAAAGCAAAACAACAATGCAAGAAATCCCACCCTTCAAATAACAACACGTATCTCTCATTACCGAGAGGCAAGCTCATATTATGCCAAGCCACTGAACTTTAGTATCTTATAGGACAAACGTTATTTGTCCTAATTAATTTGGCTGCTCCTTGACAGTAAGTGCTGTGCTGTGTTCAGGATTATATTCCTGGAATCAAGTAGAGGCTTGGCACAGAATGTAAACTTCATAAATATTTGGGAGCAGTCACGTTTCTGTCAGTGACAGAGTACACCTTCTACACCACCATATTTTGTATACCTACCATTTTTCCTAATGTGGTAGGATAGCCTAGTACTTCATCCTCAAGTTCAAAGCCTCCCTAGTGATAGGATTGGGGCAAAGGGTCAACAATATCATCACTTCCCACTCTTAAGCATACACTCAATTTTAATTTTTGATTTAAAAGCATATTTCATTTACCATTACCCCTCTGATATGAATATAATTTAATATTAAATTCAATAATATGTTTCTGTAAAGTTTTCATAGCCAAGACTCTATTGAAAGCTTATGTTTAGAAACCTTCATTATTTTTTTAGAAAAACCCAGGACACTGCTACACTATGAAATTGTATAAATAATTAAAATCAAACTTCACATATCAAAATAAATGACCTAAATACTTTTCATGATATACTATCCTTTTGCTTTGTGGTTGGTTTGCTTACTGGATAATTTGAGAAAAAAAATCCCCAACCAAAAGAGGTCACCAGATTACTCGAGTAAATTTATGACTGTGGTGTTTGCTTCATCAAGAGACCAACATCTCCTTTGTCCCTTATCTAAGTATACACAAACATCAAAGTTTTTAACCTCAGCAGAAAAAAGATGATGACTTTGTCTAATTTTATGCATTATCTTCTCTCTTAAGCTAGTTGTTTTGTGCCATATCATACTGGGATCATCATAACAATATTTTTTGAATATTTTGATTGCTCTGAATAGCCACATCCTCACAGGTTTTTGATCAAAAGGAAAGATTACCAGGTTATCTACAAAAAGAGACCTCGCCTGTCTTAGCAGGAGGGTCATGGTGAGCACTAATGCTGGCTAGGGCTATGGTGGCATTCTTGAAGGAGAATTTTATGTTAATTATATTTAGATATAATTAGCACTTAAGAACACTAAGATATGGGTTTTTCTAGGAACTGTGTTCTCTTTTTTTTTTTTTTTCATGTGATGTAAACACATAAAATTACACTGAGATTATTTTAACAAAAAGAAGCTAGGTTATGTTTTTTTAACATTTAATTCAATGTTAATTAATTTAAATTTTGTGGACTTTCTTCAAAGGTTCATTGTTTGGTCCCAAATTTTACATAAGGCCCTCAAAAATGCAGCCCTCAAGGAGTCTCAGTATTTATTCTCAGTTTTCCATTTAACTCTTACGACATGAGCTTTTACCACCGTTTAACTATTTAACTATGTTGGAATTTGTTTTCATCTGCAGCATACTATGTTTCTGATTTTGACTTGACTAATTTTTTGCCTTCTCCACTTACCCATGCTACTTCTTTTCTAATTTTTTTTTTTTAGAACTGTTTGCTTTGATCATGATTATGATACCTTCATGTGATTTTACGATACCATCACGGGGTTAGCACAGCCATGATGGGTGTGTCTCAGATAGGCATGGCCCCAAGAACCACGTGTTCCAAGAACTTTCTGATGTTATGGAGTTCTGCTCTGCTTGCTGCCTTCATAAACCTCTTAATCTGAGAATTGCACGAAAACTTGAAGCAGCTTCTAGCCCCTCACTGGGCACACCCAATCATAACGCTTGATCTATTTCAGGGATTGCTGTTGGAACAGATTAATGGTTCTATCACCACCCTAGGAAAGAGCCTAGATTGTCAGCTATGACTACACCCTTAGAAAGCATTTGGAACAATAAATTGTTAGTGAAGTTAGAGTAGAGATGTTTCACTAGTGACTCTGATGTAGAAAATCTTAGGGAACAATTTGAAGTTTGGAATGGCAAATTCTTTTTTAAAATTGTTTATTTGTTTATATTTCAAATGCTGCCCCTCTTCTCGGTTTCCCCTCTGCAAGGTTCCTATCCCATCCCCCTCTCCCTGACTCTATGAGGGTGCTCCTTCGCCCACTCCCTCTTCTCTGCCCTGGCATTCCCCTACACTGGGGCACTGAGCCTTCCAGGGACCAAGGGCCTCTCCTCCCATTGATGTCTGACAAGGCCATCCTCTGCTACAAACGCAGCTGGAGCCATGGGTCCCTCCATGTGTACTCTTTGGTTGATGTCTTAGACCTTGGGAGCCCTAGGGGTGTCTGGTTGGTTAATATTGTTGTTCTTTTTATGGGGTTGAAAACCCCTTCAGCTCTTTTAGTCCTTCCTCTAACTCTTCCCTTGGGGTCCCCGTGCTCAGTCTGATGGATGGTTGACTTGGTCTATTTCAGGCATTGCTGTTGGAATGTAAATAAAGAAAATATCCAATGAAAAAACATAAAAACGTAAACATGCTCTATACTGATCTGCTAAGTATCTCTACCTGTTTGCATTCCCACCGTCAATGAATAGGTGCTCCCCTTTCCCATGTACACCAGGCCTTTATCTGATTTTTATGTCTCAGCGATTCTGAGTGGGGTTATATGAAATTTCTAAGTAGTGTAAATTTTCCTGGCACCTAAGATGTTGATATTAAAAAAAAATTCTAAGCTTTATTTATTTATTTATTTATTTATTTTCAGAATGCTCAGTTTAGTGTCACAGTCCATTTTCAATTGGTTGTTTGTTTTCATGCTATTTAATATTTTTTTTAGTTTTTTTTTTTTTTTAGATATTCCAGATACTAGCCCTCTGACTGATACGTATCTGGTAAAGTTGTTTTTTCCCATTCTGTAGGCTGCCTCTTCACTTGAATGATGATGTTCTATTCTGTAAAGAATATTTTTTGTTTCAAAGAGTCCCATTTGTTATTGTTGGGCTGACTGGCTGCACCATCAGGGTCCTATGCAGGAAGCCCTTTCCTGTGATAATGAGTTCATTGTATGGATTTTCTTCTCTGTCGGAGGCACGGTATCAGGTCTCATGCTGAGGTCCTTGATTCATATGGATTTTTTAAAGACTTATCTTAAATATGGGCGATACCATTCCCTAGGCCTAAGATCTTACATAAAAGGAGAATTGTGAGCTGAGCACAGACATTCTCTGATCTCTGCTTATTGACTGCATGCAGTATGATCAGCCCTGTCAAGTCCCTGTTGCCAGGGCTTCACTGATAGGATGGACTGTACCTATGGGTGGTAAGCCATAGTCAACCTCCTTACACTGCGTATGTCAAGGAGCTTATCACAGCAACAGGAAAAGTAACTGACCCCTGCCCTACCTCAGTCGCTGAGGGTCTTTCGGTGTGATCTGTGATTTTCAGGAGTATCCAGCCTTTCACAGTTAGGGTGCGGATACTTCTGACTACTTTTTAACTTTCAAAATGCATTTAAGCTGCCTTTCTTTCTATTTTTATACTGTCAGTCATTACTTTCTCCTATGACTCTCTCTGTGTACAGACTTTTTATAACTTATTTTGGAAGTTTCCCAGAGCCCGTGTTGTCTCTAAGGTATTAATCTACTTGTGAGCGTTTCCATGAGACTCTGAGAAAAGTCAGCATTGAAAATGTAATAAGCTTGCCACCAGCTCACCACAGAGCACATGTGACTCTGAAAAATGAAAATATAAAGTAAATACAATAAGGCATGAAAACGTTATTCCTTTACGTGGACTTCACCATTCTCACAGCTAAGAGGAGTAATTATACAAAAAAAAAAAAAAAAAAAAATCCAAGGCTTAGTGTATTTTGAGAAAGAATCTGCAGCCTTAAAAATGCGATTGAAATGATCCAAAGCAATATTCAATATTAGGTATAGAGGTAGTAGCTGAATGTTCATGAGAATTTAAGGTTTTCCTATAGAGCTACGAAAAGATATCTGGTGGTAATATTTTAACTTAAAGGTTACATACAAATTTAAAACTCAACTGTTAAGGTGGGGCGGTGGTGGTGCATGCCTTTAATCCCAGCACTCTGGGAGGCAGAGGCAGGCAGATTTCTGAGTTCAAGGCCAGCCTGGTCTACAGAGTGAGTGCCAGGACAGTCAGGGCTATACAGAGAAACCCTGTCTCAAAAACAAAAAACAAAAAGAAAACAAAAAAAACAACAAAAAACAAAAAAAACAAAAAAAAAAATCCCTCAACTGCTAAATACCTATCTGTTCAAAAATCTTCATTTTGAATATTAAATCAATAATAATTATAAGTATTAAATTGTTGTTAGGCATTATTTCTACCTTTTAAAAACCCTCCAATGATAATATCTACGATATTTATGGCACATAGATGTCTGCAGAATCTTAAATTTTGCATACAAAGTTAAAGAAAGTAGAAGTATTTCATAAACTTAATATTTTTAGATTAGTATACTGCTGGGAATTTTATATTTCAAAATTAAATATCAAAACCTCAATGATCATATCAATAGTAGAACGACATCCCTGAACTCTGAACTCTTCCATCTAGAAAGGACAATTTAAAAATGAAAATATGGTGGAGTGAGATACAAACATTTATTTATTCCTAGGCTACAATGAAAAACATAAAAATCTCAAAACGATATTGATATAAAGCTTTATGCTTAACATCATTCCTTCCTGTGTGGTATGTTTTGTTTTACGCTTTAATTTCAAGCACACAAATCCTCCTTCTGTGCCTACCATGTGCAAAATCAGATACCCCATGCAGGGCTCAACATGAGTTTTTGGAAGAACATTTCCTCTTTGAGGAGCACACTCTTCAGGAGACACCAACGCTAAGGCACCTAAGGCAGATGTGACAAAAGAAACCTTTGAAACTTCTATGAAAGAAGTAAGACTGAAAGAAGAATTACATCACAGGGGACCTGAAAAGCTATAGTCATTCAAATTAGGATTTGATAGACTGAAAAAGACAACACATGACATACAACTTTTCACCAATATTGGGTGTGTCTACCAAGACCATGGTGGGGCAGGCCTGTGAGAATACTGAGGAAGTCAAGTAGTAGCCTTAAATGCCACACCCACCTGTCCATGCACTAGGCACCTGTCCATGCACTAGCTCTTCCCTAGGAATTGTGCTGCTGCTGATTCTTTACCTAGGCAGTCTCAGAAGACCAAAGGTATAGTTGGCCTTCAACAAATAGGGTCAGCCTTATAGAAAAACATGCACACAGAGGACTCTCTGACCCTACTGGGAGAAAGATTCCAATAATAGCCAGACCTTCCTCCCTTTCAAAGACAAGAAATCATTCTCTATAGGATAAAATGCCATACAGATCAAATGCTTTACAGATCAAATAACTTCAAGCATGTGAGAGAGCTTTTCAAACCATAAAAACCCCACATAAATGTCAGCAGCTGATATTACCATAATAATCCTGGGTGAAACAGGACACAGCAAGAAAGGCAATAAGAAAATGATGGCTCACCTCCACCCAAGTCCAATTTGATTCCTGGGACCTAAGCTCACCTTGGCCTTGGTGAGCTTATGTCATATTCTCACACTTCCGAAGTATCAGGTGACCTTTCGCTCTTGAAACATTGAAAATTTGAGGCTATTAGTCCTCAAATTTTAGCACATCATGAACTAACTTTATGATATTTTTGCAAAACTATCATGCCACTCATAGTATTATACATTAAACAATTTTCTTGACTTTGACTACCTATTCTAAAATAATACTTACTTAAAAGTGTACCTATATATTACTGCCACAAATGGAAAAATAGTGCCATTCATTTTATTCATTTTATATGTATGTAATGCAATAAGGCATAATTCCCTAGCCATATAGATATAGATATAGATATAGATATAGATATAGATATAGATATAGATATAGAGATATAGATATAGATATATAGATATAGATATAGATATAGTTATAGATATAGTTATAGATATAGATATATATTCCATTTAAGGCTGAACATTATACAGTCTCTTATTCTCTGAACCTTGGACAGTTGTGGGAACCTGTGCTGATGCTTATCTATCCCAGCAGAAACTTCTCTGATGAGAGTTGAGAGATGCCTTAATCTTGGTACATCATATCATTGGGTGTAATCATAGGTCATTAGGAGTTGCCTCGATACTATGTCAATTTAACAGAATAATAGTAACTTTTTTTTTCTAAGGTTGTTAATCTGACTATGGAATTCTTGGCACAATAATGATTTCAGGTATGTTTCCCCTTGTGATCAGGACTTAAATCCAATCTGAAAGATTCTTTTGGCAATTCTTAGGTGCTGGGAGAGGTAGGGTCCATTTCTCTAAAATATAGTTCTTGATAATTTGTCATGCTCCAGTAGAAAATTACACATCTGGAAATATTTGGACAACATAAGTTGTCCTTGATGGGGTGGAGAAGAAAGACAAAATTGTGTGGAAAGAGAAGGAGAGTGGTTACTTAGCAATAGCTGTGCAAATACAGCCATCTTGGAGAGCCCAAGCAATACCAACAGAGTCACCAAGCTAACTTAGAGAATGATGGTGTGCTGGCTAGTTTGTACAATTTGCCACAAACTAGAGTCATTGGAGAGGATGGAATTTCAATTAAGAAAAGACCTCCATAAGATCAGGCTATAGGGAAACCTGTAGGATATTTTCTTAATGATTGATGTGGGAGGACCCAGCCCATTGTGGTGCAACTTCTGGGCTGGTAGTCCTGGATTCTACAAGAAAGCAGGCTAAGCAAGCCATAGGGAGCAAACCAGTAAGCAGCCCCCCTCCAGCCTCTGCATCAGCTCCTGCCCTGTTTGAGTTCCTGTCCTGACTTCCTTTGATGATGAACTGTAATGTAAAAGCATAAGTCAATTAAACCCTTTCCTCCCTAAGTTGTTTTTGTCATGATACTTCATTTCAGCAATAGTAACGCTGGGAGTCAATAAACTACTGCTCATATAAGCATGAAGTTTGGCTATTACCTAAGGCAAACTAAATCATTGCATGACTGATCTTCTCAAACCTCTGTATACATATGGGGTACTTGGGGTTTTATAAAAGGTAGGATTAGATTCCAAAAGTTTGGGTAAACTCCTAGACTTGAGAGATTTTTATTAGGTCCAAGGTGGTATCGATGGACCATATCTTGTATATTGTTGTTGTTGTTGATATCATCATCAACATCATCATCATCTTGGGTTTTTTTTCTTGCTTCATAAGTCTGAGGATTGAATCCAGAGCCTTGCCCATCCTAGGCAAAGACTAAACCCAATAGTTCTCAACCTAAAGGGGTTTACCTAAGACCACCAGAAAACAAGGATATTTACATTACAACTCGTAACAGTAGCTGTAGTGGCTATTCCTGGTTGTCAGTTTGAATATATCTGGAATGAACTACAATCTAGAATTGGAAGGCTCAACTATGATCCTAATCTGGAGGCTCAGAGATATAAGTTTCTGACCTGGATCTTGGCATGGAGATCTTGAAGCATAGTGGCTATGAATTCCAGAAGATTAGGACAAGGAGATCTCTGAGTTCAAGATCATCTTGGATTAAAGGCATGGAGGCACATGCCTTTAATCTGGGCCACACCCTTTGTTGGAGACCTACAGCCTTTAATCTGGACCACACCCTCTGCTGGAGATCTATATAAGAACATTGGAAGAAGGAAGACTTACTCACTTTTCCTTGCCTGCTTGCCTCATGGGACTGAGCAACTGCTAGATCCTTGGACTTCCATCCACACCTGCTGCTGACCATTGTTGGGGAGTTGGACTATAGACTGTAAGTCACTGACAAATTCCCTAACTATATAGAGACTGCCCATACGTTCTGTGACTCTAGAGAACCCAAACTAATACAGTAGCAATGAAATAACTTTATGATTGAAGGTCTCCATGACATAAGGAACTATTAAAGGGTCACAGCGATAAGGAGGCTGAGAAACACTGGGTAAAACACTAAGCAGCATCCCAGCCTCTGAGCTACACATTGAGTAGTAAAATATTGAATAGCATAAACTCTTGGTTTCTATGTTGCAATTTTATTGGTTTTCAAGAAAGTACCAAACACTGGATCCTCAAACAACAGAAATTTATTTCCTCACAATTCTGCAGACATCTAAGATCTGAGCTCTGTTCCATCACCTGTCGGGAAGCCATCTTCTTCCTTTGTGAAGACAAGGGTTCCCTCTGTGCATTTGTGACTCATCCTCTCTTCTCAAGAACACAGCCAGAGTGAATTAAAGATAACACCTGTTCAACCTTAATGACCCCTTGAAAGTCCCCTTCATCTAAATATCATTTCCACAAGTGCTGGAGTTCAGACATCTTGAGATGACCCCATTCAGCCACTTGAGAACTAATTTGAAACATTTAAAGAGAAAATCAGAGCAACTGAGTTGTAAATTCTAGAAGGTTGCTTGTATTTTGCAACAACCAGGTAGGATTTGAATGCATACTGGTCAGCCTGAGTATCTGTGACATTTTGAAATAGAATAGGCTGCTCATGTGGTACAATCATGAGCACATTGGTTTGTGTTTTTAAAGAATTCTTTGTTATTGCCAATGGGCTAAATCTACCTACTTCTCAATAGGCACCCACACATGCCTACACAGAGAGAGAGAGAGAGAGACAGACAGACAGACAGACAGAGGCAGAGACACAGAGAGAGACAGAGAGAAAGAGACAGATGACAGCGAGACAGAGAGACAGACAGAGACAGAGACAGAGATGAGGGAATTAAATACTCAATATTAAAAAAAAAAAACTTCTCATTAGGAGAAAGTGTGATAGACTTATACAACACCAGCATCCGCCCTCTTCATGTGGCACTGAGTGGATTCTCTGTCCTTTAAGCATTCCCAATACACCCTGCATTTCCCAAAGATTGCAATTACTAGAATGTTCCAAGCGAAATATATCAAAGCCACAGGACTGATGCATGCAGGAAAGGAAAGGAAAGGAAAGGAAAGGAAAGGAAAGGAAAGGAAAGGAAAGGAAAGGAAAGGAAAGGAAAGGAAAGGAAAGGAAAGGAAAGGAAAGGAAAGGAAAGGAAAGGAAAGGAAAGGAAAGGAAAGGAAAAGTGGCGTCTGTGGCCATGCCTCTCTTCTGAGCTGACAATAAATAATAACACATGGTATTGACGTAGCGCATTTCTCGAAGGAGTGCCTCCCAGACATTACCTCACAGCATCCTTGTGAAACTAACCTGAAACAATGTGCTACTCAATCACAAGAAATCTGGAAAGTAGTGAGCACTGTCTCTTCTTTTAAGGACAAACGTGGGACTACTTCAATATGGCCCAGACCCTCAGAGCATTTCGGTAACACAGAAGAGGATTTTTAACTGTGTGATGGCATACTCTTTTGGACATCGCATGGGGTGGTATAAGGAAGAAGACATGCTTATCAAACTGGATCATACAACTGTGCACTTTGGCAAAGCGCCCAACAGACCACTGCATACTTCCTACTTAGTCTCTGATGAGCTTGTATGAGATCCTACAGATTTAGCACACCCACAAGAACCAGCAACAATGAGCAAAACGGAACTGTGTATCAGGCACAAGATTTCCTCTAGCAGTACTCGTGTCTATGTCTTTTCTTACCCATGATTCTTGGGAGATACACATTTTCTTATCAAGGTCCCCAGGCTAACCACGTGTCTCTGTTTTCTTTCCAGTCTCTCTAAAAACGGGGCTTTATTGGACTGAAACCAAAGCAATGATTTCTAAAAGAGCCTTGCTAGCTTCTTAAGTCCCGCTACAGGAAACAAAGACAGAAGTCCTGTAGTCTAACAAAGCCAGCTTCAAGAGCCTCACAGTAACTTTCAAGCTGTGTCGCTCTGGACAAGTGTTGCCTCAGGGTCTCCATTTCTCTTCTGCAAGATTGGAGCAGTAAGGATTCCTGCGCTGGCCCTAGTTGGAGTAGTGACTGCGCTGGCCCTAGTTGGAGTAGTGACTACCACCACCTGTGAAAAGGACTTAATGTTCTCTCTGACTCAACTTCCTTTCTTCTGGGAAAGGCAATCGTCATGTGGTGGTGATCAAAGGAATCAGGGCTCTGAATTCCATCCTGAGACTAGAAAGGTGTAGTGGTCAAAGCAGGAGAGCACTGAGGGAGAATGTGGGCTTCCCAGCCCCCCCCCCCCCCCCCCCCGCCTTGTGCGCTCCCACCTCCCCAGCAAGCCCCTCCCCCTCCATGTGCACTCCCACCTCCCCAGCAAGCCCCTCCCCCTGCCATGTGCACTCCCACCTCCCCAGCAAGCCCCTCCCCCTCCATGTGCGCTCCCACCTCCCCAGCAAGCCCCCCCCCTATGTGCGCTCCCACCTCCCCAGCAAGCACTGTCAGTCCCATTCCTCATGATGAAAGAAACAAACACTTGTTGCCATTTATAAACATTAGGTGCAATTTGGGGGAAATTTTTATTTCAAAACAAAATTATGCAGAGAAACAGCTAAATGTTCCATGGTAGTTTAAAAGAAGAACCCCTTTTATTCACCTGGTCTGATCAACGAAGAACTTGAATTCCCATTCCTTTTAGTTACATTGATTGATGTCAGGGGGCGGGGTGGGGTGGGTGCACAGGGTGGATGTGGAGGACACAGAAGAGTCTGCTCTCTCCTCCTAGCACGTGGGCCCTAAGAACTGAACTCGAGTTGCCGGTCATAGCGGCAAGCGCCTTTCTTCAGCGAGCCATCCTGCTGGCCCTGGATTGCAATTTGTTCTGACAGGCTGAGCAGTATTTTTTCTATTCTGGGATCATGCTTATTCTAAATAACAGAAAATGGTCTATGTAATGATACATGCATATCTGAGTTACAAACTATTATTTTCTCTGTCTTGAAAACCCTTGATGGTATTTACATTCTAAATTAAACTGAACACTGTATATTGATTTTAATATGTTAAGATGAAATTCAATTTCATGACTACTACTAACATCGCAGAGCATGTAGGATCAATGTGTTTGCTGATTTCCTGCTTACTGCCAATATCTCCCCAAGGGGTTGATACAAGCCTTACAAGAATATTGTTTCTGAAGATGTATGCATAAATATGCCATCAAATACGGTACAGTGTAATGCACATTAGGCAGTGGGTGATTTGTTTTCTGCATTTTAATCAGCCTGGCATAATGCTGACATATCCTTTGGAGAGTTCTTTGCAGTCAGTGCACCTACTAGGGTTCGGTTCTTGTCCCAAGGAGCTGTGCTGACAGGAGAGGTATCTGTGATGGCTCCTAGAATCCAGTGTCTCCAAAAAAGGAAAGTAAATCTCAGCCAGAGGCCAGCAGAGCAGGATATGATTGCAGCCATCGCAGGAAGCCTAAGGATCAATTTGTGTGTGTGTGTGTGTGTGTGTGTGTGTGTGTGTACATGTGTGTGTACATATGTGTGTGTGTATATGTGTGTATGTGTGTTTGTACATGCATGTTTATCTACTACATAAGACTTCCCTCTGAGAATATAAAGGGCTCCTAATATAGTTTGGATCTGGCTTTGAGTAGCACTTGGGTTAAGTTCATGACGTTTTTGTTCACAGTAAATTACTTTACCGTGACTCAACGTCCCCATCTGAGAAATAAGAAGACAGCAAGTTCTGAGGGTTAAGCAAGACTGTGCATATGAGTCACACAGTGTTTGTTGTGAAGGAGGAGTTTTAAACTGGCAGCTGTCGCTGGATAAAATGCACCACGCTCCGGGCATTTTGGTGGGGTTCTCATTCTAGGCAAGACTCTGAATAGAAAAACAGGGGCAATGCAAACCTCAATGCAAAACACTCCCTGATTTAGAGGGGCTTCCGTTCCAGTTGGAAAGATGGATCCACATAATTACAGTAGATAATAATGCATAGCGAGATGCCAGAGAGGAGCCTTCGTAACGCGCTGAGATCACGAGGAGAGTCAATTATTTCCTTCTGGAAAGATGGTGGAGGGCCTCTTGAAAGGGACGCTACTGGTTTTTAAGTCTCGAAGAATGAATGAAAGTTTCATATGTGCTGAACTGAATCCGCAGAGGAATGAAGATGCAGAAGCGAGAGCGTGAGGAGCGTCTAGGTGCTCCAGTCGTTGGGAAGTCCGTGTGGTAACCTAATGGTGAAAGTAACGTAGGAAACAGACTAGAGGAAATCAATAGACAGTGATGAGGGCTAGGCTTAAGTCTTGCCCCTTATTTGTGATGAAGTGGGGAGCCCAGATACTTACTCTGCCAAGGAACAAAGTTTTCTGAGTGCTGCAGCTGGAAATAGAAGCTGACAGGTGGCCCCCGGGGAAGAGCATGCGCAGAACCACCCTGTATGTTAACCCATTTAATCTCCACGAAACACAGAACCGTGTTTATTACTGCTGCCAGTGTATAGATTAGGAGTTCCAAGAATAAAAATTAAATCAACTGCCTGTGAATGTAGAGCACTTAGAAACTGGAGGAAGGGTTAGACGCAGCTAGACTGTCTGTGGTGTTCCTGCCCTTGATCGGTGCAAGGACAAGGCCACCACTGGGGGGCAGCTGAGACAGAATAGAATCACGATCCAGAGAGAGTATGAGGTATGACAAAGACAGTATTGACGGGACTAAGGAATCAGTTTCATTTCAGTTAGTTATTAAGTAAATTAAGTAAATGGAGTTGTAAAGTATATATAGCCAACTTTATAAATAAGAAACACAGTTCAGGATATTGTTTCGTTTAGGTAGCATGTCCTATACTGATCAGCATGTGGTTTTCAGCATGTGGACCATAATCCTTTTAGATTGGGTCACATATCAGATACCCTGAATATTAGATATTTGTATTATAATCCATAACAGTAGCAAAATTACAGTCATGAAGTAACAAGAAAAATAATTTTATGCTTGGGGTCACCAGAACATGAGGAATTGTATTAAAGGGTCACAGCATTAGGAAGGTTTTGAATCACTGCACTAGGCAAATGCCATCCAACAGGCCTTTAAATGGCCTTGACAGAATTTATTTACCCATCAACAGAAATCAAGGAAGATACACTTTATTTGGATGAGATGAGTATATTCAGCTTATGAAAGTGGCTGGAACAGGAAACACTCAATAAATAGTCATTTTCTTTCTGTTGAAAAGTCAGGAAGTATAGCTAAGGAAAGGATAAACACGGAGGAGAGGTGACACTCCTCAACCCTGCTCCCAAACACAGAGGAGAGATGACACTCCACCCTGCTCCCAAACACGGAGGAGAGGTGACACTCAACCCTGCTCCCAAACACAGAGGAAAGGTGACACTCAACCCTGCTCCCAAACATGGAGGAGAGGTGACACTCAACCCTGCTCCCACACATGGAGGAGAGGTGACACTCAACCCTGCTCCCAAACACAGAGGAGAGGTGACACTCAACCCTGCTCCCCTCCTGGCTCAGCTCTCCTCCTCTGTTAGAAGTCACTCTATTTTTAGAAATTCAATGGGAGATCTTCAGGAATGGGGAGAGTTAGGATGCAGAGACCACTGGGGTATTCTCCAGTCAGTCCTGGATCTCTGTATGTATGGGAATGGTGGCAGAGAACACGAGAAAGGGAGAAGGTTGGAGAAAAAAACAAAGCAAAAACAAAAATTTATCTGACACTGTAATGGGTCTGACAGTCTGATCTGCAGGCTTACTAAGAGGATGTGCTGAAGAAATGGATGATGTCTGTGTGCAAAGCACCTTCCCAAATGAACAGCCAACACTTGGGAGCTGTCCCTGAACATAGACCTTGCAATTAAGATGGACTATAACTGCATAACCTTGGAATTTAGAAAAGTGATGGTGGATTTTAAACTTTTTTGAGACACACACTCAAGGCTCAATCCACAAGAAGGTCCTTTCTTAGTAGAGCTGACTGCTGAACCTGCTGGGTGCTTTAATTGCTGGATTCAAGAAGCTAAAGCAGAAAGAAGAGTCACAGAATTTATGAGGTTAGATAAAGTCTACAGTTAGATTCCCAGGGAAGTGAGGCAGCTCATAAAATATAAAATACTTGGCTTGATACAAAGTACATAAAAGATACTTGATAAATATAAACCTAATTTCTTTTTTTTTTAAGAAAAAGATCCAAATTTATGAACTATTTTCTCAGATTGCCATATTGGCTGATGTATGGACACAAGAGCACAAGCAACTTCTCCGAAGAAGAGAATATTTAGAAGTTTCTTTTTTAAAAAAAATAAATAATTATTATTTATTTACATACACTCCAGATTTTATTCCCCACCCACCCTCCAACTGTTCACATCCTATACTGCCTTCCCCACTTCTCCACCTGCCCCCCTACCCCTACCCCCAGCCCCTTCTCCACATGGATGTCCCCACTCCTACCCCACCTGACCTCTAAACTCCCTGGGGCCTCCAGTCTCTTGAGGGTTAGGTACATCATCTCTGAATGAACACAGACCTGGCAGTCCTCTGCTGTATGTGTGTTGGGGGCCTCATATCAGCTGGTATATGCTGTCTGTTTGGTGGTCCAGTGTTTGAGAGATCTGGGAGGGGGCAGATTACTTGAGATTGCTGATCCTCCTACAGGGTCGCTCTCCTCCTCAGCTTCTTTTACCTTTCCCTAATTCAACCACAGGGGTCAGCTGCTTCTGTAGATTGGTTGGGTGCAGATATCTGCATCTGACTCTTTCAGCTCCTTGTTGGGTCTTCTGGAGGACAGTCATGCCAGATCCCTTTTGTGAGCACTCCAGAGCCTCAGTAATAGGGTCAGGCCTTGGGGCCTCCCCTTGAGCTGGATCCCACTTTGGGCCTGTCCTGGACCTTCTTTTCCTCAGGCTCCTCTCCATTTCCATCCCTGCAGTTCTTTCAGATAAGCACAATTATGGGTCAGAGTTGTGACTGTGGGATGGACCCCCTCTCCCTCAACTGATGCCCTCTCTTCCTGCTGGGGTGGGCTTTATAAGTTCCCTCTCCCTACTGTCAGGCCTTTTATCTGAGGTCTTTCCCTTTGAGTCCTGAGAGTCTCACCTCCCAGGTCTCTGGTTCTTTCTGGAGGGTCCCCCCAACTCCTATTTTCCAAGGTTGCCTGCTTCTATTCTTCCTGCTGGCTCTCAGGGCTTCAGTCCTTTTCTCTCACCCAGTACCAGATCAGGTATTCTCCACCTCAACCCTACCCTTATCTACTTTCCCTCCCAGTTCCTTCCCTCCCTTCCCACTTGTGATTTCTTTCTTCTCCCTCCCAAGTGGTACTGAGCCTTCCTCACTTGGGCCCTACAGCTTGTTGACCTTTTTGAGTTCTATGAACTGTATTTTGGGTATTGTATATTTTTGTCTAATATCCACTTGTTAGTGAGTACAAACCATGCATGTCCTTTTGGATCTGAGTTACCTCACTCAGGATGATATTTTCTAGTTCCATCCATTTGCCTGCAAAACTCAGGATGTCCTCCTTCTTAATAACTCAGTAGTATTCCATTGTGTAAATGAACCACATTTTCTGTATCCATTCTTCTGTCATGGGACATCTGGGTTGTTTCCAGCTTCTGGCTACCACAAATAAGGCTTCTATGAACATAGTGGAACACATGCCTCTGTGGCATAGTGGAGCATCTTTGGGGTATATTCCCAAGAGTGGAATTGCTGGGTCTTCAGGTAGAACTCCAATGGCTCATATTCTAAGATCAAGAATTGATAAATGGGACCTCATGAAACTGGAAAGCTTCTGTAAGGCAAAGGACATCGTCAATAAGTCCAATTGGCAACCTACAGATTGGGAAAAAAATCTTCACTAACTACATATCCAATAGAGGGCTAATATCCAAAATATTTTAAAACTCAAGAAGCTAACCACCAAAAAATAAACAACACAACTAAAAAATGGGGTGTAGAACGGACTCTCGAATGGCTGAGAAGCACCTAAAGAAATGTTCAAAGTCCTTAGTGATCAGAAGTTTCTTTTTTTAAGTAAAGCAAAAGACAGAAAAGTTCATTAGAAAAGACAACCTAGACTGAACTGTTAGGGAATCATTCCTTTACTATATAAAAAAATACAACTGTGGGTCACCTCAAGAAGATCCACAATAGGGTTAAACAACCTTGGCCTCACCGAGGAATCTAAAAATCCTACAGTGACCAAATGTATCTTTTAATGCCTAAAACTGGCGCTGAGATTATTGTGAAGCAGCAGAAAGAGTGCCTTGGACTCATCCATTGAATACACCTTATAGACTTTGCTTGGCTGCAGCTCTTCAAAGATCCACCCATCCTTAGTAGTAGTAGTAGTATGTGTAAAATGTCAGAATTTTTTCTTGTGCTGTAATCAAAGAGCTACCTTGCAATGCATCAAATACAGATACTATTATGGCTTGGATATGAAGCATTTCCCCCCCCCCCCAGGCTTCAGTGTTAAATACTTAGTCCCAAAGTAGAGGTAAAAATTCTAAGAAGTAAAAGTAGCCAGAGGAACTAGGTCACTGGTGTCATGCCTTTAAGGCATGTGCTTCTGCCCCTTCCTGACTTTTTTTGCCTTTTGGGTGTCCTGAGGTAAAGACCCTCCTTTCCCACATACCTACACCACTGTGGTGCTCAGCCTCAACCCAGGCCAACTGACCATGGAGTAAAACCCCTAAGACTGTGAGCCAAAAAAGTCTTTCTTCCTTTAAATTATTTTCCTCAGGTACTGGTCTTCCTTTATTATTATTATTATTATTAATCATTCTATTTGTTTTCATTTCAAATGATATCCCCCTTCCCCGTTTCCCCTCCACAACCCCCATTCCATCCCCCCTCCCCTTGGCCTCTATGAGGGTGCTCCTCCACCCACTCACCCACTCCAGTCTCACTGTGGCTCTAACATCACCCTACGCTGGGGCATCAAGCCACCAGTGGACCAAGGGCCTCTCCTCCCATTGATGTCCAACAAGGCCATCCTCTGCTACATATGTAACTGGAGCCATGGGTCCCTCCACCTGCACTCTTTGGTTGGTGGTTTAGTCCCTGGGAGCTCTGGGGGGTCTGGTTGGTTGATACTGTCCTTCTTCCTGTGGGGTTGCAATCTCCTTCAGGTCCTCCGGTCCTTCCCCTAGTTCTCCCAATGGGGTATTGGTCTTATAGGTAAAAAATAATAACAAACATATAAGTATCTGTAAATTCTACTGCCTTTAATAAAGCCAGTCATATAAAATGTATTTGCCAAAATAAATATGATGCTATTTTCACAATTTTTCCCTTTAGAATACAGGTATTATTCAAAATAAGAGTTATGCTAACGGGTGATGAATATATTTTTCTTTCTTTTTAGGGTATTGAAATATTAAAAATAGTCATCCATTTTAACTGAGAATATGGTTGCTATTTTTCTTTCTCTTTAGATAATTGAAATATTGCAGAACATAGTTATCTATTTCAACTGAGAATACGGTTGCCATGAATGGAAACCAGCCCATCCAATTATATAATAAAAGCTCCTTGGAGTTTTTGGAGTTCTCGATAATTCTTGAGAGAGGGAAGATATCCTTTAAGTTTGGGACCTGCGATTCTAAAAGACTGTCATCAATTTTCCCTCTAATCTGGCTGTTACTTTATCTTGGCTAATGGGCAAATATTCTTCAGGTACCTACGTTTTAGAAAACTGCCTCTAAGGGATGCTAGTGAGATCTTTGCTGTGGAAGTCTACTTGCCACATTAACTTTACTCTGGTGACTACTGAGGGGTTTCTGTTGTTTTGTTTTCAGCCATCCAACTCACTGCAGACTCTAGTCTCACGTGTTCCAGCTTGTTCTGAGCGGCTCGACGACACCCATTAACTATGAACAGTGCAGTGCAGTGTGAATCCCACGCGTGGGCTCTTGTGCCTTTCCCCAGATTTCCTGCTGTTTAACTTCTTGGTGCAAATCTATTTTAAGAAGGATTCAAGCGGTACACTGCCGGGCTGAGTTGGGAAGCGAGCATTGGTTTGCCTCTGCCAGAGCTCACGTTGACCTAAACTGCCCTATCTCTTAAATGACAGCGGTTTTACAAACCTTTCACCATTTAGATATTTTCTTACTTCCAGTTGCCCATCTTTACTTTGACATTCATAAGCTTCTAAAGTATTTGTACATATTAGAGGCAGGATCTCACCCTCGGTTCTGAGTCATTTTCCGTTGAATTCCTTGTCTCCCGCTGAAAAAACCACTACCGCATTTTGTTGGTGACAGATTCAGGCCATTTTTACGCATTTGTTTAGCTAACAAAGTACCAAGAGTAGGAAAATCTGGATAAAAGAAAGAAGGAAAGGAAGGGAGGAAGGAAGGAAGGAAGGAAGGAAGGAAGGAAGGAAGGAAGGAAGGAAGGAAGGAAGGAAGGAAGGAAGGAAGGAAGGACGAGAGACAAGGTTGCGACCAGATACTGCAAGGAGGGAAAGGGACAGCAGGCTCTGTGAAGACGTCCTTCTGAATGTTTCCCAGGACATCCCTGGTGCCTTTGTCCTGTGATCTATCTACCTCCACCCCTGGTTTTAAAGCAACCCAACCCCTTCCTTTGGGAAAGAAAGGGAGGCAGGCATGTGTTAGACAGAGGCCCAACCACATCAAGAAAAAAAAATACCAAGAGGTTTCTTTCCTTTCCTTTCCTTTTTATTTTGTTTTTCTTCTTTAGTACACACTTCCTTGTGGGAGAAATAGAGAGCAGAGCAGAGCAGACATCCGTAAATGTGCCGGGCAGCCGAGTCGGCTTCAGAAGCCCGGTACCGGGGCGGTAAGAAAGAAAGGCCTGTGAGTTCTTTTAAATTATGTATGTTTTGCTCATTTTTTTAAGTAGGCATCTAATTTATAATAGAAACAGAGACTTGGGAAGGAGACGATCCATTCCTCTCTCCTTGTCAGCTCGGGAGTTGTTTCCTACAGAAGGCTTGGAGTGGATGCTTTTTGTCTTGCAGACACTCTGTCTAAGTCTGTTCCACAAGGAGCCCGCGGCACAAGCGGTGCCTGATCAACACGCAGCGCAGAGCCGAGAACAGCCGCAGTATTAATAGCACAAATGGGCAGAATCCTGGTGACAAGCCTCGACCGCTCACTCTGGAAGGCAACCTCATCTTCGTATTGACTGTCTCTGGGAAAGTATTTCCTGAGACCCTTTCTGGAGTTCTCTCTTAACTCCCCATTATGCCATTACTAGTAGTTAGGGCTTTCGCTGGGCTGTCATTGATGGAAAGGCAGGGACGCCATCCTTTCTAAGTGCTCTTCAGAAGTGCTGACCTGACAACCCAGGAGACAGGGGGTTTTATATATCCTCAGAAGAGGCGGAACTTAAGCAATGGCTGCAGGATTTTCCACTGGACTTGCCAACAGATTTCAAACTTCCTTTGAAAAACTTCCTTCTCGCCATTATTAGTACCAGGAGAGGTGAATTCAAATGTATGCTGATGGAACAGTTAGACAAGGCCAGATTCTCATGAACTGAATAGCCTAAAATTATAATGTTGATTGTTCAAATGCCTCATTGAACTGCTCTGAGCAATTTCACTGGCAGCTGCCAAGCTATATATATATAGTGATACATGTGTGTGTATATATATATATATATATATATATATATATATATATATATATATATATACATATATATATATATATATATCACCACCTTAAATTTTGATGTTTTTTAACTTCTTAAACTAGAAGGATAGCTATAAATTATGGAAATGACTTTTAAAATAATCTAAAAAATTACTTATAGAAAGTTTGCCTTAGAGCTAAGCCCTCCTCGGACCCATATGCCTTGAGGAAGATCAAGGAAAAGCTATGGAAACCTGCACAAGATTTATTACAAGAATTTATCTGAGACAATGAAATGAACATGATAGAAATCAGAGCTAATACTTCTGATTTCCTTTGGAAAATTAAGAATCTTCTGTTTTATTCCAATCTCCCCACCTTTAGAAATGAGACTCCTAGTAGGAATAATAGTGTTAAATTAGAAGTATAAACAATTATTAGAAATATATAGTCTTAGAAGCCATTTAATTCATTCCTTAAGCAGTTTTATTACTTTTCTGCACATTTGCACAAAAATTTTTCTTCTACTATTTTGACACAAAACAGCCAAGATCAGATTTATTCTTCTTATCAATAGCATTATTTTGTACCACCAGGTACCAAGAATATTACTTAGTAGCAGATAAGTCCCTCAAACAGCAGAGCCAACCCTTCCCCCAGCCGGCTGTTGAGCAAGGATTCTGTTTGTTAGGAAATAAGCTCACTCTTATATCAAAGGTTCTGTTGTGCTGTGGTGATTTAGAATTCAAATGTGGCTAATTTATAAAACAACCACATATCACTGTTCACAGCAGGAATCAGGTACTTAATATCAACTCTACTCAGAATACACTTAGTTTCTCTTTGGGGACTTCATGCTCTCTGAAGAAGAAAACTCTCTAGCTGATGCTAGGAGAGAGCTGCTGTTCTCCATCCAGCCTCTGAACGCTCAGCCAACAGGACATGGCATCCCCGTGTTTTAATTTCATGTTGGACTGCCACAATCCTGGCTGGATTACAAACACCTGCATTTCGGGTGGGTAAAGAGACTCTTAGTGACTGGCAAAGTGCATTCTGTGGACACTCCAGGTCTTCCATTTAGGAAATCTGACAGAACAGCCTGCCAGGCCTGGGAGACCTGGCTCAGCTCTCTGGGAGCAGGAGAATGTATGTAATCTGACCTGATTTGTCTTGTGAATGAATGACAGGTGACGTTTCTAGTTGCTCCTTTCCACTCAGAGAAAGAAAGAGGGATCAGAGAATATTTTATTCATGTCTATGCTATGCACAACATCTGTCTGTTGTACATGTGTGTGCATGTCCATTTGGCAGCCAAAGGGTGATGTCAGAGGTTTTCCTCAATCGTGTCTCCATTTTTTCTTTTGAGGCAGGATCCGTCACTGACTCACACCATTGGCTAGGCAGGGCTTCAGACTTCTTTCTTTTCTTCCTGTGGTTTGAAGCTACAAACATATGGGACTGCACCCGCACAGCTCTTTATGTGAGGGCCGGAGCGCCGAAGCCAGGTCCTTAGCCTTCCACAGCAAACACCTTACTGAGGGAACCACCTCCCTAGAGCCCCCTCTAACAGTTTTTTTTATATTTATTTATTTATTATATGTAAGTACACTGTAGCTGTCTCCAGACACACCAGAAAAGGATGTCAGATTTCATTACGGATGGTTGTGAGCCATCATGTGGTTGCTGGGATTTGAACTCAGAACCTTCGGAAGAGCAGTCAGTGCTCTTAACCGCTGAGCCATCTCTCCAGCCCCCGACAGTTTTGTTTTAATAGAGTTTTTCAACCACATAGAGAGAGTGCTGAGCCAATGAGGTTGGAACAAGTAGGTGAGGAAGAATTGGAGAACATCACTGGTGATGTGGCCATGTTAACCCTACAGCTCTAGAATTTAGTGCAAGTCAAACTATCCAGTCTTCTGTACCTTTGCCTGAAGAACAGGGGTCAAGCCTACTATGGAGTTTATAGGTGCAAGAAAGACAACCAGTAAAAGTGGGTGGCAGCTTCAAAGACTCACATCATTAACCAGTACTATCATCTTCTCCTACCCTTCCTCTCATTGTGATTCACCTATGGTTCCTTTCCAAATCAGGATGCTTTCTTTCTATCCCAAGTCTTGTGTCTGCGTTGATAAATGTTTCTTTCCTCGATTAGAAGGAACACCATACGTTTTTCATTAGCTCCATTTGCACATTCATTGCCAAGCATATTACCTCTGTACCTGAAATAATTCAGAAACACAATTCTATCTCACTAAATTCCCTAAGAATAACTTTCTTTCTGGGTTAACATTAAATCTTATATACATTTAGAATCTAGAACTCCTCCAAAGAATAAACAGACGTAAGGAAGATAAAGAGAAGGAAGAGAAGGAGAGCCAGTCTTGTCAGGTCTTTCCCTAAGTATCACTGTCACCTGAATGCACAAGTTGGTAAGGACCCCTGGGTTTGGGGGATGGAGAGAATTCCCTGTGGTTGAGAGCACTTTCTGCTCTTGCCAGAGGGCCCAGGTTGTCTCCATCATCCACGTGACAGCTCATAACCCTTTCTTACTGCACTCTCAGGCAAGGTAATGTCTGCTTCTGTTCTCCTCATGTACATGGTACACATACAGGCAAACATGCATGCCTAAGCTAACGATAAACATGTTAAGTTTCTTGGTTTTGTTGAGTTAGTAGCCAGAGAAAGAAAGAGAGAGAGAGGGGGGAGGGAAGAAGGGAGGAGGAGGGAAGGAAGGAAAAATCAGAAGAGCCATGGCAGCATACAGAAATGATGGTGAAGCACACACAGCAGGATCCTTAAGATTCAAGGGTTAAAACACTCTGACCCACACTGTCACATGTATTATTATTAAAATAAATAGAAATTAATGGAAAATGAGAGGTGGCCCAGTTAATGTCACGGACTTCCCCTTAGCTGGGAGTTAGGGATGGCGGCTAGAGCCCAAGAACACTGGGACTTGCAGCTCCACCAGGGAGAGGAAGAATGGAACCAGAAAAATGGGAAAAATGGGTTAAGAGAAAAATTAAGGAATGGAAAGAAGGAAGGGAGAGGGAGGAGAGGAGAAAGAGAAGAGAGAGGGACAGAGGAGGACCAGAACAGTAGGAAGTAGAGAACAGGCGGCCAATTTAGATATTCCACTACCTAAGACAAGAAATTTCCTCTTCCCAAGAAAAGACTTCCTCCTTTGAATTCACCTTTATTTGTGTCTCCTTTAAAACTTTCAAATAGTTCCAATTATGATCTAAAATATCTAAAACTCAAATCTATCTTGTGGCTGATAATTAAATTGCAGAAACTATTGAGCAGCTACTTTAATATTTTACTATTTTAGTATGTGTATGTGTGTGTGTGCAACAGAAATGCCTCAGCCATTTTCATATAGATTATTATTAAGACAACACCCTGACAACTGTACATCTGCTTTTAGAACTTAAATTCATATATATATGCATATATATATATGCATATATATATATATACTCCCTTAAATATCATCACTAATTTTCACCATCCTGATCTTGTCTTCTAGTAATCTGGATATTTCTCGAAGATGAAGTCATCCTCATGAGAAAATAGCATTGTCTAAATTGCTGTTTTGTTTTGTTGTGTTTCTTTTAAAGTAATTGGGGAGGGGGGAACCAGGAAAGGGGAAAGCATTTCGAATGTAAACAAAGAATATAGAAAAAAACCCAACTGTTTTGTTTTCAGAAACCAATATTATCCCCAGATTTTCTTAGAGATGTTTTACTGAACTAACAGAATGTAAGAGCCCCCAAATTTTGAGAAACTACTTCATAGACGATAAAAGCCTTTTTTGGTTTGTTTGTTTGTTTGCAAATTGTATAAGTGACTTTCTGGCTGTTTACAATATAAAACTGTAGACAAAGTCAATACATAAATGTTTTTTTTAATGTATAGTTTTAGTGATTATAATTTAATGGTTAGAATGTACTTACATAACTTCAAAAAATGTTCACAAAACAAACTCTTACAGCAAAAAAGACATTAAAGACAAAGTTTAGAGAAAGTCCAAAAATATAGAGTTGTAAGGTTAATGGCTTAAGTTTTAGAAGGCATAAAAATTATTCATGGAATGTGATTTTGGCCATTGACTCACTGGCCAGACTGACTGTGAAGGGGCTCAGCAGGCCACTGTCACCAGGATCCAAGGGCAGATGAGAAAGAGATGGAATATGCTGACTAGAAAAAGATTCAAAGAATTTGTCAGATGTTCTCAGTGAAAGAGAGAGGGGGGAATGTAAAGTGTAAAAATAAAGTCTAAATCTAAGCGTGAAGAAGAATGGATATCATAATCCAACAAAAATTATAAAGGTTTTATTTTTTTCAAAAAAATAAAGTAATTTTTAATGCAGTATATTCTGATCATAGTTCCACCCTCATCTGCTCCCAGATCCTCCAACCTAACCTAATCCAAATCCATGCCTTCTTTCCCTATCTCTTTAGAAAACAAGGTAAAATAAAATAAAATAATTTAAAAAACCCAAAGAGGCAAACAAACAAACAAAAACAGACCAGGAATTTTTAAAAAAACAAGAGAAGTATGTGCATGCACACGCCAGCACTGCACACACGCACACTACACACACACACACACACACACACACACATATACACACACACACACACACACACACAAAATCAGAAAATTTATATACAAGGAAAAAAACAATAAGTTTTCTTTAATGCCCAGACAAAGCAATTGGAGACAAGAAAATCTACCATTAAGTCCATTTTATCTTCACATCTACTGCTGGGTATAGGGCCTACCCCTTAAGTGTGGTTTATATTCCCAGTGAGACTACATTGAAGAAAACTAAATTTTTTCTTTGTGGGTGGCTATTAACTGGAGACAGCTTCTTGGTTAGTAATGGGGGCCCATGTCCACTGCCTTTCAGCCCTGGAAGCCCATCTGGTTTGGGCCGGTCTGGTCCCTGAGCATGCTACCACAGTCTCTGTGAGTTCATATGTGCCTCAGTCCTGTCAGGTCTAGACAGTTTCCTTGGTATCTCCCACCCCCTCTAGATCTTAGAATCTTTCTGCCTCCCCTTCTGCATGGTTCCCTAAGCCCTGAGAGGAGAGATTTGCTGAAGACCTCCCTCTTAGGCCTGGGTGTGCCAAACTCTGTCTAGAGTGCTGGTTTGGAGAGGACTGGAAATGCAGGTGTGTTTGTTAGCTTCTTCACTTTCTATATTTGTACTTTTCACCAGTGCAAACCATAACAAGATTGTTTTTCATATATGAAACTGGAAGCAACATTTTCCAATTTGTAGGGGTTTTTATTTCAAAAGATTAAATGAATGTATTCATGTAAAAATCCAGTGGTGCCTAATAGTTATTAGTTAATATAATCTAACTAAGTAATAGATCTATAGAGTCCTGGCCTACAACATTTTCCCTATATGGTTCATAAACTGCATATCATTGATTGCTACTGACTCATCTCTATTTTGCCAACTGAAATCTGGAAATTGCATTGCCTTTTAGCTGAGTCATTATATTTTCCCATGCCTTTTAATAGGATACTGCTCGATGCATCCTATTATTCTTTATCCTTTATGGATCTATGTACCCTTTTGTGCAATAACTGCATTCAGGCACAAATGTTTCCAAGCCCCAACCCCAACTCTTAACAGAATGATAATAGTCCAGGCATTGAGCCTCACTGTCTCTGTCACACCTTCCTCACATGGAAAGAAACAGAATGGTTGGATCATATGTGACAATCCTTAAAGTCTTGCTTACTTTTCAAAGGTTCTATAAAACCCTGCCATATCTAAGTCTAACCTAAGATATTTTAATTTTTTTTTCTGTGTATATCTGAGCAACCGCACTGTCTCTTCCTCTGGAGGTAAGCCAAGAAGGCCCTGTGTATTGCAAACTTTGTAGAACACTGTACCTTCTTTCAACATGGAGACTAAGCAATTACCTCTGACAAACTGATACTGGTACCACTTAAAAACAGCAGTGTTAAGAAACCAAGGTTGCTTGTAATTCTCTCAAATGGAAAATGGGTTTTATAATTCTTCCCTGACTGTTGGCTCAGTATTTCTGGTGATAATACCTCAAAACCAGTTAACTTAAAATTGCTAAGTGATTCTTATGAAGTCCAAATTTTGAAAAGTGCTAATCTTCACATGCAGAAAATTGACAAGTGCTTCTTGGATACATTCATTCTCTGCCTACTGCACATCTTGTTAAGAATTGAAGTTGTATTGCTTTTTCCCCATGCCTTCCCAGAGCCTCACAAAGCTGATAATGCACAAATATCGCTCACTCCTTAGACGATTCATCTCTGATATCTTATCCACAGGCACAAACCACAGAGTCTACGCTTGTAAATTAGTGCTGGAAAACACTTTCAAAAATAGTCAGGGATGAACTTTCTCATCAGGGATTTCCTAAGTTACTTCTGCATTAGAAAATGGATTATCTTTTTTTTTTTCCTCTTGCTCCTGACAATACATTAGAGACCCCACCACTAAAACAAGACCATTCTTCCAAAACCTCAGCCAAAGCACTCACAGGGTACCACACAACAGTCAGGCTCCAATACAGTGTTTATGGAAGTAATCACTCCAGGGAGCATAAAGAGAGGCAAGGGCCAGACTCCTCCTCACAGATAGCTGCTGGTCCATTCTGGGAGAAACTAGGAGGCAGCAATGAAGACACCGTCCACCGCTAAGGGTTTTTAAATTGCTGGAGCTTACTCAAGCCTGCCTTCCCCACTTTGATGATCATTATCCATGACTTTCATCATCTATATTCCCACATCAGGAATGGATGCTAAGTGTGCTGGCAAGTAGCTTTCAACTACTGTGGGTGCTAAGTGCTGCTCTTCCTTTGAGCCTGCTCTGCAGTGAGTCATATTTCAACACTGTCAACCTGATATTTCTGTTCACAATGAGTTTCATTTAAAAATTAGCTTATAAAACTTACGTAGTCCTCCTCATGGGGTGGGAAAAGAAAGGATATGTATACTAAATTTTTCATTATTCTCCCTAAGTTTAAGGAAACTGAGTACCGATAAAAAGAAATGGGAGCTTGGGCACCACAGCTTTTAAATCATGCTGTTTAATCTTCAGCAGTGTGTCCAGTTCCTGAATGCCTATTCTCAAGGTAAATGATGTGGTCTCTATTCCCATTCTTTTTTCTTTGCTGACATAGACTCATGATGCAGGAAGATAAAAGACAGCATCTATGGACAGAGTTTTTGAACAGAACACTAACTTTGTGTTGATTGGTACAAAGGGATTGCTTAGTCTTAATTATTCATTACATTTTAAGAAAAAATATTAAGTTTCATGGCTTTCAAGTAGATGTAATAGCTATATTTAACACATACTTTAATGAATAGACATTAGATTTTCAACATACTTTCCTCTCTTCAAAGCTGCTTGTGTTTTTAAAAGGATTTGAAAGCCTACACCCTAATCCTGTTTATGCTATTAATTTTTTCATCACACACTTCATTCATTGTTAAAGATGAACTTAATCTAACGCCTAAGTATACACATACCTGAAGGAAATTTTTGAGAAAAAGTTCAGAGGTCTCTGAGATTCATTTTCTTTCAGAGGCTGAGCACCAGTACAATAAATTCTTCTACAACATGTGCCACAAAGTTTAGATTTAGACTCTTGGAACACTCTGAGATGTGAAGAGACTTAGGAGTTCACTCAGTAGATTTTTCCTTCACATAGGAAGGAGAACCTCTGAGCATGAGTGTGTAAGTGTAATAATTGAATTTGAAACAGCCAAGTCACCGCTGGAATTAGCACCCAGTTGCTCAGCACACAGATGCTACTTTCAAGATAACTAGCTCCACGCCTACTGAGATGTGAGTGTTAAAATGGGTTGTTCAGTGCATCTGTCTTCACAGGCTTTTCTACAGCGACGACAGAGACTTGCTCAGATTATTACTACATAATCCCAGTGTAAAGGGACGGCCTGCCTCCTAATCATTCCAAGAAAATCCCACGGAAGACACTCATTGAGCACATCTGGTAGGATGCTGTCTCACCTCTTAGCCAATCGCCGTGACTGTGGAGCTGCAATAGCAACCCACTTGCTGCCGACATGCAGCAGTGCGATAGGGTGGATGTTGTGTTTTGAATGTGAAATGCGCCCCTTAGATTCCTGTGTTTGAACACTTGATCCCAACTGGTGACATTGTTTTGGGAAGCTGTGGAATTTGGGATATTTCATGTCACTGAAGGAATGGTTCATTGGATGAGTGGTTCACTTGGGGTTCGTAAGACTGGCTGGGCATCCAATCTACTCTCCACTGTCTGACTGCAGATACAACTTGAGGGGTTGGCATACTCCTACTGCTTTATACTCTGACATGACCTCTCTATGATAGGATGGACTCTGTAAACGGTAACTAATAGGATGAGAGATGTATGGAGTCGTGACAACCAAAGAAAAAAGATGCAGACAGGCAGTAATTGCTACTCCCCAGAATCCCATCGTTAGCCAGTGGAAGAAACCATATGAAGCTATAGATCTAACTGTGACTCTAGTAGTTTCTTCAATGAAGTTAGTTTGCTTTCCTTTCAGAGTCTTCCTGGTTGCTAATTCTTTTGGACCAAATCTAGTGTCTATGAAAGAAAGGACTTGTTTAACAAAATCACCATATGTCTGACCAAATTCCTTAGTTTTAGTTTAAAAGTCTCAATCTATTTCTTTCTTCTTTCCCCACACCCTGCATGAATATATGCTCCTTTGTAGATGGAATTTCCCTAGGGAGAGATGGTCAAGAGATACTTAATGCCTTTTTTTTTCTTTTTCTGTTTCCAACATATGGTCCAACATGTGGCCAAAGAAATGCTGAGGGCGTCTGGTTCCCAGGCTCTAGTCAGCTGCCTAAAGTGGGAGAAACACTAATCTAAGTCCCGAGTGACCCAAACCCTTGGAACCTTTTAACTCTTTTTCCAAATGCCTCACACAGGAGTCCACATTTTCCCTAAATGGAGCCGGTTTGCAAAGCGCCACCTCGGAGATCTCGGGCTTTTCCCCGAGGCTGGCGCACAGTCTACTCAGTACAGGAAAAGAAGTAAGTGCACTCCGTCCGCTCCTTCCCTTCTCCACCAAATGGAAGTGGTGTTATAATATTGATATGATCAAGACTAATGAGCCATTAATTCTAATTCAAAAAAAAAATGAGGTAACTGAACATGATCTTTTACGGTGCATTGATCCGCTCCAGCAGATGAAGGCACGGTTACATTTCCTCTTGGAAGTGCGCCTGCTCTTCACAAGCAGTTCTAAAGAGTTCCCCATATGGATGCGCTCTTCTCTGTGCCAAAAATAAATCTAATAGAAGGAGACAAATATAATGTCTAAGGAGAAAATATGTCCACCTTTCAACATTTCTTTATCCTCCTCCTCCTTCTGAGAGGCTCAGGGCTTGTGGCAAGTCATGTCCTGCCTGGGGGAAAGCACTGTTTTCTTAATGAACGCAGGGATATGCAGAGGTTGTGCAATGACTACATCTGTCATCTCCTTCCCCCCCGCCCCCCACACACACACGTGAGCGTGAACACCGAGAGAATTGAGTTTTAATTAGGGCCATAAGTACTATTTGGGGGCTTCCCATGCATGTGATTTAGGATGGAGCTTTCAATATAGATATTTTATTCTGTCATATTTAAGAAAAAACTTAGAGGACTTAACTTGGGAGTACAGTAAGAATCTTGGGAAGTATTCTCAGTTATCGGGATACATTTTTTTAGACTATTTATTTTCCATCGTCTGGCTGCTTCCTTTTTCTGTTGAAGGAGCATATCAACAGCATATACTGTTATCCTAACACAGTCCTATGCTCTCAGAAACAAGCAAACAAGAAGCAAAATATAAAGAATCATTTCAGAGACTTGTTCAGATAGGCAGAATACTGGATTTTAAATGAGAAACATCCTGGTCAGTCCTGGACACTTTGACAAAACTGCCTTTGAACATATTTGAAGAGCAGCTTCAGTGAGTGCACTGCTGTTAGCCAAACTGGGTCTGTCACAATGTGCACGTTGTGGCATCAATCTGTAGTGTCTTAGCATGAAACTCTGTTTTTGGGTGGGGTCTGATCTGATTAAGACTAGCTTCCTTATAGTGAGATGTTCTAAGAAGACCTAGCAGAGTCTGCCAGGAACATCATGGGGCTGGTTCTTTCTCCCTTCAGCTGACACAAGGCATCTTTAAATGAGAACCTCCTGGAACTTTTCTGTCTCAAAGTTCACAATTCATCCTTTACCTCACTGACCAATGTCCTTTCCTTTCCAGCACATCTTTACTTCAAGGATGACCTACATAGGGTTTTTACCTCCCCTTCCTGACCTCCTCCTGAATAGAGGTTCTTTGAGATGAGAGATCTAGACAAGGGATTTCTCATTGCATCAGTCAATATTTGCTGGTGTGCTTGCTGGTGTCCACAGAAACCTGAGCGATGAAGCACATGTATTCTAGAGGACCGTAATAAAGAAAAGAAAGCCTGAACACTTAGTGGGATGCGCAGGATTTTGGAGTACACATAAGATTTTACTGAATTTTCTGTGTTCCAGTTAACTAAGTATCAAACCTATGAAAATTCTCAGAGTCATCAGTCTTCAATAAACACTCACGGGAATTAAGGTTGTACAGTTCTTCCCAAGGTCTCACTCATGATGGTTGATGGAGATGTTGCTTGGCACCCAAGGGAAGCAGCTGTACAGCTTTGCAGGGAGTAGTAAGCTTCCGCATCAGGGATTCTGCAGCGGACCCACCAGGAAACGGAAGCAGCCTTGGCTCTTCTTTGCGGCTTGTGTTTCCAACTGGAGAAATTAAGATAAAAGACCCTATCCCTATTGTACTAAGTAAGTTAATTCAATGAATTTAAAGAAAATGATCATTGTAATTTTTAACATGTTCTTTTGTTTTGTTGAGATAAAATTTTGCTATGAAGCTCAGACCGGCCTGAAATTCACTATTGCGTCCGACCTCTCAGTTCTTCTGCTTCAGCCTCCGGGGTGCTGGGATTCCAGGTGTCCACAGCTTCAGCTGACTTTAATATGTTCCTGTTAACACTAAATTACAAAATCTTTGAAGGTGGTGAATCTCCTCATCATTCAGATACTATATGCTCATAGAACATTTGTAGCAACACCAATTATATTTTTATTGGACTTGAGAAGTAGCCTTATACTTACTGACAGCAGATTGCTTTTAAGATAATGGACATATATTTGCTGCAAAAAGTTTATCAAGCTCTGTGGATGGAAGTGGAGAAGTACCTCTCCTTGATACAGCTGCCAATATATAAAGGGAAATGGAGAAGGGCCCGTCCTCGAAACAGATGCCAGTGTTTAAGACTTAAATATGTATGATAGAGGAGTGGACCGACAGATCATTGGTTAAGAACACTTGCTTCTCTTGTAGAGGACCCAGGTTAAATTCCCAGCATCTATATGTCAGCTTACAGCCTTCTATAACTATAGTTCTAGGGGCTCCAACTCCCCCTTCTGTCCACCACAGGCACTGGGCACATGTGTGGTACACACACAAACATGTAGGAAAAACAATCATAGACATAAAAAAATAAAAATTGATCTTTTAAAAAATTATGGCAACATAAAAATTATTCTTGATCCTTAAAACTATTTTGGAAATTCTATTTAATGCATTTAGAAAACTAGAGAATTGAAGTAAAAGATTAAAATAAATGAAATAAATGGTTAAAATTGTCACAATTGTAGTGACTTTATCAGAGTGGTATAACGCAAATGACATCTGAAAGATCTGGTCTTCTTACTCTGTTAGGGAACATTGTCAGCCTATAATGTACTCTAGGAAAAGCCTGAACTTTGTCACCAAATCCAGATATACAAACTTCAGTTCTATCAGTTAGTAGCTGTGTACCCTGGCCCAAATTATTCAACACATCTCTGGTCTTAATTTTCTCATCAGTCACTTGCATGTGAAACTGTCATGCCTGCGGCAGACAGAATGCCTGAGTCCCACGAAATTTCTATGCTGAAATATGAACGCCATTGTGATAATTCAGTATTAAACTACTTTTGTCACAGTGTTGGTCACACAAACAGAAATGTGGCATGGTGGCAGAGCAGAGTAAGGGCTCTGGAGACCCTAGGTGCCTTCCTCGGTATGGAAGGAAAATGTCCATCAAGGTGTGGGGACAAGAGCATCCCAGGATGCAGTGCAGTTTGGTGAAAGAGTCAGAGGCTGACTGAGTTTACACTTCAAAGTAGATGGTAAACTTGATCACATTAAAAGTTTATGTGTGCTCTCAGGAGTGACACTGTAGTCTTGCCCATATAGGTGATAGGACCCAAAGCACAGGAACTTATTTATTAGTTCCTGGTAGTAAAGGTCTGGCTCATGACCAATAACAGCTCATGACTGAGAGCATGTCTGTTTATATTAGTGGTGTTTCCCCAGAGACCCAGAGTCAGGCCCACAAGAACTGGCACAGGATTTTTTTTTACATATTCAAATTGGGCACCTATGAGACAGTGATTCATCTTTGCTTTTAATGACCCTTACTTTACCATAAAAAAATGGATCACACTTAACAGGCAAACTGAAATCATTTATCAGCAGGAAGGCTTACCTTTTTTAAAAGCAACAGTTTTTCTCCCCCAGACCAAGTATTCTATTTCAATCAGCTTCTCAACAAGTTAGGCAACACCAACCCATCTGAGACCCTCAGCCTTCATGTCTGTAGCATCTCTAGCCAATACTTTTGAAAGTTCTTCAGAAAGAGTAAGATTAATTCCGAGACCCGGGCTGCCCCCTTTCCAGAACTTAGACCTATTCATTCTAAGATGATGCTTCATCAGAAAGTCCTTCATCAGTCTGCACTTCTTAAGATACAGAGGCGATCTCATCTTTTCTTTTATCAGCTTGACAAAACCATGATTTTAAAGTTCTCTTTTATAGATTTTTCTGGAGTTGAAGAGTTTCAGAAGTGGTTACCTTAAAAGGAGCTGTGTGATTAACACACACACACACACACACACACACACACACACCATTAAGGCATCAATCAAATACAAAATAACAAAATCAAAACACACTAAAGTCCTGTAAAGTACTGCAGATGCACTATAGAAGGGATGGTTCAGAATTGTGGCTGCACATTAGAATCCTTGATGCGATGCTTGAATGTAGCTCCGCCCCCACCCTCCAGCCACCTGTGACCACTGAACAGTTAAAGCAGGTAGGGCCCATGTGTGAGTACCAGATAATACCAATGCTCGGCCAGTCTAGTTGAGCACTGCCTTTTGTTATTTTACCCAGGGTCATTCGACTTGAAAATGACAGGGAAAGTCGTTTCCATTCTAATACTCAGGATCTTCCAACTGTATGCAGTTATTGGTACAGATAGCAATTCAAATCATATGGGGAAATTATTTTAACTACCATCAAAGACCCCCCCCATCTTCAAAGATTTGGGATCTTTTAGTAGACTTTAAGACTCAGATACTTGTAAGTGGTTTCAAAGGTCTTCCTAATAAATTTTAAACAGACAGATTTGGTAATCATTGCTTAATATTGTCATTTTCATTTTAAAAATTATAACTTATTTCCATGTGTATATGTAAGACGGTTAAACCAATCTTAATTCTGTTTGGTTTATATCAGTCTTTCATTCCCTTAAGTAATACATGTAGAGTTCTTAACGCCATCTAATATTTAATAGTATCAATGATTTGACCAGGAGTACTCATATTGAATTATACCCTATATAATATTACCTGTAGCATTCCATTTTTTTTCTTAAAAAATGTTTTCTCTCTCTTGTTATTATTTATTCACTCTGTATACAGATCCAGAAAAAATTCATTAATTTACATGTCATCCTTGTGCAGGGGACATAATGATCTTCCCTGTATTGGTTCAATTCTAGTGTATGTGTGGCTGAAATGAACAGAGTTGGAATTTTCAAAAGTAAAAAAAAAAAATTAAAGTGGAATCTAATAGTATATGTTTACTACATGGATTCATAGCACCCAGATTGTTTCTGATACTGTGAAAACTTGTTTCACTCATTATGAAATCTGTCAACCATTTTAAATGTAAATAAAGAAAATATCTAATAAAAATGGAAAAAAAAAGAGCAGGCCTCCCAGAGATATCAACCAAACATGGCATAACAACTTAAATGAAACTAGGAATAAACTCTCCTATCAAGGCTTGAACAAGACAACTCAGTAGCAGGAAGTGTCCCAAGAGCAGGCAAAAGAGTCAGAAACACCTCTCCTCCCACTCTTAGAGATGCCACAAGACCACAACCATAGGATATATGAAGAGGCTCTAGGACAGACCGTGTAAGCTTCATAGTTGTCACTTCAGTCTCTGTGAACTGTGCTAAGTTCCTTTTGTGGGCCCCAGTTCTCTTGTGTCTTCAACCCCTCTGACTCCTACAATCCTTCCCTTCCCATTAAGATTTTTAATGAATAAATAATAGAGTCTTTGCAAATCTCATTGTCATTATTAAAATGCTTATATGCTGCTTCTCTCTTATCCCAGCTTCTCTCTGTAACTGAAGCTCTGCTTGATGCATATACATATTAATTGCTTTTCTATTGCTCTGTGAAAAGACAATGTCTAAGGCTGGAGAGATGGCTCAGTGGTTAAGAGCACTGACTACCTTTCCAGAGGTCCTGAGTTCAATTCTCAGCAACCACATGGTGGCTCACAACCATCAGTGATGAGATCCAATGCCCTCTTCGGGTATGCCTAAAGGAAGCTACAGTGTACTCATGTAGAGAAAATAAATAGATATTAAAAAATAAAACAATGTCTAAGTCAATGTATAAAAGAAAGAGTTTGAGCTTACACCTCCAGAGTCCATGATTACAGAGCAAAGGCATGGAGGCAGGATCAAGATCGGGATTAGGATGCTGAAGGCTTACAACCTGATCCACAAGCACAAAGCACAGTGATGTTGAAATGACATGTCTTTGAACTCTCAAAGCCCACCTCCAATGCCTTCCGACAAGGCCATGCCTCCTAAACCTACCCAAACAAGGCCCCCAACTGGAGATCAAGTATTCAAATGTGCAAGGCTATGGGGTACATCTCCAATAGCCTAAGGTCTCTATTGTAACATAGGATTATCATCACAACTTCACACAATGGCCTCTCTGGGCCTTCTGCCCAGATCTCTCACCTTGCCACACACTGTTTGACCTTAGATGCTCCCTGAAACCCTAGAGCATGATTCCACTCCACTACTGTTTCCATCTTGCATCTTCCCTGCCTACAACATCAGTACCATGTGTATGCACTGCTAGGTGCCACTGAGAGGCCGTCTGCTCATCTTGGAATAGAGCTGCATAGTTTCTCTGTACTGACACTAGGAAACACTTCCCTATACAGCTTTCTTCAAAGTACAGAGAACCCTTCAGTTTCTACTTTTTTCCTTCAAGTGAATTACATTTTCACAAGATGTAGCTGCCAATAGGTAGAGTTTTATCCTCAATAAATAGAGTATTCAATAGGTAGAGTGTGATATAGGAAGTTTCTCTTCAATATTGTGATCTCTTTAACAAGTATAGTTCTTACCTCTGCACCAACATACTCTCTTGTCTTGAATTTTCCCATGTCTCCCCTGTCCCCCAAAGTTAGTCCACACCTTTAAATACAACTTCATTCAAGCTCTGAGGATGCAGGAAGAACATCATGAATATACCACACAGCAATTAGAGATCATGCTTGATTCCCTCTGAAACCTCATAATCCAAGTTCAGATTTCCTTCAACACTACACCTGCTCACTCTGCACCCTCAGCCAGGAAACAGGAAGCTTGGACTTGGTTCTTCTTCTCCTAAGTTTCCACAGTCCAGGATCCCAGGACTGAGAGTGAGTGAGTCCTGCCGTCTCAATAAACATAATCAACATAATCCTTTGCAGGCCAGCTCAGAGGCCTATCTGTAAGGTGATTGATTCTACATCTCAAGTTGGCACTTGAGATCTGACAGCATAGCAGGTTAGCTGCTACAGACAAATCTTTAAAATTTTTTACCAATCTTTTCAAGGTAAATTTCAGTTTCCCTAAAGTTTAAATCCTTTTCTCTACTTGTCTTGATTTTTATCTATTGTTTTTTTTCTTTCTGTTCTTCACTCACATAGTAGTGCCTCCTGAGTTAGATATGTGACTACCTTATAGTCCATTCATTTTAATTCATGGTTCAGCTATCATTTCACAGAAGTGATGGGAGAACTACATTGGATAATGCAGGTGAAAATCTCTTCCACTGAAGTATTTCTACTATTAAATTTTCTATTGTTGTTGATGTATTTGGTGTCATTTTTCTTGGGCATAGGAACTTCCTGTGAGATTTCTAGCAAAAGTCTCTCAATGATTGTTTCTTGTCAATGTTTGTTTGTCTAAGAAGGACTTCATTTCCTTTCTTTCCTAAGATTTCTTTTCACTAGGTATTTTTTCCTTTCTCCAATGTTAAATATGATTCCACAGGTTTCCAGTTTGCATTCTCTTGCAAATAAACACAGCTGTTATTTTTATCACTTTTCCTCTATATGCTGTACAGAATTTCTTTCTCTCCCCACCCCCATAAGTGATTTTAAGAGATTAAAAAATAAAATACTATCCTGTTTTAAACAACTTGACTATGATGTATCTTGGTGTCATATTTTCCTGTTTCTTATACTTGGTACTTAGTGAATTTGTGGGTTTGTAGTTTATATCACACTTGGGAAAAAATAGCTTTAGTTTCTTCTAGCTCATTCCCTTTTTTATTTTGGAAAAATTGTAGGTATATATTTGACCGCCAAATTTTTCTTCTGATTCCTTATAATAATTTCCATTTTAGTATTAATTTTTGGTTTAGATTTCTATTTCTATAGCTTCCATACTATGGGCTGTAGAGGTATTTTAGTTCAGCACCATGGCTGCTCAGATCATATCCAAAGACCTTCTAGGTCTGTGTGATCTGGCTAGAATGCCAACATGCCCTTGGTACACAAACAATGAAGGTAAAGTTAATTTGTAGAAGGAAGCACCCATGTTTGAAACTGATGTCTAATTGAGAGCCACACAAAGTGATAAATCAGAGAAAGATTTGACAGGCTAGGAAATGCCCAACTCTCATGAGAATAGAGAGGAAAGAAAGGCTACGTAAGAAAGAGCAGCACAGAGGGAGAGAAGAAAGTGGCAGTTTTCCTGGGAGAGTTGTACAGAGATGGAAGAGAGAGAGAACAAGTTAGAGAACGAGAAGGGATCAGAAGATTAGAACATATGACCAAGGTTATTATGAAGCCAATCCAGAGCAATTCAGCCAGAAGGTGAGAGAAGCCGGTATGAAGCAGTCATTTTGGACAGAAGTTTGAGCCAGAACAGCTGACTTAACCCAGCCAATAGAGTTCAGAAAGAACTAGAAAAGATTAGCATATTCAGCAGTAAGTCCCAGAGGCTGGAAATATGCTAGGCCTAGATTAGATTGTATGGAGGCTAAAAGCTTCCAGGGCAAGGCCTAGGTTAAAAGACAAAGGTAAGTCTAGGTAAACCTCGGGAACAGTTACTACAGGAGAATAAATTACATCTGCCCTGGACTCACAAGTCTTTTCTTTTGCTATGTCTAATCTTCAACTAATCAAACCCAGTATATTTCTAAACTCACACATTGCTGTTTTCATGTTCTAAATTTCAGTGGAGTATAATCCTTAGTCCATTAAACATCCAAAATGCCAGGATAAAACTTACCAATAGCCTTGTCTGTTCTAACGTATGAGTTCATTGTTTTCCATTCATGGATATTTTTCTCCACCTTACTGGTCATATTTTCCTCGTTCTTCACACACTTGGTGTCTTAGTCAGGGTTTCTATTCCTGCACAAACATCATGACCAAGAAGCAAGTTGGGGAGGAAAGGGTTTATTCAGCTTACATGGTCACATTGCAGTTCATCACCAAAGGAAGTCAGGACTGGAACTCAAGCAGGTCAGGAAGCAGGAGCTGATGCAGAGGCCATGGAGGGATGTTGCTTACTGGCTTGCTTCCCCTGGCTTGCTCAGCTTGCTTTCTTATAGAACCTGAGACTACCAGCCCAGAGATGGCACCACCCACAATCCCCCTCCCCCCCCACCCCGATCACTAATTGAGAAAATGATCACTAAATGAGAAAATGATCACTAATTGAGAAAATGATCAGTAATTGAGAAATGAGAGAAAATGGATCTCTTGGCGGCACTTCCCCAACTGAAACTCTTTTCTCTGTGATAACTCCAGCCTCTGTCAAGTTGACCCACAAAACCAGCCTGTACACCTGACATGGTTGGTTTGGATGCCAGGTATTATGAATCTTACTTAGTCGAATCCTGGATATTTTGCATTCCCATACGTATTAAATAGTCTTGAGCTTTGCTCTGGGATATACAGTCTGCTTCTCTCAGGTCTGTCTTGTTAAATTTTCTAGTTGGTAAAAGCTTTTCTAGTGGAAAGTGAATTGCTAATTGTTCTCACCACTAAGGCAAACCCCTCTGAGTAAGCTGCTCAACAACACATAAATTACAGTGGCTTCCAGTAGGGCTAGCAGACAGAGAGGTAGGATTTCTAGCACAATGCAAGTCGAGGGTGCTCTTTTTAATCCTGTCAGATGGTCTGTGACTAAAGAGAGGGCAGTTTCTTTACATGCATGTAACATGTATGTAGCATATATGTAGTGATCAGCATGCAGCTTAGTAATGTTACAGGCATTAGTAGTAATAATTATGGCGTTTATAGCATGTGTTTCCTGCCCTTTGTTCCAAACATTTTATCTGGGTGATGTGCCTTCATACATGAAAGTAAGCTGACCCCTGCAGTGGAATACATTCACTAAAGGACAGGTAAGTTTTATTTATATAAAAATCTCCTAATTCTACATGTTTGATATAGTCATGTAGTTAGCAGTGCAACAAAGAGATGAAATACAAAATATCCGCATCAGAGCAAGGCTTTTCCTGTGCTGTGGGAAGCAGAGTGAAGGAACTTATACATCTGGTCTACTCCACTGGACCCTCCCTGCAACAACAAGAAATTTGTGTGACTTTTTTCACTCATGATTCCATCCTCCCTTGCTTGTATCCTGCAGAAGCATGACAAGTAGTGGTAATTACTAATTTACATTCTTTTTCACAGTCTAAGACTTTCTTCTGTTTTATTTGAAGTCATATACCTACTACCATACTTTCCTGGGTACAACTTTTTTTTCCCCTCTTATAGCACTGGGAATTGAATCTAGGATCTTATACATACATTCTAGCAAGTACTCTACCATTGAGTTATTCCCTGCACCCTTTTAATTTTATTTTGAGACAAGGTCTTCCTAAATTTTCAAGGCTGGTTTTGAACTCGTGATGCTTCTGCCTCTGCCTTTAGAGTATATGGAATCATAGGCTGAGCCACAAGATCTGGCTCTTTTGTAGATCTTGAATTAGTTGTTTTTCATTTTTAAGGAGCAACATCATTATGTCCTATCTGGTTTTTTTTTTTTTTCAAAAAGACGATAGGTGATAGCTTATATACCTTTAATAGCTCTTGATTCTGTACTGAGAAATCTTAGTATATAATAGTTGGTTGGTGGGTACTACACGTTGAAGTATTTTTAGGAGCCAATGCCAAGGACACTAAGGCTCCGTGGAGTATTAAAGCAGACCTTGGCATCGATGTCCCTCAGGTCCAATCCCAGTAGCACAGGTTGTATGGAATTGGAACATGGTTTTGTTTGCTTTTCACATTTAAAAATATATAATCTTTTTAGGGCTATAGGGGTATGTGTGTCACCGCATGCACGTGGAGATCTGAGGACAATTTGAAAGAGTCAGGTCTTTCCTCTCGCCATTGGGTCTTAGAGATTGAATTTAGGTCATTGGGCTTGGTACTGAGCAAGTTTACCCACTAGGGCCGTGACAAGGTTGTGGACCTGCACACACTTTGATTGATCATATCTAAATGAGTAATACCTTTTAAAAGAATTTTAAAAAAAGTAGAACTCACAGGTCACATTCACGAAACACTTAGCATAGGTCCTGCTGCCCAATAGGATGTGAGGACTTACACTCTGGCTAGAATCTATTATCTTTTTTCTTTTCTTTTCTTTTCTTTTCTTTTCCCTTTTTTTTATTGTATATTTTCTTTATTTACATTTCAAATGTTATCTCCTTTCCAGGTCTCCCCCCCCAGGAAACCCCCTATCCCATCCCCCTTTCTCTGCTTCTAGAGGGTGTCTCCCCACCTGCCCACTCACTCCCAACTCCTACCCTGGCATGTCCCTACACTAGGACATCCAGCCTTCACAGGCCAAGGGCCTCTCCTCCCATTGATGTCTGACAATGTCATCCTCTGCTACATATGCAGCTGGAGCCCTGGGTCTTTCCATGTGTACTCTTTGGTTGGTGGATTAGTCCCTGGGTGCTCCAGGGTGTCTGGTTGGCTGATATTGTTGTTCTTCCCATGAGGTTTCAAACCCCTTCAGCTCCTTCACTCCTTCCTCTAGCTCCTCTCCTGGGGACCTCATGCTCAGCCCAATGGTTGGCTGCAAAGAGAGTCAATTACTAGTCATTTCAAGGTGGGGATAAGTTCCAACTTCAGAGTTAGGCACATTAGACTGGATATACAGGTAAAAAAGCACTTGGCAAATTTCCTGCAGTGAATGTGAGGTGATTAATCTGTGCCTTTTGACAATCCATAAAGCCTCTGTGGGGCTCTTGGAGAAAATTAAAGCACTTGGGGGCCAGTGGCAACAGATGATATTTTAGTCTTTCTCCATGTCTTCATGTCTTCTAAATCAATGCTATGCACTCCGGAGAGCAAAAAAAAAAAAAAAAAACCCCAGAGTTATTCAAGGCCTGTCAAGACAAACACCCAGTGTTCATCAGACCTAATTAATTTTTGCATTATTATTTTTTAAATAATTTATGTATTTCCAATACAAATTGATACAATAAAAACAAAGCAAGCATTGAAAGCATTTTGCATTATTATTTTATCAGGGCTCACATTTTTGGCATTAAATAATGAGATAAATCAACTAGAAAGCAGCATGAAAACACCAAAAAAGACAAATATTCTCTGAACTTCCTCACATTGTTCTGTTGTAATACTTCCCACCAGATGTGCTTGGAAAGAACAGGAAATACCTCTTAAAATGATCTCTGTCAGCTATATTTAAATTTTGATACTTGCCATCTTGGATAAAAGGAGGGACAAGAAGACCTAGCAAAGGAAAAATACAATGTTGCCTTCAGTAGTGATGGGGAGATAAAGAATGGTGACAGAAACAGTGCACTGCCACGTGACACAGAGAGAAATAAAATTGATAAAGAATCGGCAGGTAAAAGTCCCTCAAGAACCCTTTTCATAAAGCACATGTGACAGGAATTCTGGAGCAGTTAGAAAGCTTCTTATATTTAAACCCCTGCTGACTTTTTTCCACAAATTTTCAACAATGAGAAAGAACAAAGTAAATTTTTTCACTACTTGAGGTAAAAAGCAAACAAGCTTGTTACCAATTTTAAGGAATAATTATAAATTTTAAGTCAGTGTACTATTTTTATTTTTGCAAAATAGTCTCTGATATAAGCAAAACCTGCCAGCACACCATTAAATATGTTTTACAAAAACAATTAAAAACTATGTTTTGCCACCCATTTTTAAGAATTCATGACCGTGGAAAATACTTATGATTACAGTGCCTGAGCACACGCACCACCATTTCTCTCTGGCGATCTGATCTTTAGTGTTGGTTTTCTCCAGTGGGAGAGAAGTGAGCTTTCTAGTGGCCCAAAGCTACACGGTTTGAAAGGCTCTATGTACGGGTTCTGATATGCAACCATGTATCAACGTATTCTCCTCAAGTTTGCAGTTTCAAGGGGGAAAATCAGCTATTTATATGCGAACTGTGGTCCCAAGTCACTTCCTGCTTTGCTACTTCAGTTCAATCACTTTATTTACTGCTTGACTTTCAAAAATTGAAAAGATTTCCCTCTCTGCCCACGCCCCTTTCAGGAGAAAAGCTGCCATGTGTCCTGGATAAGGTGACTATGGCAGGAGCTGAAATCTTAGGGAGTTACAACTAGAAAGCAGAAGACAAAGTGATGTCCTCAACACCTGGGTGTGCTAAAGCAAGAACACGCAGAAGTAAGAGTAATGGTGACCTGAGAGACACGGGGGTGAGTCAGATGGGCCTGTCCATGCCCAGGTGTTAAAACTATGACTGACACCTATGGTCACTTGGTCTTCGACAAAGGAGCTGAAAGCATCCAGTGGAAAAAAGATAGTCTTTTCAACAAATGGTGCTGGTTCAATTGGAGGTCAGCATGCAGAAGAATGCGCATAGATCCATTCTTATCTCCTTGTACCAAGCTCAACTCCAAATGGATCAAGGACATCCACATAAAACCTGACACACTGAAACTAATCGAAAAGAAACTGGGGAAGACCCTTGAGGACATGGACACAGGGAAAAAGTTCCTGAATAGAACAACAATAGCTTATGCTCTAAGATCAAGAATTGACAAATGGGACCTCATAAAACTACAAAGTTTCTGTAAGTCAACGGACACCGTCAAAAGGACAAAACTTCACCAACCCTAAATCCAACAGAGGGCTAATATCTAATATATACAAAGAACTCAAGAAATTAGAACCCAGAGAACCAAATAACCCCATTAAAAAGTGGGGTATGGAGCTAAACAAAGAATTTTCACATGAAGAACTTCGGAGAGCTGAGAAACACCTTAAGAAATGTTCAACATCATTAATCATTAGGGAAATGCAAATCAAAACAACCCTGAGATTTCACCTCACACCAGTCAGAATGGCTAAGGTCAAAAACTCAGGAGACAGCAGGTGTTGGTGAGGATGTGGAGAAAGAGGAACACTCCTCCACTGCTGGTGGGATTGCAAGATGGTGCAGCCACTTTGGAAATCAGTCTGGCAGTTCCTCAGAAAACTGGGCATGTCACTTCCTGAGGACCCTGTTATACCACTATTGGGCATATATCCAGAGGATTCTTCAGCATGCAATAAGGACACATGCTCCACTATGTTCATAGCAGCCCTATTTGTAGTAGCCAGAAGCTGGAAAGAACCTAGATGTCCTTCAACGGAGGAATGGATACAAAAAATGTGGTATATTTATACAATGGAGTACTATTCAGCCATTAGAAACAATGAATTCATGAAATTCTTAGACAAATGGATGGAGCTGGAGAACATCATACTAAGTGAGGTAACCCAGACTCAAAAGGTGAATCATGGTATGCACTCACTGATAAGTGGATATTAGCCTAGAAACTTTGAATACCCAGGACATAATCCACAAATTAAATGATGTCCAAAAAGAATGTAGGAGTGGCCCCTGGTTCTGGAAAGACTCAGTGCAAGAGTAGAGGGGAATTTCAGAACAGGGAAGTGGGAAGGGGTGGATGGAAGAATAGGGGGACGGAAGAGGGCTTATGGGACTTGCGGGGAGTGGGGACCCAGAAAAGGGGAAATCATTTGCAATGTAAATTAAAAAAACTATAACTGATGGGTCTTTGAGCTCCTCCTCCATTTCCTTCCTCTTATTTTCAAATTACCAACATCCCTTAAATACAGTATGGGACATCTCCAGGCTCTGCAAAAGAATATCTACTTAGGGAAGTGACTGACAGCAGGCCAGTATGTCTACAGGTGGAGAAAAAAATAAGGTAGGACATCAAGACATAGGATCCCAAAGGCTGGGACAGACATGCGTCCTTGTGCCCAGCATAAAGATAATCACAGAAGAAGGGAGAAGATCAGGAGGAGGAGGAGGAGGAGAAGGAAAGGGGAAAAGGGAAGGGGAGGAAGAGGAAGAGGAGAGGGGAGAGGAAGAGGAAGAGGATGCCGACTTCAGACTTCAGATTTACACCTAGGTAAGCTGACTCCAGAGGTCCTGTCCCTCTCCTGACCCTACATGATGCTCACATTGCAAATCGATGCTTCCCTGAGAGGTCTGAATGGGAAACACTGACATCACCGTTCACATACGAATCTCACCATGATCTTTCTTCCGTTCTGGCTTTTCATGCTTTCGCAAACTAGATGTAATTTCAGTTTCAGCCCTTTAATGTGGTGTTAACTTGTTCTACATGAATTTATCAGCACATGCTTATTGAACCTTCACAAAGCTATGCTAACAAAGCAGAAACAATTCCAAAGAATGGATTTGAGTGAATTGTTCAGTGTTAGCAGTAGCAGAATTTTTCTGACTTACATTATTAGAAAATGAATTTTATTTCTCTTAGTTGTACAGCTGTTCAATAAGGAAACTGTACCAAAATCTCCCTGGGCACCAGGAAAAAACAACTATGAAGTATAGAAGAGGTAGCTAGAATAAAATAAACTTCAAATATGTCATTTAATTCCATGGAAATTACATAGTCACAAACCTCTTTGAGTTGACTTACCCACTACCTGCATAATAGAAAAACAGACATCTACCTCTACAGCCATATAATGGCAACTAAAGGAGAACAAATTTGAAATAACCTAGTATTATACCTAGTTTCTAATAAGACTGTGTGCATGTTATCTGGAATTTCCTGTATTTTAATCTGTTATCACAATATCTGATTCCCTGTTAACTGATCAATCTCCATTTTCAACTGTGAAAATTTTTATTAGTGGATCTAAAATTTTCCTGTACATTAATATTACTTAGGATATTCATCAAACATACAGATTCTCTAAGACTCATAGAGATGCAGATTCAGACAGCCTGTATGATAGAAACCTTTAATTAAGTCTGGCTCACAAAAGTGCTTTGAACATTGTGAGCTCTCTGTCCTGTCTCTCTTACTAGATATCAATCAGCAAATGAATCAAAACAATTGAGTCTTTAATTGTGTGAAACTGGAAAATGAGCTTTTCCTGTAAGTGGACCTATTTACACCTATTCAATACTCTTAGGGGAAAAAAAGGGTTCAGAAAGAATTTGCCCAGTAAAACATAATTAAGTTTTCATCATCTAAGTGGGAGACATTTTTTAATTTAAAACCAAGAAACTGCACAAAGTGTTTCTACCCCATCCTCACGAGCATTTCACTGTTTTCATTCATTCCTATTATACAGTCATTGTCTCCAAGATGAAACATTACATCTTGGGGAGAAGTTCCTTAAAACATAGGCTGTTCTAAAAGGAAGTGGAATGTTCTATCCTGCAGGCATGCTTCTCAAAAAAAAGTAAACAATCCATTAACTTCAGGAAGTCCCTGAAACTGACCAGATTCATTAGACCCCTCCCACCATCAAAATATATACGCTGTAATGATTAAAACTGCTGAGAAACTCTTAGACAAAGTGAGCCGCCTGGGAGAGGCTCAAAACTACCGCCTGGAAGAGGAAGAGGCCTGTTGAGCATCTGGAGGACGCACTCTCCTAACTGTTGAGTTGCCTACTATTCAGGTCCAGGGTTCCAGCTTTCATTAGCTGCCATCCATGATGGAGTAAACTTTGTTGATACAAATGTCTTTGAAGCCATTCCTGGTCTTGTAAGTTCCCACAGTAAAACTGATTGGTTCACAACATTTGTGCTACTCAGTCATTACACGGCAATTTTTTACCCTACACTTTGTCCTTTAATGGATATTTATCCTCCTAGTGAAACTGGATGCTCTTCTAAGGGCAGAAACTCTACCTTCATGTTCACACGAACCCTGACAATAGCTAGTCATACATAGGCACACAATATCCATTCCATACAAATAAAGCTGTATCTTCAATTTAATGTGTATCCTCCAACACACATTAAGCAGTGTCTCACACAGCTGCCAACCAATTGTGCTAACACTGTGACTCTGTCCATTGTTATCTAGGCTCTGGAGATTTTCTTAGCTTTATGAGACTTTCATTTTTTTCTGTGACTTGGCCCTGGACCTATTTTATTCAATGCCCCTCTAGGTAATAGAGGAAATAAGAAAAATTACCATAGCCATATCTGGTCTTTGGTCCTATGGATTCACTTCTAGCAGGTCCAGTATGGTGGTATCTGTAAGAAGTAAAAGATATAACAATGGAAAATAAACACCAAGAAAATGTTCAATCTTATGAAAAATTCAAAGTAAAAATAAGGGTACACTAGTGTGGATTATTTAGCCCACTCATAAGTACTAGAATACTCATTAGTTGTGCAATTTGAGAATAAGAATAACCTGAGAACAAAGGGGAGCAAGACTTAGTCATTTCAAGGCTTCATGTACTTATAATCTCCATTGACTAGAATCACTTACTACATGGAGATATTATGTGTAAAGTTTGGGGGGGGCACTTTCTTTACTTGTATTTTAAAGGGACCTAACAGCTGAAACACATTAATTATAAAATTGTTTTTGTCAAAGCAGTCTCTTATATGCCAAGAAAATACTGACAGCATCAAAGAAAAGTGTCCACTTTTATAAGATCCAAAGATGACTTTTGTTCAGCCTCTGAGCATTTCAAAAAAGTAAACTTGTCAAGAAGAAGAAGAAGAGTTTAACATACAATAACATGGAGTCATCCTACATCACACAGCAGTCTTGAAACAGAAAAAGAAGCTTCCTGGAGACATCAATCAAGTTGAGCTTTTCTTAGTTTTTAACTAGGCACCTAGGTAGTGGTTGGAGTAATAAGAAACAATGCTGCAAACACTAGCAAGTGTCCTCTCACCCCCACAGCTTCCAAATGATAACAATAACTCAGCAAAAGACCATAGACGTTGCTTTTATACTGAATATCTCTTCCTACAAGCCCCTTCTTCACTAAATCCCTCCTCGATGACTATCTAGCTGAGGGGAGTAAATTGTGTGTGAATATTCCTATCAATAGCATGCTAAAATATATTGGCATGATGCCGAATAGATGAGGTAGATAAATATATTACTTTGGCACAAGATTGCACATGGTGAGCTGTTTTATAGGTTTGTAGCAAAAGCATAGAAGAATCGTTACCAATAAATGTACTGTACTTAAGATTACCCTCCCATGTGAGAAAGCTTAATCTTGCTAAAAACAAATAAGGATTTCTGGGAGGTATCTGAGCCATATTCCTAAGTTTTAACATCAGAATGTAGCTCACTAGATATGGGTGTAGAATTCCACGTCAGTGAGGACTGTAATACTGGCTAACTTAATGAAAACTGAAAGCCAAAGAGTGAGTTGTAGACTCTTGATTGAGAGAGACATGGAAGTGTTTGCTGATGAATAAATTTAAATTCATTATTGCAAGCTGAAATAGCACAGCATTTGTTAAAATCCACCCACAATTTTCAATTTGAGGGCCGTGGACTTTGAGTTCTGTGAAGGAAAAGTACTAATTTGTGAATTATCGAGATGGTAATTTCCTCTTGCACTATATGTCCCTCAAATTCTCAGTAGAAACCTAACTCTTGTCATTAATGTTTCCAGAAAAGAAGACCAGAGAGAGAGACATTTCTTTCTCAATTAAGAAGGCTTTTAAGTCTTTTTTGCCCTGGTTTCACTGATGCCTCGTTTGGCTAAATCAATCATGTTATTCTGCTATTGTACTAAATGTATTTTAATGACAAATGTTTGAAATCAGAAGTGACATTTTTTCTAAGATGCATTACTAATAAAGTAACACACGTTTGCATCCTGTGTGAAACAGCTGGACCATGACGGGATCACATTAGCACTAATTAAAATGATATTTTTTGTGCGTTTTTTGCTAACCCAGCTTCATTGGACTCAAAAGGATTTTTGAAATTCATAATAAAGGCTATTATGTAATCTTACCATGATTCTCTTGAATCAGGCTACTGTCTAATTTCTCTGTAATGATATTTTCTTAAAATTCTCACTCAATAAAATCAATATTAAGTTTTTACACTTATAGCTCTTGTTCAATATATGATCCTCATTTAATTTTAAAAAATTAAAGCTTTAATTTATTTTTCTTGACGAACAAGAAAAAATATAATATTAAAGGCAACATTTTGCAATGTTTCTCTTTTTCCTCACTTTACTGGGTCCCTGTTGTTCCCAACGTATAATTTGCAAAACATATTGCTTCAATACTTACAATGAGAGAGGCGGCCCAGCTGTGGGAGGGAGAGGACAACAGCCTCCAATATTACCATAATAATCTGCCGAGAGTCCCATGAGCCCCCTGGTATATACAATTCTCTGTACTGCAGGCCCCAGCTGGAGAACATTCTCTTGACATGTATGCCAACCTTTGCCTGCAGGCAAAAGAAAAAAAAAGGCAGAGAAGTAATCATGAAAATAAAAAATCTTGTCAACGGCTTTAGGATGCAGTTCCCATGTTTTTGCTCGCGTAGGCAGGCATTGTGCTAACAAAATGATAGGAGACTTTAAAGACTGCAGCTGGTGTGAACTTAGAGCTTTAAAACAAAATCTTCTATGTAAATTCTAAAATTTGGGAAGGGAGGAGGGGCTGTGGGTAGTGATAGTTCAGTTATTACTGTCAATACTAATGACAGCTTTATTTACCAACTACCCCTTGCAAGATTGCTTATTATAGAAATGGGACTGCAAGGAGTAGCGTTAGAGCTCTGAGTTTAATCAAGGATGAAACTTTCAGATACCTATTATTTGTATTCCTTGGCAAATGCACATAAGAGGAAAATGAGCGATGCTGACCAACAGACTTTAAAAGTAATTTTACACACACATGCACACACACACACACATACACACACACAATTTTTGCTCTGTTTCTGGAATATAATCTTAACATTGAAAATACTTACTTAGTAAAATGTGTGTGCCTTGAAACTTAATGTTCAGGTTAAGCTGTATTTTACTTCAAAAGCCAAGAAAAACCAATAGGCTTAGATGATTGACACTGAAGCAGAAAAATCTGATTGATATATATATATGTATATATATATATGTATGTATGTATGTATATGCCACAGAATTAAAGAGTTTCTAAACTTTATTGCTTTGTTGAAGTAAATAGCACCACATTTTAAACAAATCAGTTGAGTAGATATCTGAACTTGCACACATTCTAAGAGCTTTAATCTGAACAGTACCTGTTCAGTTTAACACTGGATAAAAACTCTAAGAGGCAAAGACAAGAGCATTATTTGCCTAGGACATCAACTTCTTTCAAAATTTGTCAGATACTAGACAGAAAGGAAGGGGGCAGTGTAGTGGTCTTGTATTCATAAACATTACCAAGAAATGTTCAGTTTTATTGAGTCATAAATATACTGAAGATAAATCTCCTCTGTGTCAATTAAAAAACAGATTTGGGCATTTTAAAGTTCACAGTGTGATGAGTCACTGGTAGTTATTGACTTTTTATGGAGACAAAATGTACAAATTCTGTTTAGAGTCACATATTTATAGAATTATCTAATGATCAATATCTCTTACCAATTATCAAGTGCGCGAGGGGAGGATTACTCCATTTTATTTTGCCTCTGAATTCAGACAATTTTTTTCACTTTTTTAAAAAATTCAGTATATTCTTTATTTACATTTCAAACTATTTCCCCTTTTCTGGCTCCCTACTCCCCGAAAGTCCCATAAGCCCTCTTTCCTCCCCCTGTTCCCCCCATCTACTCCTTCCCACTTCCCTGTCCTGGTATTCCCCTATACTGCTGCACTGAGTTTCCAGAACCAGGGGCCACTCTTTCCTTCTTCTTGGACATCGTTTAATTTTTGGATTATGTTTTGGGTATTCCAGTTTTCCAGGCTAATATCCACTTATTAGTGAGTGCATACCATGATTGATCTTTTGAGACTGGGTTACCTCACTTAGTATGATGTTATCCAGTTCCATCCATTTGTCTAAGAATTTCATGAATTCATTGCTTCTAATGGCTGAATAGTACTCCATTGTGTATATATACCACATTTTTTGTATCCATTCCTCAGTTGAGGGACACCTGGGTTCTTTCCAGCTTCTAGCTACTACAAATAGGGCTGCTATGAACATAGTGGAGCATGTGTCCTTATTGCATGACGGGGAATCCTCTGGGTATATGCCCAGGAGTGGTATAGCAGTGTCCTCCGGAAGTGTCATGCCCAGGAGTGGTATAGCAGTGTCCTCCAGAAGTGTCATGCCCAGATTTCTGAGGAGCCCCAGACTTCCAAAGTGGTTGCACCATCTTGCAATCCCACCAGCAATGGAGGAGTGTTCCTCTTTCTCCACATCCTCGCTAACACCTGCTGTCTCCTGAGTTTTTGACCTTAGCCATTCTGACTGGTGTGAGGAGAAATCTCGGGGTTGTTTTGATTTGCATTTCCCTAATGATTAATTATGTTGAACATTTCTTAAGGTGTTTCTCAGCCCTCCGAAGTTCTTCATGTGAAAATTCTTTGTTTAGCTCTGTACCCCACTTTTTAATGGGGTTATTTGGTTCTCTTGGTTCTACCTTCTTGAGTTCTTTGTATATATTAGATATTAGCCCTCTGTCACATTTAGGGTTAGTGAAGATCCTTTCCCAAATTTAGACAATTTTATTAACTCTTTTATATCTAACACATGTCATAGATTAAGCATCCATTCAGAATGAGTTTATTTCTATACCCATTCATTCATTCATTCATTCACCAATTGTTTACTAAGCTCCCAAGGAGAGAAGAGTGACTAAAGCTTAGCTCACGGCACAGAAGAAGACAGACAATAGGCAAGAAAAATAAGTACGAATAAGAAAAACATGTGTAGCTTACACTGTATTGAAGGGTAATTAATAGTTTGGTAATTAAAAGTTTGGTAGAAAAAGGAAACAGATAGTATGTATAAAGAGGAAACTTCAATTCTGGAAAGAGTGGCCAATGGAAAACTTCTGGCAATAAAAGTAGGCAATGAGTTAGTTTTCTCTACTCAATAAAATTGAGCAGGATCCCAGGAAACCATCCAAAGATTGTACCAAAGATTGAAGATTCCTACCCTGTGCCCATGTATGTAAATAACTGTACCTCCAGGAAGTCGTAAGACTGTCTAAGACAGCCACCTCTTTTTGATATAATTGCTAACATTAGCACAGTAGCTTACACATAGGAGACACTCCACCTATTGTGATAAATGGACTCAGATTCATATTAGAGTAAAGGTTCAAGGAAGGAGGCCTCTGCAAGTAGTAGCTGAGATCCAAAAAGAATAACCTGGCCATTCTGCATGCCCAGGAGGACGGCGAGGTAAGCACAGCTGCCGTCCCTAGAGATGTCTGCCTTGCATCCCAATAGAAAACAAAACAAACTTAGAGAAAGGATGGTGTTTATCATTACAAGTAGGGAATTAGTCTTGCTTAGTAAGGAAACCCATAAGCATCGTTTCTAGCTAAGACATGTCTAAGTCTTAAAGAATAAATCTTATTTACAAATGTGTGGATATATGATTCTCATAAAAACAGCCTGAAGGATCTGTGTGTTCTTCTGTCTTAGTGTCTTGGCCTGGTAGAGCTGGTCATCTTGAATGGTGAATGACATGTGGCAGTTAGGTAAATGCTGACTGGAGAAGTCATGACATGCAAGCGAAAGAAACAGCCCTTTACGTATAACTAGGAAATGGGTCACTGAACGTGGAATCAGAGCCCTCCAGAAAATATATGACTCCATGAGTGAGAGGCAAGAGGCACTGGTATGAAAAGGAGGGACACAAATATTGACCAAAGTTGTAGAAGAGCATACAGATAGAAACACAAAGGGAGGACTGTAACAAAAAGTGAGTTCTACACACGACATGGCTTGGCAGTCATGAGCACACAGGGCTGTGACTGCCTGCATAGGATTTGTATACAAAACAAGGGGAGATGCACATTGAAGTGCAGTGAGTTGGGGAGAAGCAGTAGAAGGACTAGGAGAGGGTAAGGGGAATAGTATCATGGTATTCCACACAGAAGTAAGCAACCAAAAAGAAAAATGCAGCAAACACAACCCAATGGAAGAAAGTATTCCCGAGTCTCTCCCTTACAGCTGGATACACATATTCTTCATCCTTAGCTAACTGTGTTTGTTCTCAGTGTCTCCTGTTTGCTGAAGGTCGTGACATTGTTGTCACCACCTCGGTGAAGCATGAAGATCTCATCCCTCAACTCCTGGATCTTGGAAAACAGCTGGCAACTGTAAGCACTCAACAAACACATCTTGTTGGGAGCAAAGTCTCCAATGACACTGGACATTAACTTGGATCTTTATTAAATTACAATGTTCACATTTTAACAGCTTTATTAAATGGGCTAATATATACCTCAGGCATAACTGAGATGTATTTCTTTAATCTCGGCACTCAGAAAACAGAGGCAGACAAATCTCTGTGACGTGGTGGTCAGCCTTGTCTACATAGAGAGTTCCGGGCTAGTCAGGGATACAATACACAATGTGAACCTATCTCAAAAAATGTTATATAGACTTATGGCATACAACTTAAGGTTTTGAGAAATATATGGTGTGTATATATATATATATATATATGTATATATATATATGGAATGATCATTCTAATCATATTAGCTAGATAGCTGTCATGTCACACTGTTACCATTTCTGTGTGTGTGTGTGTGTGTGTGTGTGTGTGTGTGTGTAGCCACACAATGTCATCATTAGATCTATTGACTTGATGGATCCTATGTACTTAGTACTCTTTAATATGTGATATCCATTTCCTCTCCCTTTGACCTTTCATCACTCTACTTTCCAGTTCTGTGTCTCTGCTTTAGACTCTACACATAAATGAGAACATGAAGTATTTGCCTCATTATGTTTAACTTACTAAACAATGTAATATTTTCCAGATTTGTTCATAGTCTTTAGTTGTTTAAAGCCAAATAATTTTCTATTCCATCATCTTTCAAATCTTGCACCTATATCCACATTACTTTTGTGTGTGTGTGTGTGTGTGTGTGTATAAAACCACATATTAATATATACACATATCACATTTTTGTTTATATATCACAATAAGCATATATTTATACATAACTACATACTAAATTCCTTGTCTTAATTTATGAAATAATAAAGGTGTTTTAATTTAATGAATAATGGGTGCAACAAACATGGAAAGGATGCTCGCATTTTGTTTGGTTTGTGACAAGTTCTCACTCTCCCAGATCCACTCCGGTACCTGTTGTTTTGTTCAGGTTAGTCTTGAACCCATAGTAATCCCTTTCCCTTGGTGCTCTGAGTGCTGAGATTATAGCACACAACTATAGCATGAGCAAGCACACCTTGCACAATGTTTACTTCTAGGTAGGTGTGTAATGTGTGTGCATAGAGGTATGCAGTGTATGTGTGTGAGCATGTGTGTGTATGTGTGTGCACGTGCAAGTGTGTGTGAATATGTGGAGCCAAGAAGTCAACATCCAGTGCCTTCCCCTATCATTGCCCACCTTCTTTTTGTGTTTTTTAATTTATTTTATGTGTATGGCTATCTGAATATTCTTTATGTATATATGTGCATCACATTGGTTCCCTTGGAACTAAGGTTTTGGCAATAGCTGGAGTTATGGATAGAGCTATGAGCCACCATGTGGGAACTGGGAACCAACACGGCTCCTCTGCAAGAACTAGAACTGAGCTTTATTGCTGCCCCATATCTTAAACAAGTTTTCCACCTTATTTTTTTTTTTGAAGCAGTATCTTGCTGAAACTAGAGCCCACCTATTCAGCTAAGTCGGCAGACTAACAAGCCCCAGGTACTTTTGTTTCTGCCTTCCTGGAGATGTGATTGCAGTCCCTTGTGCCACCACATCCAGTTTTGCCCATGAACACGGAGACCTGAATTCCGATGGACAGGACTGCTCAGTATGCACTTTACTCTCTGAGCCTTCTTTCCACCCTAATCATATCACAATGCTTGGCCCATATTATAATTGATTGAAGAATGAACTTGACCTGAAATAGGCTAATGCATCTGTATTAGTCTTTTAGTGTACCTAGGCAATTTACTTCTAAGCAAGAAGAAAATACTATAACAATGTTTCTAAGTTTTCTATATTGTTTTCATTTTCTACAAAACAAGACTTGAGAAAAAGGCAGAGATGAATTAAGGAACACTAGCTAGAATACGAGTAAAACTGAATTTCTACCAATTTACATTGTCTTCAGTAAGTAGCATTGTCTTTCAAAATAAAATGAGAAGACTTCCTTCCATGTTAGTTGCATTCTCTCTTTTTATATTTTCCAATTTGGGAATAATTTTTTCTTTTTTTTTTGTTCGATATATTCTTTATTTACATTTCAAGTGATTTTCCCTTTCCTGGATCCCCCCTCCCCAAAAGTCCCTCCCCCAGTTCCCCAATCCACCCCTTCCCACTTCCCTGTCCTGGTATTCCCCTACACTGCTGCACTCAGCTTTTCCAGGACTGGAGGCCTCTCCTTTCTTCTTCTTGGGCACCATTTGATATGTGAATTGTGTCTTGGATATTCCAAGCTTCTAGGCTAATATCCATTTATCAGTGAGTACATACCATGAGTGTTCTTTTGAGACTGGGTCACCTCACTTAGAATTACTTTCTCCAATTCCATCCATTTGTCTAAGAATTTCATGAATTCATCGTTTCTAATGGCTGAATAGTACTCCATTATGTATATATATCACATTTTCTGTATCCATTCCTCCTTTGAGGGGCATCTGGGTTCGTTCCAGCTTCTGGCTATTATAAATATGGCTGCTATGAACATAGTGGAGCATGTATCCTTATTACATGCTGGGGAATCCTCTGGGTGTATGCCCAGGAGTGGTATAGCGGGGTCCTCTGGAAATATCATTCCCAGTTTTCTGATGAACCGCCAGACTGACTTCCAGAGTGGTAGTACCAGCTTGCAACCCCACCAGCAGTGGAGGAATGTTCCTCTTTCTCCACATCCTTGCCAGCACCTGTTTTCTCCTGAGTTTTTGATCTTGGCCATTCTGACTGGTGTAAGGTGAAATCTCAGAGTTGTTTTGATTTGCATTTCTCTGATGACTAAGAATGTTGAACAATTCTTTAGGTGCTTCTCAGCCATTCAATATTCCCTTCCTATACTCAAAGGATAAACAGGCTGAGAAAGAAATTAGGGAAATGACACCCTCACAATAGTCACAAACAATATAAAGTATCTTGGTGACAACCTTCACAATAGTCACAAACAATATAAAGTATCTAACCAAACAAGTGAAAGATCTGTATGACAGGAACTTCAAGTCTTTGAAGAAAGAAATTGAAGAAGACCTCAGAAGATGAAAAAAAAAACTTCCTTGCTCTTGGACTGGCAGGATTAATATAGTAAAAATGCCCATCTTGCCAAAAGCAATCTACAGATTCAATACAATCCCCATCAAAATCCCAACTCAATTCTTCATAGACTTAAAAAGAGAAATTCTCAAATTCATCTGGAATAACAAAAAACCCAGGATAGCTAAAACTATTCTCAAAAGTAAAAGAACTTCTGGGGGAATCAGTATCCCCGACCTCAAGCAGTACTACAGAGCAATTGTGTTAAAAATTGCATTGTATTGGTATAGTTACATTGGCAAGTAGATGAATGGAATAGAATTGAAGATCCAAAAATGAATCCACAGAATTATGGTCACTTGATCTTTGATAAAGGAGCCGAAAACATCCAGCGGAAAAAAAATAGCCTCTTCAACAAATGGTGCTGGTTCAACTGTAGGTCAGCATGCAAAAGAATGCAAATTGATCCATTCTAATCTCCTTGTACTAAGCTCAAGTCCAAGTGTATCAAGAACCTCCACATAAGACCAGACACACTGAAACTAATAGAAAAGAACTGGGGAAGACCCTTGAGGACATGGGCATGGGGGAAAATTTCCTCAACAGAACACCAATAACTTATGCTCTAAAATCAAGAATTGACAAATGGGACCTCATAAACTACAAAGCTTCTGTAAGGCAAAGGACATTGTCAAAAGGATAAAACGGCAACCAACAAATTGGGAAAAGATCTTTACCAACACTACATCCGACAGAGGGCTTATATCCAAGATATACAAAGAACTCAAGAAGGTAGACTCCAGATAGCCAAATATCCCCTTAAAAAATGGGGTAGAGAGCTAAATATAGTTGGATTCTCTTAAACTCTCATCTTTCCGAGTCTTCGTGCTGTGCCTGCGTATAGTATCTAGACTGCAATGATAATATATAAATAAATTGAAGTTGCTTTGGCAGCTAAAGTCAGTGCTGTCCCTTGGTTTCCCTGTGAGCAACAGCCTCTGTGATGGGTTCATGGCTTCAGAGCTTTGGAAGCTTTCAGAGTCCCATGGGCAAGCAGCTGTGTGAAGAACTGCCAAGCAGAAAAAGATACAGGCTCTACAGCCAGGAGAAGCCTGACAGGAGACGCTCCCGCCTATGCTTCTGTGTGCGTGACCTCCTTGCCCAAACTTTCCACTGTCTGTTAATCTCATAAATTCTTCACACAACATTTTGAAGTATTTATCATTTATATTGTGACAATGTCATGTGTTTATAAAATAATGATCTGGTTGACTCTGGAGTGATAAGTATCTGCCAATTTCTGAAGCCAACCACTTAACAGTCGTTTGTTCACTCTGCAAATAGATCATGAGTGGCACAAGTGTGGTTATATGCTGAGTGTACACTTTTGAATAAGACGGAGAAGATTTGCAATCTGGTTAAAGGAATCAACAACTGAACAAACAACTTAAAACACAATGGTAAGCACAAAAATAAACCCTCCTTAAAAAAAAAGAGTAGGAAAGAAAATAAACCACATTATCATGAAAGGTAATACAAAGAATCCCTCTTGATGGTTTCAAAATCTGTATAGAAGCAGGAGAGGATAAGAGCCTTGTAAGAAATCCTTCGTTCAAACCTCCATCTATTGTCAATATCACAGGCGTTGCCACTGGGCCACAGCGAACTTCCTGCTGTACTCAAAGGTTCTGCATCTTTCACAGCAAGCAGGTGATGCAGCAAGAGCATGCGAATTAACAGGGAGAAACAGGGTACAAACGCTGTATTTAAAATTCTATGTGTAGAGCTGGTTTCATGGTGACCTCGCCATGAAAAACAAACATTTCTGTCTCCCAGCAGTAGCAACGCAGGGAGCAAAGGCAAGCTGTGGTACTCCAGCTTTTTTGATTAGGAAAAAAAGCCCTTAGAGGGAGATAGACTGTACAGTAAATGTTGATATCAGCAAGGCAAGATAGCAGTGTGAATAGGGACATCAAAGTGCTACGGTCTGTGTAAGGGGGACGTCCCCTTGCTGATTGTAGGTTACACAAAAATGCTTTCATTCTGTAATAAAGAAACTCTGACTAGCCAACTTTGTCTTTTTTCAAAGATGGAATTGTCCAGAGACCCAAAGCTAGTCTTGATTACAATATTATGTCTCATATTACTTTTACATCTTTAAGTTGTAAAGCACCTCTAATTGTTAATGTGAAGAAAACAGAACCCTCTTTTGATTCCTCTGATAGAATGACCAACATGTCCTTTAAAGCCCTAGCCAATGTATAAATCAAGATCACTAAAGGGCAGAAAAGAGATTTGCACTTAGAAAGGCATGGGTTGGACGCCAATTTACTACTTACTGCTATGCGGACTTGCATATAATGTTTTTATTTCCTAAGCTATACATCGCAATGAAAAATAGCTACCAATGCTCTGATTGTCAGAATTAACTGAGATAATATAGTGCGTGTGCCCAGCGCAGTACATGGGCATGCATTTGGCGTGTGCTGGCAACCTTGTTCCTTCTGGTCCTCCCAGAATTCACTCTTTATTCCTTTTAGGTCATCACATCTTCCTCCTTTCAAGTAACCTATTGTTTGTTCTTGTCTTAGTCAGGGTTTCTATTCCTACACAAACATCATGACCAAGAAGCAAGTTGGGGAGGAAAGGGTTTATTGAGCTTACACTTCCACGTTATAGTTTATCACTAAAGGAAGTCAGGACTGGAACTCAAGCAGGTCAGGAAGCAGGAGGTGATGCAGAGGCCATGAAGGGATGTTTCTTACTGGCTTGCTTCCCCTTGCTTGCTCAACCTGCTGTCTTATAGACCCCAAGAGCACCAGCCCAAAGGTGGTATCACCCACCAGGGGCCCTCCCCACCTGATCACTATTTGAGAAAATGCCCCACAGCTGGATCTAATGGAGGCACTTCCCCAACTGAAGCTCCCTTTTCTGTGATAACTCCAGCCTGTGTCAAGTTGACACACAAAACTAGCCAGTACAGTTCTCTTATTACATTGGATCACAGGCTTTTGTAATGTAAGGACAGGGGTTGTCTTTTCTTCTTAAAGAGAAGGTGAGAATTCCTTTTAACATAATGCCAAATTCACTTCTTAAAAATTCCAAGTTCATTATTAATAAAAATTATACAGTATCAGCTGAAAGACTAAATTTAAATTTAGATTTAATCAAACTATAACAAAGTGAGAAAATAGTGGAAATCTTCTGGAAAACACACACACACACACACACACACACACACAGAGCCAAGTGTTCCAGAATTATTGGCAGCCCATAGCTTGTCTTTTCCATCAGTAACTAAGTAAGCCCATGTTATAACTAGGTTTTATCAGGCCTCTTGGATAAAGAACAAACTAAATGAGAGATAATTTGAATTTGGCAGCAAAGGGACATTGTGAGGCTCTGGTTAATCCCACAATTTCCTGACAAGACACGAAGGAGGAATTCAGATAATATGATTGACATTTAACTAGGCAACTAGAATGTATTCCTACAAATGAGTTCTGACCTTATGAAAAGCCAGGTCGGGAATTATAAGCCAATGAGGCTTCCATTAGGTTTAACTTTCCAGTCATGAAAGCCATTTCAAAATCCAAATAAAAACCAATTTTAAGATGGGCGTGGCACACATGCCTCTCATCACAGCGTGAGCATAGTTGAGGTACAGTGATCATGAGTTAGAGGCTATGTGGCATGACCAAATCTCAGAAAACCAAAGAGGAGGAGGAGTTCAAAACGCAAAAAGAAAACAGGAGGCAGAGAGGAGGAGGAAGAGGAAGAAGAGGAGGGGGCAGGAGGGGAAGAAGGAGAAAAGAGGACAAGAAGGGGAAAGAGAAAAAACAGGGAGGGGAGGAGGGAGGGAGGAGGCAGGGAGGGAGGGAACGAGGGAGGGAGGGGAAAGTCATGGAGCTGTTTGCTTTATCACTTTAGAAGCCCATCACCAGATACCTTTTATTTTTTAACTAGGCATGGGATGACACAGGTTTCTCTGCATAGTCCTGGCTATGTGTCCTGGAATTCACTCTGGCCCAGGCTGTCCTGGAGCTCTGGGACTAAAGCTTTGTGCATGTGGGCATGCATGTGCATGTGTGTGCATGTGCGTGCACGCCACTATGTCCAGCTTCCAGGTATCTTTTCAAGAAATCTAATTGTATCCAGTGGATTGTGTTTCAAACTTTCAGAAGTAAAGGCGGCCTTTAAAGGAATGAGATTTGGCTCCACTGAAAATGGGTAAAGTTGTGTAATAAAAGCAAGTGTGTGTGTGTGTGGGGGGGGGGAACCCAGGGCTGGGAAGTCATAGGGCCTAAGAGAAAACTCTCTGCAGTTCTCTAGTGAAGGCAATGGTGTCAGACTGCCTTCCAAGTGTTATGTTTAAACCCACAAACAAATGCTGTTCTTGTCCTTACAGATGGGTCTCTTTTCAGTGTACCACAGTGAATGCAGAGACTCAAGGCTGTTCAAGGGAATGGTAAGTTAAATGTTCTGTCTACATAGGAGATTAAACTACCTGTCATGGCTCAGAAAGCATCTCTGAAAGGGAAACAGGAACAAGGTAAGACCCACGGGGAAGGAATTATGGCTCAGTGCTTAAGAGTGCCTCTAGATCTGACCCTAATACCCACACTGTGCATCTCAAAAAGACTGAGCCTCCAATCCAATGCCAATAGACACCAGGGCGCTCTCTCTCTCTCTCTCTCTCTCTCTCTCTCTCTCACACACACACACACACACACACACACACACACACACATGGCAGGGACTGGAGTTTTGGGATACAGACTGAAGAATGCTTTCTTCAGGGAATGACACAGCAAACACAATCTCAACTTCACTGCAGCTGCAGTTACCCATACAGGTTTTGCACAAGACTAAGCCTATCAACAGCCAATCATGGATCAGGGCTCATGGGCCCTACCTCTCTGTGGACTGTTGAAGTCGATGGGTGGATTATGGGGAAGGTCACCCACTGCCAAACTCTAGCCATTAGTTTGTAACCTGTAGTTATACAGACAGCCCTGGTTAAACTCATGGGGTCACAGAATAAAGGAGCATGGATGGGAGAAAGGGACCTGAAGGGAGGAGGAGCAGGATTATGGTGGTGGGAGGGAGATAGGAGAGGTAGGGGTGAGAATAAACAGAATGAGATATAGATATGAATAGATAGATGATAGGTAGGCAGATGATAGATAGATAGATAGATAGATAGATGGATGGATAGATGGATAGATGATAAATAGATGATTGATAAATGATAGATATATAGATAGATGATAGATGATTGATAGATAGATGAGAGATAGATGATTGATGATTGATAAATGATAGATGATTGATGGATGATTGATAGATGAATGATAGATGATAGACAATAGATGTTAGATAGAGTGATAGATGATAAGTATAGATAAATAGATGGTAGATGATAGATAGGTAGAAATACAGATATTGATTAAATATATAGAGATAGAAATAGAAATTAGATTCAGATATAGTTATAGATTAGATGGAGAGAGATATCTTTGTCAAAGAGCAAATTTAATCCAAATTATTTAACAAGAAAAAGAAGAGAAAGGTCATAAAAATCATGTAAATTCTAGGCCTGGCTGTCGATGTCAAAAATGGACTCTCAGCTCCAGAACATACATGTTTAAAAGAAGTAAATGTGCCCTGTGAACTTTCCCCCTGATATCATCCTGCATCGCTCACCTATCCCTACAGAGGGGAAGCCAGCCTGGCCTGTGATGAACGACCCCCTCTCCACACCGCTGCGGGCAGGCTCTCCATCAGCATCCTGGTTATGCCGTGGTTCCCTCGGCTGGGAAGCCAAGTCAGCTTTCTGAGGGAAGAGCAGCCAGCTGAGGAGCCGAGATAGCCATCTGCAAAAGCTTCCCTGTCTGGGGGAATGACTATTTATTGTCATTAAATTGGGAATGAATCACGACATACATCAGTGGTGGTAGCAACGCGATTCATATAATATTTAATAAGTTTATGTAATTGGACCAACTTTCATTAGTACTTGTTGCAATAAAACTGCAGACATTTCTCAAAGAGCGGGGCATCCAGCTGGAGGCCGCGGACTATTTATTTAGCGCTGGTGAATACACAGCCACAGGCATCCAGAAGCAGAATAAAAATAAGCAGGAACAGCGAAAAGCGCAGCAGCCAAAAACAAGGCTGAGTGGGCAACATCAAATGGAAAATCAAGGGCGGCTCATCACGAATTCAGCTATTCACCCCACGGAAGCCACTATGGCAAAATAACGGAGCTGATCTTCCACTGTTTTCTTCAATTAATAGCATGTGTCTTAGAGTTGTTTTTTTTTTTAATTTAAATGCTCTTTAAATGCAAAAAAAAATTTTTTTTACAGCATTTGATTTTGTATACTAGTCTCCACCAGTACATTTTAGGCTCGATGGTGAGCTACAGAATGATATATGATATAGCTTCAAGATAAGGTGTTTGTTCACTAAAAGTATATGGCTGTGGGCTGGGAGATGGCTCAATCAAGAATGTCCCTGCACACAAGCATGAGCACCTGAGTTAGGAGCACCAGCATCCTTGTAAAAATCTGAGCATAGCAAGGCCGACCTGTAACCCTACGACCTGAGGCAGGGAAGAGAAGGGTGGGTCTAAAAGCTTGCGCCAGCCACTCTAGCTAACCCATGAGCCCAGTGAGACACCTTGTCTCAAAAGTTAAGATAGTGCCGGGCGGTGGTGGTGCATGCCTGTGTAATCCCAGCACTCTGGGAGGCAGAGGCAGGCGGATTTCTGAGTTCCAGCCCAGCCTGCAGGACAACCAGGGCTATACAGAGAAACCCTGTCACCAAAAAAAACCAAATCCAAAAAAACACAAAAAAACAAAGAGAAAAACAAAAGTTAAGATAGATTATATTTTAATCTCAAAGTAAGGTTTTTTCAAATCAATGTGGATATCAATAGAGGAAGACATTGACCCCATGCCTCCATATTTGCACACCTCCACATGTGTACAGCTCCATACGTGCATACCTCCACATGTGCACACCTCCATACATACACACCTCCACATGTGCCCACCTCCATACGTGCACACCTCCATATATGCACAGCTCCATACGTGCACACCTCCATATGTGCACACTTCCATACATGCACACCTCCATATGTGCACACCTCTATATGTGCACACTTCCATATGTGCATACCTCCATACATGCACACCTCCACATGTACACACCTTCACATGTGCACACCTCCACATATGCACACCTCCATATATGCACACCTCCACATGTGCACACCTTCACATGTGCACATCTCTATATGTGCACACCTCCATATATGCACACCTCCATATGTGCACCTTCTCATATGTGCACACCTCCATATGTGCACTTGGCCACTGACACTCATATTCAAACACAAACATGTACTCATGCATACATTGTATGTATAATAAATAAAATTATTGGGTGCAAATCTATTTCTATCTCATTGTTTAGTTTGGACAAAGTATCTAAAGACTCCAGAACAAATCCAATGTACAAAGTAAAAAATCCATCAGCACTAGTTGCTTTGATGTAATGAGGAAAATAAGTCAGAATTTTAAATCATCAAGAAGTACCAAGACATAATTCAATGCAAAAATATTTGAGGTATTGATATATAAAAAACTGAAAGACTATTGAAAAATATAAGGAAGAATTAATAAAATGTGTTTTCTACTTGAAAACATCAATTATTTACAAATTATTTTATAACCTAACAAAATTCAAGGAGATTTTACACGAATTTTTGTAAGAATATAATAAAATGATTTAAAGGTTCACTTAAAGGATGTATGAGTGGAACTTCCAGGAGATGAGTTTGGCAATTGCCCTATCAATAATAAAGTAGTATAGAAAAAAATCACTAAAACTACTTTGTACCAATATGCCTATGTTAAAGTTAATCATTTTGGGAGCTGGAGAGATGGCTTAGCAGTTAAGAGCACTGACTGCTCTTACAGAGGTCCTGAGTTCAATTCCCAGCAACCACACGGTAGCTCACAACCATCTGTAATGAGATCTGATGCCCTCTTCTGGTGTGTCTGAAGACAGCAACAGTGTACTCACATATATAAATAAATCTTTTTTTTTCAAATTGTTAATCATTTTAATTCTACCTAGTAGAAAGAAAGAGGACAGTTATATTTGTCTTCTTTATACCTTCAAAAATATAAGTTAAGAGCCCTAATATCATTGAGTAGCCACTTATGAAAGAATAAATGGTTGAATAATATAAATAGCCAATAAAATGTGATTTTTAAAAAACGTTTTATTTATTATTATATCTAAGTACACTGTAGCCATCTTCAGACACACCAGAGAAGGGTGTCTGGTCTCTTTTTGGATGGTTGTGAGATACCATGCGGTTGCTGGAAACTGAACTCAGGACCTTCAGAAGAGCATTCAGTGCTCTTAACCACTGAGCCATCTTTCCAGCCCAAAAATGTGATATTTTAGATTGAAGATTTGTGTCCTCCCCAAATTCATATGCTGAAATATTGCCCACATGTGAGGAGGCATAAAGGTCCTCATCTGGAAGAGGTCCATCCCCTCTACATCCCATGGTGGTACTCTAGCTCCATATCTCAAGCCCTTTGTCTTGTTTTTTTAGGCTAGAATACCTCCAGTTGTAGCAACCCAAAGTAAGTTAAGACATCATGTAATGATGAAATCCTCAAATTCTGCACTGAAAAAAAAAAAAACAAGCTACACATTTGAAAGAATTCTTTTGTATTATATGTTGAAATATATTTACATTTTCTTCAGAAATCAATATCAGAAATAAAACCCTGGTGGGCTGGGGAGATTGCTCCATCATCAGGAATGCATACAACCCTCACAAAGGACCTGAATGCAGTTCCCAGCACTCATATTGGGCAGTTAACAACTGTCACTACAGTTCTAGGAATCTGCAACAGCAAAATTACAGGCTACTCAGTTAAATACGGCCAAAGATATCAAAAAACATTATAAGAAAATGTTTGAGGAAGATACCACATGGACTGCAAACAAATGTGAGAAGTTCAGCAGCAATGGACTTTTAGTTTGATCCATAGGGATTCTGACCACTGGAATGGATAAGCAAGGCTGACAAGGTTAATTGCTGATGGAGATGTGGAGGCGTCTGCATCATCCACATATCACCAAGAGGAAGAGAACGAGGCAGAGGCAGTTGGGAGACAGCTGGATCGTTTCTTATGAAACTAAACAGTAATGCAATTACCACATAAGATGGAAATTTTCCTCTTGAGTATTTGTCCCCAATTAATAAAAACCTGTGCTCACACTAAACCTATGCACAATTGTTCACAGAATCCTTATTTATTATGGCCTACACTGGAATCCACCCAGGTCTCTTATGACTAGTGAATAGCTAAACAAATTATAGAGCATCCATACCATAAAATACTACTCAACAAGTAAAAAAGATGATAATTGATGTAGACAAAGACTTGCATAAACATCCTGAAAGTCATGGTAAGTGGTTATGGACTATCCCAATAAATTATGAAATATATGACTCAACCTCTAAAACCACTCTCCTAATGAACAAAACAGAAATGTGGTATTCCCAGAGATTGGGGTGCAAGGATGCTGCTTATATTTATAGCAGCTCCATTCATAATATCCCAAATCTAAAACTATACAACTCAAGTGTCGGTCAGCACAAGAATGCATGAACAAAAGGAAGTGTACACATTAGGCTGTTTGGTTTGGTTTGGTCAACTTGACGTAAGCTAGGATCATCTGGGAGATGGGAACCTCAGATCAATGCGTTCATAAGACTGTCCTACAAGCATGCCTGTGGATCATCCTACAGACCGATGGACTGACGTGGGAGGAAACAGCCCACTGTGAGCGGTGCCACCAATGGGCAGGCTGTCCTGGCTTCTGTTAAAATGCAGGCAGCTGAGCAGTGTTCCTCTGTGGCCTCCGCTTCCGTTCTGGCTTCCAGCACTTTCATAGGCATTTGGTTCTCATCCTTGATATTTCAAGATTTGTAGAACCTAGAGATGAAAGTAGTACCCTAGTTTGATTTCTGCGATGAACACTGTGACCAAGAAGGCTCTCGCTCAGAAAGAAAGGGCTTACTTGGCCTGCAGGCCCAGGTCACAGCCTGTCACTGAGGGGGGCAGGAACGCAAATCAGAAGCTTGGAGGCAGGCACTAAGGCAGAGTCCACCGGGGATGCTGCTTATCGGCTCTTTGCCCTCGGCTTCCTCGTGTATTTTCCTTTACAACCGAAGACCGCATGCTTTCCTATGTCAATCATTAATCAGGAGCTTCCCCACAGACATGGCCCAGAGGCCAATCTTAGAGGCTTTTTCTGATTGAAGCTACTCTCCTCAGATGACTCTAGCTTGTATCAAGTTGACCAAAAAGAAAAGAAAAAAAGTAATCTAACCAGCACCTATAGTGTCTGGCCTGTCTTGACCACAACATCATCCCAGACCTAGAAAGGAAGGATGCAGTGTAAGAGGGCTAGAAATAGGAGCTGGTTAACACCAGGTACACTCTTTGACTCAAGACATTAAATATTCGCCACCTTCTGGAACACTGCTTGCAGGGTGTTACAAAACCCCAGCTAAGTTGCAACCTGTTTCACCTAACCTGGAGAAGGACTTTAAAAATGGCAGCCCAGTCATGGAGAGACAGGCAAACCTCTGAAAAGCTTCTGTCCTTTCTGCCCTTTTCTGGTTTCCCTTCTATCAGTTTCATTTGATTTTTTTTATCCTTTCTGAAGCAAATGTGCTCCAAGTTTCTCATTTCCTGTCTTATATTCAATGTATTTTAAATAACAAAATAAAATTTATTCGAGCTATAAAGGTTTTAGTTTTGTTTTGTTTTGCTTTGTTTTGTAGGCCAAAAAGGAAAAGGACGGCTGGTGACATTGCAAACAGTGAGTCACACTGTATAAACAACGCATCCCCAGTGTGGCAAAAGCTGTTTGAAAAGTCGCAGTAGTAGTTAATAGCAACCACAAAAAATGCCAATGAAAATTATATGGTAATATCATCCCTGTGCGAAGGGTAGATGTGAAATCTGTTTTAATTAAAGTTTCAGGAAGTGATACCTGCCAGGACATCTCTAAAAGTGCTGTTTCTTACTGTTTGGCTTACATATCTGCTAAGCATGGCCATAGTGGGTCCTTGAGGTTATTGCTCACGTTGACGGATTCATACTAAGCAGTTCATGAACGAAATCTAGGTTTTCCAGTTCCTTGATTAGTGGCCTGGCTCTAGACCAAAGAAATACACTTTGTCTTTAAGAAACATGTTTGCATTCAAGAGTTCTCTAGAATATTTCCTGGGCCACTTTTTACGACAGCAGCTTAGATATCACTGTTCCCCATACCACATCTGTCTAGCATCCTCCCTGCTCACCATACCACATCTGTCTAGCACCCTCACTGCTCACCATACCACATCTGTATAGCACCCCCACTGCTCACCTTACCACATCTGTATAGCACCCTCACTGTTCACCATACCACATCTGTCTAGCATTCTCACTGTCCACCATACCACATCTGTCTAGTACCCTCACTGCTCACCATACCACATCTGTCTAGCATCCTCCATGCTCACCATACCACATCTGTCTAGCATCCTCCCTGCTCACCATACCACATCTGTCTAGCATCCTCCCTGCTCACTATACCACATCTGTCTAGCACCCTCACTGCTCACCATACCACATCTGTCTAGCATCCTCCATGCTCACCATACCACATCTGTCTAGCATCCTCCATGCTCACCAAACCACATCTGTCTAGCATCCTCCATGCTCACCATACCACATCTGTCTAGCATCCTCCATGCTCACCAAACCACATCTGTCTAGCATCCTCCATGCTCACCGTACCACATCTGTCTAGCATCCTCCCTGCTCACCATACCACATCTGTCTAGCACCCTCACTGCTCAGCTTACCACATCTGTATAGCACCCTCACTGTTCACCATACCACATCTGTCTAGCATTCTCATTGTCCACCATACCACATCTGTCTAGTACCCTCACTGCTCACCATACCACATCTGTCTAGCATCCTCCATGCTCACTGTACCACATCTGTCTAGAATCCTCCATGCTCACCGTACCACATCTGTCTAGCATTCTCTCTAAACAATGGATGCTCAGTCTGTTGCTTGTTTCTCATTTCACTCAAAGACAATCATTTAATATAATTTTGTGTTCTTAGGATCCATGCTATGGATTTGAAGAGATGAATCTTTGTCAAAGGGAAAAAACCCAGAAGCTTGGCTTACAATATGTAAAATACAATAAAGCCATTCTAATACCATAATATCAGTATTGATTTATGGATTAGTTGTTGGAGATAATCAGCCAAAGAGCTTAGAGACCCCAAAATCATTCTACAGGAGGCAAACTGTGGGTTTCTTGAGAATCGACTCGTTCCTGCCCAGCAGGCGACCATGCCCTCAGTAGGGACAGAAAGCTCGCTTTAATAAACTCAATATTTCATATAAGCCAAAGACAGAGTTACTTAATTTGGCAGGGCATAACTATCACATGAATATGAAGTGGCTTCTATGCTGGTGGTATTGGTGCTCCCATTACTAACAGAGTCCTACTCCATAGTAAACAGGGCCAGCCTGGAAACAGCAGTGGCATCATTTTGAAACTGACAGCCTGGAAGACCTTATCCAAGTAAACTTCAATATTCCCTAAAGGGTCTTATTTTTTTGGCCAGAAACAGAGTCACTATTTTTCAAGTATCATTCAAACATTAGCTTGTGTGAACAAATTTTGAGAAATCCACACAATATCAACAAAGTAAATAAAACTGATGGAGGTAATCTAGGAAGAGACAAACTATAGTAATACTCAGACATTGGTAGTATTGATATAAATTAGTGCAATGCTAACCCATTTTCCTTCCAGAGTGAATAATCTATTTCTTATTAATGACTGTCTGCACTAATGGCCCACATTCTTAAGTTGTATTGGGAATAGAAAAATGTGGGTACAGGGGGAGCTGCTGAAAACACCAACCGATGTTTTACAAGTCTATAATCTCAGGGAATGGCCGTGCCTGACATCTGTTAGTAAATTAGCAAGAAGATCTATCTTAGTTACTTTTCTGTTGCTGTAAAGATACACTATGAATAGGACAACTTATACAACAAAGAGATTACACTCAGCTTGCGTACAGTGCTGTCTTCTAAAAGCACCAGACACACTGGTGGGTACACAGATCTCTTACAAGCAAGACATTCATATAAATAAAATAGTAAAGTTACTTAAAAAAAAAAAAAAAAAGAGGAAGAAACAAAACCTCAAAGCCCACCCCTAGGGACGCACTTCCCTAATCCACAAACAGTTCTACAATCCTCACAAGGCCACACCCCCTAATCCACAAACAGTTCTACAAGTCCACTCCAGAGCATGGGCCTGTGGAGTCATCCTCGTTCAAGCCACCACGAGACTACAAGCGAAAGACAGTAGCAGTAGATAGCAACTCATGAGATTCATTTTTTAAAACTTTTGTAATTGATTCTTTGTGAGTTTCACATCATGCATTCCATTCCCACTCATCGTCCCCTCCCTTCATATCCACCCTGTGCCCTTGCACCTCCCACCATCAACACACACACACACACACACACCAAAGGACAGAAAACATCTCATCATGGAAGCTGTAGTATGCCACAGTGTGGCCCGCAGTATATTCCTTTTTCCACATATCTTTATTTGCAAATGTATTTGTGGCTTTAGCTACAATTTTATTAAGTCTGAAGAAAGTATCTTTTAACGAGTCAGATGTAAGATAAAAATCACTCCTCTTTATGTCGAAGTTCAGTAATGCCCAATTTTACAAGCATTCTGTTAGTACAAGGATGAAATTCAGTACTGATTTGTTTGTCTGAAAGGCTTTATCAGAAGCAAATCTTATAGAGAACGCTACGATTATAATAACTTATCTAATCATATCATTTAGAATATAAAACTTTATTCAGTTTTAAAAATGAGTGTAAGAAAACCAATATTCTCTTGCTGCCTCTTTGTCTATGATACTCTTGCATTATTATTACCTATAACTTCAAATCTACAGAACAACAAGTTAGGTCTGATGGTGTGTGTTTAGTCCCAGCGATTGGGAATCGTACATAGGAGGATCTCTGTGGGTTCAAGGCTAGTCTGGGCTACATAGCCAGGACTAAGTCAGCCAATGTTACAAAGTAAAGTCCTACCTCCAAGAAGGAGCAGGAGGAGGAAAAGTAGGAAGAGGAGGCAGTAGAAGAGGAAAAGAAGAAGAATCAAAATGTCGTCCATCCTGGCACCATTTGACTCTGCCATAACGTTATTATAATAGAACTACATTTGCATATGAAATATAGCAAGAAAAGAAGTCCGTCCCCACCCCCACCCCACCCCCCTTACATGTTAAATGGTTGTTTTTCCTAAACTTAACCTCTCTTTTATTTTACAAATCTCTAAGGGCATTTTTCTATAATTAGAATTGCCTGTACTTAGGCAATTATATGAAAGGAAAAAACAAAACCACCTTGAATTAACAAGAACGTTGATTATTTGTGATATCGCCGCTATTCTGTTTTCTGTGGGTTTCCAAGCTGCAAAGCTGGATCTTTGCAAGTTCACATTCTCCTGCTGTTTTCCTTACGCCTCCTCAGCTGCCCCCATTGCAAAGGGCGCGTGCTAATGATCCCAGCCACCAGGAGCATGCAAAAGCAAAACTGAAAAGGCCATCATCCCATTAGGGAAATGAACACTGGAAGCTTATCAGCAGAAAGTCTACAAAGCCTGAGTGGGGGCCCTGTTAGCACGGGCAACACCCCTTCTGCCTCCTAACCTGGTTGATCCAGGTACACCATTTATAGTGCTGCTAGCATGAGGTACCACAAAATCCCATAGGTAAAAATTGTTCTGCATTCAAATGCACAGTTCTATTTTAATCCACACCTCTGACTGTAGGTCGGGGTTTGCCTGAAGGTGGGTCACTGAGAGTCGATGCAAATGAGAGAAGCTCTTCAGCAGTTATAAACAAGATTAACTTGGGGAACTCTGTGAGCGTAGGTCTCTCTCAGAACAGCACCACTGACCCTTTGGGGTATAGCCCTATCACCTAAGTGCTAAGTCAAAGGATCCAGATGGATTACAAGCCTAGGTCTACCGCAGAACACATTTTAGGTCATCCCATTTTGGCTGCCACCATCACTGTAAATGAAAATACCAGTAAGAAACACAAGATACACTCGCTCGACAATACGGCAATTGCGTATCTAGTCATTCTATCACTTAAGGTGGGTCCTGTCTATAGCGTAGGATGCTGTCACACCTGAGACACTTCTGTCTCAGCCTCCCGAGTGCCGAGGTCAGGAGCACATGCCACCTAGCCCAGCTCAGGTATGCTCCTTTATTCCAAAGTACAAGCGTAGAAGCTGATTTTAAAATGGCATTTGTCTGTCAGACTGTGATAGCCACGTCTACCTTACTCCTAAACACATGGCTAACTTTAAGTGTATTAAAATATATAAAGTTTATATATTATTAAAATATATAAAGTTCCCATTTTAATGGGAAGTTCATATAGGTATTACAGCAAAAGTGAGAACTTATGCTGGTAACTGGGGAGATTTTTCTGCTAACTAAATGGTCAAAGAAACTAAATTAAGAAAATGAAGAGAGGGCAAATTCAATAATGAGAGCTTTCCCTGAGCCATGCACATGTTTAAACATTATATACGTGTATATAATCCATATTAATATATGGTACCTAGATATGTATATGTAATTGCAACATTTATTTGCCTACTTAAGGCACTAAATGGCCCTATTAGGAAGGTGTCCCAACTACCACCATTTATATCTTAAAAATTGAGATATAAAAGAGTAAGTAATGTATACTGGATCAAATAATTGAAAGGTGACAGAACCGGGATTCAAACCTTATTTTCTGGATCCAGATCTTTGCACTAGTTCACTTTGTCACAATGTCTTTTAAGAAAGAGCAAAGCCTTGTTATCTAAAAGCAGACTGGGAGTCATGGGATCCCCTCTACTGCTCTCTACTCAGTTCTCAGCAAAGCAATTCTGTGATGTAGAGAACCCACAGGTCTCAGCCTTTAGACCCAGTGGTGCTTTCTCAGAAAACCAGGCTGGATCACTTAGTTCTCCATCTCCAGTCATCTAATGCTTTTGGACATCTTCCATTCCAAGTGGTAAGAAATCAGGAGGATGCATATGACCACAAAAGATACAAAACAACTGGTATCAGCATCCCAGGCAGACAAGATGTGAGGTGCCTGGGAAAGAAAAGAACAAAGAATGTGTTCTGAGGTGCCTCGAATCCTGGGAGAGATCTGCACTTCTGCCACATGAAACAGTAGACACATCTGCTCGTGGGGAGACTTTGTGACTCTGCTGATGAGTATAAGGACTTTCTGCCAAACCTAGAGCCCTCCATGCCTGAATTGGATTAATTTCTGCAGTCTAGGTCTGCTGCTAAAGGACCCAAAAGAATCATCTTCAGCAATACTTGGAAAACGCTTAAAATTCCACCCTGGAGTTCAAGTACTGAGTGAAAGAGTAAAACCACCAGGAGTATTTACACTGAAATCAAGAATCAGACACTCAGAAAGTCTTCTGAAAGCAATAGGAAAACTGTTAAACCAATGAAGGTATCCCCGGGAATGTAGTATGTAGCTAAATGAAAATTTAAGAAATATGTGTACTACTACCTGCACAATTTCCAAACAAAAAATTACATTAAAGAATGTACCCAGTACCACAAACAGAAGCATCTTGGAAAAATGGGCAATTTAAAGAAATAGAGATAGAGACAGAGAGATAGAGATAGAGATGAAGATGAAGATGGAGATGGTGATGGTGATGGGGATGGGGATGGAGATGGAGATAGAGATGATATAGACATAGACACACACACACACACACACACACACACATACACACAGCACAATGGAGGGCTGGAGACTCTCCCAGCTGAGCACACTGTCACACCCCTGTAATCAGCACCCCACATGCTGAGGCAAGAAGACGTTCAAGGTTGAGGCACCCCCGAGCTACAGAAGAATACCTTGTCTCAGCAGACGGGGAAGACGGAGAGTTGTCATTCCCTGAGTAGAAGGAGAACATAAAGTTTAAAATAGAAGACAACTGGGTCAATACAATATTTTACGACAAATGTTGTTGTAGGCCTGGGGAAAGAGGAACACTTATTCACTGCTAGTGGGAGTGGAAACTAATACAGTCATTATATTAGCTTGAGCTTCTGTGTGACCCAGTCACAGCATTCTTGGGCATATACCTAAAGAACTCCATATCTTAGCACATATTTGAGTATTAATTTCTATTGTGCTGATTCACAATAGCAAGGAAATACAACTGGAGGAGAGGCCCATCAGTAGACTAATGGATAGTAGACAACCAGATGAAATAGTATTCAGCTGTAAAATAAATAAATAAATAAATAAATAAATAAATAAATAAATAAATAAATGTTGAAATCATGGGTAAAATCCATATCTCAGAAGGCACAATAAAAATGGTTGCTCTGCATGCCATTGGCTACCTGGGTCCCTGCTGCCAGGCAATTGAGAGATTTTATAATATAAAATGCTTCCCTTGTTCTTCTATCTTAAACCATATCAAATCATTCTGTTATAGTGTTACTATATAGAGTTTATTATTATGCATAAAATAAGCAGGGTTTTTAAGCACATATTTTGGAAGACATGATCTTTCAAAATTCATAGACTATGAACTACGAAGAATGAGTTCTTATATAAACTGTGGACTGTAAGAAGTTCATCACTAGAAGTTCATCGTTACAACAAATTCAGGCCTTTGGTGTGGGATGTCTGTGGCAGAGAGTTAAAGAGTCAGTGGGGATGTGATGATGGGGATGGACAGCTCAACTGTCCACTCAATGTTACTGTGAACCCAGCACGACTCAAAGAAATGAACTTAAAACATGACAAAAACAGGACCTTCGAGGTGTCTCAGAAGGTAAGACACTTGCTGCGGTATGAACCTGACCATCTGAGGGTGATCCCCAGGCCATGTGGATAATAGAAGACACCCAACTCCCTAAGACTGTCCTCAGATCTCCGTATGCACTTCCTGGCTCACACGTACCCATCCCCAACAGCTGTAGACTTTTTTAAAACCTTTCTAAAAACATAACAGAAACAAACACATGATGCTATTCATAAGTAATTTGACACCGACAATTTTAAAATGTGTGCTGGCAGGATCGCCCAATGGGTAGAGGAGCTTGCCCCCAGGCCAAATGACCTGAGTTCCATCTCCGGATCCCACAAGGTGGCAGGAGAGAACCAGCTTCTAAGACTTGTCCTCTGACCTCCGCATCACTCCAGAATGTGTGCATGTGTGCATGCGCACGCGCAGACACACACACACACACACACACACACACAGAAATAATGTATGTATTATGACATTGATATACTAAAAACCTATAATTTTATTTCTAATAATGGATCTTAAATAATTTGTTCAAAATGTACTTTCAGGGTATCTGAAGAACTCACTGCTGTATAATGGTTTGCACACAACACACACAAAGGAAGGCCAACCTTGTCAGTGACACTCTAGAGGAAAGGAACCGCTACATCATGCCATGTCAGATAAAGCAAAGCACGCTTGTGCCTAGTAATTTTATTTATTTTTTAAAGATTTATTTATTTTCTGTTTATACAAGTAAACGGCAGCTGTCTTCAGAAACACACCAGAAGAGTGGACTGAATCCTATTACAGATGGTTGTGAGCCACCATATGGGTGCTGGGAATTGAACTCAGGACCTCTGGAAGAGCAGTCAGTGCTCTTAGTCGCTGAGCCATCTCTCCAGCCCCATGATGTACATACTAATTTCAAATGCTCAAGAAAAAAAACACGCAGGAAGATGTGCATTACATAAGTGTGTGGCTTCCATCTTAGCCCTTCCTAAGTGCTCACAGTTGCCCTTTTGAAGACTGAACAGAAATTCAACAGTATACTAACAATATCACGGAGCAATGAGAATTTGGTTATTTTTATTTACATCCGTAGTAGAACCAATTTAAGCTTATGCCTGACTAGCTTAAAAATAAGTAAGACTCAGACTATCGTTATTTTATTTGGCTTTGACAATTTCTGAGGGGTACCCCTAATCCACTCTTCTAACTTCCAGCTTGGGTTCCTCCCCCGCGGTGCACCTCAGATACTTGCTGTTTCTCCTGGCCATGTGCTTATCGTCCATCTCCCCTCATGGCGGATTCCAATCGCTCCTCCTCATGCTCCTCCTCCTGCTCCTTCTCTTTCTTCCTCCTCCTTCTCCCTCTCCTCCTCCTTTTTCTCCTCTTCCTCCTCCTCCCCCTCTTCCTCTTCCTCCTCCTCCTCCTCCTTCCCCTTCCAGGTCACTCCAAACCCACCTACCTCTAATTCCTCCAGTAATAGTCTGTAGCCAATTTAATTTAACCAACAGTTTTAAATCATGGATCAAGGTTTGCACAGCAAAGGCTTGTAAATGTGAGAAGTCACTTGTAGGCCCAGACCTTCTGGTATAGAATTTAGCATTGCAATACATGGCAACAGATCAAACTCAACATACATTTTAATGTTTTATCTTCTGAATGTTCTATAACATAAACATTTATCACATCTAGAATTGAAAGACTAAATAGTATTATTTTTAATGACTATCAGCATTAACTCAATGTCTGAAAGTAAAAACAATGAAAAAAGCATTTTATATCAATTCATGAAGAAAAAGTTCTTGACAAAATTCAGCATCTCATTATGATCAAAATTGTTACTGAGTTATAAGTAATGGAGAAATATTTAACTGATAAAAGAAGTTTTCAAAAATATATTTGTGGTCTGAAAATTCAAGAAGAAAACAACTTAAGACCTTACTGTATCTGCCGACAAGAGAAGGAGGATTTGTGGCCAGGTACCAAGGATAGCAAGAGACCTAGAAACATGTTAAAAGTGTAGAAATGCACACTGTACCTACAGCCAATGAAACAGCAGCTACGGTTTAACAAGGTCTCAGGCCCCAATATTATCCCACTTTTTAAAGACCATGTGCAAAGCATAGAACAAGATTTGGAACTAGATGACTCTGGGTTGGTTGCAGGCTAATCTCCCCCACGCTACGGATTCAGTCTGGTCATGAAATCTCTTTGAGTCTCAAATTCCTCCTCTATAAACTGGAGAAGAGAACATTCTATATTTCTCTCAGGCTGTCAACAGCATAAAGATCCTGTTCTAAAATATGTCCATGTTAGTATTGCTTTTCCAACAAGCCAAAAAGATATATACACACTATCTTTATAACAGCATCATTTTCAAGTTTGTATCAAGGAAGTATGTATTTACAGTGAGAAATCTAAATCCCTTTAACTAGCTTGAGCAAAAGTAAAAACATGGTCCCATATCTCCCAAGTATCAGTGAGATACCATGCACTGAATTTGACCTGGCAGCTGTTATCACAAAGTTCAGACTTATCTCCAACACAAAGCCATGTCCCATATTGTTGAGCTAACTGACCCTTGATAAACATATAACAGTCATAAACCAATTTCTATTAGTTTGAATGTCTATAGATACAGTATTACTATAATTTCTAAAGGCCATATTGAGAATTACATAGGACACGCCCTTCTCCAATATTGTATATGTAATCTCAAACTTTCAGAGAAGAGAGTTGGGTGTATCAATCTTCTAGATTGACTGGAAAAAGAAATTCTGAAAAGTAGTTTATCAGAATGAAAAATGCAAAGTGGCCAGAAGAGGGGACCTGATCTACCACTTGACTTTAGCTCTAAGTAGCAATGAGACAGCTGGGAAAAATGAATTCCATCACTCATATTGGTCAACAGCAAAGGATTAATGAAGGTAAGGAGTCAAAATGTGACTTCTTCCTCTTAGTTCCACTATGTCAGAAGCCTTCGTCACTGTGCACTCTTTTGTCTGACAGATTACCTTGCTTCTGCTATATTAGCCAACGTCTCCTTTTGTCTTTAATGACGATGTAGAACATTTGGCTGCTGATCAAGTTCTCTCCCATGTCCTCATTCTTTCTCCTCTCACCTTTTCTCCTCAATGGTTTTGCTAAATTTTGCCTCAAGAGCAAACCATTTTTCTTGTTCCATGTTGCTCAAATAGAATGAAAATCTGTCTCTTTCTCTTCATAATTTCCTCCACACTCTTTCTATTCCCTTATCGAGATTTCTTTTTCTGACCATCTGAAAATGGTCTTGCTAGAAATAGTTATAGAGGTCTCATTTGCCTCTCAGACCTCATGTCTGACTGCACAACACAGATGGACAGGATCCCATGGAGCTTGGTACCATATTCTAACCCATGTTATTAGAATATTGAGGTTCTCGCTGTCACCATTCAGTACTGCTTTACTGCCTAGTACCACACTTAAAACCACTCTCAATAGAGGCCACCTTTAGTGAAAGGAAAATCATAAGCCACTGTAATAGCTTTCATAAGACTGTATGCGTTTCCATGGAAACAAGTTGCTTATACTCTAACATATCTTTCTTAGTTTTTCTGCTTTCAAATATCTTTTCTGTTGTTGGTAGGGTAAATTAACATTTCATTTTCCTAAAATAATAATTCTTTCTTTGCAGTACTAGCACCCCTCAGTCAGTCTCTCTCTCTCTCTCTCTCTCTCTCTCTCTCTCTCTCTCTCTCTCTCTCTCTCTCTCTCTCTCTTTATTAGATATATTCTTCATTTACATTTCAAATATTGTCCCCTTTCCTGGCCTTCCCCCCAAAGTCTCATAACCCATCTCCCCTCCCCCTGTTCCTCAATCAACCCTCTCCCTCTTCCCTGTCCCAGCATTCCCCCACACTGCAGCATTGAGCCTTTCCAGGACCAAGGGCCTCTCCTCCCTTTGATGTCCAACAAGGCTATCCTCTGCTGCCTATGTGTCTGTAGCCATGGGTCCTTCCATGTGCACACTCTGGTTGATGTTTTTTGTCCCTGGGAGCTCTGGGAGTACTGGGTGGGTGGCTCATATCGTTGTTCCTCCTATGGCACTGCAAACCCCTTCAGCTCCTTGGGTCCTTTCTCTACCTCCCCCATTGGGGACCCTGTGCCCAGTTCAGTGGCTGGCAGTCTCTTTATCTATGCCACATTTATCTCTTTATTTCCTTGTTTATATTTCTTTGTGAAATCTCAAAGTACAGGTGTTAATGCTGAAAAGAACACAGGCTAGCCTCTCTGGTCAGAGCTGCTGCTGGAGTTTGGTGCATTAACCAGTCAAGTCTCCAAAGCCCTGCAAGCTTCTCTTCATTCCTGCGTCAGTTGAGACAGCAGTACCTGCACTGTGAAGTTGTCAAACGGTGTAAACTGAGTGTATATCAATCACAGTGCCTGACAAAGAGCAATGAAGCAAGGAAAAGCTACAATTATTATTATATCTGGCCAAACATTTAAAATAAGTACTCATCTGCTAACCAATGTCCTACTTTTGAATGTAACACCAATGTCTAGTCAATGTTTAGATTTTACCTTTACACTTTAGCACTAGTATTTGAAAGTATGAATCAAAGTCATATAGGGTTTGGTTTTCTTCTTTTCTTTCTTTCTTTCTTTCTTTCTTTCTTTCTTTCTTTTCTTTTCTTTCTTTCTTTTTTTTTTTTGCTTTTGTTTTTAATTTCATAGTGCTTTTGACATCCTTGAAAATCAGGAAAGAGACTGAACTTCTCACAGTTAACTATTTCTACATAAAGGAAAACAGTTTACCTGAGAGCACACCTTTTGTGGTCAAGTAGTCCAAAGAGCAAATTCGGAAGCACCTTCTTTAGCTAATTCTCACCCTAACCAATACATCTCTTGTTTCTAATTGCCTTAAGACCAGGTACTGAACAGATCAGCTTGTAACCTATGGCCACTCAAAGTATCCAAAGCAGGAATCCTAGAGTGTTTGCCCTGCCCTGTCCTGCCCTGCCTAGCATATCCTACAGGAACCATCACTGCCGTCCTGGCTCCTGCCTTTCTCCCTTTTCCTGCCTCCTAACTGAACCAGATGCTTGCCCGTGTCCCTGTGTGTTCTGCCTTCTGGTTCTGAGGAATGGTCAGTGAAAAAGTCTTCATGGTGTCATCACACCTGATTATGATAAACTCCAAATATTTCTTAATCCTGGCAGCAAAACAGATCCTTCATAGACGTTTGGTTTGGGCTGACCATACCTTTAAATTTGCATATAACAAAATATTGTTAATGTGCTTGTGTATCTATGATAGCTTCTACCCTACTCCAAATCACCTTGGTACTAGACATAAATATAGCACTCATTCCTTCTGTTTAGAATAGATCTTATAGCTCATAGTGAATGTTTAAAAATACAGATAGCAGCAATTATATTCTTTTCTGTACACATTTGTATGTTCAACTTACAAATTAGAAGACTCAGCAAGAGATTAAAAGCAGCAATGACAAAATAACTAACAATATAATAAAAACCGTGTTAATGTGATCTCTCTTGAGTCAAAATAAGCACTAATATTTTCCGGCTGAGGTTGATGACAAATTGAGCTAAATAGACCAACAGAAAGAAAAAATGTGAATCAAGGGGTCTGTTAGAGAGAGGATGACGGGAAATCGATTGGCTTCCCAGGATAACATCCGGAACTGACGATCACTAGCATGGGGAGCTGGCAGGGATTCAGACCCCACCCCAGCTGCAGACAGTATTGACTTGGAGGGATTCTGAAAGTAGGAGTCAATGTTCTCACAGCCTCCCTTCACTGTCTTGCTGTCAACAACAGTGCCTCCTAATCAGTACACAAAGAACTAGGAACCATACCAGCCACCATTTTGCATATATCCTGAGAGGGAAAAACGACTTTCTTGCTAATTTCCTCTCCATGCTAGGGGAGCAGTGAAGAACCTTCCCTCCATACATCGGACATAATCACTGTTACTATCACTTCTTCTGCCCCCTACATTTTAGATTTTTAAATAAGCGTATTTATTTTATGTGAACAGCAGGTGTTGTGTGTTCATGTTGGTCATGTAGGTCTTTACACCACAGAGGCCAGAAGAGGGTGTCACAGCTCCTGGAACTGAGGAAAAAAGACAGATTGGAGCTTCCATGTGGGTGCTGAGAATTGAGTCTGCATTCTCCAGAAGAGCAGCCGTTGCTCTTAATTGCTCCTCTTAACTCTCCAGCCAATCTAATCCTCCACCATTGTTTCTCCTTAGTTAAGTGTTGCTTGACTAATGTATACATGTATGTAGTGCTACCTCTCTGAACTATCTCCTCCCCCACCCACTTCCCTCCCTTCAGTCTCTATCAACCTCCCCTCCCTCCCTATCAGACTCTTTCCTAGATTCAGATCATTTGGTTTTATGATTTTTAGTATAATTTATTGTGATATCATTCAGAGGTATGAATTGTTATAACACATAAAAACTGAGTAAAATATGCATATTTATCCCATATGATAAACAAAACTCTGGTGCTTAAAACAGAGTTTTCTTTTTCCGATCTCTCTGATTCCCCTTAAAGGACTCTTAGTCAAAACAAAAGTTCCTTGCAATCAGTTACAAAATCTCGGTGGTGTGTGTGTGTGTGTGTGTGTGTGTGTATTTTGTTGCATGTGTCTGTCTTTCTCTGTCTCTTTCTATATATTTCTCTGTGTGTTTTTCTGTCTGTCTCTCTGTGTGTCTGTATGTCTTTCAGTGTGTGTCTGTCTTTCTTTGTCTTTTTCTGTGTTTGTCTCCCTGTCTTTCTCTGGGTATTTCTGTATGCCTTTCTGTGTGTTTCTCTGTTTCTGTACGTGTGTCTCTTTCTGTTTCTGAGTGTTTCTATATGCCTTTCTATGTGTGTCTGTCTTTCTCTGTGTCTCTCTATTTCTCTCTGTGTGTCTCTTTTGGAGTATCTCCTCAGTCTGGGTGTCTGTCTGTCTCTCACTGTTTTCCTCTATTTCTTTCTCTGAGTGTGTCTGTCTGTCTCTGTCTCTCTCTCTCTCTCTCTCTCTCTCTCTCTCTCTCTCTCTCTCTCCAGAGAATCTTATCCCTCACCTTCCTTCTCCACTGAGAAGGATAAAACGCAGCACAGAATTTTGGTGGCCTGAATTCCCCTTTCTTGATTCATTCTAGACATTGACCAGAGTAACCTGCTGGGAGACCCCAATAAAAAGACCCCATGACAAACACTTTGCCTTTCCCTTCATTTATAATTGAGGTGGAGCTTGTCAATAAAGCTTTCCAAAGGCCATTCGCCACAATACTCTCAGAAAAGTATTTACATTCTTTCTCCCCTCTATCAAAAGCAAGACTATTTTGTTACTTTAAAAGGAAAGAAAAGAAAAAGAAAATAGTAGCCAGCAATCGTAGGCAGACTTAGCCTTTCTGTCCTGATAAGATTTTAAAGGTACACAATAACAAAATCCATCAAGGACAATGAGAAGTTGTCTCACTTCTTCCCCATGCTTGGGCTCTTGGGATATATTTTAAAGCAGTTCCTAACATGGGGTCCTGCAGTGCCTTGTCTCTCACTGATTGTCCTGCTGTGGCTGTTCTACAGCAGATCTTGTGCTTGGGACGGTTCCCTTTCCTTTATTTCCTTTCTGTTTTTTTTTCCTTTCTTTCCTGTTTTTGTTGTTGTTGTTGTTGTTTTTAATAACAAATGATACAAGAAATTACTTGACTTGGGTCCAGTTTTTTCCTTTTCTCTCTGATTTCTATCATTCGTTGTTCTTATTGGTTCCTCTTCTTGTCTTCACATTTATAGGAAAATGACCCTTTGTGGATGCTTACAAGGAAATACAAAGCCCAGTAGCAGTAACAGTAAGCTTGCTGCTCTCCTGCAGCCTGTCAGACATAATTACCAAGAGCATGCACAATCAACGAAGATGGAAAGTGGCCTTTTTCCTTATTTGTAATGTTTACTTCATTTTACTTCAAAGCATATGCAAATAAAGATTAATTTTATCTAGACTATGTAGATCATTTTTTAATTAACAAGAGTTCACTGCGCTTAGAGAACATAGTGATTTAAACAGGACAGCAAATAGCTAATCCATCATAAAATTTATAAGTTCCTCACCTCAAAAATTTTCAACTTCAGACACTTTTATTCATAGGAACAACTGAGACTTGCAATAAAAGAAGAGCAGGCAACTGATGAGAGCTGGCCCTTCGCATCAGCATCAGGCGGATAAGAGAATGCAACCTAAGTTACTTTTAATTACATTCAAGGTGTTCATCCTATTAATCTGGAAATTAACCATGCAAAATGAATTCCACTGGTGAAATACTATGTTCTGTGTATTAGGGGAATTTAAAAAAAAAGAAATAAAACGACCACGGATATAAAGCAATATATGACGAACCCATCTTGCAAATTCTTGCATGGTGGTTTCCCAGGAAACCAAAACTACAAATGTACAAACTGAAATACAGATGTGGGTATTACAAATAACTAACTCTGGTTTTCATTCTTAATGAGGCCATTCATTTTCAGACTTTTATGCAGAGTACTGTGTGCCTCTAAATTGAGCTGAAAATCTGGATCTCCCAAGCATAAACACTGGTTCGGTTTGAAGATTAACGCTTATTTAATCAAATTAGATATTTAAATCTATATAATATGTGATCTCCATAGACTGGCAACTAGCACACCACCAGGTAAGCTTGTTCTCCAGTATCTCCCCAGGGGTCCTGCTGAATCATCGCCTCACAAGCTGTGTGCCAGCTCTGGAACAAACACAAACATATATTTCTGCTCCAAATGCATCACTTCTGCCAGGAAGCTAACAGATGCACTCACAAATGTTGCAAGTCTGCCTGTGAAACCTGGAACTCATTGACTTTCTATTGCATTTCTCTAGCACAAGTGCATTTGGAGCAAAGAAAGAAATTAAAATGAAGTCAGGTGTCATTCAAGAAAATTACAGTCCCATAGAGGATAGTTTTGAGTTGCAGCTTTGAGTTGCCATGCTGTGGCTTTCACAGATGCCTACAGTTTTTGTCATTAATAATCAGTAAATAAGATCTGCAGGTGGGCTGGGAAGGCACCTCGAGCCAAGAAGATGGTAGTTAGGGCTTCTGTCTCTAAGATGGGTGGCCAGGCTCATTTGCACAACCCCGCTTATGTTTCCACACAAAAGTGCAATCCTGCTTAGCATAGCTTCGGGGAAGCTGCTTCAATACAGGGAATGCTAATTACTGTAACCAACTGGCAACGATGCATCCAAAATTAAATGGCCTGTGACTGAGCAGATGAACAATTTTTATGGCCCAAAGATCAGGGAACAGAGATAGTTTGTTAAATTAACTGACAGCCTCTTTGGTCTAAGTAGGTGAGTTGAAATCATTTGAAAGCTGTGTTTCCATGCAGTTACAAACCAGAGTCTCTCCTGTGTAAGTACAGTTCCCCCTGCAGTTTTATGGGGGGGACTATTGCTACATTTAGTACATAAAATTCTCAGAGTTCCTTGGTTCTGTTTATGAATGACCAGGAGAGGCCATTCTGCACTCCTGTGGGACTGGTCTTCCTTATATAAAGAGCTGCTCTTTGGAAATTCACCTGAAAGTAATTCACAGAGTTGTCCAGGGAAGCTTAGAGGAGCTCCCTGTGAGCCAAACCTTTTCCCTTCTAATTCCCAGCATCGATCACACTTAGAAACCAAACAGTTTCGCCAGTACATCAGAAGTCACTGCCGCTACAAGTTCACTCTCCATGTTGGATTATATGTAAAAGTTTCTCTGAGAAACAATTTAGAGGCTGGGGTGAGGGGCACGCTTGCAACATGATCAAACTGTTTGCAGCAGACGCCTTGTTGTGTCCCCAACGTGAGCTAAGATTTTTCAGCTTTTACAGTATACTCTCCCAGACTGTATAATTTCTTGTTCCTCCCAAGAGACTGAAAGGAGTCTGGTTTGGATGTTTAGTAACGTCTTTGACCTCTTCTCCCCAGTAGCAGCCTCTACCCCTCTGGCCTGTAACCTCCCAAATTGTCTCTAGGCACTGCCAATTAAATGTTGAGGGACAAAAGCTCCCCCCAGTTAAGAATCACACATATTGAATACCTATGATAAGACCAGACTCTGGGCAAGATTCAGAGATCAATAGAAACAAATTATAGACTGTGCTTAGGATTGCGAAATGAAAAGGCACCCCCAAACTGGAACAACGCATAGAGTTCCCAAAAGAATCTGACAGCAGAAAGGGGCAGTAATGAAGGTGGGGGGTTGCTTCTCTGTCTTTGGAAAGGCAATGATACAGTGATAAGGGTTGAGAAGGAAGCAGGATGGTGGTGAGAAGGTGCTAATGTATGTCCGATAGGGCTGGAAAGTTCTGTTAGCCTTGAGTGGTAGGTGAAGACTTCTTGATCACCTGCCTTTTCTTATTTCATGAGAAGTGTAGTCATTCCTTAAGCATTGTGCTTACTTTCTGGTTATGAGAAAAAACAAGTCACTGCGTTGTTTTGTTGTTTTAATTGTGTTAGAAAACCATTTAACGCATTTTCTAGCTAGGCAGCCATCTCAAACCTCTAGCAAATGCCTTCTGCCACTCTGCTTCCACTCCTGACTTCAATAAAATGGCATTCGCTTTTCCCAGTCCCACAGAACAGGCAGGAAACAATGCCTCTGCCCACAGACCCTGTGCCCCTCACCCCTCTGGGATTCACTCCATCGCCTGCAGCCAACAGACTTAGGTGCCTTCCTGCCTGGAGCAGGTGGGAATCCAGGCCAGCTAATTAGCATCCTGCGCGTTAACTCCTTCGTTCCCAAAGGTCAGAGTTTGTGTTTCCCTGATAGTTTCAATACAAACACATAAACTTGGTTATAAAAGGCGTTAGAAGTTAAATACAAACTCTGCTGTTCTATAACTCTTAAGCTCCAAACCAGAAGCCAGCAGTGTATTTCAAAACAGAACAATGATTCAGGAAAGACATTTCTACCTCAGGTTCTCACATGCGCTCCTCCATAAGAACAGGTGGAACAGTACAGTCTAGAAATCCAGTAACTGTGCAGGGGAAACATCTATTTTATGTTGGTAGTTCTGACAATATGAACCAGTTTAGAGCTAGTGTTTGAAATAACCCAAAGTATTATTTTTAAAGGATATTTCAGCTAACCCTGACTTTGTTTCAATGAAGGAATAAAATAATTAACCCACAAGCAAACTGTTGCTTCTGGGGCTTGGAGAGAGAAGTAAACAGATTGGGACCATTTGATACTTGAAAACAAAATGTCTCAAGGTCCAAATCTCCTCTGACTTCACCAATACTCCACATTTTTGCAAGGGATAAAGGGATGTTAAGATCCTTGTTGAGGCTGGGAAGATGGCTCAGTCAGTACAGTGCTTGCTGAGCAAGTATGAGGAACGGAGTTCAAATCTCGACTCCCATATGATTCACCACTCAGGGCTCCACCTTTGAACTTTCTCTCTCTCTCTCTTTTGTTGTTGTTGGTTTTTTTTTGTTTGTTTGTTTTGTTTTCGAGACAGGGTTTCTCTGTGTAGCCCTGGCTGTCCTGGAACTCACACTGTAGACCAGGCTGGCCTCGAACTCAGAAATCCGCCTGCCCCTGCCTCCCAGAGTGCTGGGATTATAGATGAGCGCCACCACCGCCCGGCTTGAATTCTCTTAACATACAAACATACAATAAAGGTTTCCAACTGGAGAGAGGATGCTGTGTGGGTTACAATAACATTCAAAACCAAAGAAACTAATTGTAGAGCCCCTTAGTCTTTTATTTTTAGTTACTTATGTATAAGTATGTATGTTGGGGTTATTTGCAAGGGAGTGAAGTGCCAAGGCAGAGGAGAAAAGGCCATCAGAAATGTAGTTCCTAGCAGCTCAGAGATCCTCGCTCAATATGGGTGCTGGCAAGCGAACTAAGGTCCTCTGTGAGAGCCGGCTGGACTCCTAACCACTAAGCCTGGGCCTCCTCATCTCTTGGAACTGAGGAGATTCTGCTTGTATTATGCCCTTGCTTGAAAAGTCGTATAAAATCACTTTGCAGAGAGAGAGAGAGAGAGAGAGAGAGAGAGAGAGAGAGAGAGAGAGAGAGAGAGAGCGTATGTCTATTTAAGCCTATCCTGGGCCCAGCATGCGAGCCCCCCAATTCCCCCCCCCCACACGCTTATCCTTGACCATTGAATATCACTTTCCAGGTATCGAGCATGTCTGTGACTGACAGCTCTTGCCAGCAGGGGCTGTCAGCTACAGCTGTTGCCCAGCTGTTTACAAGGGCTGTGCTTTGCTTCAGGCTGAGCTCCTGCGCTTTGTCCAGTCACACTGGCTACTTTCTTTTATCTAACCTCTGCTACTCGGACGATGACTGCTCACAGTTCAGTGCTACAGCAACGGCCAAAAGCATAGCATTCTCTGTAAAGTTGAGTCACATTTTTGTGGGTCCCACAGTGGTGGTATTCATCTAGCCCAAGACGCGCCCTGGGATTAGAGCACATAGTCCAGTGGGTATATCTGCCCACTATCTTGTCATCCTGGGTTGGTTTTAGAGACTTCACACAGGGAACACTTCAGTCTCTGCACTTTGCAACCCAAAGAGCATCTCTCTTTTTATTCCTCAAATGAAGAGGGGTCTCATGAGAATGAGTGACATAACCCCACTTGCCTTCACCATCATTTCTATCTGCTAAGATCTCCTTCTAGCTATTCATCTAACCCTAACAGGTCATCCTTTTGCCAGGAAATCTGTCACAGCCCTTGGAGAACTCTCTTTCTCTGTTCACATATCACCATGATTACTGTTTGGTACACTCAATCAGTTCACTACACACGGTACACAACAACCGGCCTTTTCATTCTACAGCTCTATTTAGGAGACTGTCTATAAGGTACATCTTTGGATATTGATCCTCAATTGCTCCATAACAAGTATAAAGCAAAGTCCAAACTGAAGAACCTTCATGGCTGGCCTTGGCCTACCTCCCCATTTTCTCTACTTCTGACCTTCACCCAGTATGTGCTCCAATTAAAGAGAACCACACAGTGCTTCTTAATGCTTTATTATTTTCATAATTTAGCATAAGCTATCACCTCCACCTAGAAGAGCATGCCCTCTGGTATATGTCTACACATGACCAGTTCCAATGATGTTTTTTTCATGAAGTTTATTTTATTCATGCTTAAAATGACCTTCCCATTTCCCATTGCCACATTTTTTTAATATCTCTGAAGACTCTTAGCTAGTGTTATGTCTTTTTAGGAGTTCAATGTGTATACTATTCTATGCCCCTGCTGGACAATAAATACCACAAGAGCAAGTTCGGTCAATACTCAGTGTATCTTTCTTTATACTGTCTCGAATACATCAAAACCTTAATAAAGACCTTTTTATCAAGGTCAATATTTCAAGGTCAATATTTGTGTTTAAACAGACATAGCTGTGCCAGAATTTGAATGAAGGGAAACTTCTGAGTGTCCGTCCTAATGTTCGTTAGTTCTGCATTCAGGGCAAGGCACTTAACCTTAGATTCTTTAAATGTAGAACTTGAAGAACACTTTCCTGTCTTTCCAATCTGCTCATTGGTCCATGATGATGAGCTAATCAGACAATGTGTTGAAAGTGCTCTGAAAACCACAGTCTGCTAACAAAGCAAAGTTAACACCCTCACACACCTACAGATCCATTCCATTCTACACAACTAAACAATTAAGGCTAAAACTTTCAGGTTCATAGAAGCATCACAAATACAAAATGTACAGATTTCAGCCTTGCATTTCTTTTCTAAAGCAGGACTTCTTTTATTTCCCTAAAAAGTGTAACACATTCTAAATAAATACTGTCAACATTTTTAAGACAGACCGTTGGCAGTTGAAATGTCAATTTCTTCCATTTAGGTTTTGTTGTTGTTGCGGTTGTTGGTAGTGGTTTTGTTGTTGTTTGTCGTTGTTTGCCTGTTTGCTTTTCAACATGTATTAGTATGTTTAGCCTGCATGTGTGTATATGTACCATGTACATATGTATATATACATGCATCCTATGTCCCCTGAGGCCAAAAGAGGGTGCCTGGTCCCCAGAACTGTAGTCATAGACGACTGTGTGCCACCACATGGACGGCGGGAAGTGACCTCAGGTCCTCTTCAAGAGTAACAAGTGTGCATAAACACTGAGCCCCTACATCAGGTTTTGAATCTCAGACTTTCACTTTTTCTCCTTTAAAAATTTATATTTATCACAATCGTGTGTTATCCTTTAAGGTTTAGCCATCTTGCAATGACACACACCATGGTGTATTCTGGTTTTTCCAAAAAGAAACTAGAGATACAGGAGAAGTTTCTAACTTATTCATCTTTACCACAGTTTACTCAGGGAGACTATCAACCTGCTTCAAAACTAACATACAGGCTGCAAAGTATTTGTTTCTCAGGAAATAAGGTAATCATACTAAAGCCCCAATACGGACTCTTCCTCATCATCCTCATAATTATTTAAATTAACTAAAATTGATCATATTCCTATGGAGAGCAATGGCATATTTTCATCTTAGAATGATTATATCAAGCTAACTTTGCATACATATATATATATATATAGTGTAGTCTATATTTTTCAGTAAGAACATTTTAAATCCAGTCTTAGCAATTTTCAAACACATGTTATCTTATATTAATAACAGTCATCATTCTATGTAAAAAAAAAATCATTCAAAAACTTGTCCTTTCTAGATGCCTGAAAACTTGCCCCCTTTGGCCAACATCTTTCCTAATTTCGCCACACCTCCAGCCCTTGTAATCACTCAGTATGTTTGACATGTTGAGGTTTCCCATGTAAATGAGATCATGCAACACAGTACAGAGTATTCAGTGAACTTATAATTATTAATTGCCTGTGTTCTGTGCCCCACTCCCTTAATTCAAAGCAAAACTCCTTACATTAATCCCAATTCTGTTTCACCTTATGTGCAATCTAATGGTAGAAGGTACCCTCTTGCCAAGCCAGTTTCTCTGTGTATGCAGTCTCCTTGGATCTGAGAGCCCTTTCCTTGTTTGCTACAGTATATTCTGACAGTCTTTAGCCTGAAAGGGATCTTCTTAAGGTCCTATAGAATTACGTAGGCCAAACGGAAGGCTCCCTATGTGCTGGCAGTCATGGCTATATTATCTTATTATTATATTCCATTTGATAAATTTCTTTTTATTTTTTTTTGTGGGGATTGAATTTAGGGTTTCACAAGGGCCAGGCAAGTATCCCACCACTAAGCTATAGCCTTAAACCTCAATCAAATTTTAAGTCAACAAGGGACTCTATATCCCTGACAACAAATACCATGTTATCTTGACAACTGGTCTTTGAATAAACAGTTACTGGGACAGAGTGTCCCTCAGAAGCCTTAATGTCTTGTAGTATGGCCACTCTTCAGAGCCTCAGTTTTCTGACCCTAAAACAGGGACTTGGGCAGTTAGTCTTCTATAGTTATTGAAAGGAACACATAACACACACTCTAGAACTTGCTATCCTTGACAGTTACCCCTGAAGCCTGGCTGGAGTTATTTCTAAGAAAAGAGTTGTGCTAAAAACAAAACTCCTTTGATTCCCACGTGTTTATCCAAACGTATTCTGTCCACTTTCTTTTGCTCTGAAGTACAATTAGTCAACAATTAGGGTTTGTGGCTGGGTTGATGTCCAAGTCTGTTGTCTGTACCCTAGACAGCTCTCTGCCTGACCTTACCTGCTCTTGGGGTTGGGGATGAATTGGCAAAGAGTCAACTGACACAGGTTCCAGGAACAGGTGAGAAACACTGCAGCAAGCTCATCTGAGACTGCTGCAAGCTCCTTTCATACCCTCCACCCACGCCCCCATTGGTCCCAAGAAGGTACCTATTCTAAACAGCAATCCCTGATTGTCTGGCATTATTTACACTAGCAATCCCTGCTCTATCAGGCAGTGCTCAATTAGGTCCTCCTGCAAGAATGCTGATGTCACAGGCATTCTTCAATTAGGTCCTTCTGCAGAAGATGCCTTTGCAGCTGCATGGCCCCCAGCATTTACATAGAGGCATCCCTGCTTTTCCTGCTACATATCCTCCCTTTCGTTTTTAGATTTTTTAACACCCCAGTGGGAACTGGGGTGGGTGTCATTGCCTCAACATTATTGATCCCAACTTGGAGAAGTCCCAGTATACTAGACTGTGTCTGTCTTAGGTTGTCCTGTCTTCCATGGTCTTACCTGTCATTGACTACCAGCCCTCAAAGAGATATCACTCCAGAGGCACACCACACAAGCGGGGATAAGGAACAGCCTACATGGTGGTCTCACGGATCTCTGCCATCCATGCTTCAATCACTTCCTTGGGGGGGGGGCACAATCAGGATTTTCAGGAGTCATCAGCACCTGGAGAGTTGCCTCATTTAGGGAAAGCTGCCTGGAGATATGCTGTATTTCCAGCTGGCTGGCTCATTAGTTTTTCTTGGTTAAATTGACCACCAGGTAGCTGATTTGAGACAAGGACAGTGAGAGTTAAGATTCATTGTCGGTTGGGGCAGAAGGACCATTATTCCCCTTTAGTCACCTCAGATGTAGGCTATCTCTGTTTTCTGTAAAATGCCTTCAGTTCTTCTTTACAAAGCGTCTTAATGAAGCACCAGTTCTACTGCTGGGAGCCTTGCCTCATTATAGAAAATGGAAATTCCATCTTTGTCCCTACACTTCTTATAGCCCCTGGGCACTCCCAGAGACTGAACCACCAACCAAAGAGCATATATGGACCTGATCTATGCCCCCAACACATATGTAGCAGATGTGCAGCTTGGTCTGCATGTAGCTCCCCCAACAACTGGAGCTGGAGTGGTTCCTGACGCCTGCCTGTGGATCCTGTTCCCCTAACTGAACTGCCTTATCTGTCCTCAGTGGTAGGTGATGAGCCTAGTCCTTCAGTGACTTGATGTGCCAGGCTGGGTTGATGACCCAGGGGGCAGGGTCTCCCCTTCTCATAGGAGAAAGTGAGGGGTGTATTCACATCCTCAGCTGGAAGAAGGAAACACAGGAAGAACCTGAAATGGTGCAGGTCTTCTGAAACCTCAAAACCCACCATCATTGACAAATATGCCTCTTGCAGCAAGACCACATCCTTGAGACTCCCTAAACAGCCACCTGCTGGAACTTGACCTAGACTGGTACTTCTTCAATGGTTTTTTCTGGGAGAGAGGATCAAGGAATGAGAAAATAAGGAGGACAAAAAAGATGGGGTTAGGAGATATGGCACTAGCTAAGTATTATGCCAAGCAAGTTTATTAAGAAGTACAGCATTTTATATACAATTAGGGGAGGTGAAACAGAGTCAGCAGGAACCTATCACATGATGGAACAAAGCCAGCAGAAAACTAATCAAACAATGTTCCACTGAGGGCCACAGTATGTCTCAAGTGCACCACAGACTGAATATACAGCAGCAACCTTGGTACTGATAACTCCATTCTGTTTTGGTGATAGGGGCCATACCTTATATGACAGTTATGGTCCTGGGGCAAATCAGTGACTGATGACTCAGCAATTATATAACTAATGTAAATAATTTGTGAAACAAAAACAAAACAAAACAAAACAAAAAAGCTCTGGTTTCTAGGAAAAGTGGCTTGACAAGACTTGACAAGGCAGCTGCTTGAAGATGCCATGGTCAAGTTCAGGATGTTCTTTTGGGAAAGCTGTTCTCAAATAGATGTCAATTAATTGTGGGTTTTCAGGAAATAAGAGTTAAAACTATTCACTTTGTTTAGGATAGTCTGGCTTTGGGGTTCCTATGCAGGAGCATCACTTGGAACTTTTGTTCACACACAAAATGAAAGCAAGAAGAAAATAAATGTGTTCACATTGTCAACAAATGTTGAAAACAGCTATCTGGAGGTTGGTTTCCTATTCCTCATAGTATTCTGGGCAACTCTACAAAGTCTCTAGCCTTAGTGATTCCTGTTACAATATTCACGGATGTGATATTTCCGTCATTTATCTCCAACCATTCAAAAACATTTGTGAAGCAACATTTAGCCTGAGGGGGAAATAAAATATTCTCTTAAAATGACATAATTTAAAGCAATCACCCAATTTGCAACATTTTAAAATATTTAATATTATAACCTGCTATGTCACAATGCCCAGAAGCAAACCAACAATAAGATTATCCAGGAGAGAAATTTCTGAAGATCTAGCTACTTTAGGATGTAATACACATGCTAGACTCGGTTGACAGATTCATAAAATGCCTCATTTCTAGCCCAGTGACTGGCACATTATTGATAATCAATAAATATTTGTTCAGTGGATAAATGATGCCAGTGATCTTGTTTGTTTGATTCACAGTTTTACACCCAGTCATTAGACAAGTGCCTAGCACACGAAAGTACTTAAATGTTGGTGTAGTGAACAAATTAACAACTCCTTGTGCTTATTCATTCTGCGGCCATTATGCTGTGCTTGCATCTGAACTTAATGTACAATTTTTATTGCTACCCAAGGAGCCAGATTTTGCTTCAAGCCAATGTAGACAACATTTGGGACAGAATGTAAGCTCCCTGAGAGAACTTTTTCTGAGTGATCTTTCCTTCATTCTTCTAAGGAACAGGCACTGAATGAACAAAGGCATGAATGGATCTTTGAAATGAAAGAGGACAACACATATCAATGTATTCATAAATAAATCACAAAGACACTGCAGAACATCCCAACTTCTCTGCTGCTGTAAGAAACCCTTTTTCTCTGCCATCATCTTGGGATGTTTTAACTCATAATCCCTGACCTTTGAGAGGATGATACCTCTCATATAACGCCCAAGCAACTGGGCCAGTACCTCTGACTATTTTTCAATATAATTCTTATGAGCTGTCTTAACTTTAACCACAATCTAGGTGGGGTGTATAAATTTAAAACAAACAAAAAATGGTCTTTCAAGAATGGAAACTAACTTTAATAAGATATCAATATTTATGAAGTTGTGATTAATTGACTGGTGATCCAATGATTACAACCCGTCTATCTGAGACATCTACTCAAATTTATTAGCTTTGACCAAAAACAAACTTAAAAAACAATCTAAACTGGGTCAATGAGAGAATAATGCATTTCTAATCAATTTTTAATAGCACTTAAGATTTTATTTTTTTAAAACTTGCTTTTAAATAATTTATCATTAAAATGAATCTGAGTTAAACAAGGGGTAAAAGGTGTTCCAGGGCTATTTGATGGCTTTCGTAGCAAAGAAATTCAATTATGACTGACTTTTTATTACTGAACTACTTTACCAATAATAATACATCTTGGGCTTACACAAGGGCATTGAGCCAAGAACCTGGAGAGCCTCAAGTGTGAGCTAGAAGTTAGCTCCAATTCTACCACTCACTACCTGCTGTGTTAGCATAGCCATGCCTCAGTTTGTCTAGCTGTTAAAAATGACGCCTTCATAACTACCCCTAAGAGCCTTCTGGGTGTTACTACTGCTTCTACAGATTCAGGGGTCTTAATTTACCTATTCCAGGTACCATTTGTAACTGAACTCCTTAGTTCACAGGGTCCCTTCTAAGGCCATTAAGAATATATTGTATCCAGGCACGGTGGTGCATACCTTTGATCCAGCACTAGGGAGACAGAGGCAAGAGGATCGCTGTGAGTTCAAGTCCAGCATGGTCTACAGGGCTAGTTCTAGAACAGCCAAGGCTGCACAGAGAGACCCTGTCTCAGAACAAAACAAACAAAAACAAAACACAAATCAACAAACCAACAAGCAAACCAAAACACAGAACAAAACAAAAAAACAAAGAAGAATGGAAAAAAGAAAGAAAGACAGAAGGAAAACTTCGCACAGCGTCAGTGAAGTGGTTCAGAAGGCAGAGGTGGGTGATTGTCCCCAAACCTGCCAACCTGAGCCCCATCCCTAGAACCCTCGTGCTGTAAGAGGAGTTGCTCTCTGACCTTCACACTCACTTGAGCACATACAAATCAATATTTTGATAGATTTTAATAAAAAAAATCTATCTCAATTAAAAATAAAGAAAGAACCGGGTGGTGGTGGAGCTCCTCTTTCATTTCAGCAGAGTAGAGGCACATGCTACATCTTTGAGTTCCAGTCCACTCTGGTCTACAGAGTGAATTCTATGTCAGCCAGGGCTACACAGAGGAAAAAACCTGTCTTAAAACAAACAAACAAACAAACACCAAAACAAAAGAAAAAACAAAAAAAGAAAGAAAAGAAAAGAAAAAACCTCAACTAACAAAAACAAAAGGAAAAGAAAAAAATGAAACAGAAACAAAGAAACAAAGAATACAAAATTGAATTCAATCTTACTGTTTTTATAATTCTCACAAAACAGCAAGCACCCAAAACAAAGACATTGTTTAAAATAAAATAACTTGTACTTATAAAAAGGCAGCCTATAAGTAAAATATACATCACTATTTATAAAATAATCACTTAGTACCATACACCAAAAAAAAAAAAAATTAAATGCAGTCCCTAAACTCAAGAAACACAGGGTGATCCTGGGCCTGGTTCGATCTGCCTCTCTGTAGGTTTCAAGCCAGGCTGGTATACAGATCACATTCCAGACCAGTCAAGGTTACAGTGAAATGCTGTCTAAAACAAACAACCAAACAACCAACTAACCAAACAACAAAAATCTTAATTTGTTAAGGTAATGAGCACATAATCCACTCTGCTACAATAGAATTCACCCAGTACAGACAAAGCAGTATGGGCAGAGCATTAGAAAGCTGTGCCCAGAATAGAAAAGCAGGAAGAGCTGTTGGAAATATTTAGATCTTATTATTCTAATTAAAACAGACTTTATTTTTAGATTTATCTTTGAGATTAGGTATTGACATAAATCATCAAAATCTGAGGTTCTCCTCCAGGTAGTGGTGGTGCAATCCCAGAATCCTAGAATTTGGGAGGCAGAGGCAGGCAGATCTCTGATTTCAAGGCCAGCCTAATCTACAAAGTGAGTTCCAGGACAGTCAGGGAGCGCTACATAGAGAAACCCTGCCTGTTTCAAACAAAACAAACAACCAAAACCACCAACAAGAAAAGAGAATTCTCAAAATTCTCAACCTAGGAGATCTCTCAGACACTGAGACACCAACCAGGCATCATATACTAGTTGGTCCAACATCCCTCCCAAGCCCATCCCCCCCAGTCACATAGCAACAGAGGACTGCTTGGTCTGGCCTCAGTGAGAGAAGAGGCACCTAACTCTCAAGGGACTTAAAGTCCCAGGGAGTGGGGAGGTCTGGTGGGGTGGGGTGGGGGAGGGGGTGGAGACACCCTCTTGGATTTGGGGGGGGCAGACTGTGGGGGGAGATCGAGGAATGGGATGATGAACTGTCACTGTTGGAGGCTGGACTAGGAGGGGGATAATGACTGGACTATAAAGAAAGATTAAAGATAGTTAAAAAGTAAATTTCTTGACCTATGGGGGTCAATCCTCCCTTTCACAGGGGTCACCCAAGACCATCCAAAATGCAGATGTTTATATTATGATTCATAACAGTAGCAAAATTATAGTTATGAAGTAGCAACACAAGTAACTTTATCGTTAAGGGTCACTACATGGGGAACTGTAACTGTAAATGTGCCAGGTAAGAAGTAGACCTCTTGAAGGGAGGTGTCTTCTACGTATCTATCCCCTGCCACCATAGTCTTAGGGATGGAGGGCACCTCCATTCTCAGCCCCTGTCCCACTCAGTTGTGAAAGATACATTTGCTAAACCTGTGAATTCTGGATCTGGAATAATGATGGCCTTGCTTTCAAACAACCACGGTTGTAGAAGCAGCTCTGGAGCCCGGCATCCTGTAGTGTCCACTGTGCAGGGAGTCAGTGTGACTGTCCTGCCTGGTCCTCAATTCCAAGCTGAAGATAGCCTCTGATTCTTAGGGATAAGGATAATGAGCTGTTTGGGATACTTTTCACTGCCACTAGTGAGACAGTTTTAAATTGTATTTGGGCTTTGTCAGACCAGTCGCCAACTTCACCAATTGCATTATTGCCTGGTTATTTTAGAGCCAGGATGATTAGCCTCCACATTCATTTCACACACAACACACCCACACACACCCATACACACACACACACACACACACACACACACACACACACACATACCCCACACACATGCATATGTTGCGTGAGGTCATGACCTAGGAAGTTGTTCCAGGCAGGGATGTCTTCTCTGTCAGGAACTTCTCTTTCAGCTGCCTCTTTTTCAGAGAGATTAGCAAAAGTTGCTCTTTGTAAATTTGCCATCCCACACACTACCATAGTTTGTATCACTCTCAAGTTAGCTCTTTCTTGTTTAGACTAAGTTGCAGTTAAATCTCAAATCTTACACGTTAAGATTCCTTTGGAAACATTTAGATCTTTTTCTTTTTCTTTGTCATCCTGGGAAAATTTGTAACTTCACTAATTATCTCCTGGAGATAACACCTCACACATCCTTCTTGTACCTAAAATGAAGTAGTTAAAATGTATTGTGTAAGTGAGGAGAATCCTTAAACCTTCTGGTTAGGAAAACACAGAGGAGCTAGTGAAAGTTTGTCTTCAAGGGCATTAAATTTCCCCAAATACCTCTGGATGATTCTGTATGAAGAAAACCATCGCTTTTAAATCAATTAAGTGCTTTAGGGATAGGAAGAAAACTAAGAAGGAACTGTCGTTTTCACATTTTTTAAATGTTTGACAGTTCCATTGTCTCAAGACCTGCAGCCCACCTCCCCATCCCTACTTTTGGGAAAGATGTGAGAGTGAAACACCATAGCATTCTCTTCTTCCTGAACTAATTACACTTGTCTTAAATTTTGAAGTCTCAAAAACCTCTAGTAAACCATCTTCCTTCCCGTCCCCAGCAAAATTTCAGCTCCTGGCCCAGAGACCTATTGGATAGTCATTATTTAATTGCGAAAGGGAAAATGAGGGGCGACTGCGCGTCTCTGAAGCGCGCTTCCGTCCCCCTCGCCCCGGCTGGGTATGGCCCTGCCAGGCCGCCGTAGCCGGCCTCGCGCATTCCCAGCGTGGCGAAGAGCTGCTGTCGGCGGGACTTCCGTGTTGGCGGGATTCTGAACGCTGCCATGGCTCAGACCGTGCAGAACGTTACATTGTCCCTCACTCTGCCCATCACGTGCCACATTTGCTTGGGGAAGGTAATGGGTGCGGCTAGGAGACCGGATTGAGGACCAATTGCCCGCGGGAGCCGAGCGAGGCCCGGCGCTGGGCGGGGATGGGGCGTGAGGCGCAGGGTGCCAGGGAAGGCTGACCTGCGAGCTCCTCGGCGGCGGGAGGCCGGTCCTGGGGGGCGCGGGGGCGACCCGGATCGGTGGGCTGGGCTGGCGCCTCTGGCCCGGGCCTGGGCGGCCTGCGGCGGCTTCAGCCGGCCTGCGAAGAGCCGGTCAGCGTCTGGGCGCCGCAGCCTCCATCCTCTGCAGCCGGTGCGGCGTGCAGCGCCGGAGGCAGGTTCCCAGGAGCCTTGTCCGAGTTCCCTGGTCTCCCGAACCCCCTCAATGTGGTTGTTCGGGGGGCGGGGAAGCACGATCCATTTTTAAAGTCCTTCCCTTTTCTTATCCTCGACTGGAGGATGGCTTTTGCCATGTGTTCCAGAGTGAAAAGTCAAGGGTGGTACGTGTCCCCCTCTCCCCTCTTGCTGCTTAGCATGAGAAGCGTGGTTTCAACTCGGAGGTAGGATCAGTCACAGTAGGCAAGAGGTGCTCATGGGTTTGTGAAACTACATGGAGAAAGTAGTTTGGTTTTCGAAGCGGAGTTTTGAATGTTCTCACGCATTCGTATTCCCTTTCATTTCCGTTTGTGCCTCCGATTCAGTTTTTTTTTTTTTTTTTTTTTTTTTTTTTTTTTTTTTTTTTTTTTTTTTTAAAGAGCGTGCCTTTACCGCGTGGTTCAAGAACGGAAAAGAACTGATACAAGTCTTTTTCCCCCTCGGCATTGCTTTTTGTATGTGGCCTGTCTGAAAATGTAAACTGCAATTTACAGCCCCAGGCTTATCAAGGAAAAAGAAAAAAAGAAAGCGAGTGCCAGCCAATGAGGGCCCCTGCTTCTAGGTGTCGGAGGTTCAACATAGATTTCCAGATTCAATAAATAAAAGCAAGTTAGGATTGCAAGCAACTTCCAGCCTTAGCGTCAGAGTAAAAGGCCAGTGAAATAGCACATGAGCTGTGAGAAAGAATGGCTTGCTTGATCTCTACTTGCTGTTTGAGCTGAGCTGCTGGTGATCTGATCGATATTTTCTTCATACCCATAGATTCCATCAGTGCCATCTTTTGCTTCTTTCAAACATACTTTATAAAAAACCTCCGTCTAGATTATTGTTTATTCCCTAGCTCCAGGTGAGAATTTCTTTTTTTAGCTGGATACAATTCAGGCTTTCCCAATTATAATCAGTATCATTGTTTCCTTGCTTCTCAGTTTCCACAGCTGAAAATGTATTTACTTTTATCAACCCCATTAACTCGTTAGAAGGATTTGTGCGGTCCTCAGTAGGGTGGAGATAGATTTTTTGATTCCCCAGGAACATCTGAGAATATGTAGAGAGTTTCTTGATTGCCCCCAGGGGTACGCCAGTATCATCTGATTGGTGGATCCCAGAGCTGCTGCTAGCTAAATCTCCTACGATATACAACACAAAAATCCTTCAGTGCAGAAAACCCCAAATGAAGAGCCACCACCTTAACCCCGATAGGGATTGGTGAGCCCAAGAAAGCAGTGCTATTGAGGAAGAGGAGTTTTAAACATGACTCCTCAAATACATTTGCAGTTTTAGGAAGAGTGTTTGGTCATTCAAGGGATAAAATGACATAATAGAAAAACTGAAGCAGAATGTGCGGGCACATGCCTTTAATCCTAGATTCGGAAGGCAGAGGCAGACAGGTCTCTGAGTTCAGTGCTGGCCTGGTCTGCAGATTAAGTTCCAGGACAGTCAAGGCTACTCAAAAAAAAAAAAAAAAAATTCTGTATTAAAAAGGATGGAAAGAGACAGACAGTAGGGTTAATCTTTATACCAAAGACTGCCACTCCTCTGCATTCAGCGTGAAGAGCACAGTGCCCTTTACTCGTTCTTCTCTTCCTCTTCTTCATCTTGGAAACATTGTCTTACAGTGCTTCATACTCCAGCATGTATACTCTGAGGAGTTTGCTATTTAAAATGGCACTTAACCTTTGCCATTGTGATCCTGCCTTTTTAGTGTTTAAGAGAACTGTTTTATTGCTAGAGATCTCATTTGAGAGAAATTTCATTGTAAAGACTAATAATCTCTAATAATCTTAGCAAATTATGATTATTGTTGTGTCTTAGAACTTTTAATCCTCTGCATGTTTGGGTATTTTGTTTGGTAGGATCAGGATAAAAGAATGTGGGTCGACAAGATCTGAAGGAGTACCGAATTCATTGTATTTTATTACTTTGAGTATGGTCAAATAAAAGAACTTTTTTTTTTTTTTAAGAGAGGAGGGACAATGGGATGGGGATGATTTTTTTTTTTAAGATTTATTTATCCTATGTGACTACACTGCCACCCTCTTCAGACACACCAGAAGAGAGCATCAGATCCCATTACAGATTGTTGTGAGCCACCATGTGGTTTCTGGGAATTGAACTCAGGACCTCTGTTAACTGCTGAGCCATCTTTCCAGCCCCCCAAAACCTTATTTTTAAGAGTATTTTTATTAGTTACTTCTTGTTGCTGTGATAAAAACACCAGGAACAAAATTGACTAAGGGAGGAAAGAGAGTACGTTGCTTTCTGGTCCCAGAAGGGGAGTCCACAATGGTGGAGGAGGATGGGAGTTGGGGCTGGCGCAGCGGGCAGAGAGAGGAGGTGAAAAGGAAGTGAGGTCATGCTATCCATTCTCAAAGCCCTCTCCTGGTGATGTACCTCCTCCAGTGAGGCCTGTTACTCAACCTACCACGCTTCACCCCTTGCCTTCAGTAGGCTCATGGCCCTGCCTAACAGATGAGTGGACTTTTAAAGTCCTAACGGATTGTTGCTATCTCCACAGTGTTTTAAAAACTAAAGTCTTCAGAGACTCAAGGTAATCTCTTAACTGTGACCCCTCTGTAAAATAATACTTTAAAAAATGCATGTTTCCAATATAAGGTGGGATAGACTATACATCCCTATCCCAAAAGAGAGGAATGGGGCATAGTGAGGAAACACTAGAGCAAACCCAGCAGCGCATAAGTCTGGCAGCTCTGTACAGAGGCTGAGTTTAATATCAAGAAGCGTGATGGCTCGCCTCCCCAGATTTGCTGCCTGCAACAGAAATCCCTTGGGTAGTACCACTCCCTGTATGCAACTCTCCTGTCAGATGTCTTGGGGTGTGGACATCTCCAGTGTCTTGGTTCTTCACCCACAGTGGACTCTCAGAACCTCTAGCCCTCTCTGCCTCCTCTTCACCTTTCAGTGGTTCACGGAAGCCACAGAGGAAGAGCTCATGACTACCTTACTCTTAAATATTTGTCAGCCTCCAAAGTACCACATAGCAGACACCACCAGGTTTGGCTGCCATCTTGGGTTAGATGCTCAACCCACTTGACCATATTAGCAGCAGCTTTCGTGTGTTGAAGCAATTGCTTTCTAGGAAAGCTACCCCTTAGGTTTTCTCCCTTTGTATGTTGGAAGCTTGACTAGGTAGATGGTGCCTCAGAACTCTGTCCTTACTGTTTCAGGGTAGAGCAGGAGGCCTCCTCTTACTGCTCTTCTCTTTAATAGTTGCAGCCTCATTTTCAGCACAAGCCCTGGCTGAAACTTTTCCCCTCAAAGTGTCCATTTTTAGAATTTCTTTGTTCCCACTTGTTCCTTTTATTGTAGAATTATATGTTATTAGTAATAACTATACCATAGACTTACTATGCCATCTTGAAACTCCCTCTGCCAAGGAAATGCCTTTTTTATTTAGCTATAGGCAAGTTCTTAAGGCACGGGAAGAAGGCAGGTATGGTTTTGCTGAAATATCACAGGGATGCTCTCTAGGCTAGCTGCTCATAGTGGTCTTCTTCTCTGAACTCTCTTGAGCCAGCTCTCCACAGTCATCGTGCTTGTCAGTGGTGTCTTCTAGGCTCATATTCCAAGGTCTTTTAATGTCTGCTTATAGCATTCTGCATCCCATGTCTCCTGATACCAACTTGTGTATTAGTTCCTTTTTGTGACCTGTGGAAGGGACAAGTTTATTTGGGCTATGGTTCCAGAGGGAGAGGCCATCATGGCAGAAGTGGCATGGAAGCAGGTGGACTGATCAGGAAGCTGAGAGGTCCCATATTCAACCACGAACAGGAAGCAGAGAGTGACATGCAAGCCGGGCAAGGCTGTAAGCGCTCAGAATCGGCCTCCAGTCATGTATTGCCTTTAGATACCCCTACTTCTTAAAGGGTCTATAACTTTTAACACACAAGTTCCCCAAACGCAGTGCCAGTAACCAGGGACAAAATGTTCAATTACAGGAACTACAGGGGACAATTCTCTGACAAACCACTACAGTATCCAAAGCAATAGATTTCATATGTATTTCTTCATTTTTCCATGGACTCTTCTCCCCCAGTCGACTCTCCTGCTTTTGTTCCACATGTATGTACTCTATAAGCTCTCCTCCCTATTATGGTAGTTCCCCCACTTCGCATTGTCTCCTTCCTGTTTTCATTATCTATACAGAATCAACTTGTCTAGATTACACATTTGAAAGAACACAGTTGGTATATTTGATTCTTGCTTCTTTCTCCTAGTATAATGATGTCCAGTTCCATCTATTTTGCTGCAAGATGTAACTACATTTTTATTATAATGGAGTAATACTCTGTCTTGTATACGTATTTATGCATTTGACTGTTGATGGACATCTGAATTGGTTTCATATCTTGACTGTTACGGATACTGCGGCAGTACATACGGATGTGCAGGCATCTCTGTAGTATGTTTTCTGAGAATCCTGCTGTGTGTCCCAGTGGCACATCTCAATCATAATCTAATTTTAGGTTTTTGAGGAGCCAACACAGTAACTTCTGTGGAGTGGTTGTCAGTTATGTTCGCACCAGCCCTGAATAACGGTTACCACTTGTGTCTGTGGCATTAGTTCTCTTGGTGAGGCTGTTCTGAGAAAGATGGACACTTGGAAGTTTTAGTTTTCATTTTCCTGATGGCTTAGGAGGTAGGACACTTTCAAGAATACATTGGCTATTTTCATTTAAGACCTATTATGTCATTTTAGCAGCCCATTCACTGATTGGATGATTTGGCGTTTTGATGTGTAGTTCTTTATGTATTCTGGCTCCCAAGGCTTGGTCTGATGTATAGTTTGCAAAGATATTTCCCATTCTATAATGTCTCTTCACTCTGATTGTTTCCTTGGCTATTCAGGACTGCTTCTCTTTTTCCTTTTGCCTATATTTTAAATATATTTCTTATATTTTTCTCTAGCATTTTCAAATCCTCATGTCTCTGATTGACTTTGAATCAATGCTTTTTCCAAGGGTAGAGCTATAGGTCTGTCTGATTCACCTACATGTGGATATCCAGTTTTCCCAGCACCAGTGTATGCTTTTGACACCTTTGTTGAGATTAGGTGGTTGATTAGGAGATATGGCCTTGTCAGTAGGGGTGAACTTAGAAGGTTCAAAAGCCCCTTGTCAGGTTCTTCACCATGATGCTTGTGGACTAACCCTCTGAAATTGTAAGGAAGCTCCGAGTTAAATGCTTTCAGTTGTTTTGGCTGTGGTGTTTCATCTCAGCAGTAGAACACTAATAACTGTTTTATTGTTGTTGTGGTGGTGGTAGTAGTACTAAAGTAATATCCACATTTCATATTGGCAAACACTTAAGAACATATGTTTTAATCATTAAAATCATCCTAGAGAATCAGGTGGCTACAGCTGTCTCGGTCTTCTATCCTATGCAGTTGCTTAGATGTGTGTTTTTGTGCCACTACAATGTAGTCATTGTTACTGTGGCTATTCAGTGTAATGGGAAGAGTCAGATATTATGATACTTCATTGTTCTTTCTGTTTAGGATTGCTTAAGTACTGTAGGTCTTTTGGGGCTTCAAGTGAATTTTAAGGTTTAAGAAAATTATATGAATATTTGTGGGGGCTGTACATATGTTAGGCCTGATACCCATGGAGTCCAGAAGAGGGTATTGAATCCCCTGGGGCTAGAGTCACAGCTGTGAGCTACATTATGTGGGTGTTGGAAACTGAACACCCACCCATGATCCTTTGCAAGATTTCTATGTTTGCTCAACTGCTGAACTGTCTCTGTAGCTCCAGATTGCTAATTCTTAGTTTTGTGGAAAATGGTATTTTGATGGAAATGGCATTGAATTTTTAGATTCCTTTCTATAATTTAGCCATTTTCAATGTTCTTCCTGATCATTAACATGAGCCATCTATCTACCTGTCATCTATAATTTATTTCATTTACATCTTCAAGTTCTTATTGTGACCTTTTACCTTCACGATTAGATTTACACTGAGATATTTTATTTTATTTTTGAAGAAGCTGCAGTGAATAAGATTTTTCCTGATTTCTTTCTTGGCAAAGTTCATTTTAAGTTTGTATGAGTGCTACTGATTAGCATATGTTGATTTTGTGTCCTAATGCTTAATGAGGGTGTTTATCTGAACTAAGAATGTTCTAGTGGAGTCTGTAAAGTCTTTTAAATCTAGGACCACATGATCTGCACACAGGGATGCTGTGAGCTGTGCTCTTCCTGGAGGACCATCTCTCTGCTCTAAATGAGACCTGTAAGCAGTAATAGTAAGAGTGGACACAGTGGGCACTTTTGTCTCCTTCATGATTTTGGAGGAAATGTTTTCAGCTTTCCCTCAATACATATTGCCTGTAAATTTATGCATAGGTTTATGTTCTTGAAATATGTTCTTTTTATTCCTAGTTTATCACTTTTATTGTGAAAGGATAGTGAACTTAGTCAAGGTTTTTTTTTTTTCATGTTTTTTTTTTAATGTGATGATGTGGTTTTTTTTTAAATCTTTAACTTAATCTCTTATATTTATTGTATATATTGATCCAGCTTTCCCTTCCTAGGCTGAAATCAGCTTGGTCATGATATATGACCTTCTTAATGTGTTTTAAATTATTTTTCTAAATTTATGTGTATGGGTATTTTGCTTATGTGCATCGTGTGTAAAGTTTGTTCCTACAGAGGTGTGGTTTCTGGAACTGGACTTACACTGGTACTCCATCATATAGAGCCGTGCTTCTCACCCTTCCTAAGGCTGTGGCCCTTCAGTAGTTCCCCAACCATAAAGTGATCTCATTGCTTCTTTATAATTTTAAAATTGTTCTTGTGATTTTGCTATTGTTATGAATCATAATGCAAATACCTGCTATGCAGAATATCTGATGTGCAACCCTACAGCAGTCAAGACCCATATGTTGAAAACCACTGCTACAGAGGCAGGGACCCAAGCCTGGGTCTTCTGCAAGATTAGTGAGTGCTCTTCCCCACTGAGCCTGCTCCATTGCCCCGGCTCCCTCCCTCCCTCCCTCACTGTGTTCTGTAGAGCAGCTCTGTGTTGTACTCATCACTCCTGCAGCCTGCTTGCTTTTCTCCTTTCTGGCCATAATCTGATCTGGTATTGTGCTAACGCTAGCTAGCTTCACTTTCTAACTGTGTGACAGTGTAGCGGTGTAATATGAGGAGTACTGCTGTTTTACAGTTTGAGGAATATTGCTGTTAGCTCTTTCTCAAAGTTTTGGCAGAACCTGAGTCTGTTATTCCTGGGATTTTACTTTGTGAAGTTTTTAATTACTGCTCCAGTCTCAGTTGATATGGATCAGATTAAGTTGTTGATATCATCTTTGATTTAATCTTAGGTTTTGTGTCTACAGATTTGTACATTTCTTACAGATTATGCAGGCTTGTGGTATTTGTGTCTCAAAATTCTCCCCAACAAGTCTCTGGATTCATTGGACTCTGTTATAAGTTTTCTCTTCATTTCTGATTTCATTAAAGTGGGTCTTTTTCTGATTTGGCTAAGAGTTTGTCAGTCACATTTACCTTCTCAAAGAACCACCTTTTTGTTTGATTTCATTTATTGTTCTTTAGTCTCCATTTAATTCATTTTTTGCCCCAGTTTTTATAATTCCTGGCTGCCTTGTTCTCATTTTTATGACTCATTGTACATCATTATGCTGTTTATTTAAGATCTCTTTTCCAGTGTGAGCACTCATAGCTGTAAACCTTGGTCTTAGGAAGTGTTCTGTCACTTGATTGTATAACACAAGTGCTGGGAAATTGTTAATTTTCACTTGCTTCTATAAAAATTTTACGTTGATTTTTTTTTTTTTTTAGTGACCTACTGGTCATCAAGAATGTTTCAATCTCCCAAGTATTTGTGTGGTTTCTTTAGCTTCTGTTGTCTTTAATGTCTAGGTTTAGGTCACTGTTTCCTGATGAGATTCAAGAGATTGCTTCTCTTGTTTCACATTTACATTTTTCTCTGACCTAGAATGTCATCTATTTTAGCGATGGTTACATGAGCTGAGAAGAATATGTATCCTGTTTCTATTAGATGGAATATTCTTAGGTATTTATTCAACTTGATTGATTATGTAATTTAACTCTGAAGTATTTGTTCAATACAATCGGTGCATATATATTTAAAATTGTTACATCTTCTTGACCATTTATTCCCTTTTGTTGTGTAGCAGTTTCTTCCGACTGAGAATAATTCTGGAGTTAATAGCGCCAAGCCTGGGCCTACCTGTATGTTTTTCATTACTGTAGATTCAGAAATCTTTGATGCTCCAGCGAAAAACTCAAGCATCCACATCCTCCAGCTCTCTATTCCCATTGCATTTAGGGAGCCCCCTTCAGATTGACCCTTGCCTACCCAGAGAAGGAGATATAACCTGGGGAGTTTGGGGACAGTAGAGAACTTGCCCACTAATGGGCTGTGAAGCCACGCTTAGCCTTCTTTACCCTAGCTGGCGTTCCCTTGCCTCTGGGGCTCCTAGTTTGCTGGGGCGTCCCGTGGATGAATCTGCATTTTTCACAAATTGCCCATATTTTCCTTAGCTTTCTGTGCCATTATATCACCAGTTTGTACATTTCCGAAGCTCCTTTTTTGCATTGGAATGGTCTATTCTTGTACAGGTTTTTCTTCTTAACACACCATCTTATTTGAAGGGTCACTAAGCTCTTATACTACGCTCTGCAAAGCACCACCTGATGAGCAGCCTGCCGGGGGAATGGACTAGGTAGCTCCTAAAACTCCAACGTGTAGGCAATAATAGCAGTTCCCAGCAGTGCAGACCATCCTGCTTGGAGCTTTGCTGATGCTCAAGCAGCCAGAGGATGCCGTCTGTCTGGAGTGGTTCTTGTCTGTCATTTAGGAACACTGGGTAGAAAGCTAAACATTTTTCCTTACTGTTTGACTAGATCTTTTGCTTGAGAAGACAGGTTTGGCAGCATTATCTCACTTTTTAATTTACTGTATCAAAATTTACTTCTTTTAATCTTACCATTTTTCAAAGCAATGTACTAGGTGCTGTAATTAGATACAACGACTAAGTCTATTGGGGAAAGTGGAAATGACCAGTTTTCTAAGCAAGACACAAAGCAGAGAAGTGAGCATTAAAAGAAAAAGTGCAGTTAGCAAAGATGTAGCCTTTCCTGCACTGTAAATATGATATAAGCAGTAACTATTTATTTTAGTTTATCCTTTTGTGGGAAACAGAGAACATTAAAAGAGGAGTTCATGGTAAAGGAACCCACTCTTTGGCTAGGAGGCAAAGAGCAGCAGCAGAAAGGCGGGTCCCAGTAACCATCAAGGGCACACACAAGTGACTTCTCAGGGTTCTGCTGTGTTCTCAGAGTCACAGGCTGAGGATAAAGCCTTCAGCATGTGGACCTTTGGGGAATATACAGGATCCAAACTCTAACATTACATCTCTGGCCTGTACAGTATTGCCAGCATCTACCTTGTGCACTGCCTCCTACTGAGAAACTTTGCTTTGATTTCTCTAATAGCTGCTCATCTTCCTTCCTGATACACAGGCCCTGTTCTCACTTCCCTTTCTAGATGTTCCTCTTGTACTTGCTAAGAGCTCTTTTCCTCTAACCGTTTTGCTTGTCCTGGGAATCTGTTCCAGTCCTGTGGTTTTAGATGCTGTTGTCTTTTATCCCAGTGGCGCTCAAATCCTCCTAATGCCAGGCTTACCTACTTCAGTGATGTAAGAAACATAACATGACTAAAACATTACTTGCACTTTCACCACATACAAAATCTGTTTCTCTTGTCATTGACACTTTAGTAAATACTATGCCAACCAGTGTGTATTTGATCGAAACCATCCTCTAGATTGGCGATCTCTTCAACCAAATGCATAGAGAATTCTCACTGCTTTTAATTATTTCACTGGTTGCATTTACCTAGTTCTTACAAAGTGAAGTATCTTGATGCCTCTTATATAATGTGTCTGGTTTTATGTCTTCAGTATTGACTTCCAGAGACACGTGGCAGGCATGGTTCTGGGGAAGTAATTAGAATCACATCCTGATCCATAGGCAGAGAGGCAGACAGACTGGTCCTGGCTTAGGCTTTTGAAACCTCAGAGTCCAGTGACATACCTTTTCCAACAAAGTCATACCTCCAAATCTTTTCAAACAGTTCCACTCCCCGATAACTACGCATTAAAATATATGAGCCTATGGGACCCATTCTTCTTAGCTCCACAAAAATAAAAATAAAAAAAATCACTACTATTCAAGGAAATACTGAAAAAAAGGGACTATAGAATAAATATGGTACTGTTTTCCTGGTATGTGGAATTCTGGTGTTCTGGTGCTCTTGAGTTATTTTATGAACAGAAGATAAAATTAGAACATCCATAAAACACAATAGACCTGAATTTTCAGTCATGTGAAGAGAAGAGAGAAAAGGAGGGGAAAAAAAGAGAAAGAAAAAGTTATATGGTAAGGTAGGAAACAGGAAACTAGGGAGAGGGCCAGATTTGGTCTTTTACATCAACCAGTTCATGTGGAGCTGCTAAGTTCTTACCAAGACTTGACTCACTACCTACTTCTCCCAACACAGAATCACCTCTCTTAAAGGTCCTAATACCCCAATTTCATGATATTAGGAATTAAGTAATAACAACCCACACTGAATTCAGAGCAGTTCCTATGCAATACTTATTAGGTGGCTGTTGATGCTTTATGATGTAGCAGGATGCACTGAAGAATTCAAGCATCAGACTGGATCTGTGATGATCGTACCGTCCTAAATCCTAGTAGAAATAGACTGTCCTTTTGACAGTGTCCTTTGACTTACAGAAAATTAGTAATTTTATGAGGTCCCATTTGTCACTTCTTGGTCTTAGAGCATAAGCTATTGGTGTTCTGTTCAGGAACTTTCCCCCTGTGCCCATGTCCTCAAGGGTCTTCCCTGGTTTCTTTTCTGTTAGTTTCAGTGTGTCTGATTTTATGTGGAGGTCCTTGATCCACTTGGAGTTGAGCTTAGTATAAGAGATAAGAATAGATCAGTATAAGAGATAAGAATAGATCAATTTGTAATCTTCTGCATGTTGACCTCCAGTTGAACCAGCACCATTTGTTGAAAAGGCTATCTTTTTTCCACTGGATGTTTTCAGCTCCTTTGTCGAAGATCAAGTGACCATAGGTGTGTGGGTTCATTTCTGGACCTTCAGTCCTATTCCATTGATCTACCTGCCTGTCACTGTACCAATACCATGCAGTTTTTAACACTGTTGCTCTGCAGAACTACTTGAGGTCCGGGATACTGATTCCCCCAGAAGTTCTTTTACTGTTGAGAATAGTTTTAGCTATCCTGGGTTTTTTGTTATTCCAGATGAATTTGAGAATTGCTCTTTCTAACTCTATGAAGAACTGAGTTGGGGATTTGATGGGGATTGCATTGAATCTGTATATTGCTTTGGGCAAGATTGCCATTTTTACTATATTAGTCCTGCCAATCCAGGAGCATGGAAGATTTTCCATTTTCTGAGGTCTTCTTCAATTTCCTTTTTCAGAGACCTGAAGTTCTTGTCATACAGATCTTCCATTTGTTTGGTTAGAGTCACACCAAGATATTTTATAGTGTTTGTGACTATTGTGAAGGGTGTCATTTCCTTAATTTCTTTCTCAGCCTGCTTATCCTTTGAGGATAGGAAGGCTACTGATTTGCTTGAGTTGATTTTATAACCAGTCACTTTGCTGAAGTTGTTTATCAGCTGTAAGAGTTCTCTGGTGGAGTTTTTTGGGTCAAAACGGCAATCAACAAATTGGGAGAAGATCTTCACCAACCCTACATCTGACAGAGGGCTAATATCCGATATATAAAAGAACTCAAGAAGTTAGACTCCAGAGAATCAAATAACCCTATTTAAAAACGGGGTACAGAGCTAAACAAAGAATTTTCACCTGAAGAATTTCGAATGGCTGAGAAGCACCTTAAGAAATGTTCAACATCATGAGTCATTAGGGAAATGCAAATCAAAACAACCCTGAGATTTCCCCTCACACCAGTCAGAATGGCTAAGATTCCCCCCCTCCATGTATTCTTTATTTACATTTCAAATGATTTCCCCTTTTCTGGGTCCCCACTCCCCGCAAGTCCCATAAGCCACTTCCCTCCCCCTGTTCCTCCATCTACTCCTTCCCACTTCCGTGTTCTGGTATTCCCCTGTACTGTTGCATTGAGTCTTTCCAGATTAGAAACTCAGGAGACAGCAGGTGTTGGCGAGGATGTGGAGAAAGAGGAACACTCCTCCACTGCTGGAGGGATTGCAAGTTGGTACAACCACTCTGGAAATCAGTCTGGTGGTTCCTCAGAAAACTGGGCACCTCACTTCCAAAAGATCCTGCTATACCACTCCTGGGCATATATCCAGAGGATTCCCCGGCATGCAATAAGGACACATGCTCCACTATGTTCATAGCAGCCTTATTTTAATAGCCAGAAGCTGGAAAGAACCCAGATGTTCCTCAATGGAGGAATGGATACAGAAAATGTGGTATATTTACACAATGGAGTACTACTCAGCAATTAAAAACAATGAATTCATGAAATCCTTACGCAAATGGTTGGAACTGGAAAATATCATCCTAAGTGAGGTAACCCAATCACAAAAGAACACACATGGAATTCAGTCACTGAGAAGTGGATATTAGACCAGAAGCTCTGAATACCCAAGACACAATTCACATATCAAATGATTCACAAGAAGAAGGAGAGGTTCCTGGTCTTGCAAAGGCTTGATTTGATGCAGCAATGTAGGGAATTACCAGGACAGACAAGTGGGAGGAGGTGATTGGGGAATGGGCGGAGGGAAGAGGGCTTATGGGACTTATGGGGAGGGGGGAACTGGGAAAGGGGAAATCATTTGGAATCTAAACAAAGAATATAGAAAAATAAAAATAAAAGAACTAGAGTGAAAAAAATGTCCCAGAGTCAGTGAATAGAAATTATTGTGTTTTTTGATTATAAATGTTAAATGATAATAAGCAAATCAGGTCAAAGATGCATACTCTGTGACCAGCTCTGTCAGCTAGCTTCTCTGACATATAAGAAATAATGTGCTGGGCTGGTGAGATGGCTCAGCGATTAAGAACACTGACTGCTCTCCTGAAGGTCCTGAGTTCAAACCCCAGCAACCACATGGTGGCTCACAACCATCCGTAATGAGATCTGACCCCTGTTCTGGTGTGTCTGAAGACAGCTATGGTGTACTTACATATAATAAATAAATAAATCTTTAACAACAACAACAAAAAAGAAATAGTGTGCTAAAGAGAAGCATCATTTTCAGTCCTAAGCCTTCTCTCACCCCACACACAGCTATACTTGAGAGGAACAGTTTATTCTAAACAAGATCATATTGGGAATCTAGTTGTTACAGTTGTCATGTACTAAAAGTGGTTTCTTTTTTTCCAAAGGTCCGTCAGCCTGTGGTATGCACCAACAACCATGTGTTTTGTTCCATTTGTATCGACTTGTGGTTGAAGAATAACAGCCAGTGTCCAGCCTGCAGAGTCCCTATCACTCCTGAAAACCCTTGCAAAGAGATTATTGGTATGAGACTTTTATATGTACATAAGAATAGATTTAAGATAGCTTATAAATATTTGGGAGAAGACTGATATAAAGTTCTCATTTTTACAGATCAATATCCTAGTGATTCATGAGTGATTATATCTGTGTATCTAGTGTAGTAGACTGTGAAGGATCCTGCAATCACCCTCAGGTCACATGCACATGTGACATGTCACATGCAGCGTACATTTGAGACTGCTTGAGAACAGAAATGTTGATGGTTTAAAGTCAGAGCAGCTGAGGAGGGGAGAGGGAAGTCGAGGTCCCGGGGTGTAGGAGAGAAGGCGAGGGACTCTGAGAGCCAGCCACTTGATGAAGTGGGTGACCTTTAGGTTTGGAGTGTGGGAGAGTGGTGTACCCCAAAGTATTACCTAGCAGTGCTGCTTGGGTGGTGGTGTGTGGACTGTACTATAGAGGAGAGACAAGACTTAGATAGATTGGAGACTGATCCAGTTCAGGATAACGTGGAGCTAATTAAGGTTTAAAAAGGAAAATTAGTGCCATATTAGGAGAGGTGGGAGGACTTGGAGATAGGCACTAGAAATAGCACATTCAGAGAAACTCTGGGTGTTTTATTTTTACTTCAGGGGCTACACTTTCATTTTTCTTTACTAAACATTAAAATTGAGTCTAATTAGACAACATCTTTCAGTAAATTTATATTTTTGGTTCTGAGCCTAGCCTTTAATGGCTAAGCCATATCTCCAATCCATCTTACAGAAAATTTAAAAAGTAATCGTAGATCTAAAATTAGGGGAAATTGTCTTAATTACTATTTGTGATGAAAATGGAAAGAAGGATGCATGACCAAGAGCAAAGGACTGAGCGGGACTTGGGACATCTGGCTGAGCCTCACTCTCTGCTGCGTGGCTGCCAGCGGAGTTAAGCTTGCTACTACAGATCTTCTTACGGAGTTACATTTTTGTGTAAAATTGATAATTAAAGTAATTCAGTGTTTTTTTGTTTTTGTTTTTGTTTTTTTCCGAGACAGGGTTTCTCTGTGTAGCCCTGGCTGTCCTGGAACTCACTTTGTAGACCAGGCTGGCCTCGAACTCAGAAATCCACCTGCCTCTGCCTCCCAAGTGCTGGGATTAAAGGCGTGCGCCACCACCGCCCGGCTTTTCTTAGCTTTTTATCACACTCTTCCTGCTTCATTCATTCCTATCTAAATAATATTAATGAACTCTCTGAAGTAACTATCTATGATGTCACCTATCATCTTTGCACTTGAAAAGACTGTCCTGAAAAAGAATATATTACTTTTGTCATTGTTGTTGTAATAATTCTGCTAACTACAAAGGCAATAACCCCAGGATTAGTTCAGAGCTCTCTGAAATAATTCATGTTGGATGTATTTCTCACAAGTCGGGGTACACAGCTAATTATGAGAGCCAGTCCATTGTAACTGTTCATCAGAGTCAGTGAGAGTTGTGTCACCAGCACCCAGATTTGTTTCAATCTCCTGTACATACATACATATGTATGTATGCATAAGCACACACATACATACACAGCAATCTTATAAATATAGTGATTGGCTTTATTATTTAATAATTGTTCTTAGATTTGCTGTATTTAAAAATTGATACCTTAATGCTAGGTGTGTAGGTAAGTTAACATGATATGATACTTTGCTGAAGGTATTTCTTATGCTGTTAGTTGATATTGTCTCCTCCTCAGGGTTAAGGAAGAGAAAGGCCAAAATGATCCCAAAGTCCCTGTCCTTTGTTCTTGGTCATCTTTCTTTCTCCCTTTCTGTCACAAAACAGCATTTAAGACAATTTCCCCCAATTTAAGATCGCTACAACTACTTCTTAAGTGTTTTGAAAGATATTGTCCACCTATGGCTACTTACAGACTCTCTTTTAATGTTTACTAAGGAAAAACAAGAATGAAGCCCCTGAAGTAAAAGTGAAACACCCAGAGTCCCTGAATGTGTTAAACCTGACTCCTGTTTGAAACTCCTCTCCCCACTCCTGCCTAATTCAGCATCAATCTTCTTTAAACCTTAATTAGGTCCACATTATCCTTAACTGGACCAGAGTCTCCAATCTATCTAAATTTTATATCTGGGGTTATCTGGGAAGCTCTATAGCACAGTATGAGAAAAGAAACAGGCTCATGTTCACTGCACCCAAACCAAGCACCAATCAGACTCTCCCTGTAGGAGGAACAAGTGAGAGCGAGCCTATGCTGAGCCACACGGTCAGGAAGCACCTTCGGAGGACCAGACTGGAGCTCCTGCATAAGGAGTATGAGGTAAGCGCCACACCTCAGTGAGGTCATCAGAGAGCTGAAGGCAGAAGAGCTCTAAGTGTCTGTATGCCGTAGAGCCGAATCAAGGAAGCTTTGCAGGTTCCCCCAGCAGGTCTTTCTTGAGGTTTGGGGTGACATCAGGGATTGTTTGGTTGGTTTTTGAGGGACTTGTGATAGCTCTGCCTCTGCTTTCCAAGTGCAGAGATTGCATACCTTCACCACCATGCCCAGGCTGAAGCCTGTAGTGCCAGTCTACACATGTTTGATAAATTCTCCCTTTTCCCTTTTAAATACAGAAATGGTTTTAATTAAGTAAAGAACGGGAGACTAGGATTTCAGAGAAAAGGAAGGATTTTTTTTCTTTATTCTTTTCCTTCTTTAAAATTATTTTTTAATTTATGATTTTTATTTTATGTGTGTGTTTTGTTTGCATGTATGTCTATGCACCACTTGAGTACCAGGTGCCTGAGGCCAGGAGAGAGGGGTTGAATCCCTTGGAACTGGAGTTACAGCTTGTTGTGAGCTCAGTCAGTTGCCTCAGACAGTTTTATATTTTTTAATATACTGGAGCATAAGTGATGGAATAAATGTTTTTTCCTACACGTGTTTTCCACATTTGTGAATGTATAAATGCATGCTTGTTCATTCATCACTATATCAATTTAAAGAACACAACTTGTTATGCTGGGTGTGGTGGCACACACCTTTAATTCCAGTGCTTGGGAGGAAGAGGCAGGCAGATCTCTGATTCTGGGTCTTCCTGGTCTACATACTGAGTTTGAGGACAGGTGGGACTACCAAGAACACTGGTTTCTAGTTTTATCTCCCCCTTTAATGTTGTCACAATGGCAGTTGCATTTCAGCAGGAGATAGGGAGGGGCATTCAGACAAGACCTGACATTTGGAGATACTTGAATTTTACATTCTGATAGAATTTTTAAGTCTCAGATTAAGATAATATGTCAATTCTAGATGAATAAATGGTACTACACAGAAGAATGTGTTGAAAATGTTTGCAATCACATTTAAGAACAACAGTTCCAGAGTAGAAAATTAGATTTTTGGAATAGCTGACTATTGTTTGAAGAGCCACTGTTGGTATTAATCTGGGATGAAAAGATATTATTTCTACTTCAGATATAGAAGCAAAAATAAAACTATCAAACAAAATTCTGATTGACTATTTTGACCAACACTTTAAATTTCTCTCTATAAAGCAATTAACATGCTTCAAATGTTTCTTCTGAATTGGAATCTACTTTTTTTTCTCTTTTTTTCTTTTTTTCTTTTTTTATTGAAAAGAAGTAAAAACACTTTATGATAAAATTAAAGATTTACATGGAAAATATTTCCGATAAAATAGAAGAGATACATAGAAAAACATGTTAAAATTGACAATTTTCATGGAAAATTAAAGAGTAAGGTTGTCCACATAAAAAAATTGCTAAATTAATTGAAATGTGAAATAGAAACATTTTATGACAGAATTGAAGATTTACGTGGAAAATATTTCTGATAAAATTGTAGAAAAATGTAGAAAAACATGTTAGAATTGAAGATTATTAAAATTTTATATAGATATAATAATGGTAGGCATAAAAGTATTCCTAAGTTGATTGAAAGTGGAATTATAAACATTTTCTGATAAATTTGAAGATTTACATGGAAAATATATCTGATGAAATTGAAGAAATATATAGAAAAACATGTTAAAATTAAAGATTATCATGGAAATTATACAGATAAAATGATAGGCATAAAGATAATTTTAAGTTGATTGAAGATGGAATTATAAACATTTTCAGATAAAATTAAAGATTTACATGGAAAATATTTCTGGTAAAATTCAAGAAATATATAGACAAACACATTAAAATTGACTATTTCATGGAAATTTTTACATATAAAATGGTAGATACAAAAACTAAATTATTTGAAGGTGGAATTAGAAACATTTGTGATAAAATCAAAGATTTACATTGAAAACATTTCTGATAAAATAGAGGAAATGTATAGAAAGACATTAAAATTAAAGATTGTCATGAAAAATAATGCAGATAAAATGGTAGACATAAAAAAATTACTAAATTAAAAGGGGAATTACAAACATTTTCTGATAAAATTGAAGAGTTACATGGGAAATATTTCTGTTAGTCTATGTCTTTTTATTGGGGAGTTGAGTCCATTGTTGTTAAGAGATATTAAGGAATAGTGATTGTTGCTTCCTGTTATTTTTGATCTTATTTTTATGTTTGTGTGGGTGTCTTCTTTTTTCAAGTTTGTTGGAAGAAGATTACTTTCTTGCTTTTTCTAGGGTGTAGTTTCCCTCCTTGTGTTGGCATTTTCCATCTATTATCCTTTGTAGGGCTGGATTTGTGGCAGATACTGCATAAATTTGGTTTTATCATGGATATCTTGGTTTCTCCATCTATGGTGATTGAGAGTTTTGCTGGGTATAGTATCCTGGGCTGGCATTTGTGTTCTCTTAGGGTTTGTATGAGGTCTGTCCAGGATTGGAATCTACTTTTTTTGTTGAAATTCATGTTTTTTTCTTAGTTTCTTGATGATAACTTAAACAAAATCAAAGGGTTGTGACTTTTTTTTTAAAAACCATACCTGTCTGTGAATTTAAGTATTTTAAGTAAGTGTTGTACCAATTTTTATGAGGGCCAAAATACATTTTAAGAATTTAAATTGACTTTTTTCTTTACAAAACTGTTACTATATATAAAGCATCCATGTATTTATAAAAAAAATATTGAGTGTAATATTCAAGAACAAATTGACTCTGGCTTAACCTATACGAGCCATTAGTCTATCTCTGATTATTGACTTGTGGACTTTTTCAGGATGAAATAGATTGTTTGCAGAAAGAGGTAGAAGAACTTAAAAGTAAAAATCTCAGCTTGGAATCACAGATCAAGACCATTCTGGATCCTTTAGCTTTGATGCAGGGCAGTCAAAATGAAGACAAACATCTAATGGCCGATAATCCAAGTAAAATTGACCCAGAATCAGTAGTAGAGTGGAAGAAAAAGCTGAGAACAGCTAATGAAATATATGAAAAAGTAAAAGATGATGTGGATAAGCTAAAGGAGGTAAGTTGTGGTCTGGCGGGTGGGAATCTACGATGGTTATTTTTAAAGCTCTGCAGTATTTTAAGTACTTTCACAAGTATAAATAGACATATGCCTTAACTCACCATTAGCTAATTTGTGAGAGCAGAGAGAAACCCTGGAAAAGTATATATATGCAATAGGAAGCTTTTCTCATTAGCTGCCATTAGCTGCCAAGAAGTATCAGGTGGTTGCATTTGTGACTATAACTGGAGATGGATAGTGCTTCCATAGGAAAGTGCTGCTTCTGTTTAGGAGATATGGCCGTTCCCCCTTCTTTGTGGTTTGCCTTAAGTTTTTAAGCTTACAGCAGTGGCTGCTTTATGAGCATTAATAAATATAATCCATTTCCCCACTTAGCAAAAAAGCATGTATTTGCTTGAGTTTTGAGGCAAGATCTTGCTATGTAGCCAAGGCTTGTCTGGACCTTGCTGTATAGCCCAAGCTGACCCCAAACTAGCCACCCTCCTGCCTCAGTGTGAGGATTAGTGGTGTGGCCCACTGTACCTAGCTGAACAAAAAGTTTTACCCAGGTCTTTTCTAGCACCACCGTTGTCTTATTTTGAAAAGTGAGGTATGAGTGAGTATGTATTAGGTCACTGACTGCTTCTGAGAAAGCTGTGAGAACCTGCTTTAGACCACGTATGCAGAAGAATAAAGTGCTAGAGGACGCAGACCCCGTTTCCTGTTTGTCTACCCATCCCACAAGATAAAGAGAACATTAGTTGGGGGAAGAAGCAAACTTTTGGGATTGTTTTAAATACTGCAAGGAGACAGCTGCATGCTATTAGTACTAGAGCGGTGGCAGGTGCTGCTTTCTGGACAAAGACCAGCCTTTAGCTTGGCTTCAGGATCATCTGCCCCACAGCACAGTGGTGCTAAATGCACATAGTTTTATGGCCCTCATTTCTACAGCTGCCCTTTTAACCTGTCTGTATTGCCTTAAAATGCTATTCCTATTCTGAATTACTGCATCTTGAGCCATGAAATCGTTAATGGACTCCATATGATATTTTACAGAAGAACCACTGAGTATTAGCTCTCATATCTGCAGTGAGGTTAAGTAGGAAAGAAAGATCTTCAACTTAGTGTAAACCATTTTCCAGATACATAACAAGTGCTGTGCGGTTCATAAGAGGCCAGTATGAAAGTAAGAGGGAAACTGCTTTCAGAGAAAGAAACTACGCACATACTTCACTGCACCTTTATGAGAGAGGAATGTGGTTCATTTGTGTATTGGCAGCTAGCCTTAGTGTAAGCCTGTTACCTTTGTTAAAAGATAAGACAAACTAAAGGACTCAGAGGAGTTGTACTACTATCAACCATAGTTTCTCCTGTGGCTTCCATGCCTTTCCTTGAGCCATCAGCAGGCTGCGTATCGTCTCCTGTAGATAACCACATTTTTGGCAGAGATACTTCTTAGAGTATAAAGCTGTATGCAAATCCACCCTGGCCTTATACTGTTACTGTGTAGAATATATCAAAAGAAGATTACATAAAAACACAAGTCATTTTTAAATCCAATAGTTATAGCCATCCTAAGACATCAGAAGCACTTGGGATAGATTAGATAATAGACTATAAATTAATAAAAAAGCACAGCCTACAGAGAAAAAAATCAGACATGAAGCACAAATAATTACAATAAGTCAGAAGCAGGAATACAACGATTCAGTAAAATACAACTTGGTATAAACAATAGACTTCTGATGCTTCTTGGATTCAGGGGAGTTGGGAACCATGAAACATCATTACCAATCGGAGCTGAGAATGCACAAAAATTATAGTCTTTGATATTACTGTCAGTAGACAAAATTCTACTGTTTGGAACCATTATTTGCTTCTATAAGTTAAAAGCTACCAAGCCTATAATGAGAAATATTAAAAAGTGCAGGACATACTGACAGCCATGCCTGCTTTAGGATATGGGGGCAGGGAAGGAAATCAAGTGAGTTCTAATTTAAGCTTGTTGTTATCATCAAAAAATATTCACTAAGTGCCTCCCTTTATGGTGCTGTGCTTGAAAGCTTAATTCATTGTTTGTATATATGAGGAAGTAAATGGCTTTCCTTATATCTTTGGGGGCAGTAATGGTGTCTCAGTCACTTAATGAATTAACCCTCCACCACCCTGGTGTGTGTGCATCTGTGAAGGTGAGCAGGTGCTCAGAGCCCACGGTGACCCTGGATGAGTCTAAGTAAACCAGCTCAGAAGTAACGTGCATGAGTAAGTAAGGGCATAGGCTGCGAAGGAGTATTTTCCATACCTTTTCTTGTGACTGTTGAGGCACAATTATATGTAAGTAGGTAACTAATACCTATGGAAGTTGATCAAAAGCACTGGTCAAATTTTTTAATATATTTTAAAAACTTCTTAAGTTACCCTTTCTTCTTTCCTAATTAGTAATTCTACAATTCGTTAAGTATAAACATAGTGTTTAGCCATTTTTCTTGCTGGGTAAGTCAGTTTAGTGACTAATATTGAGAGTTTAATGTTTGTTAGTAATACACCAATACACTAATAGGATTTAAATAAAGAAGCTTTTAAGGAAATTCTAAAAGCTGAGAGCAGTCTCTGTCAGGCTCTCTGTGGTCCTGAGCTTCTAGATTTCCTCCTCTTTTTGTGACAGTGTATATTCCAGGTGAGATACTTAGTGTGTTCTAGTATTTTTAGGTATTGTAAAAATCAAGGGAGAAAAAGCCATACCAGAACTTCTTTCTTACAAATGTATGTCAAGAGACGGTTGGTGGAACTTACTAGGTTATATTGCCTAAATTTTAAGTGTATCAGACTTTGGAAGACAGAATAAGAAAGACCTTCTAAAAGAAAAGCATTGCCTTACTCATGTCAGATTTATCACTAGAGAAATGTTTTAACTGAGAATGAACTCTTTAGCATTAGTTTGTAAATTCTTGCTTATGATATAGTCTTGTTCAGCGCATTCAGTTATGGTCAAATGAAAAAAACAAAGGATCACATTTATTTGCCATTAGCCATTCACTAGGCTTTGAGCTAGCTAACTAGCATAGCGTTATTTCCCTGGGTACAGGATTTAGAGAGTGCTTTTGCTGTAGGTTTTGAAGACCTGGTTGGACTTGCGGTTTCACCTTATCCCATTGGTGTGTTTACGGTTTGGGGACTGCGTCTGGTATTCAGTTTTCTGTTACATAGCTCATGTCATAAGTTTTACAAGGTACTTTTGTGTTAGCTTGGGCTTAATACTTTTTAATTCTTTTTTTCAGGCAAATAAAAAATTGAAGTTGGAAAATGGTGGCCTGCTCAGGGAGAATTTACGGCTGAAGGCTGAAGTTGACAACAGATCTCCTCAAAAGTATGTATCTCACAGAGTGAGGTCACTGCTTGTCGGTGCTGTTAAGTCAACTCCCTGATGGGTGGTGGTTCCCATTTGACCCTTAAGTTAGCAATGCCGACTATGTTCTGAACATCAAGTTCAGGTCTTAGGTTCAACTGCCACTAATTTATCCTTTTTCTGCCTTTGATGTATAAAAATGTTATGTTACCTAAGACAAACTAGCCTTCACTTGGTTTTCCATATAACTATTTCGTAGTACTAATGAATACTGACATAAAACAGTGCCCCTGAGCTGTTTTCTGACATCCTCTTGGTCATGTGACTTGTTCTCTGCCTGGTACAGTAGGATGTAATGGTTATTCTGGAGAAGTGAGAGGACGGAGGCACAGAGAGGTAGGCTGCTTATCCCCATCTGCCTGGGAGGAAGTGGCCAGGCAGGGTCTGAACCCGGGTACTACTGCCCCGGGCTCTGAGCACTTAGCAACTAGAGGTACAGCCTTGCCCGTAAAATGAGGCTTTGTCACCAAATCTTGGGCTGATTATTTGAAACTACAGTGAATTAATTCTTCTTTTATGGTGATAGTCTTTTATGTGTTAGAAGATACAGCATTGTAAGTTTTGACCTACTTAGCATTTGATTTGTTTATCTAAAGTGGTAAGAAAGAGTTAGGAGTTGAGGGGTGGAGACAGAAACGAGGAGAGCATCTTTAGAGTCCACACCCCTGCCCCACCAGCCAGAGGAAGCAGGCAGATGAGGGGACAGTATGGCTGTAGGGTGTGCAGTCTCTGAGGCTGTGTGTCAGCATGTTATCATTTCTTCCTTGCTGACAGTAGATTTTCCATTGTAAGACAGAAGCAGGGATAAGTAAGTAGTGGAAGTATAGGCTGGAAAGGGGCAGCCCGTGTTGAAAGTGGGGTGGTTTAGGAGATGATCAACGTGAATCATATTTACACAAAGGGAGACTACAGACCAGTGGTTAAAAAAAGACAAAGGTGTAACTTGTACTCTTAAGTGTTCTCTTCTCCCGTCCTCTCCGGCCCTGCTTTTTTTTTTTTCTGCCAGATTATGTCCTACTTTGACAAATTAGTGAAATAAGCTGAGAAGTTGCTGCTTTTGTGTGGACTTGAATCCTTGTTTCTGGCAGTCTGCCCTGCCAGTCACAGTAGTGCTTGTCCATTAGCCTTTCCCACAGTGCGCTGAATGGAATGAAAGCTATTTTGTTTGTAGCTTTTATTTCTTGAAAAGTTGCCCACCAGATTTCAAATTCTGTGCCAGCCACAAAGATGTATGCTTTTAAATATCCATGACTTCTACCAGATAAATAACTGGAGACGCTCACCTGAGGAAATCTAGCCTCCTGTCTACTTGCAAACAAGCAGCCACACATCCGAGTCCAGTATCACTGCAATATTCGCATCTTTAACTTGCGTTCCTTCTCCTCTTCATGGGAAGGGAACATTTTCACTTGAACAGGGATTGAGCTGACCCCTATTCCAGATCAGTTTGCAAAGCATTGAGGTATTAAATGCATTGCACTTGATTTATAGCTTTGTTTACTCTGCATCAGTAAATCCTGGTGGAATTCGGAGAGAAGCTGATTGCAGCTGAAAATACTCAAATCTGGTTCACCGCAGAGGACTTCTGTTTGTGTAGAGACAAGTACGAAGTTTTCAGAATTTAAAAGTAAATGCAGACTTACAGAAGTCAGCCATTCATTTCCTTCCCTGCATAGGAAGTACCTTGACCAATTATTTTTTTCCTATTTAGTTGGTTAAGTGTAAAGGAATACTTCTTACTCTGTACACAAAGTAGTGTGCTCTAATAATATCCACAGCCTGAGCTGACTTGTTTAAGACTGCATTTTAATTTGGATACTAATATAAAAAAAGAATTAGAAGGTGTTTTAATCATCTCAGGCTTCCATAACAAAATTCATTTGCAGCTCGACTTAAATCTTAAATAATAGGTTTATGTTTTTTCACAAGTGCTGGAGGCTGAAGAAGGTTTGGCATAGTCATTTCTGATACATGCTCTCTTTCTGACTTAGCAACCACAACTTTTTTATTATATCTTCAAATAGTAAAGAGAAAACAATGAAAGAGTTTTTATCTCTCTTCTTCTAAAAACACCATTCTAGATTCTGTAGGGTTAGGTCTCACCACTGTGACCTAATTTAACTTTAAATCCCTCTTGAATACCTTGTTTGCAGATCAAAGTACACTGAGTCAGAGGGTTTCACATGATACTCTGTGGCTGAGTCCCCCATTGAGAAATGGAGACTGGAGCATTTTTATTGGTTTCAAATGATGTAGTTTTATCTTTTATAAGGGAAGTCTAAGTTATCATTTATCTTTTTTGCTGGGTCTTTCTGGTCTACCTTTGGTCCTCTATCTAATCTTAACTAACCTTATCTAATAATATCTAATCTTACAGTATCCATTTCTCCATCGCTGTAAGGGAGCTGTGATGGGCATCTGGGTGCTCTAACAAGCACATTCTTTAAGGCATCAGTGTCATCTACTCTAGTTTTTGTCAGAAGTGTATTGTATCTTAAGTAGTGTTTAGAAAATGTAGTCCTTTTTTTCCTCTTTAGTGTTTGTTTTCCTTCTAAATTTGTTACACTAGGCCAGCTAAAGACATTGCCAGAGCTTAGTGGGTAGTGACATGTCTTTGAGTTTCAAAGTCTAACATCTGAAAAACTCAACACCAGAAATATTTAATGTGTTTCTTTTTATTTAAATTTATAGGAGAGGCTTAAGCTGTATAAAATCATGCCCTGCCAAACCCTGACATTCACTGGGATCTTCTGCAGGAAACACATATCACAACTAACTATACTTGTGTCATGTCTTTCTTCTCTTTGAACTAAAACTATAGTTTTTCTGTTCAAAACTGTATTTACATTTTATAGACCTTGATGTCCTGGTTCTAATACATGCTGGTTGAGTAAATGAAAGAAACACATAGCCCTGGAGACTGTAAGTATCACAGTTAAGAAAATGGTCCTTGGACCTTTTGGGCTACTATAACAAAATATCCATATATTGAGTGGTTTACAAATCATAAACATTTGTGGGAAAAAGAGGACAAAGAGCATCCTTGGGCTTTTTCTTTTCTTTGCAGGTAATAATATGGTATTACTAAAAACCTTCAGTGGCCCCTTCACCAGATATTACCAAGGCACCTGTCCCCTCTCCAGTGTAGGCATACATCATGCCATTGCTCAGGAATGAAGGCTTCCGCCTCAAAATTATTTTATAATTTTATACCACTAGATTATCATCTTCATCGCCTTACTTCCTGGCCAGCAAAACTTCAGTACATCTGCTTCTTCAAGTTCGAAGAGTTGGGTTGTCATTGTTTGGGAATTTTGTTTTGTTTTTGTTTTGTTTTTCAAGACAAGGTTTCTCTGTGTTAGTCCTAGCTGTCCTGAGACTCACTCTGTAGACCATCCTGGCTTTGAACTTAGAGATCTACCTCCCACGTGCTGGGGATAAAGGGCACAGCACCACTGCCCAGCTGAAAGACTTGTTCTTAGTCTGAGTATATGATGAGAAATATCAAGAGTAGCGCACCTATACATAGTGGTATAGAATGGGAACTTGCCAAAGGGGAAGAATTTAATACTGAAGTTTTCATATGTCTAAATGCCCTCTACTCCAAATACTAGTCCTAAGCTGTGTCAGAAAGTATGATGACATTTGTACTTGCTGGAATTGGGAACTCCTTAGTGACTACTTAACTCAAAGAACTGTGACATTTCTACTCATGACACGTTTAAAATTTCCTTTGTGTCTTTTCTGCCCATATCCCCAAGTACTTACGTTAGTTACCTTCCCATCACTGTGGCCAAAAAATCCACGGCAGAAACAATTGAAGCGTAAAACTATTTTGCTTTACAGCTTTGGAGATTTCAGCCCATCGGTCAGAGTTTGAGAGGCTGCACCCATGTCAATGGGCATAGAGTAGCTAGCTCGTCATTCACTTGACATGGAACAGGAAGCAGAGAGCTAGCCTACAAGGGCCCAGGGCAGGAGGACCGACCCTTCAAAGGCTCCCTCTAGTAACTTCCTGTCTCAACCAGGTCTACCTTTTAAGGGCTCTGTAGTCTTCACAGTTTGTCTACACAGAGGCAACCAAGTACTTAAATCATGGGCCCCTGGGGACATCCATGTCCAAGCTGTGACACTGAAGGATGGCACATTAACAGCTGCTATACTACAATGTGTTGAGTTCAACTTCAAAAGTTCCTACAGACTGAACAGTATGAACTCTTAAGATTCAGAGTTCTAAAACAAGATCTCTTAGTTGTAAGCTCTTGTGAAATCAGAATAAAAGTTCTATATTCCAACATAAAATGGAATAGACATTCCTTTCCAAATGGGAGGAACTGTAGAAGAGCAAAGAAAGGTTAGACCATCAATGCAAACATTCGATCCAGTTGCTCCATGCTTAGCACCAGGATAGATGGTGGCATCATCTGAGACCCACTGGGCTATGGCCTGGCCACTTGTGGCTGTCTGGACCTAGCTCCACTAAAGCTTTCTCATACCCATTTCACCAGTTTTCTGGCATCTCCAAAATCCTGGGATCTCCATTGCAACGTGGACTTCACCTTAAAGCTTAACTCACAGCATGCTCAAGAGTTTCCTGTACAGAATCCAGCCACATATACTACCAAGCCTCAAGTATGTTTTTTATGAAATCGGATACAAGCCTTCTGTTCTGTTATATTCTATACGCCTGTACAACAGCACCATATGAACAACATCAAGCTATTGCCAACTTAAGAAGGAGTATAACCACTTTGCATATGCAGAAGTCTCTGCCTGCATGGTTAAACCTGGAAAAGCATGTCACTAGGTGGCCTTAATCTAGCAAGAGGCTCCTTTAGTTTGCTAGTTTTAAATGAATTCTGAATGTTTTTGCGGTTTTACACCTTGGGACTTTCAAAAGGAAGGATAACACCTTTAATTATCTGTCCTATTGTCCCAATGCAAAGTGTGTACTAATCTCAACAACTGTCTACAGCATTAATCTTAATTAATCTTGTATCTTTCCTTGCCAAACTGCAGAATATGAAGACAGATGTATAACATTTTGGAAGTTGAGGCACAAAGCATGATGGTTAAGGGCTTAGCTCCAAAGACAAATTCCGAAGTTCAGTGCTACTCTTCTGTCCGTGTTCTCTGCATAAATCATTTTCTTTTACACTCAGAAATTGTCTATAGTATAAATCAAATTGCTTAAATGTTTTGCCTTAAACTGCCCAGTATTTTCCAGAAAAGTAAATCCAGAGCCTCATAAGCTCCTCTGTACCTGACTCTTCCTCTCCGTGTTCTAGCTCACTCTGCACTCTCCTGACCTGTTTGTAGGACATGCAAGGCAGGAATCTTCTCTGTGGAGTGTTCCTTTCTGATGTTTATGGAGCTATGACCATCAGAGTCACTTTTCCTGATTGTGTTGTTGAAGGCAGCCCCTGCCTTCATTGCTTCCTATTACCCTACGGTTTCTGGAGTGGTCAAAGGAAAGGCTGGGATAAGAAAAGCATACAGGGAAGTATTCAGAGTATGGTGATTAGGAAGATGGGCTCTAGTATTTATTAAGCTCCTTAGGACTGACCACTGACTGTTCTTACAACCCCTGGGGGTTCTCTCCATCTTAGTTTTGGGCCTCTGTGAAATGGGGCCAGTGGGACTTACCTACCATAAAGGTTATACTAGGGGTTAAGCAAATTAAACTTTTATATGTTGTTAGAACAGAATCCATAGTTAATATTCAGCCAGTCTTGCAGAATGGTCACTGTAGTCTTTTTAGTCCATGAACTTACTGTGTTGTTTAGTTGTTTATGTCTTTGTTGTCTGCTTGATTCTGAACTCTGAATTCAAGAGTAAGAATTGCAGCCTATCTCTTTCAGTCTCTCACACCTGGAAAGCACCTAGTAACTATTGTTTATTACATAGACATATTAACAAGGAGATGACACTAGACACATCAGTTAGCTTATTGATACTCTCAATTTATGTAGATAATATATTATTGAGAGGATTGAAGGAACTAGTCTATATCTTGGTGTAACGTGTGTCTTAGTTCCTGTTCTATGGCTGTGAAGAGACACCATGAACAAGGTAAGTTATAAAAGGAAGCATATAGTTGGGGTATTGCTTACAGGATTCTGGGGTTTAGTCCTTGGCCTCATGAAGAAAAGCATGGCAGCAGGCATGGCCGTGAAGTAGCAACTGAGAGCTCATATCCTATCTGCAGCCAGGAGGCAGAGAACACCTCAGACCCTACCCCACCCCCTCCAGTGACACCCCTCCTCTAGAAGACCACAGTGACTGGGAACAAAACCTTCAAATGTATGAACCTATGTGGGGTGGATATTTCTCATTCAAACCCTCCATAGCTCGCAACAGAGAAGGAGAGGGCTGTTTCTATGTGTGGCTAGTAACCATATCTGACATCCTTCATAATGTGCATCTTGGTTCATTTGTGTTCTTCTCAGTGACTTTATTACTCATTGAGTTGCTGGTTTTTGTTTTTTTAACTATTTCTCCACATTCCACATATGAGCTACATCTCATTCCCAGTAGCCTATGTCTACATAAGTTCTTGTTTAACTTTAATACTTGCTTTGTTCCCATGAGTGTCTCTCTCTTTTTTTTTCTTTTTTCTTTTTTTTTTTTTTGGATTTGGTTTTTTCGAGACAGGGTTTCTCTGTGTAGCCCTGGCTGTCCTGGAGCTCACTCTGTAGACCAGGCTGGCCTCAACTCAGAAATCCGCCTGCCTCTGCCTCCCAGAGTGCTGGGATTACAGGCGTGTGGCACCACCACCCGGCTCCATGAGTGGCTCTTGACCCTTGAGTATGTACTTTCTTGTTACCCAGAACCTAGGCTATAAATCTGATCCACTTGCTCTTCTATTTGATGACATTTGGTGGCTCCCAGTTGCCTTCATAGTGAAGCTCAATTTTTGTACTCCAGTCTGTGAGGTCCTAAGAGCTTGACCATTAAACATTCTTGGTTTTCTCTTGCCTCCTCATTGTTTTCTGCTCTGGCATGTGAGGTTTCTCCCTGGGCTCGCTCACATGCTTTGGATCATACTTCTCCTTCATCTTCCCTAGTCATGTCCAGGAGTTGCATTTATCATCATTATCATCATCAACATTTGTAGTTGTTGTGTGGTATGTGGTGGTTCCCCATTGTTTGAAATCTAGCCTAATGTCACTCTCTTTGATAACCTCCACGATTTCCCTAGGCAGAGGCATGTAATATTCTTGTGATTATCCCAGTAGCCATTTCTTTAGTAACCATGCTGTGTGCTGACCAGCACATGACTGTGCTGGCAACTTCCTCTGCTGGGCACTTAGATGCATTTCCAAATGCACCACTACTAAAGTAAACTAACCAGAATTATAAGAGTTTTGAGTTTCTTTTTGTGCTTAAGAGTTTGTGAGAGGTTTAAGAGAGCAGGACATCAGAGATTGGCATTTTCTGCAAATGAAGAGACCAGGATTTTCTGGAGCTTTTTTTCTCTAAGGTATGTCAGAAACTGGAAGTTCAAGAGGGGACCACAGGAGATGTATTAGAAATTGCTTTTCTCCAGTCCTGGGTTTCTTCTGAGTCTGCATAAACTGGATTGTCTTTCTCTGTCCTGTGTCTAAGCTGAGGCTCAGTCGTAATTCGAAGTCTGCTTTTCCTACAGGGACCCACATGCCAGCGTCCTCTCCTATCTTCGCAGCACTGTTGTCTTGGCTGGGGCTAGTCCAGCTTCTTTTGTTTCTCCAGATTCTGCTCTGACAAACACAGTGATTCCTGGTGTTTGACCCCAGCCTGATCTGGTGACTTATTCTGTTCTGCCCTTCGGTTTTCCCAGAAGGGGAACTTGTAGGCTGTCAGGGGAAGCCTGATGATACCCTGAGGCCAGACGGTGACAGGCACTTGTGCTTCAGCCCCTGGGCTGGGTGCCTGAGGGGCCCTTCTCTGGTTATGCAGCTAATTGGTGATAGCCAGTTATTGCAGTTTTCTGTCAACTTGTCCTTATTGCATTGATAGGATATTTTAGCTGCTTGCAGTGCTTGTTGTTCCCTAAGCCTTGTGGTTGTGAGAGATTGTGAATGGATATGTAAGAGTAGGAACACTGGCTTCTGCTTACCTTGTAAACTTCCCCACAGCCCTGAGCACACATTAGTCCTCCGTGATTCATCTGAGTAATAACTACAGTGGGAGCTGGAGCACAGGTGTTTGTTTTTTCTTTTGACTGTTCCTTATGCACAGAGAGAAGGGACAGAGAAAGGAAGGATTTAGCCAAAGTGAAACACACATATACAGACACTTACCTGGGGAGGGTTACTGTTCTCTGCTCTGGAGTTTGTGTTATGATTACTATGGCAATGTGCCTCTTTATACTTTGAGAAATGTAAAAAGATAATAAAATAATATTTTTCCTAGGGATGATTAAGATTGTCATTATCATATAAACTTCAATGTTAGTCCTTGTAAATTTTTCCCCCAAAATAAGATCTACCTCACATTAAAATGAATCTTACCTCACTGGTAGCATAGAGAGAATAGTGCTTGCTTGGGGCGGGATTGGGGCTTGGAAACGGTGATTCACTAGTTATAACTTCCAACAGCCCTGGGTGTCTCCCAGGGGCCAAAACCCTGCACTTCTCCCTTGTGAGCTCTGTGTGGGTGTTAGAGGCAGCACCGCCAGGCCCAGCTTCTACCTTGCTTTGGAAGCGTTACTTTGGGAAAGTAGAAGGAAGAGGAGTTATTCCAGTGTTCTCTTAGTCTCCTGCCAACAAAAATCCAGTAAATTGTGGTGCAGTGCTTAGTGTCCCTGTCTGTGGAGAATGTTTGTTCTCCTAATTACTCTTCGCAAGTTATAGACAATGGTGTACTTTGCTTTCTTGTTTTATTCTTTGAGTGGTAAGTGATGTGCAAAGGAAGAGAAACTGGTTGTCTTGGATTTTTAGAGGATGTGTTTCCTGTCCCCCTCACTATACTATGTTTTTTTTATGGAAATAAGATATGATAAACATTGCCATAGACAATACTTAAATTCTATATGAATTTATGTACCTAAGTGCTTAATTTTTAAAAGAGGAAAATTTGAGAAAACATTTTTAGGAATATATCTCAGCAACATGTGGCCAGCTGGGATAGAAAATTTGTTTGTTATGCATGGGATACTCAGTTTCTAAGCCCAACAGTGGGTTGGGGCATAGTTCTTTGTAGTACATAGATAGAATATTTCTTCTGCATCCTGCCAAAACATATCCAGTGATGAAGTAGACAGAAAATGAACAATCAAACCCATAGGAGACAGGCGAGAAAATAATCACACTGAGACAGCTGAATCTTCATCCCTGCCGGCAAATATAATTTTGAGCTTCTTCAGCTCTGGTCTTCCCTTTCTCTTTACCCGAAACGCTCTTGAATTTAGACCTCTGTGCACATGTACAAGGCGGGACCCCACTGGCCCTCTGCGCATGTACAAGGCGGGACCCCACTGGCCCTCTGCGCATGTACAAGGCGGGACCCCACTGGCCCACTGTGCATGTACAAGGCGGGACCCCACTGGCCCTCTGCGCGTGTACAAGGCGGGACCCCAAGCTAAGCTTCTGTGTGCTTCCTTCCCATTCCCTTTAGACTCAGATTCCTCACAGGTATTCATATTGTAGCCTATTCATTGATGTTATGCTCAATCAAATGAAGTGAAAGTCAGGGAATTTCCTAATGGGTGGTTTGTGTGTATACTGAAGTATTGAGTATACAGAAGACAAGGAAAGAAAAAATACAACAAAGAAAATACACCAGCATGCCTATAACCCCAGCATTTGAGAGGGCTAAAAGGGGTAGGGGAATTGTGAATTTAGGTCACTTTCACCAACATAAGGAAGCCTCATTTCAAAAACAAAACAAAACAAACCCTGCATGTATTGCTACATACACAGGCAACTCTGTGATAAAATATAGTTAGAATAGATTATTCTTTTCTTTTTAAAACAACATTATTAGGCTGAAAATGGCACAGTGGATATGAGTTGATGGCCTTGTCGGGTATTATGGGAGGAGAGGCCTTTGGTCCTGTGAAGGTTTAGATGCCCCAGTATAGGGGAATTAGAGGGCAGGGAGTCTGGGTGGGGGAACAGCCTCATAGAAGCATGGGAAGGAGGTATGGAAAGGGGATAACATTTGTAAATAAAATATCCAGTGGAAAAACATAAAAAGGAAGAAGAAAATGCCACTATGAGATCTGTCTTTTGGCAATCTGTGGGACATTTTCTTGGTTACTGATTGGTGTGAAAGGACTCAGTCCATTATAAGCAGTATTGCCTCTAGGTACTCTGTTCTAGATTATATAAGAAAGCAGGCTGAACAAGCCTTGGTGGGTAGTCCCTTAAGTAGTGTTCCTCTGTGGTCTCGGCTTTACTTCCTGCCTTGACTTCCCTCAGTGATGGAATGTGATCTCAACTGATTGAAACTGTGCTATGGGAATACTGGTGTACTAAATATTCCTCGTACCATTTTATGTCCATATCCATTTAAGCTGATAGCGATAGAGAATGTTTTGACAAAACAATCAAATCCATAGGACAATTGTGAATTTCCCACAGTATAAGCCAAACCAGTCCTTTCTATGTTGGTTTTGGTCATACTATTTATTACAGAGATAGAAAGAAAGCTAGGACAGTGAGCTAGCCTCTTTTTGATACTTTGATATGTTATCACACTTCTATATCTGCATAAACTTCCACCTTTCAATCCTCTCTGCTCTTAGTGTTGTAAGGACGCCCACATGCTCTGTGGTCGAGGGTTTTCTTTCCCCTCCTGTCATTTCTTCAGATCTCTTCATCCCCTTCACCTCAGTACTTGTCTTTATATCTGGGATAAATTTTCTTCTGTAAGCTCTCTGGCATACCTAGAGTTGACTGAACAGTCAAGCACTGTGGCATTCTAACAGTTGTTTGTTTCTTCCTTAACTACATTTTTATTGGGCTCTGGTTTTCCTTCCAGCATTAATTCTGCTCAGTGCTGTGCTGCTCCTTTATTTGTTTATTGCCCTCTTCTGCCTGCTGTTTGTCTGCTTCTCTGAAACATCATGTGAGGACTTCAGTGGAGACAGGGAGGCAGCTTAACAAGCTTGCGGTCCATGTGTTTGCCCCACCGTAGCAGGCTGCACAGTGCTCACGATGGGCTTCGGAATAGGTGGCCTGGTTGGATGCTAACTGTGACACCCATCTTTTATTTGTAAATATTGTAAGTGAACTAGAAAGCTAGAAGTGGGAGGTTCTATGAAGTTATTTACAGTTAATATGGTGGAATAATGGAAATTTAGACCATGTTGTTAGAAGACTACTTTTACTTAACTAAACTAGGGTAATGTGCACATTGGAACTGTGTTAAGCAAGGAATATCAGTACTGAAAACTTTTTTTTTAATACCTGATTTTGTTAAGGATACATTTCTAGTAATAGAAAAACAATGATTTTTGTAGATTTTAATGTGTCATGGATTTTGAGGTGTTAAAAGTAAAAACACTATATATTTGCTTTTTTATATGGAGTAAGATAGTACCCAGCAATATTGCAATCTTAAAATAATGGAAAAACTCCATCACTAGTGTACATACTGCTTGAGAACAGGGTTCAATGTTAGCATGATGATCTCTACTGTTGAAGAGCCATGATATACTGCCACAGATTTAATACATACAAGAATTGTAAAGGAAAAACTAAGATAGGAAAAATAACAGCAAAATAATGGAGGTGGGGTGGGCGTGGACAAAAGATTGCAATAAGCAACATGGTCATAACCCCAAAGAGAGAACTGACAACAAAGACATAAACAGTGCTTCATCGCTTCCCTCCTGTCTCAGGATAGTTTGATTTCTTTTCCTTTTTTCATAGTTACCTATGTGTTTTGTCTGAGTGGGTATTATGGTGTGAGGATATGGTACTTGCGTATCCTGTGTGCCATGTATGGCCGTCAGAGAACAGCTTACTGGAACCAGTTCTCTCCATCCACCATGAGTTGCTTAGACTGAACTCAGTCGTCATCAGGTGTGGCGGCAAGCTCCTTTACCTGCAGACCCCTCCTGCCAGCCCAGGAAATACTTACCTAACTGGATTTGGAACTGAACGTAAAAGTCCTTAATATAGCAAGTCTTTAAAGTCTTTCTCTCCAAGCTGCCAAAAGGAGTCCATGCAGGGAGCAGGCTGTTGGAAACCCTGTCACTTTGACCTGAAGAGACCTTTCTCAAGCACTCTCAGATCGCCCGCTTGCTCGGCTCGTGTGGTTGGTCTCAGTGCTTCAGTACCATGCTGATGGCTGGCCCAACTGTAGAACCATAGGTTCCTTCACACTCTGAGATTCTGGGCCACAGAAGCTAGTGTTCCCATTATGATTATTATTATGCTTTTTTTTTTTTTTAACTAGATGGTAAGGCAACAATTTTACCAGAGGTAAAAGGAGTTTTCAGAGCTTTACAAAGTCCTTTAACAGCACAGTAGAACTATCCCTAGAAGACTGGTTATTTCATTATCAAGTTGTAGAGAACTCTTCAAGGGACTATCATCAGATCCTGCTGTCCACTGGTAGGGAAACCTGTGTGCTCTTCTTGAGGTATTTGGAGTTAGTTGGACATTGACTCTGGGCTCTCTATTATTTGGACCCTTTTCCCAGAGTCATATGGATTTAAAAAAAAAAAAAAAGCATCCTGAAATAGACTTTGATGTGCCTGTCTTGATGCTTAATAGCACTGAGATTTGTCAGATAGGCCAGACCACAAAAGCCAGTCCAGGCCCAGAGTGCTTTCACTTTATTTCCGTTACCTCAGTTAGTAGGTAAGGGAGAATAGGAAGTCAGAGACTCTCCTGCAAGCGTGCTGATGCCTGGTCTCTGACCCTAGCCTGGTGACTGATTCACCTACACATTTGAGGATGCTAATGGGATGCCTTGTTTCTCATGAAGGGCATGATCAGGGTGGCTCAGCAAGTAAAGATGTCTGAGTCTGAGGCACCAGAACCATGGACAGACAGACCTGACACCCACAGTCATTCTCTGGCTCGCACATCCTTGCTGAGATGCACACACAAACTAAACAAGTCTATGACTTTAGAAACCTTTAGGAAAGCCGGGCAGTGGTGGCACACGCCTTTAATCTGGCACTTGGGAGACAGAAGCAGGCGGACATGCTGGCCTACAAAGTGAGGTCCATGGACAGCCAGGGCTACACAGAGAAACCCTGTCTGGAAAAACAAAAAGAAAGAAAGAAAAGAAAAAAATCGTTTCTGCAGTTTTTGGTAGTCTTGCCAGTGCCGTGCTTGCTGTGTTTAGTCCTTTAACTAGAGCTGACTGCGATACGCTGAAATCCGTTCCTCAAATACTAGGTTCTAATAATGATCCTTGCCATCCTTCGCTTTCTGCTGGCCTCTTTGAAACACATTCTGTTCCTTTTCTATGAAAATCTATGGGGAAAGTGGTCTTATGAACCGTGTATCATTAGACATGTTCTTACTATAGTTGGCATGTAACAGGAAGGATACAGTCTCAACAGTATGGTTGCCTCAACAAGACTTAAAGATAGATACCATCAATCAACAACATACCAACATGGAAGGAGGAATTCTCCAGGACTTGACCTTAGAAGAGAAAGAACTACACTGAGGCTGCGGGAGAGGGCAGTGAGTCCTCTCCAGGGAGGTGAACGGATCCCAGGAGGGCAGCCCTAAGGACTTGAGAGTGCCAATGACCTCAGAAGGCTGCACTTCAAAGTGTAGACACACAGATAAGTAGCGATTCAAGGACTAGAGGTTGTTGACTTGGGGGACTGGGAGTGCATCGGAGGAAATAGAGAGAGGAAAGGGAGGGATGAATGATGTAAATGCTTGTATATGACATTCCCAAGAAATGATTTTAAAAGGGAAAAATAAATGTTCACAAAGGTCAGATTCATTAAGACTTTGATTTCTTTGTCTTTTAGTAGGGCCAGGAACAGGCTTTTGCCTCTGTATCCTTTTCTCTTCTCCAGAAAATATACTTCGGTTAACATCGGCAGGCTCAAAAACCCTGTAAGCATCTCTAGATTCTGGCAAATGTATTTCCAATATCAGCTCCCAAACTGCTCACAGTGTCTCTCTAGCATAATGAAGCCTTTGGCCATCACTGCTACTTTGAAAATCAAAGCTTTTTTGGTCTCTAATGGAATGTTTATAAAAATGCACCATTTTGAAATGTGCTCAGGAAAAGGAAGTAATGTTAAATGATACTTAGAAATCCCTCTGGCTGGCCTTGGCATTGCTTCCTTTAGTGTTATGTACTCTGGAAATATCTGGAATTAGTAAGAATAAAAGAATATTAAAATCAAAAGACAAATAAGCTCTTGTGTTCATTTTCTTATTTCTTGAAAGCATTCCATTATATGTGTGTGCTTGGTTGTTTTTTTTCTGTATGATAACTTACTTAGCTTTTGCCAAATTCAGTTGAAGGGTCTTGGAGTCACTAAAGCTTATCTGTCCATGTCAAGAATTCAGTCCTTTCCTCAGGTAAAAGGGAAAGCTTTCCGGATGGAGCTGTAGAAGGCCAAGCCTGTAGTTAACAGGCTGTGCTGTGTGCTGGAGAAAGTCTGCAATAATGAGCTGTGTGCTTCTCCATCACTTTCCTTGGTGTAAATCAAAAAAAGAAATCACATGTATGAAATGTATTTAGCTTAATACTGCAATGACTATCATACTTACACATAAAAGGGCAGTGACTTAGCTCGTTCATCCTGTAGTGTTGGCTCTACCTTAATGAATGGAGTAACACAGCCTAAAGCAGGAGGCTTATATTTATATGCGATAATTAACAGGGGACTGCTGTATATCAGGAGTGATTCTAACAGTCTGAACAGTGACTGCAGACCCCAGGCCCTCTAACCCCTGGCATATTAACTATGATAGAGGGGCCAGAAGACAAATCAGTTCCCATGGATTTGACTATTTCTGTCAGTGTGCTTCATTAGCATAGTTTAAAAAGTTCCATCACTTGGTATTATAACTCTGTGTGAGGTGTTAAAATGCAGTGTTGGGGTTCTCAAACCACTGACTGATCTATCAGAAAACAGCTTAACTTTTTTAATGAGTTGCACTTTGCTTGTCCTACTTAATATATTATCTGATGCTAAAGTCTGTTAGTTCCCATGGCAGTTCAGCTTTTCACTATAAAATGATAGAAAAATATGACTAAGAATATCAGTAGAACCTTTGCTACATTTTAAAATATACCACTAAGTGGGGCCCAGGGAGATGGTTCAGTGAGGAAGAGCGCTCTGCACAGCATGAGGGTCCAGGGAAGGATTCTGGCACACAGAAAAGCCCTGCCTGGCCAGATGCTGCTGTGGATGGTGGGAGGACCATGGGACCCTCAGTCTGTCCAGAGTGCAGCACGCTCTAGAGTCAGCCGAGAGACAAGGCAGAAAGTGAGACGACACCCAATCTGGACCACACAAAACACACACACACACATGCACACAACACACACATGCACACAACACACACATACACACACAGTTTGGTAGTTTCTGATGTGTTGTCTACTAGCATTATTTGATTTTTAGCCATTTGGTCTTTTTTTATGTGAAGATGTCTATGTTATAAAGTCTGTACTTAAAGAAATGAATCTCTGTGAGTGAACGGAAGGCTGTCACAATTGCCCTTTGCATTAAATAAACATGCTACACAGTTTTCCCATTTAAGATCATGCAGGTTACTTGATTATGCCAGAGTGGTTTCAATCAGGAACTCACAAACATGTTTGCAGAATGCACGCTGATCTCTGTCCACCTTTCTAAAGTTCTTTTGCAGAACTATGGCTTTGCTATCAACTATATTTAGACACCAAATACTTTTTTAACAAAGATAAACTCTCGACATTGCTTAACCAAATTCTCATTGTAGCAAACTTTGTCTTAAGATGAAGTGGTTGTTCTGTAGTTTTCGAGTTCATTGTGTCTCTTGCTTTTGTCTTGCAGTTCAGAAGCTCAAGGCAGTGTGCTTTGGGACTTGAGTTCATTGCTGTGACGAGATCAATATTCAGCAGTTGTATCTTTTAGAGCCCTTTCTGCCCTGAGACGTGATGATTCTATATTTACCTTTGCTCTTGCCTTTCTTCTGTCGGAAGCAAGAGAGCAGAGATCATAAGAGTGCTGTGCTGGGGAGAAACTGGGCCAGGGGTTTAGGAGGTGGCCGCATTGACTGGCTGTCTAGATCATGCAGTTGACTGTACAAGGTACAGTTGCTGATGGCTTCTTGTAATCTTTCATATGGTTACTGCTGATATATGTTCTTAGTTTTAATTATTTTTGTTATTAAGAAAGGGAAGAAAATGAATAGTTGTTAGAGCATACCTTCTCAAATACCTTTCTAACCACAGACATCTCTCAAATTCTTATCAATTAGTTGGTATGGATGTTATAAAGAAAGCAGCTAAGGCTCACTCTGAAGGAGCTTGAGGAAATAAAGGGATTTTTCATGGTATCCTGTAAGAATGCTCACTAGTCATCAGGTAGAATTAATGAATTAATGAACTGGAATAGTGCTAATAAGTCTGTACCTCCAGATGCACTTCCAACCTGTACTAGCTGCTCAGAAATTATTTTCCCCACTGAACCCAGTACCCAGTCTTGACGGAATAATGGAAAATAGATAGTACCTAGTAACGAGTGCGTTTTTGATGTTCTTTCTAGTCATTCTCAAATATACCCCTTCAGAAAGTATAAAAATGTTTTTATGTGTAGTATGTTGGAACCACAAGCACTGACTTCGTATTTCAAAGTTAGAAGAAATGAGATTGATGTCCCACACAGCTGTAAAATGCAGAAAATGGGAGAGCTGCGATGAGAGGGAGCCCCGTGTTCAGAACGGCCATGGGAAAGCGGCATATCCACAGCCGCTGTAATTGAAAGGGGCCACATAAGTATTTAAAACCTCCCCTCCTGAGACGTCGGGATTTCTGAATTTCAAATTGACATTTTATGTTTGACAAGGTGACATTGTATAAGAAATGTATTGTAAAACACTGCTGTGCGATAGGAAAATGATTGAATGTAAATATTTCAAGATGTGGACCACTGTTCAAATGTTATCATAAATCTTTGCCATTGTTTTAGGGGATAAGTCTTCATGCATATGTGAGCTGGATTGATAGCCAGCTCTTGGAAAGGAAATCGTCAGTGGGTTTCTGCCTTTGTTTCAGACATTAGTCTGACTTTACTACTAAAATGTCTTGCTAGAGACTTTGTGCTATTATGTGCTTATTATTCCTCATTATTAAGTATAATCACTTTTGACAGTACTACACTAGGATTGCTTCTGTCCTATTCAGGAAGTGTTCCCAAACCTTGCTTACATGATTGAAACTGTCTCTGATATGTGGGTGGGGACAGTTTACACTTAAATTTTACAAAGCAGACAGCCTGAGCCATGTCATTAACCATCCTTCCATTCTTTCCAGGTTCGGGAGGTTTACTGTTGCTGCTCTCCAGTCCAAAGTGGAACAGTATGAACGTGAAACCAATCGCCTCAAGAAAGCTCTAGAACGAAGCGATAAATATATAGAAGAACTAGAATCTCAAGTAGCACATCTGAAACACTCCGAGGAGGCAAAGGAAGACATGGATGCCCTTGGCCAGAGGGCACCCTCTGCAGATGGCAAGGGGCCCAACAGCAGCGATGAGGGTGTACCATCAAAGAATCAGAGTGACAGTGCCAGACAGCAGGCTGGCTCAGCCAGTTCTGCTTCTCACCTGGCCACACCTTCCAGCAGCAGACTAGCTGACACCAGTTCCATCAGGCAGGAGAGCACCAGCAGGACTGAACCAAACTGTCCCCAAAACAAAGACAGATACCCCAAACCCACAGAGCCCCTCCTGGGTGCGAGAGAGACTCCGATGGAAACTTATTTGGAAAGAGAGTGGGGCAGCAAGCCAAGTGACTGTGTACCTTACAAAGAGGAAGAGCTTTATGGCCTCCCAGCTCCCTGCACATCCTTGTCCCTCAGCTGCCTGCAGCTGAGCACTCCAGAAAACAGAGAGAACCCTGTGATCAAATCAGGGAGTTCTAGAAAGCATGCAAACCATCTCAGAAAACTGGTATTCGATGATTTCTGTGATTCTCCAAATGCCTGTAACAACAGTTCTTCAGAGGATGATAGAAGGGGAAATGAAAAGAAATCGGACTGCTTTGCTTCCTCAAAGTCAGGGTTTTGGGATTGTTGCCCCACGAGCTATGCCCAGAGCTTGGAGTTTGATGGCTCAGAGGGGACTACAATAGCAGACTCTGTTGGGGAAATACGGTCGAAGTCGAGTGAGAAGTCAGGACCGTGCTTGTCCAAGAGACTGAGCTGTCTCCGCTCCCTGGAGATGAATCGCACAAGGACATCCAGTGAGGCGTCCATGGATGCTGCATATCTGGACAAAATCTCCGAGCTAGATTCCATGATGTCCGAGTCTGACAACAGCAAGAGCCCTTGCAATAACGGTTTTAAGTCCGTGGAGCTGGAGGGGTCCTCAAAGTCACCTCAAGGCAGGGAGTTTCTCGAGGAGCCTGACAAGTTACAAGAAGGAAGTAAGCTGAGTCTTTCCAAATCTGCACTGGCGACTGACGGGTTAGAGGGTGGGAGTGAGTGGAAACCCAGCTCTTTGTTTCTCCTTTCTCCATCTGACCATGAGATGAGTGAGGAGTTTTCTCTCCACTCCACTTCCCATTCAGGAACTAGTGAGACCAAATCCCAAAACTGTCTGTTTCAAACAGAGTTTTCCCAGGGTGTTCTGTTAAGCAGTTCCCAGGGATTATTTGAGGACCAGAGGTTTGGATCGTCTTTATTTAAGATGTCCTCAGAGATGCAGAGCCTCCATAGCCCACTTCAGTCTCCGTGGTCTGCTGCCTTTGTGCCTGAAAAGAGGAGTAAGAGTGTGAACCAGTCCACCAAGAGAAAGATACAGAGCAGCCTCTCCAACGCCAGCCCGTCCAAAGCGACCAAAAGCTGACTCACCGAGGAGATAGCCTTGTAAGGGGTGGGGGTGGGGGGGTTCTCACTGTTACTGTAGTCACCTCTCAAGGTTCTATACAGTCCTGAACTAATAATCTTCGGTCACGAGTCAAGTCAGAACGGTGGGTGTACCTGTCTCCGGGGTACTTCATCTTGAAGAAACTTTGGTCTGTCACTTTCAGTTGGTCATCTTTTTAACCAGAGAGCTTAGGGAGAAGATCTGATTTGTCTCTATGTTGTTTGTTCTGCTTTTAATCAATGTTCTATGTATCTGGCCTGGCTCTATGTTTTCTCAGATCTGACTTGGTAGATATGGTGGCCTGATAAGACTCAACTGCCTTCAAAACTTGTGCTTCTTAGAACATTTGGTATTCTGTCCTGTTGTATGCCTCTTTTTATTTATGTTTAATGCTGGCCTAAGTGTTAGCAAGGCCATGCTGGAGAAAAGGCACTCCGATCTTAGAGGATTCACTGACGGTTTTTAGGTTTTATATAGATGTTCCAATGTGTTACATTGTGTTCTGTCCATTTTGTGTGCCTGTGCATGTCTCTGTGTGTGCGTGTCTGTGTGAGCTAGTATGAAAGAACACATTGTATGAAAATACTGTTTCAGGTTGTTTATATTTGCTTATCTTTGACCATGTGTCTGTGTGTGTGTGTGTGTGTCTGTGTCTGTGTGTGTGTGTGTGTGTTTGTGTGTGTGTGTAAAGTAAATCATTATGTATTGGAAGGCAGGCCCAGGTCAGCTGAATTTGGAGGAACTTAAACATCCTAACTTTTTCCCCAGATGCGTAGGTAGACAGGCAGTCTGTTAGGTCTCTGATCTGTTGTGTCACAGGGAGCCTTCTGTGTAATAAAGTTCTTGTCTGCATGTCTCTGCTCACTGTGGCAACTGTAAGCATGGGAGCCTTTGCGCTGGCTCCATTCTCCAACCAGAGAGAAACAACCTCTTATTGGCTAGTGAATATCTATTATGTAGGACATTTTTTAAATGAAAAGTAACAGGTCTGGGTGGGACGATGTGAGAGTGAAGCACAACTGTTAGCGTAGCTTTCAAAGTGCATTATTTTAAACATGTTCGGTATGCCAACATAGGCTATAAAGATGTCTGTATGCTAATGACTTGCTTATCTAATGTTCACTGAACGTTTTACATGTATTGTCTTACCTTAGCACTGCATGCTTTTTTTATGTGAATTAAATAAAGGATGCCATATGCACTGCTTGCTTTTGGTGTCATCATGGATAATGAATTAGCCTCTGAGGACCCGAATCCTATTTTTATTTCATGTTATAATACAGCAATTGGCCAACTATGGACATAAGGTGAACTGCACATGTTTTGGTTCTAGTGCAGAGGCGGCTGCGGCGCAGGGCCTGCACGTGAGGCCCCTGCTCTCCGGCTGCCGCACCTGCAGCTACTTTTCAAAGGTCTTTGAGGAAAAGAGTCATAATATTCTCACTAATTTTTTTATAGTAAAGAGGTACTTCATACCACACCAAAAAAAGATAGGAAATTCAAATTGTGTTTCTAAAAAAAAGTCTTACTAGAACACAGCTTCACTCTTTTGACAAGAACAGGAGAGCTGGATACTTGCAACAGCAGCTGCCTGGCTCACGAAACCTAAAATATGTACTGTCTGCCCTTTCAGTCAAGAATTTGCTGACCTTGTTATAATAGACTCTGAGGATCCAATGAAACCATAAAGATACAACAAATCACTTTTATGATCTAGAGAATCATGTTCTCCACTTTCAGAAGTAATAATAACGGGGTGGGGGTGGGGCTAACAGGATAGTATTTGTTTTATCATACATATTTCCATAATTCATTTCTTTGCCATGGTAAAACTAGTGGGATGGTTTCAGAACTAGTGGCAATACATCTTTGATGATATGGTTGTGCATTTAGAGTCCATGTAGGAATTTAGGGGATTTTTGTCATGGTGAGTGTAAGTGCTGGTGCCTGAATATTACCCCCCAAAATTAGATATATTGAAATCTAACCCCCAGGTAATGATATTAAGATGCAGTACCCTTGAGAAGTGAGTATGCCGTAAAAGAGTGGGGTTAATGACTTGGTAGCCAAGTAGAGGGCACCAGCTTGAGTCTTGTGGACCTAGCTATAAAGCCCATTTTATTCCTCCACTAAAGACGATCATGTAAGATTTGACTGTAGTCACAGCGTCAGTCTTCCTTACTCTTGGTATCTGATTTCATGATAAACAGGCAGCTCCAAAGCTTTTTAAACACACATACTATGGCCAATCCAAACAAAACGCTTCCGTGGGTTGGGGATGTAGTTCAGAAGGTAACGTCCTTTGCTGGTGTGCTCAGTGGCCTGTGTTCCATCCCCGGCACTGTGTGGACCCTATGTGCTGGAGCACACTTACTGATCCCAGCGGCTTTGAGGTAAAAACGAGGTAATCATAACCTCAAACACAGGAGAAATGGCTCAGAGAGAACACAAGCTGCTGTTCCAGAGGATCTCCATTCCATTGCCAGCAACTCAAAACTAACTCCAGTTCCAAGGAATCAGACACCGTCTTCTGGCCTCTGAGGGCACCAGGTATGCTTGTGGTATACAGATAAACACAGGCAAAACAACCACACACAGAAAACGTGATAATCTATTTAAAAACGTCATTCCATCTAAGAAGTCGTCTGTTTGTTATGAATCCTCAACTACAAACAAGTTAAAATACTCAAGACCCTAATTCAAACCCCACACATTGAAGCCACGTGGTTCTAGCCTCTGTTTCATATAATCCATTTTCAAGAGTTCCAATTTGTCAAAAGCCAAGCAGAATTAGCCACCGCACTGCTGGAATGGAACCAGAGCTTGGAGCAGATGTCTAGCTGCAGAGGTGCTTGTCATCCTTGTCTACATTTGTACAAAGAGGCGAGTGGGTTTGGATTTTATTGTGCATCCCTTTTAAAGCAGCTTGGAAGTGTTTGTGTCTAAAGAGCATTGGATTCCTGCCTATTTTCCTGAGTCTAGGTTACAGAAGAGGTCAGTGTGGCATGTGTATACACTGTTATGCTGGAAGGTTTAAGTTAGGGTGTCAGGCAGTACAGTTGTTGGGCACACACAGTGCTTTAAAACGTCCCCAACATCTGACATTTGTATGAACCAGGTCTTCCATATTGGTCCATTTCCCATATTGGTCCATTTTGCTAAAGCCGTGCTGGGAAAACATACACTCATTCAGATACACTGGATTCTGACAGTTCTTTCCTGGGTTTAGTAGTTAATCCCTAAAGCGTCCGTTGGCCAATAGAAGATCTTGATCTTGGGCTAGGTAATGTTTCAGGACCCTATTTGTCGCTCCAGATTTGATGGCTTCTAGTTATTAAAAATGTAACAGGAGATTTTCCCCCTCGTTCTGTACCTGTGGATGGTAGGTATAGTGAGAAGCAAATTAAAGTTAACAGTTTGCGGTGTGCAGCCCGTTAGACTAGAAGAGTTTTCCAAAGCCTTGCCGAAGGTCTTTTCATTCCTGTGGGCGGGAGCCCTCTGAAGCAGCCCTTGCCTATCACAATGTAACCCGATCCTCTTAATAATACTTGGCAGAGAGAAAACCTTTTAAGCAATGATCTCAGAGTGCAGAGTGAACATTTATTGCCTAATTCTCGGAACTCTACTCACAGCGAGGAAGCATCTATTAAGGTGCAGCTTTAAGAATCCATCTGGAGCACAGCTAGGGTGAACTCAGTTTGACATGACAGGCAGTCTAGAACACCTTGAGCGCAGTTCCTCTTTTTCAGATAAGGTCTTTGGTGGTGTGGTAGGGAGCAAGCCCCTGACACTCTCAAACACGCTTGGATTAAACCTGAGGGCCTTTTGTATTAGGCTACAAAGACTCTTTCTTCAAAAGGCAAAGGTTTGCCTCGGGGATGGAATTTTGGTTCTATTTGATTCTTACAGGTGAACAGTAAGGTGTGTTCTCCTTAGACCAAGGGAGTTGGTCACTGAAGAGGCCCTCTCTTCTGCACGCCTGGGTGCCCTGGAAGGAACTTGCTTTTAAGCAGGCTTCCTAAAACAGTTTCCGGTAGTGTTCCAGCCACCGCTCTTGCTCCGCCTCTTTTCACAATCCCCTGAGACTCAAGAGTTTTGCTCCAGACGCCTGAACCGCGGCCCGGTGGCGAGACATCGATTCCCTAGGCACTGGAAGGCTTGGGGGGTGGAGGGGGGGTGGCGGGGCGGGCTATCTGCTGTCCATTAAGCCAAGGCTTGGCCCTCTGAGGGCTTGGAGAGCTTCCTAGTGTTTAGGGTGTGGATGTGGGGTCCGGCCCACCAGCAACAGCTCCTTACCCACCTCGGATCCGTGTGTACTCAGCCATGTGGGTTCCCTGCCAGTTTGCCCTCTGTCCAAGCCCTCCCCGTCTTGATCCCTAGAGAGGGGGACCCACCCTCGGATCCCTGCAACCCAAGTTTCCCGCGCTCTCGAGGGCGTTCTCGGCTGGTCCTTCCCAGGCCGTGTTCCAACAGCCGGTTCTGTGGTTTCCTTTCCTTTTAATATCACTCTCGAAACCTGGCGATTAAGACGCGAAACCAACAAAGAGTTTTCTTCCCACCTTAACCTTGCACACAATCCTTTAACAAATTAATTAATCCTAATGAATTAACACTTCATTTATTTAAACGCGCTACAGTCCATGAATTAAATTTTCATGCAGTGATTAAAGGCTGTTAAAATATGCATGATTTCGTTAAAATTTTATAATAAATCAGGGCAATGTGTTACATGACAAGGCAACTATTTCCCAGTCCCTCGCAAGGGGCTTTGATTTGTGCGGGCGGCGGGAAGGAGGGGCGGCTGGCTGCGGCGCCGGCGAGCGGTAGAGCCGGGCGGCAGGACCCAGCTCCGCACTCGCCGGCTAGGACTGGCTGCCTCGCGGTTTTCTCCAAGGCTTCCAGACCCCCGAGGGATGCAGCTCCTGGAGGCCGAGAGAGGTCAGCAGGCGCGCCCTTCTGTGTCCTCGGAATGTCCCTTGGGCGGAACTGCTGGTCCTCTCCGGTAGGGCGAGTTTGCGTCCGGGACCCAGCGGCCGGCCAGAGACTGACACAGGAAGGCGACAGAACTTGCATCGTGTCCCGTGAGGTCCGGGGCCGGCGTACCTGTGGACCAGTTTGTCGTTATTTTAACCTGGTGATGGGGACTCTCCTTCCCTGAGCAAGCGCCTCCATCCTTGAGCCCGCAGGGCACCAACGGAGCGGTGGAAACCTCTGGTCCTGAGGGACCTAAATGACAGGGGAGCGGTGGCCTTGTTAACCGGTCCGCAGTGATCATTTGGCCTGCAAAAGTAACACTGTCCACGGCCAGGCAGGGAGGCCCAGCTCTGTGAGGGATGTTCTCTTGGAGGGTTTCCTCAGGTAGGTGGATCTGAGGAGAGATTAGGGTGGAAAAGGACACGAATCTGTACACAATGTATCCAACGCTAACGCTAAGCGCAGAGTGGCCTGCAATGAACTTACTTGGGATACCCAATGCAGGTCACAAGGTCGTCTTTCGGTGAGGTGGTCACATCCAATAAGATGTCCCCCCAAAGGAAGATGCATTTTAATTAAACAGTCAGAGAGAGAGAGAGAGAGAGAGAGAGAGAGAGAGAGAGAGAGAGAGAGAGAGAGAGAGAGAGAGGAAAGGAAGGAAGGAAGGAAGGAAGGAAGGAAGGAAGGAAGGAAGGAAGGAAGGAAGGAAGGAAGGAACAATACCACGCTCTTTTCCCAACTTGAGAATTCCCGCTTTGATCACAGCGACAGCACATCTGAGTGCAGAGCAAGGGGTCTGGGAAACCAGTCCCCGTGGACCCATTGCCTAGCAGGTCCGGACAGTAGACCAAGGGAGGCTAGCGACCGCGGCTATGAGGCAGTGGGGGTACAGAGCAAGGACAGAAGCTTTCCGGAAATCCCGGGAGTCCTAGCGGTAGAGTGCGGGTTCACGGGGGTCCAGCTCAGGGGTGCATCAGACTCCATGGACCATGCAGTACATGGTTACTGCTTGTCACTAGGAAGGATTGGTGCTGAGGTGTCCAGCGTCCCAGGACACCAGAGGAGCTCCTGGGCAAGGCGTGGACACCTTGGAAGCTGGAGGGATGCTCAGGGAGGAAAAGCTAAAAAGTCAGGTACCGCCCTTGGGAGGCGGTCCTGGGACCGCGCCAGTCCTCCCTGTGTGATGAAGGAGGGAGGACGGAGGGAGGGACTGGAAATGTCAAGATGCATCCTCTGCTAGGGCACCTCAAACCCTGCCTTAGGCCTACATCTCCTCTGCCTGGACCTTCACACTGTACTGCATGACCTTTGAAGTTAGGAGCACGGTTCTGGACCTTTGAGTTATGACCCGGTTCTCTCTGAGCCTGGAAAAGTGACTCATTTTTAACCTAGACAGTGCCTGCAGACACCTAACTCCCCCAGAGCCCGAGAACAGCCTCCTTCACCACCAGGGTCTGGGGAGCACCTGCAAGGGCAACCCGCATGACCTTGTACCACAAGCACCCTCGACCCACATCTTCCCCCTGTCACCTCCTGGAGACCAGCCACAGAAGTAGAAGCTATAGCAGAAAATCAGTTTCCAGCATCGTTTGGAAAGGAGAAAGCTAGTATCCAGATGGGCAGCAGAAGTCAGGCACATTCTCCTGGGTAAAGGGTGGAACCCGAGAGAAAGAGTTCTCCCCCCAGACGGAGAGGATCCTGGGGGGGGGGGCTCCTTCTCAAATGGCCTTGCTCCAAGAATGTTCTCTAACTAGAATGTTCTCTGCTTCTGCAGATAGGTGCTGCCCAAGGAAAGAGAAAACCAGGGCTGCCAAAGGAGGAGGAGAAAATTAATTAATGAGGTAAAGAAATGTGTCTCTGGTCCAAATGATAGGCTCCCCATCCCTGGGGGGGGCAGCAATTCCTTGGAAATCAATAACTGTGCACTCATTACCCCTCTCTTGATAATATGCAACGCTATGAGATGGGATGGGGGAGTAATCTGTGTTGGTCTTTAAACAAGAAGAAGGTGGGAGGGAATTGCCCCAGAATTCATGCCAAACAAGGGTGGGAGTGGGTGTGTGGGTGTGGCTGTGGGGTGCAGAGCCTAGGCCTGCTGCCCTGTCCTTTCACCCTTTGTAAGGATGTGTTGCAGCACAGTGTGGAGCTGAGAGTGTGCAGCCTCGGGCAGGATGGCTCTCCAAGCATCACATTGTACTTCCACATGACAATCTCTCACCACAAATGCTACACGGATAGCACATATACCCTCTTCCCATGGCTTCCCAACGCTCATAGAGCGGCAACTCCCAGTCTCTTGTACTGGCCCAGACCAGGACTGAGCAAACATTTAAGGAAGGTGATAAAGAAGCTGTGTGTGGGGGTGGGGTGGGGTGCAGGGGGGTTCCTGAAGAGAAGAGGCAGGGGCATCTGCTTAGGGCAAGTGCACCCTGGGCCAGGCTGTCTTAAGGAGAACCCTTCACAGATCTTGCAACCCTCAGTCAGCCTTGGCTTCTTGAACCTGCCCTGCTCTTATTTCCTGTCCCTGGCCAACCAGCCCCCCTCTTTTCTAAGTACAAATATCGTCTGAGGAAGCTCTGTATGTTACAAGTGTCATGGCAGAAACCGAAGAAGGCATGGATGGCCTTTGGATTGGACCCACAGTCCCTATGTTTTTAGTCCCAAGGTGTGTGGGGGGGGAGGTGCGGATAAGGGTGAGGGGTGGAGGGAGGGTGGGGGTAAAGGAAGTGTAGGGGAAGTGGGGCATGGCAGGGGCAGGCAGAAAGCCATTTTTCCTAAGGTAGAAGTCTGGCCTTACTTAGAGAAAGAAAAAGAAGAAATTGTACCCCAGTTGCCAAAGAAAGGTGAGTTAGTAAGGGGAAACTCCTGTCTTCAGAGCCCATAGTTTCTCAGTCAGCAGAGGGTGAACTGAGATTAGCCTGCAGGAGCTAAGGACACGTGCCCTCCAGCCCCTACCCAGTGGAGCCATCTGGCCACAGAGCTGCTCTATTTTCCTTTCTATCTGTCCTGCGCCATTTAAGGTCCCTAGAGGCAAGCATTTCCTTCAGGACTTGGAGCCAGGACTGCTGGAGCTTGCGACTAAGAAGGCAAGGCATTCTGTCTTACACCCCACAAGAGAATGCGAGGTGGGTGTCAGGAAGGATTAGGTGAAGCCTGGACACCCGGTGGGGCCGCCAGGCTGAGGCCATAGGACTCACTCTTTCCCTCCAGCGGTGTCCTGCTCATAGTCCATTTCCCGCTGAGATAAAGTTGCATTTAGCGCTCCCAGGAGAACACATAATGGATGAAGAAGTGGCTCCGTCTTGCACCAGCAAATGAACATCCTTCTCACTTCCCTCTAGAGCTAGAAGAAAGGGAGGGGTTGGGAGGACAGAAAGGAAAGAAAAGCCAGTGAGGCCCGTGGGCTCTTCTTGGAATCTGAACAAACTGGTGGGTATCCTGAAAATATACAAGCTCTTAAGAAGAGGAAAAATAAAATCTGCTGGACCAAAGATTTGGGTTTGCAGAAAAGAGATCTTCCCTGTGGTGTAAATGCAGACCTCCTTGGTGTGCCAGTGACCTAAAAGATTATGTATCTGATCTCTGCTTCCCATAAGCACTTTCTTGTCTCTCCTAGGCTTTCTAGCTAGCAGATGTGATAACATCTGGACCGCTATTATCACCCTAGGCAAGGACTGGATCCTTAGGGACTTAGGCACCCGGACTGAGTCTCCCCAGAGAGGTCCTTGCTCTTCTGCGACATGAGGGTAATATAACAGGTTCATTAATTTATTTCTTCTTCTTAGGTCTTGATTTCACAGTTGTTGTTACTATTATTACTATTATTGAAGGCTGAACTAGACAGCATACCAGTTCCTTCCATCTTATTTGAATTTATATTTTGAGTCACAGTCTCCTATAGGTTAGCTTCATTCTGTATCCCAGATAAGAAAAATACAATAAGCAGACTAATATAAAAAGCAAGGGTCCAAAACGATGTAAAAGAAAGTTCTCTTTTTCACCATCTTACTCCCTTTCTCTGAAGTGGATTTCTTTTCCTGGGCTTTCCAGAAAAAAAAAAGTGTTTGGTGTGTGTGTGTGTGTGTGTCACTGTAGAGGAAAAGATAAAGATCCCGGCTACACCCTGTTTACTATTTTTCCCTTTTGATGACTAGAAGCCTCAGATCACCTAGCACTCCTTTGAAATGTGAGTTTGTACACGGTTAAAGGAGACAAACAATAAGAGAAATGCACAATTTCAACAGCCTTTCCCGAGTAGAAAGCACACACTCCTTGTGGCTCCTAAGTGACTGTCACTGGTGGTGCCTGACACAGTTATATTCACAACAACAAAGTATGCAGAGAAATTAAATTACGTGGAAATCAATAGCGTCTGACTGCTTCAAACAACTGTCTGTCATGGCTATTATTCTCCAGGAGCCTATTTATAAACCATGAAAGAAACAGGTTCTTGCAGCATAAAGAGCATCTTCCACAGCGCATCTTCCAGTGTTGTTATTTTTCTCGTATACAGAGGAATGCACGGGCATAATTTAACATACAAATGCCTCTCTGTATACATTATATAACAGCTTGTTAGGCACCCGGTAGTGGAGGTGTGCCTAAATAATGCGCATATATTCTGGGAGGAAACACATCGGGAAGAGTGCTTGCATCCTGTCTTTCTTCCTCCAAAAAGTGCCCACCCTTCAACAATAGCTGGCCTTTTTTTGATCTTTGCAGACCCGCGGAGGCAAGGTGGGACGTGCAGTGCGCATGCCTGGCCAGCTACAGGTGCATCACCTGCCTTGTCCTTGCCGGTGGTCACTATAAGAGCGGCTCCCACGCGCCGCCGCCGGTCGCGGCTCGACGAACGCGCGCGCGCTCGCCCAAGCACGGCGCCGCGGCCGGCCGCGGGGAGGGCGCGCGCCAGACAGCCGGAGACAGCTGCTGTCTGTCAACGCGGCGGGGCCCGCGAGCTCTCGCGAGAGCTGCCCGGGCCGGCCGCGAGAAGTGGGGCTCAGGTGTATGAGGAGCGCAGCCCGTCGGCGCGCCGGGGCTAGAGCTTCTCGGAGAAGCGGGATCGCGGGACCTGCGCGCGGGCGGGCGGGCGAGCGGGCGAGCGGGCGGGCGCTCTGCGCGGTCCGAGGCAGCGGGCCGCGCTCGCCGGCGCAGCAGCAGCAGCAGCAGCAGCAGCAGCAGCAGTAGCAGTAGCAGTAGCAGCAGCCCCCGCGGCGAGCCGCCGAGGCGAGCGCAGCCTCGGGACGGGAGGCCCGGCCGGGCGAGCCGGCGTGCGCACTTTGCCGCGGACTTTGCGAGTGTTTTGTGGATTTGTACAAGCCCAGCCGCCAAGATGATGTCCATGAACAGCAAGCAGCCTCACTTTGCCATGCATCCCACCCTCCCTGAGCACAAGTACCCGTCGCTGCACTCCAGCTCCGAGGCCATCCGGCGGGCCTGCCTGCCCACCCCGCCGGTAAGCGCCCCGCGCCCGCGGCCCCGGCCCGCGCGCTCGCCCCCTGCCCCGCGCCGCTGCACGGCGGCCGCTGCCCTGTGCGGCTCCGGGCCCCCGCTCCTGCTCCTGCGGGCGGGACTGTTCTTAGAGGGACCCCGCTGGGAGGCACGTGTGGCCCGGGGCCGCCGGAGGCCGTGGGCCGGTCCGCCTGTGCCTCTGTCCAGCGCCTGCCATCCATCGGTGGGGAGCTCGGGGGCCGCGGCTCTCGACTTGGCTCCACTTTTCTCGGTTAACCTCTCGCCTACACAAGGCGATCTCTGTGCTCGCTCGCTCGCTCGCTCGCTCGGGTGTGTGTCACGGGTCCTTAGCTTCGAGTGACATCTCCATTTCTTCTTTTCTTCTTCTTCTTTTCGCCCTTTTGGTCGTCTCCCACCCTCTTTCCCGGAATGTGTCCCCGTGTCCCCTTCTTCCCCTTCCCTGCACCCCTGTCTGTCCCCTTCCCGTTTCCGCCACCCCCGGCGTCTTCTCCTACCGTCCCTGGTCCTCCGTTTCCCCTGCTCTCCCCACCCCCCGTTGTTATTTTGGTCGCTTTGTGTTTTGCCTTTTGCCCGTGCTTTCCGGCTTGTGTGTGTGTTTTGTGGTTTCTTTGGTGTTTGTCCCCCCTTTCTTTTTCTTTTTCTTTTTCCTTTTTTTTTTTTTTTTTTTTTTTTTTTTTTTTTTTTGGTTTGGTTTGTGTCGCCTGCAGCTGCAGAGCAACCTCTTCGCCAGCCTGGACGAGACGCTGCTGGCGCGGGCCGAGGCGCTGGCGGCCGTGGACATCGCGGTGTCCCAGGGCAAGAGCCACCCTTTCAAGCCGGACGCCACGTACCACACGATGAATAGCGTGCCCTGCACGTCCACGTCCACCGTGCCGCTGGCGCACCACCACCACCACCACCATCACCACCAGGCGCTCGAGCCCGGCGACCTGCTGGACCACATCTCGTCGCCGTCGCTCGCGCTCATGGCCGGCGCTGGGGGCGCGGGCGCGGCGGGCGGCGGCGGCGGCGCCCACGACGGCCCCGGGGGCGGAGGCGGCCCGGGGGGCGGCGGCGGCCCAGGCGGCGGTGGCCCCGGGGGTGGCGGCGGTGGCGGCGGCCCTGGCGGCGGCGGCGGCGGCCCGGGCGGCGGGCTCTTGGGCGGCTCGGCGCACCCGCACCCGCACATGCACGGCCTGGGCCACCTGTCGCACCCCGCGGCCGCGGCCGCCATGAACATGCCGTCCGGGCTGCCGCACCCCGGGCTCGTGGCCGCGGCGGCGCACCACGGCGCGGCGGCGGCGGCAGCGGCGGCGGCGGCCGGGCAGGTGGCGGCGGCGTCGGCGGCGGCGGCGGTGGTGGGCGCGGCGGGCCTGGCGTCCATCTGCGACTCGGACACGGACCCGCGCGAGCTCGAGGCGTTCGCCGAGCGCTTCAAGCAGCGGCGCATCAAGCTGGGCGTGACGCAGGCCGACGTGGGCTCGGCGCTGGCCAACCTCAAGATCCCGGGCGTGGGCTCACTCAGCCAGAGCACCATCTGCAGGTTCGAGTCGCTCACGCTCTCGCACAACAACATGATCGCGCTCAAGCCCATCCTGCAGGCGTGGCTGGAGGAGGCCGAGGGCGCGCAGCGTGAGAAAATGAACAAGCCCGAGCTCTTCAACGGCGGCGAGAAGAAGCGCAAGCGGACTTCCATCGCCGCGCCCGAGAAGCGCTCCCTCGAGGCCTATTTTGCCGTACAGCCCCGGCCCTCGTCTGAGAAGATCGCCGCCATCGCCGAGAAACTGGACCTCAAAAAGAACGTGGTGCGGGTGTGGTTTTGCAACCAGAGACAGAAGCAGAAGCGGATGAAATTCTCTGCCACTTACTGAGGAGGGTGTGAGACGCCGGGTGGGGCACACTGGGGAGCGGAGGGGGTGCGTTTCTGGGGCTCTCTCTGGCCTACTTCCCCTCATTTAGAGTGTCCGTTGTTATCCTGCCTGCATCTGGGGAGATGCTTTTCTTGCCCTTCCCTCAGCCCCACTCTGCACCCGGCCCTAACCGTCCCCCGGCCTAGAGAGCAGGGGTGTTGTGGGTGTGTGAAGAAAGTTTGGGTTGGCAGGAGAGAATGGGGGACGTTTAGGTGAGCAGGGCGTGGGGGGGTGGGGGAAGAAAGCAAAGACTAGAGTTGGGGTGTTGGAGAAGCAGGATGGTTCTGGGGACCAGGGTGGGAGGGAGAGATGGGGGAGAACTGGGAATGGACAGTTATCTTGACCAGAGACACTTACAAAATCATCTGGGGACCAAGGAACTATGTACAAAAACAAAACTACCCACCATCACCAAAAACAAAACCTAGACAAATAAAGGGGGGGGGGGGAGACAAAGAAAGATGCTTTAGGAATTTAACTCCTGGGAGCAGTTTTCTGCAGCTTCATTTACCCCCAAGGAAGAGAAAACAGCAATACCATCACTACCACCTTCCCAACTTCCCAAGCAGGAGTGAGTCATACAGGAAAACCAAGGACCTGGAGCTCCTGGGGAGGAAGCCAGTTCTGTGTTTAGCTTTCCCTCCTAAAACCTCCCACCTGCACCCTCTCTGAAGTATTTCCTCTTCTCCAAAGAGACTCCAAGGCTTTGCTGCAGCTCTGCAGCTGGGGCTCAGCTCACAGGCGCTTGCTTGGGGAGGCTGCCTGGGCATTCACAGCGAGAATCTTCATTTTCTAGGAGCCAATGGCCATAGTCTTGTGGCCTGGTCCTGGTCAGGTGAGGGCCTTTAGACAATGAGAGCCCAAAGGACAAATTAGGTTCTCCGAAAAAACAGATTTATCAGGGGTAATTAAGTGAGCATAACATCTACAGTAGGGTTTCACTTTTATGTTTTTGTTCATGGGTCCATGAACAAATAATCTGAAAGTGTTTTTTTCCTCCCACCCTACTTATAGAACTTCACGGTAGCGTGCCCTCTATTTTTCAGTTCGGATTCAAACTCGACACTTGTTAATTTAGCTTGAGAGAGGGTGGGAGATCTTAGGGAAGACACTTGCTTCCGTTTCCACTAATGTCCACTGAATACAGCCCGTCTCACTCTTCTAGGTCCCTGTCTCCCTTGGAGAACACGAAGTTGTTGAAACGCTGAGAAGTTTCTGCTTTCATTTGGGGGCAGGAGTCCATGTAAGAAAAAATCACCTAAAATCCCAGAAGAAAGGAAGAGATTTAAAGAGTTAAAGCCCCTCCCACCTTGCTCGTTTCAAATAGGTCTGCACTTAACCTGGGAAAAGCAGAACCTTATTTCCCTGTTCTTGTTGTTATCCAAGGATCATTTATTACTGGGGAAAATGTTGAGTCACGAAAACTTCAATTTGCACTATGAGTTTCCAAAAATAGAAAATCATGTATGGTATTTCATAGTAATAATCCAAGCTGCTGATGGATTTTAAGGAAAAAAAAATGAGAAAGACAATTTGAGAAAGAAAAAAAAAGAGAGAGAGAAATGTGGTTTAGTGAAATGCCTGCTTTGTTGTGTACAAGATACTATTTGGATCTCACGTGGAAATGGTTTGTTACTATCTTTTAACCATAACTAAAGATGAAAACTGAAGAGATAAGGGGGGAAACACTGTTTAACAAGACTGAAATCATGCATGGTTCGAAAGGTGCAGAAAGAAACACGATTAAGTCTCACTCTGGGTAGGCGTTGTTTATTTAATTATGTTGTATGTCATTGTTTGCAGCACAAAACATTCTATGCATTTGAAACTGAGCACTAAACTGGGCTAGCTTTCTGGTAGACCGTTTTGTGGATAGTGTGATTTCACAGTCTACTGCCTGTTTCCACTGAAAACACAACATTATTGTAAATATTTTCTTTCATGCACAGGCTCACACTGGTTACAGACTGCCAGTGTTGATCCTGAACTGTCTCACTGACTGATCCTCTGTCCATGTTCTGTCCGTCCATCCATCCATCCGCAGAGCTTTCCCCTTGGTTATGTCCTATTGCCCGCCCCAGCCCATCAGAACCATTTCTGTGCGCCAACATACAACAGGGAGATGTGTCCCAGTCCACTTCCAAATAAAACATGACTGAAAGAAGAGCAGTTTTATGATCTGGGTGCATTTTTGTGTTTACATTGAGCCAAGTCCTGGTAGAGCCGGTTAACAAGACAACCAAACCAAAACAAAAAACCCACATAAAATAGAAAGCCTCAACCAAACATATTAAAAACAAGCAAGAAGGGGAATCAGTGGGAGTGAAAGGATGAGATTTATTTTTTTCTAAATGAGAATTCAGTTTCAGTTAACTCATGGGAACTGGTGCTCTGAGTAAGATGAATTACTTGTCCATCTTATCAAAGTTTTAATTTTAATTGCAGACGCTCTTAAGCCACTGCACTGCGTTCAGAGTGTGATGGAAAGCTGTAAATAATCAGGCACCTGAACAACATTTAAGTTGAAGGTCAGGGACACAGGCATCTAGGGGTTTGAATGTGCTGTTCTACTCTAAAAACACTTCTAAAGATGTTGTAATAAACGACTTTTCCTTGGCAGTTAATAAATTATAAAAGTATCCTTGATCTGCCTGATAACTTGTCGAATGCTTCTCTTCATTTAGAACATTTTGCATACACCTATTGCTTCAGATTGACAACAGATTTTCTTTTTTTCTTTTGGTGACCTGGAACTAGATCAAATGCCAAATGTACAAACTTTAATAGTTGGGACTATATCCTCTGAAGTCATCCTATTTTAGCTAAATCTTTTTAACTTCACCGGCATATCTGTGAAAGAAAAGTGATGTTCAGAAAAGAATAGTACATTTTAAAAAGGTGTGATTTTAAAACAGTTGTTAATATTTTAAAAAGCACTAGAGGTATTTTTTAAAATAGATCTCTTCCATCAAAATTGATTTGTTTCTGTTATTGACTTGAAATATCATCAGAGTTTCTAATAAAATACATTTGTAAAAGAACACATTATTTTATAGAAAAGTATGACCAGATTTCATTGTTGGAGATCCAGGAATGAACAAATAAAAGGATTTACAAAGGTTGTTTTTCTAATAATCTGCTCAAACAGAAATGTTGCAGGCAAATACATTTGTATTATATAATAATGGATAATGTATGTATTAAGAATTTAAGCATTTGTTTTGTATTAAGTAAATCCTTGCCCAGTACAAAAACAAAGACTATTATGTTAATAAAACATCATGAAAACGCATCACTTTGCAGGGTTTCCTATTTTATGTAGTAGGAAACTGTGCAAAAAATTTTTTTAAAAAGTTATGCTTTCTAGTGAGTGGATGTATACAGGCGGAAAGGAATGATAGAGCTCTTGTAAGACTCCTTTAACTGTCACCCCACAGGAATTTTTAAAACGAAACTCCTGAAGAGAAGGTGATAGTTTGCTGATCGGTGGTAGTTCGGCTTTTCCAAGTTCTCTGGTTCAGAAAGTCGGGAAAATACGCAAAATGGATTTCCTCCCACAGCTACTAATTTGTGGAAATAAAATGTGTGAGTTTGAACTCCACACAAGTTTCAGAAGATAGGGGAACTGGGCTCTAGATTCTGTTTTAGTCTCTTTAGACATACAGGAGCAGAATAGGAAAGGGAAAAAGAAAATATATGTGTTGAATGAACTCGCCACAGAAATGCTACCTTCCTCTTAAAACTGCTTTCTGAACTCTTCAGGGGATTCTGCTTTTTCTGTAGGTCTAAGAAAGGATGTCCCCCAGCATCCATCAGCTAGCTTCTGGATAGATTTTTGTCTAATGCGTGTTATTAAATTATTCTCAGCTTCAGTTATAAACTGATAAATAAACAGTAGGCACTCACTGCAGTGATTGTATTGGTTTTTACTTTCTTGTGATACTAAGATTGCTTGGATCTGGTTCTTACACTAGTCTCTCAGAAAGAGGACCCAGATCAAGACTGTTGGTAAGTCCCTGCCCTGGGCTCAGATTCATCTTTGTTTTCTGAGCCTCTGGACTTGAATGTTACCTGGGTTGATACCCTCATTCTGTCTTGCAAGTGGGTGGGCTTTCCTTACTTAGCGCTTATAGGAGCCTTTGACTGGCTAAAACTAGTGTTTCCAACAGTTCTAAGGGTCTTGATGACCAGAGGGGATGTGGCAACCACAAATATACTAGATAGTGTTCTGCCTATCATTGCTACAACAGTCTTAGCCACACCAGAGGAGCCACACAATCCTCCCTCGTGGCTGTTTTAAAGGAGTCCACCGGCTTAATTGATTTTTTTTTTTTTTAAAAGCAGCTGAAATCAAGTTCTCGCGGGGGCCTTCTCTTTCACCTGCGAGATAAGCCTTGTCGCAATAATTACGTTATTTAATATTTGATCAAACCTTCGCGCCTCTGCAACTTCAAGTGCGCAACGGGGCCGCGGTCCAGCCAGGCACATGCGACTCGGACGCGCGGCCACCCCACTCGGGTTGCCTTGCTCTCTGAATAATTCATGGCCTGAGAGTTCTGGAAATTAATAAAATGAATGATAACAAGAAGCTAATTAAAAACTTTCTTAATTGTTGTCAAGTCAGCTTGATGGGAAACAGCCCTGGGTGACTCCGTCCCTGAAAACCGCAGGCTGCGGAGGGTGGCGCTGGCCATCCGAGCACTCCTCTGATTCGGTGTGACCACACGAGCTGCTGGCGGGCTCCCTGCTCTCAGCAGCAGCCCTTTTGCAACCCACCCACCTCACCCGCCTAACTTTCCATGACGACGGGGCGGGGAGGATAGCGTGTGCAGGCCCAAACCAGAGTAACTGGGTCGTATTTTCAGCTAACAGGGGTGACCCCCCAGCTCCCCACGCCGGAGCTTCTTTCTGGAGATCCCTGGCCCCTAGGTTCCTAGGCACCAGGACAACCAGCATTTTCCCGGTCAGGGGCAGCATTCAGCCAGGCAAGGGAGGATGTGAGCGGGTTAAGAGCCCAAGGCTAAGGCATCCCGCGCGCGTGCGCACAGGTAGCGGCTCTGACAGCGGTGGGGGCGAGTCCGCGCGGACTCCAAGCGTGGAGCGGGGCGGGGCGGGGCGGGAGCGGGGGGGGGGGGGGGGGGGAGGAGGGCGCAGAGCCGGCACATGCGCACTGAGCGCACCTAGGACCCTTGGGGGTGTCAGCTGTAGTTCCCGGTGTCAAAAATTAGGCGCTGCCAGAGGTCGAGTCCCTCTCCTGCTTGCCTTTGAGATCAGTCTGAGTGAAAAGGGAAGAAGACTCAAATCTCATATTAGTTAAAATTCTCTTTTTACATCCCTACTTGCCTAAATCCAAAGTCTGTTAACAGATGCGGAAGTTTCAAATTTGGTTTTGCAGGTTTTATTTTCATTCTTTATATTTTGTTTGTTTGTTTGTTTGTTTGTTTTAAAGAATTGGGTGAATACGACCTAGGCTTTTGCTTTGTTGTTGAGGTGTAAGTTGGCCAATGCCCTGCTACGGGTGCGAATTGGTCAGACTAGGGATTTATAACTGGGCGAAAGGATTGGGTGCTGCAAAGCCCTCGAATTCTCCATCAGATCCCCGGGTGGAATGGGGATCTGCTCTGAGGGAGGTGGCTGCGAACAAATTGAAGGGGTGAAGGGAAGTGGAAGGGTCTGGCAAGAGAGCGTGATGAAGATTTGTCAAAGAGGGTGGATAAAGAGGAAAGAGACCGCACGTTTATTAAAACGAACTAACTGCTTGCGTAAGTTTGTTTAATAACTCCAACGCCTAGCCTCAGCACAGCACCAATGTATACAAACTTCTGTAGACGAGAGAATCGGAATAAAACAAAACGTTGACAATTTCCAACCGCGGAAAATCACTTGCACAGGTCTCTTCTCGCCCTCCCGCCCCTGCCAAGTGTTGACAATAAACATTTAATGAAGGCAGAGACCTGGCCGTCTCCAGACAGTGTCAGAATACTTTCAGCAGACCATTAGCACGGCTTCTTCTACTTCAAACATCGCGCGGCCCACCCTTACATTATTTTTTTAAAAAATTACAACGTGTGAGATAAATAATACGTTCACAAGGCTATCTTAAGTGGTGTGCAGGAGTTCTGATGCCCCTGTACTTACTAACAGAAAGTAACTCATTGTAGATTACTCGCGCTTAAAAATGTTAAATACAGTTAATGCAATATTAATCGCCCTTTGGTGATATAAAATGCAATATTTTCAGGCAGCTATTGAGCTTTTCCAGACGAAGGGCTGATGAGAAGAGTCGCAGCTGAATAGTGAGAGAAAAAGCCTGGTATTTATTGCTTTTGTTTGGCTTTTGGCTACAGAGACAGGAACCTTCTAATGGGGTAAGGACATTTATTTTATCTGCAATCTATTGCTGAGAGAGCAGGGGCGGCAGATGGGGCTGGTGCGATATTCACAGTGTAATTTAGAGCAAATCCTAATAACTAATAATGATTTATGTTAATTTTGATCATCTATGCGACTTTATCAAATCGTTGCGATGAAAGAAAGAAAAAGAAAGCAAAGCTAAATGTGAAGGGGGCTTCGGGGCTCATTGGTTTGAGAGCTTGAGCCTGGGTTCTGCAGAATCTTAAAATGCATTCTGTTTTAGCAGTGGAAATGTAGGTATTTGAAAAGGCAGGTGGGTAGGGTGCCTTTGAGGTGGTACTGAGGTGTTTTGAGCAGGCTTAGCTTTCTTCTAAAATCTACTTAAAGTGTGTACCCTTTCAGCGGCAAGCGCTTTTCATCGGTTTTCACTAAAACCGAATACGTTTCGGTTGTTTTATTAAAAAAAATAAATAAAAAATAAAATAAAATAAAAATCTCAAGTTGGGTGCCCAGGGGCGGGCGGGGGCGGGGGCTGGAGCTTACCTGGGACTGGGAAAGCAGGGAACAACTGTCCCTTAACAGAGTCTTCCTAAAGGGTAATCTTAACCTAGGTTCGAAGTGAGTTTAAGCAAGGCCAGCAAGGAGCCACGCCTCCCGCAGAAGTTCTACCACTGGTTCCTAGAGTTCACCGCCAACTAACTCCTCATCTTACCTCCCATCTGACACTTGTTTGCCAACATCAATTTAGGGAAAGCAATTTTGACTTTTGGCACCCATCTCCACCTCCCTCCAAGAAATTCCCAGGTTTTTAGACTTAAACCTATCTCTTCTCTTTTGACTCCCTGGGTAAAGCGGCACCAGAATAAAACCCCCGGGGGGCTTCCAATAGGAACCAGGTTCTGCACTGAAACCCCGGACCATTTTGGGCTAGAGTCCCAGCGATTTTGAAAGGAAGGGCGCAGCCTCGCTGCCAGCAGTTTACTTCTCAGTTACCTTTTGTGGGTTTTAACGCCTCGGGGCTATAGTTTGAAAGTAAAACAGCTTCAAAGCGTCGCCTTATTAGCTCTGTATTTGAGAAATCCAGAGATGAAAACTACCTAAAAGGTTTAATAGGGCGGAACAGTATTTATTTGCCCAGCAAACACGCAGAATCTAGTTCAAAAGGGGCGCAGTGGCTTCTCAGCAGGGGGCTGGAAGGGTGAGAACGCGGGCCAGGCGAATTTCAAGCTTCAGTTCTGAGGTTAAAGTGAATCAAATAAGCACGGAAGGAGAGGGATCTTTTGATTTTTTTTTTTTTTTAAATTATCTCTCGCACCCAACAATTATATATACGGACATATACTCTCAGGGTTCGCTCCACCTTCCCGAGTTGTCAAGACTTCTAGTTTGTTAGTAAACTTTGATATTTTTCTTAGGAAGATGGGCCAGCTCTCTAAGGATTTGATTTACCAATATATTTAAAATCAAACGCACCCTTTAACGTTAAATTTTCATTATTTTTCTTCCTGATTTTCTTTTTAAATGCTACAGCTGTAAACTGCATTTGGTTTTTCTACTAAGAAAAAAAAATATCAAGTCACAAGATTAAGAATAAAGTCTCCCTTTAAATTATGCTGTTTGGGTTTTGCTTTTGAAGAATATCTGTCAGTAACTGTACTGGTACTTTGCTGCTAGATTCTGGGTATAAAGAAGACTTTAAGCAAAATAAATCTTTAAACAAAATAAATCCAAGCTGCTGACATTAGCTGTTTGCTGATGTGATGCTTGAAGCCGAGCCTCCTCCACGTGCATTTCCCGTACACAAACAGATGCGAGCACAGTGCTTTTTTTTTGTTTTTTTTTTTGTTTTTTTGTTTTTTGTTTTTTTTGGATTGTTGCTGAATGTAACTGAATCTTATTTCTAAATTTCATTCAATTCTGTCTCAGTGTTTCAGCACCAGAAGCCAGTCCCCTAAAGTGGAAGAGTGGTACATTATTGAAACTCTCTATCAAACAGCTCTGGGGTGCAGCCTTTCTGCAAATGCTGGCTCTCAATGAGGTCTGGCTGTCTGAGTGCACACAAGCCCCTAATATGTTAATGGCCGTAGGGGATGCCGAAGGTACTATCTCAAGCTGCTTCGCACACCATATGTCAGGCCGTTAGCCACATGGATCTATTAATCAAAAGGAGCTAAAGAAGGAGGGGAAGGCCTTGGATAGAGTGAGAGTGAGAGATCTGGGGGAGGGGGAGAGAGAGAAAAAACATTTAAAATCCCTTCCAATTCCTTTTATTTACAAAAAGGCTAGGGCTATATATTAAAAAGTCAGCAGAGCTTCCTTTTGTTTTAGTGTAAGACCGTTCACAAATGTCTACCAAGGAACTGGCTGGTGTCTGTGTGTACTGCTTAGAAGGAAGTTTCACCTCAAGGGTCCTGTCTAGGGTTTATTTAACAACTTTTATAAGCAAGACTCTCTTGGCCCCAACAAAAGTTTTTGTGATATGTGCTGCTTTACAGATAAATGTTATTAAAAACAGAGGAAGGAGCAAGAGAAATGTTTTTTATAAGGACACAAGCAGGGCACAGAGGGAATTCTCTGGGGATTTATAATGAATATGTAATATATTAATGTACACCTACACGGGCAGTCAGTCGGGTTTTCTCCACTTCTAGTTGTTTGGACAGGAAGTGTAACACAGTCACAGTTTTGTTACTTCCTCTAAGTTGAGTTTATGATAAATTAAACCGCAGAGCATCCAGGTGGAAAAAAACATTACATGACAAGGTATTACAAAACAAAAACCAAAGCTCACCTCTCCTGTTTCTGCTTTGAAATATCTCTTATCTTCCAATATTCGAAGTAAGTTTCATATTGTTTAGAAAGTTTGTGCAACCTTAAAAGTAACTCTGTATCAACACATGAAGACTCTGTAGATGCTATTCATGCTAAACTTAAGAAGAAAATTAAAATTTTATTAAGTGGTTAATATATTTGTCATATGCACACATTTCTTAAGTAAATCCAGTGAGTATTTTCATTTTAAACGATTAGAAACAGAGCAATGGAGGAAAAAAATAATCAAGATAAATTTAAAACTTATTTATTCCCATGTGTAGTCTTATCCAAGGCTACAGATTACAGTAAAATCACCAAAAGTCAATTTGTTATTCATTGTTTTAATTTACATTGATGATAAATAATGTGAAAATTTACCAAATTTCTATCACAAAAGCTATAATAAGTGATATAATCTGGAATACATATCATTGAATATGTGTTCTTTTAAATTGTCATGATTAATAAGCTTATATTGCTGAACTTAATTTGTAATATATGGAATGACTAAAAGTTTATTGATCCTATATTTCCATTGTGGGTGAGTAAATACTTGATTGCTTATATATATTTGAGAGTGCATCTTTTACTTAGATCATAAGGCCTCATCATTAGCATACACCCATAAGGCTCTATTATGTCAGACATGTAAAGAAGAAAGGAACAGAAAGTTCTTACTCAAAATCTAAAAATGCATTAACAGTAAGGGTGAAATAGTGCTTAATTATATAAAACAAAAATTATCTGAGTGCTATTACAGTATTACAGAATACAGGTCATAGTACTTTGTACTATATATTAGACTGGAGGCATTAAGTTTTGCAGTTCTCACAAAGGCATTTTCCTATCTTAGGTTCAGGAAAAGGTTAACATTTGTTATCTGCTTTTAATAAAGAATCCACTACTTTAGATTGTTTGTTTTGGCTGGGAAATCATATGTGAATCTCAGTAAAAAATAAAAAGGGGAGGGAGTCAGTGCATTTAAAAGTAGAGAATACTATTGTACAGCACTGGTCTGTCATAAATATGAAGAATTCTAAAGCACACTTCCATCCAGGAGGTGCTGAACGTATGAAGATGGATGATCCTGAATTTCCAGAGCAGCTTGGTAGGGAGAAATACTTTTTATCTTTAAATTTTGGTGTGAGCCACTAGCCTTTATTTCTTTCCCTGTAGTTAAAAGGTAGCCCATATATCTGTCTCTTTTGCTTTCCAAAGACTCGTAACTTAATTCCTTCAGGCTATTCATCAGCACAGTAATTAAACTAGCAAATGGATGTAAATAAAGTGAAATTGGTTTCATGACAGATGAGGCAAAGAGGCCTCTGACATGAAACAAGGCAGGACAATAATGACTTCAGCGGCATCGGGGCGTCAGGCCGCTGAACGCACCCCAGCTGGATTTATTAGGGGCTACAGTGATTTGCTGGAAGCAGACAAGACATGAGCACTCTTTAATTTGACAGGAAGTTTGCATCCTAAAGAGCATATTGAAATATAAATCTGGAGATGAGTTTAGACGACTGTAAACAGAAGTTCATTTTGGAAAAAAGATGATATTAAGGGATTTTTTTGTTTTTTGTTTTTAAGAAGAGCATATTCTCCTTACTAATAGAAAGGCTTTATTTGTTACAAGTTTCCACATGATCCTGGAAGCAGCAGGGGCAACAGCTATCACTTATCACTCCTTTGCAGTGAATTCTGTCGCTAACACAAGGCTAAACTCAAAATTTCTAGGTGTACTTTCAAAGAACGTCACCTTGCACAGTTCATTTCTAAAATTCAGCACAATGAAAACATATGTGTAGTTAGGGGCTACAGGCTTTGATGGCAAGAGAATATGACAAACTGGGAGAGAAGGTTGAATGAGTGATTTATTTTACAGAGTGGAATTATTACTGCATTTGAATAAAGATCTGGCTCAAGTTTATTACTTCTAGAAGTCTGAGTCTGGCAACCCAGAAATCAAAGTTCTAGTTACAAGACCAAATTATCTCAAGTACTTAATAAGACAAGGCCTTCAAATCAAATATAGTTTTGTCTATACATCAAGAAGCTTCATAAACCATCAGTAATAGCTGAGAATCATGACATAAGAGAAGAAGAAATCAGAAAAAAAAAGAGGGAAAGCAGAAAGAATGCATGCTTGATGGGACCAAGAGGGCACAAGGGGGAAACTGAGTCACTCTCCCCCTGGGATAAAGATGTCATATGTAAAATAAGTAAAAGACAAAATCTTCAGCCCAGGAACAGATTAGTTCCATTACCCATCAGAATATCAGAAATAAACTGCTTTATATTTAAATATAGTCTCAATTATGTAAGGTTTCTTTCAGAAGAGACAAGAGTCCTCTAAAGCTTCCTTGAGAGTTGCAGGCCCTTCCTAAGATGAAAATGAACATTTCAGCACCGCGGCCAGCGCAAGCGTCTATGCTGCTTTTGACACTGGAGAGGTGAAATCTTAAGTATTCTTGATATGTGCGTGTGCTCGTGTGTGTGTGTGTGTGTGTGTGTGTTTATCAGTGGGTCCTAATCTTTGAATGGGATGCCGACATTTCTCACACATAGTGCTGCGTTTTGTAATAACAGAAGAGAGTTTGTGAAAGAAGAAGAAAAGAACTTAAAGAGAAATAAAAATGAAAGAAAGTGAGAGGGAGAGAGAGAGAGAGAAGGAGGGAATGAGGGAAGGAGGGAAGGAGGGAAGGAGGGATATATATATATATATATATATATATATATATAGAGAGAGAGAGAGAGAGAGAGAGAGAGAGAGAGAGAGAGAGAAGCACTCAGTGCATTCTCCCTCCAATCTAATTGTGGGTGACTTTCAGGCCAGGAAGGAATTTATTATGGAACTCAATTGGCTTTCATTCTGAGCCTGCCTATTTTTTTTTTAAACAGAAAAATACGCCTAATTATTTTCAAGTTCCTTTCCAATTGTGAGACATAGGCAAGTCCTTTAATTATAATACAGTATGAACGAGGGGAGCATATGGGAGAGGATGTCAGGAAGAAGGTGCCAGGGGCAGCTCCTCGGAAATCTGTATTCATTTCTGGCTCTTATTTGCTCAGTAATCTCTACCATCATAACTAAATCTTGAAGCACTGATGTAGTTCGAGTTGTTGTTGACTTAACGTCAAAATTCAATCACTGGGGGTTTTGCATCCGCCCGGCTACTTATTTGTCTAATAAATCCGTCATTTTGTAAGAAAAATATTTGAGCAGCCGTACTTGACCTCTTGGTATCCACAAGTCACATTTATTTCTCCCGGTTTACAAATGCAAAATCGAGATGATCACCTAACGCCCGAGGAACTGTGTTGATTTCTGATTGGATTTTAGATGGAAATGTCTATTTTAAATACCTTGTGATTAAATTGTACACATAATAGAATCCATGCATTTTAAACTCATTCCTGCTTGGAAACTTAGCAACCTAGACTGCTAGTCATACATACCGATGCCAACAAAAAAAAAAAAAAAAAAGAAAAGAAAAAGAAAAGAAAAAAGAAAAAAAAAAGAAAAGAAAAAAAGAAAAAAAGAAAGAAAGAAAGAAAAAAAGAAAAAAAGTCAGTTTCCCCATCCACATTTGTCCAATAAATACTAAAGTTGACCCCTAATTGGAAGACTTTATTAAAGTCAGAGGTTGTTGAGTTTTTTTTTTTTTTTTTAATTTCTAAACTAGTTCATTTTGATTATCTCCCTACATTCCCCATGGAGGGGAGAATACTGTAATTTATGCAGGAGAAGGGAGGGTTTTATTATGCCAAGCTCAATGCTAGGGCACACAGGACTGACCGTGCTGGCATTTCCAATTCTAGGGCTACAGCCTTTATTTTCCTTCTAGACTATAACTGAAGTTTAGGAAAATTCATATTATCATCTGTTAATATTAATTAAGTGAAGTAATGTCCTATAGTTGCTTGAACTAATTTTATTTTTCCCCAGCCATGTACTTAGAAATTTCTAGAGAACACTCAGCTGTTCCTTCCCCTTCCCCTTTCTCTGAAGAGTGTTTTCATGTAGAGACAACTTCACAACTTAAGAATCTTCCCAGATTCTTTGGCTAGGTCTCCACGTTCTTTCAGGAGAGTTTCCTGTTCAATGAGATCGTTTTTTCGTCTGACTGTAGAAATAGAACGAAAGACATCTGAATCAGACCAGAAGGCTGTTCTTGACGGCAGGAGACTAAGAGAAGGGGACTTTGAAACCAGATCAGGGAGCTTGTCACAGGCTTTTAGTCCTGTCTGGTATCAGGGAAGGGCAGGGCATAGACCAAGCTGACCCTGGTGGTCAGAGGACCAAGGCTTGCTTCTACTCAAGTTGGGGGGACCCCTTGTGCTTTCTTGCCCGGGGACTGAGTTGCTGCAGGCTTGTGTGTGTGTTTTTGATCTGAATCATTGTAATGGTTGGAGCACACAGATTTAGGCCAAAGGTGGTACCAAAGGGGCTCTTGAACTCCCCTGGCGCCACCTTCTGCCTCCTCGCCATTTCTTACTCATCTCAGCCCCGCATGACCTCTAGCTGAGTTTGGGGATTTTTCTCCCTTGCACACTGCACACTGGAAGCTCTGCTGCCATGGACCTCCCAGAGTGGTGAGGAAGGGATCTTTCCCTCAGCTACTGTGCCTCCCTTCCTACAGACAGGGTCTTGAGGAGCTCTGTCCCAGAGATCCTAGCGGCTCCAAGCGAGGGGCAGGGGTTCTGATGAGGCTTCTGCTCTGGGCAGGGCTGGAGGAGGGGTTCTTTCACCTGCAAGGCCTGGGAAGCTCTAGGATGAGGCTTTCTTTCCCTTGGATATATTTCTCCACAAGTCCTTGGGATCCTAGCCCCTAAGAGCTGCTGTGTTATTTGCGTGCTTCCTCCTGTTACAAATAAGGGGTCGCTAGTGAGCAGCTAAGTGAGTAGCTAAGGTCTTCCAGGCAGGAGGTAGTTCCTGCTTCAGCCTGTTTGGAGCTTGCTCCCCAAGCTTAGCTTAGCGGGTACTTGTTGACAAGATGCTCTCTGAGAGGCTCTCTGGGCGTTTCTTATATCACTTCCGTTTCCAGGCCGGCCCACCTGAATCCGAAGACTTCACTTTCGTTTTCCTCTTATAGGATCTTACAGCATTTAATACATTCTGAGAAAAACCACTGAATCAAAAAGGAAAATAAAATAGGAATATGCGGATCTCTACCCACACTTCCCAGTGAGAGCAGAGGCTAGCACAAACAGCTCACAGATCTCAGGCCCTTGGAGATCTGACATGGAAGGTAGCCTGTCTGGCTTCCTTTGTAGCTCTGACGCAATCACTCCTTGGTCATAAGGGAGTAGTTCTTAGAAGTGACAAAGCAAGACTAAAGTGACAAACTTTTCCAGTATCTGTTTCTATCGCAAAAATGTGAATCTTTCAGAATCACCACGGTCTCCCTCCGGACTCTACTTTAGCTCTCCCTGCAGCTTGAGAAACAAGGGGAGATGACAAGGGGAGATGTCTCATTGTGTCTTTGACTGAGCCTCAGGATGTGAACTCTGAGGGAACAGTAGCCCCTGACAACAGTGGCTGGAGAGGAGGGCGGGTGGCTGGGTGTGGTAGAGTAGGCTTGGACCTCCAAGCTTTACTCTCATTAACTCGCGGGAGGACTTCTGTACTTACACTGATTTTTGTTTTGTTTTGTTTTGGACCGTTTGGGTCAATGACTCAGTAAGAAGAGTTTTGCAAAGTGCTGTGGTTTTCCTATGCATAGCCTGTGCTGCTGAGGAAAGGGAGTGTGCTCAGAAAGAGGAGAGCCTTGTGCTGCCCGTGTGGGGATATTTCAAAACTGATAATTCAGGCTGGAGAGATGGCTCAGCAGTTAAGAGCACTGGCTGCTCTTCCAGAGGTCCTGAGTTCAATTCCCAGCAACCACACGGTGGCTCACATCCATCTGTAATGGAATCCAGTGCCCTCTTCTGGTGTGTGCCTAAAGACAGTGACAATGTACTCATATAAATAAAAAACTAACAAACCAACAAATCTGATGATCCTAAATTGCATGTAAACTATTGGCACGCCATATTTAAATGCTCAAATTTTCTAGATATGGAATATTGTTTTGCAGTGGTGGCAAGGTTAACTAATACCCAGGACCTGGGAGAGGCAAGGGTTCCAGTATATGAGCTTCACCCCCAGCCCCTCCTACAGGGCCAAAATTTAGCCTTCACCTACATTAAAGTAGCTGCAAGATTACTAAGTTCTTAATGATGGAAGAGCATTCTGCTAACTTGAAAATACTAATGTTAGCTTGTGGAAATAGATATTCTACACTGTAGTTATTAAAAACTTATAAAATCTTAAATCAATATAAATTAATTTAATTATGATTTGTAATTGCATTATGCATGATCAATTTGAAACACTACTTTGAAGATAATTAGAGCTGTGTTCCGTCACTCCTGACTTCCCTAATAGCTTAATGAAAAAGAATGTCACATACTCACTACCTTTGGGTTAAACCTGTAAATTACACTAAATGCTTATTTTCCAATAAAAAATATGGTAAAATAATTGTACACTTTATAGACATATTTTATGACTCAATTGTAAGTGTGTAATGGATTTTCTTGGTAGAACTGTATTCTGCGTTTTTCCATGGTCCTTGTTAAGTATTTATTAGGGTTGATTGAGCTGTCAGTGTTTTTTTTTTTTTTTTTCAGGATCAGACCTCAAGGATTTGAATGAAGACTAACTTTTATGTAAAAATATCATGCTGTCCTCGAAGCTTGTGCCAAGGGGTCACTGCAGATGGAGGTCCTAACTTAGCATAATGGGTTTAACATTTCCATGACATCATCAGGGAATCTGAAAGGAGTCTAAGGATAATCAGAGTGGTCATTCAGCAGAAGAGTAAATATTTTATGAGGATATATAGAAGACAGGAAAGATGGTCAGAAAGGTGAATCTCAGCTCCTTAGAGTTCAGAGAAGGAGGCGTCTCAGCCAGGCACAGAGTAGAAAGAGTCAGTGCATACGCTGAAGCTGGCCAGCGGAATCTGAGAGGTTCAGAGGGAACTCATATCAGGGAGTAGTTTGTATAGGTTGCTTTTGTTTCCCAAACTCTTCATGCATTTCTCAGTCTGGAGAATTTATCTTTTACACGATAGCATACAGGAATATGCATTCAGTACTCTCTTGGACCTAATTTTCTGTGTTGGCTTCTCAGTATTTTCTGGTACTACAAGACAGCCTTTTTACTTTTAAGATAGCTATTGGAATTATCAAGAGCATACCAAAGTATTTGTGAATTAGATAAATCCAGTAAGCTCATATTTATTTATTTTCTTCATAATTTAAAATAATATTTAATTATCTGTATTAATATAGATCTTGATAGGTTAACCTTTGCCTACCATTAGCTACTCCCAACCCAAGACAGGAAGTGAAAAATACGCACATATAGAAAAAGAAATAATGATAAGCACAAAGAATGATATACTTCATAGTTGTAAGCGTTTTCTCAAAGCACTCATTTTCTCAAAATGCTTTCTATATTTGTGTTTTCAAGACACAGTTTCTCTGTGTAGCCCTGGCTATCCTGGACCTTGCTGTGGAGACCAGGCTGGCCTTGAACTCAGAGATCAGCCTGAGGGTATTGAAGGTGTGCACTACCATGCTAGGCACATGATGATCATTTCTGTTAGACTTTACATAACCAGAAATAACTGTATTTTGTCATTTGAAAAGTAGTCACATGTTTTCCATATGAAAACACTTGAAACACTTGCTCAAGTAAACTATTATTATATTATTGGGTGTTTTTTTTTTTTTTTTTTTTTTTTTTGGTCTCACTTTAGATTGTGTGGATCAAATATCTGATGTGGTTTATTAGCAACGACATCTGGAATGAATATTGAGTCTTCTTACATTGATATTTATTTTTATAAAATTTCCCTTGATACAGCACAAAGGAACTTGAGAACTTTATTCTCTGCTGAAGATATAAATATATTAAGTGATGCAGAGTTGGGAAAATATTCTTAAGTATAAAAGTTAGAGTTTTCTCCAGAAGTACCTTGTCTCTCCATACATTGCCCATCCTGCAGAGCTCAGGGGTTGCCAGGCCACGAGGGCATCCCTACGCTGTGTGCCTGACATCTTGGGGATGTTCTTCCTCTTTGCAGCCTCTTATCTCACAGTGTATTCTATAGTAAGGATACGTTGTGCCCTTGGCTTTTAAGCTATAATCAACCCTTCTGGAGAGAAAAGCCTGTTCGTTTTATCTTTGTATTTCCTCAAACGACTAGCACAACATATCAAATAGACCGGAAAACATCATACATGCTCCGGTTGAAGAACACACAGAGTTCCCCATATCATATTGAACACACATAGACTAGAGTTTCTTGCTTCTTTTTGAACTGTGCCAGTGTGTTCGGCTGTTCTCACCAAGGCTGGCAAATGGCAACTAGGGTCATTTTTAGCTAGGGTTCTTTTCATTCTTATATTTTATCATAAAATTATGTTGATATGAATTTGGCTTCACAAATATCTCACCATTTTATTTGAAAGCAATTTAAATGAGGTTAATATTTTAAATGTCATCATTTTCTCGTTGTAACTTGTATTATCAATTTCTGTGCAATCATGTCATGTCAATTAGTTATAGGCTGTTTTTGTGATCAAAAGCCCCACTCTCTTGACCTGAACGGCAAGTACACTCCATTATTTATGCTGTCATGGACAGATCTTGTGTTAAAAATTTGGCATTATGCGGTCACCAGATATTAACCTGAGAGTGTCTCTGGATGATTTATCCCCACTTTCCCCTTTGCACAGTCCCTGAATATAGCAATGTAATGATTGCTGCAAGTGGCCCGTCAGATGTCAAATAAATCATTCCTTTATCAGATGCAAAGTTTAAAGTGCCATCTAGCGAGTTTTGCTTCTTGGTAATGGGGCTCAGCAAATTTTATTTTCTGATGTATTTTATAATGCTTCAGAGTAGCTGCACTCACCACAGAACCACACAGCGGCCCACCTCAGCAGGTGCCAGACCCTGACTCTTTCTTGTAACTGAGTAACGCATTTGTGCTACCTTTACTACATTTGTGCATCAAATAGAACAGTGCAATTTTCTTGAACTCTGATAACCATTGCTTTGCCACGTGGGAAGGAACTATTAAATTTGTTTTTACAAAACAAGAAATGGCGCTTAAAGTGCGTCATTGCTGCAGAGACATGAGTATTTTTATTTTTAAATATAAAATTCAATTTTCATGTTAAAACTCCAAAGAAGTTTTATTTGTAATGACCTTTGTTCTTCTCTTTCATAAACTGGGAAAATGTCTCTTCAGCTTCGAGTTTTTCTTTATCTATACAAAACAAAACAAAACAAAAACAAAAAAACTTGACCAAACCCAAAAAGCCTGCCATATTTTAGGCCCAATTCTTTTTCTCTACATCAAACAAAGTCCAGAAGGGGGAAAGAACTGCTGTGGACCTGTACATTAAATTTCATGACTGGGAGACATAGTGACCAAACATCTTGTTAATCAAAATCCATATTCTCTTCATGTTTTGAGCTGTTTGCCAAACAAAGAGTGAACGAAGCTTCCACACTTGCACATTTCTGCATTAAATGTGGAAACATTAAAAAAATTAGATTAGGAAATAGAAGAATATAATGACCTTCCTCTCAATCATATGCTGCCAGCTAAGTCTCTGAGACCGAGAAATTGCACTAATGAAGCCATTTGAAGGCTTTTGTGGACAACTGCTTCCTCTTTGAAGATTAAATGAATGATGTTGATGTGATTAATCTTAGTACAGGGAGTGATGCGGCAGCTAGGAAATACCTTGGTGATTTTCATAATTAAACTGAATCAACATTTCAAAGAAATGCCAGTGTTATCGCGTGTATATTAGAATTGCGTTCATTAGACAGAAGAAACAAATAGTTTGAGCAAACAAGATTTTCCTTTTGGTGTTCTGAGACTTCCGCCGTGTCTCAGAGCATCTTGGTGTAAGTCATCATTACTGCTTCAGTTTGTCCTTGGGTTCTTGGTTGTTTTGGTGTCTCATTGTACACGCAGGGTGAAGCTGGTGACGCAGCTCCCCACGGCTTCCTTACTGTCATATCCTTACAATCCGTCTTCTCTGACCCTCATTTATAAGGTGGCTCTCGGCTCTCTTCAAGGAAGATTTCAGAAAGGCAATTTCTACTTAAGCATGATGTTTTGGAATTGTTTTACCACTTTGCAAGGATTTGAGAAAATCATAGCTCTGACATTTCTCCACATTTTTGATAGATTTAGAGCTCAAGACATAGTGTTTTTTTTGTTTGTTTTGTTTTTGACTTATGTATTGTTATTAATTTCTAGTAAATAAATTTATTTTCCTTGCAGTAAGGATTTCAGCTTTTTTGCTTTGTGGATTGATTTCAAACAGAAAAAAAAATTCAGCACCATTTCCTAAGCAAGCTGTGTGGACTTGGCTTGCTTGATAAGTTAACTCTGAATAGTTCTGGGTTCTTAGTGAATGTACAACATTGGGACAAGGGCTAAGGATCACTGGGACAATAGTTCAATCACCACATGAAATTATTTTAAATGTTTCTGAGTTACTCCCAGGTTCTTTCTTTCCCTGGTTATTAAAAGAAGTAAGAAATGTTTTCCTTAATTTTTTTCTTTAACAATTTTGATGCACATGGCATTTTGACTACATGAATGTCCGTGTGCCACATGCATGCCTCACTCTCCCAGAGACCAGAAGAGGGTGTCAGATCCTCTAGGACTGGACTTGTAGATGCTTGAGAGCCACTATGTGGGTTCTGGGAAAACCCAGGTCCCCTGGAAAAGCAAGCCAGTGCTCTTAACTGTGCAACCATCTCTCCAGCCCCCAAGGAATGTTTCTTTGAATGTAACACATAAAAACACACAGTTTGAGTTTAATCTGTAATCTTAAGTCAGATGAATTTGGTGGCCATTACCAAGTCACAGTGAGTGAAAATATTCATACCCCAAACTGCTTTTCTTTCACTGTTGTAGGGCAGAAAATACCGAAATAATCAAGCACCCAAACCGGCAAAGAGACGAGACTTGTAAAATATTCCTTGTCACAGGGACCTGACTAAGATGTAGTCAGGATGGAGACTACTCTGTTGACATTCTTCACAGAGTAGTTTGAATGAAAATACCCCCATAGGATTGGTGCTATTAAGAAGAGGGTTCTTTTTGGAGTAGGTGGCCATGTTGGAGGAATCATGCCACTGGGATTTGAGGTTTCAAGGGCTCAAGCCAGTATCGCCCTTTCTTCCCATTGCCTGCCAATCCAGATATAGAACTCTCAGCTACTTCTCTGCCACAATGTCTGCCTGTGTGCCACCATGCTTCCTGCCATGATGATAATGAACTGAACCTCTGAACCTGTAAGCCACCCCCAATTAAATGTCGTCCTTTATAAGAGTTGCCTTGGCCGTGGTGTCTCTTCACAGCAGTAAAGCCTAAGACACAAAGATACTGCCCTGTGTTGTATGACATGCCACGCAGTCACCCCCACACAGAAGGTGCCAGCTAGCCACAACAGTCAACGAAAACTGAGATACAAAGCTTTCAACACGTAGAACAAATATCTTCATTTGAAACAGCCTTCCTGTCACTGAACGCTACTTATGACAAATGTAGGGGAAAAAAAATCACCAAACCAAGAAAATTTCCCCTCAAATATTTGCTCTCTTGCTTGCTAAATGAGAGTCATAACAAACAAGACAGACCAAAAGAAGGGGGCACTCAGCATGGTGGGATGTAAAGAGGCATGCCTGTGGAGAAGAGCTCAGAAAATCTTCTTTATATAAGACACCGATCAGAACAGGAAACCAAACGCCCATGGCTGGAGGAAGAGGAGGGAACGCAGACCTGCGTTGAGAGGGATCTGATTTTTATGGGGAGCACGCGGTCCAATATGTCAGATCTGTCTGTGGGAATGGTGGAACTGTGCAAAAGGCACAGGGAGTATTAGGGCAGACTGTGGTTTATATGTGTGAAGAATGCTTAGAGCAGTGGGTTGTGCTGAGGGAAAGAGGACTGACGACCCTACTAAATAGACCTGACTAAAGAGGGAGTCCTGCGCTGTTGTTGACGCTGCCTCATGACTGACTGGGGTCTTGTGCATCCTTGAAGAGATGCTCTTCTGGAAGACTATGAAAATACAACTCACAGACGTCTGTGGTGTCCAATTCCATAGAACTGAGAGTGGTAAGAGATAATTCTTTAGTAAACCATTCATCCCAGAACACTTCTTTTTTTGGAACACTGTAAAGAACTGGTGCCATCCAGAAGCTCTGAAAGAATTCATTCTTGGCCGTCCGGGCGATGCTCCAGCCTCTTTTATCCTCTCCCTTAACTTTCCGAGGAAGTACTCAGTGCTTATTTCTGGGTGGGTCATACTTGCCATAACCTTTTTTTTTTTTTTTTTTTTTGAGGCAGGGTTTCTCTGTGTAGCCCTGGCTGTCCTGGAACTCACTCTGTAGACCAGGCTGGCCTTGAACTCAGAAATTTGCCTGCCACTGCCTCCCAAATGCTGGGATTACAGGTGTGCGCCACCACCGCCCGGCTCGCCATAACCTTTTTAAAAACAGAGATTTACATCTATTTGTATTTTCCCCATTAATTTCTTCTTCTTCCTCCTCCTCCCCCTCCTCCTCCTCTTCTTCTTCATTGTCTCCTCCTCCTTCCCCTCCTCTTTCTCCTCCTCTTCTCCCTCCTCCTCCTCACCCTCTTCTTCCTCCTTCTCCTCCTTTTCCTCCTCCTCCTCCTTTTTTTTTCTTTAGCTAAAACAAACATCTTACGTCTCATAGCTGATGTTCCTTTAGTAATGAACTTTAAAGAGAAGATGGTATCTATCAGGGAAATGTCTCAGTCTGTTTTTCCTCCAGGTGGTCCATGTGACTCTAACCACATTTCAGGTGATATACATATTGGCTCTAATGAACAAAATTCACAAAGACAGGGGGCACAGGGCACATCAAAATGAAGTGACCATGGTACTGAAACTTTGACTGCTGGATATCATTCTCTGGGATTCCCTAAAAATAAATACATATTGATCTTTGCAGATTCTCTCTTGCTATATTTTGTCAACAGAGAAATGATATTTAATGATCCCTACAACTTGAGAGAAGCTTTGTTTTGTTTGCAATGCATCAAAACACATTTTTTAAGGATGCCTATCAACCTAGTTATAGAGTCTCTCTTAGGAATTCAGTTCTCACCACAGTGTTTCTCGTTTTCTGACTACTAACTTAATTTATACATATCCTGGCCCTCTTCACTCTGCTGAACCCTTAGCACATGAAACGCCACTTCTCTATCACCCTTCCTCGTCCCCCATCTTAGCGTGTATACACTGGTGTGTATTATGTATGTTGCACGTGTGTGGAGCATGCACTTCAGTGTACAGGTGCACTGGCTATTTGCTTTCATGTAGATATCAGAACAGTATTTTGGGAGTCCCTTCTGTCACTTCCTGCCTTGTTGCTTTAAGATGGGGACTCCCATTGAACCAGAAGCCATCTGCTTTGGCTATGCTGCCTGTCTCTGGTCCTACACACCTGCCTGCTGGGCTTTCTACATGGGTGCTGGGCATTCAAACTCAAGTCCTCGTGCTTGCAAACCAAAGTACTCTTCCCCTCACCCACACACCATTTCCTTCAATTCAGTTCTGTTTTTATTTTTTCCTGAGATAAGTCTCACTGTGAAGAACAAGCAGGTCCAGTCCTCTTGCTTCTCTTTCCTCAGTGTCTCCTCCCGAGCATCAGGAACTCGGGGAGTGCACTGAATCGCCTAGAAGTCAGAGCTTCAAGGCAGGATTCACCCTTAAAGTGAGTTCCAAGCCCCCCCCCCCTCTCTCACACACACAAATTAACAGCAAAATGAGCAGTTGTGCAGTGTTCACTTCAGAGATGGAGAGCTTTTGTCTGAAGTCTATATCTACAATAGGTACCACTAGGTTGATACAGTATGCATTTTCTCTAGTTTTTCTCTTTTGGTTGAGTTCTTGCTATTACAATAAAAGAAAACAACAATTTGAAAATTAGGTGGGACACAGGGAAGAATTTTAAAAAAAAAATAGGAATAAACCTCCTCAAATTTGATGACCTCAGCCCAGAGACAGGTGTGGAATTTCACTTGCTATGTTCAATTTCCTTTGAGTTTGCCTATGAATTCTATTACAAACTCCTTAGCCCTAATAACTGTAAAATCAAATAACTCAACTTTTTTTTTGAACATTCCTATTAAACAAGACTAGAAGTTAGGGAATTCGGGAATCAGAATGCCTGTGTTTTCATCCTGATTCTCCTTTTATTAGCTGTGTAACTGGTGTCAAATTACATAAATTCTCTGTTTCACATTCTCCACCAGTGAGCTGGAGCTAAGAATATATTCTCTGTCATTGGATGAATGAAGAAGTGAATCGATTAATGTCAAATCATTTAATGCAGTGCCATGTCATGATGCCCACCTAGAATAAGCCCCATGGCTTTGTCATAATGTATGGTTGTGTAGTTTCCCCTGTAATCCGCTAACACTGGACATGGGGGCCGTGCTTATCATTTTTGTCTCCAACAGTGTTAAAAGACGACTGTCCATGAAAAGACGTTCGAGCATTGGCTCTTGGATTGATGGTGTCAATTAAAATATCTCTTATAATGTTTTAAGTGGCTAGAGACATTCACCGCCAGTAGAAAAGGAAGAGCATAAGCCTCTTTAAGTGAGCCCTGGTTTTACAAGCTTCCCAGTCACAAGCATAAATTAATAAGAAAATGAACAGTTGCACAAGTCTTCACTTCAGAGATGAAGAGCCTTTGTGTGTAGTCTGTACGACATGCACCAGTGGGCTGGTACAGTGTGCATTTCTCTAGTTTTTTGGCTTAGTTCTTGCTATTGTAGTAAAAGAAAGAAATCAGTAAACTAGGTGGACCATCTAAAGGAGAGGATTAAAGAAAAAATAGAAAGAAACACTCTCAAGTTTAATTAGTGGCAGATTTTTCCCCTCTTGAGTATTCTTCCATTTGTTTATTTTGGTAGTCTGTGTGCTCTTTAGTACTGTGGTGGTAAAGCCCAAATGTCACACTTTAAGACTTTGGGGTGTACGCTATATTTTTTGTGCTCAGCAACTTGGAAAATGTGAACAAGTTGGAATCTCCGGCCAATGGAACGTAGACAGGTCTGCTGATTACCGTTCACATTGCCATTTCTGCATCTTATGATATACCAAATCGTGTTACCCATGTTTCTAAGTTTGTGTCCACACTCATGTCCCATAACAGACTGCCTTGGCCATAATCATAGCCTCTGGTAGTCCACTAGTAAAAAGAAACCCAGTCCACAACAGGTACAGCGAAGGGAGAAGGGGATGCATGTATTAAGTCGTCCCCTTTATACAGTGCTAAGAAGCTGTTTGAATCCTTCTTATGTGGGCACAGCTGGTGGTGACATTTTCTCATTTTCATTGTGGCAGGAGTGGAGGGATTTGGAGAGTAGAGGCTGTGTAGACTCTAGAGATACAATCACCTTGCAGTTCTCGAAGGGTTATTACATGTTGTGTGTAGCCTAAGACAGTGATTCAGACTGGAATGAGCAGTGTGTATGTGTGTAATCTGTGGTTGGCAGAGCAAGTAACTGTCACAATGGAGTGATAAGGTTCAGTAAGGGGGACATGGAATTTGTTGAGATAACTACTAGAACAACAGCTGAAGTATTGTTATCTGAGTACATTATAATGTCACATGGTTTCCTTGCATATAAGCCAAGCCAAAATTACAGCCATGCTATAAAACGAGCTGATATACAGTCTACTCTTACATTTCTATTGTCACTAGAGCATCACATATTTGGAAAAACAAGGCAATGTGGACTATTGTTTTGTGTGTGTGTGTGTGTGTGTGTGTGTGTTGTGTTGTTGAAAACATCAACTTAAATCAATGTTGCTGAGAGCAAGATTATGTAGAAAAATGAGAATTACTTTTGAGTGATGGGGGAATCGCTCAATCAGTAAATCGCTTGCTGCTCTAGCATGAGGACCTGAGTTTAGTTCCTCAACCACATAATGCTGGTGGGGTTTATAGACCCAGATCTGGGGAGGCAGAGAAAAGAGGACCTCTGGGGTTCACCGGCCTGCCAGTTTTGGCAGCTGGCAAGATCCGGCTTCGGGGAGGGCCACGGTCTCAAAACATAAGGTAGAGAAACAAATGAGGAAGAGACCCAGTGTCAACCGCTGTATTTCACAAAGATACACACACACACACACACACACACACACACACACACACACACACAATCTACCCCTCTTTAAAAGTAAATAAGATCACTATTCTAAATTTATTTAACTGAACTATGAACATAAAATAATTTTCACTTAAAAGCCACATCACTCGTCTGTGTCTTGATTCCTTTTATTTAAAGCCAATTTTTGATACTATATTTCTATACAGTTATCATTAGATACAAATTTCTAATTTAAAATAGCCATAGATCTGTGTGAATTCCATTTCGTTTTAGAAAGAACATATCAAGAAAATTGCTGTTGAAACTTCTCCTCGAGACAGCACAGTTCATTTATGTCCTGCTTCCTCTCTTCTTGTTCAGCCCTCTTCCTTGACCTAAATACACTCCAGTCGGACTCTAAGATTCAGAACATCTGTCTACAACCTTGTGCAGAATCCCTCCGGAGGCCTCATTCTGCTCTTTATTGTATGTTACTAACCACAGTAGAAGCCATGAGCGCATTTAGTTTCCCTAGGGTATGAGATTGCTTTAATTGCCAGCGACAGCAATTTATGCTCTTATGCCTTTTCACTATTCCATACATTTACAATGATTCTGCGGCATTACTGATGGATCCAGTGTAATTGAACTAGCTTTCTGTCTGTTTTATGATTTTTAAAGAAGTGTTTTCTGTTTCCTTCTTTGAGTTTTTCAGAGTTCTGGGTCCCTGAGAGTCCTATTGTTCATTGGACCTGCTTATTCATATGATTTAATCTTACAGTGCTGCGGGCAGATAGATGTGGTGCCAAACACATCAATGCATCCTGAGTGGCACTTTATACATACCATGGAAGTTTTGAACCCAATGCAATGTGAACAGACTATTTCTTTAACTACCTATTATAATCTTCATCTTGATGTGCTGAATGTGGAAAACGAAGCTGAATTTACCTTTATGTGAAAAGAATGTTTAGTATGCCATATTATTACCAATCTGAAATAGATTTAGATTATGAACAAGTTCTGATTAGGAGTCAGTGACTGCGTGGGTAACTGTCAACTTTGTTGGAATCATATCCCTTTATCAATTTAGAAAGAGGAAAAAAAAAACTCTGGAGACCCTGAGGTTTCTTTATTTTGTTGTTATTATTATCCTTATCATTAGTTTTCCTAGACATGGTTTTTCTGTGTAACCCTGACTGTCCTGGAACTCTCTGCAGACTAGAATGGCCTCAAACTCACCTTCCTCTGCCTCTGGAGTGCTGGCATTAAAGGTGTGAGCCACCACTTCCCAGCAAGAAGTTGGGATTTTAGTGTGAACTCTTGGAACAGGCATAATTTGAAGAGTCATGAAGATCAAGGTCCTTCATGAATGAAATACAACTTTGTTGGATGTGGTCAACTAAGGATGACTGAATCAGAGTTGAGATGAACATAGAGTACCTAATGCACTTAAATCACGAGGAGCAAAGCTCACCTAACATGGCGATTTGAAGGTGGGATCAGTACCAAAGCCCAGTCTTGTGTGGAGCAGAAAGAGGAAGGACAGACAACTGGTGACTTAGATGCTTGAGGACAGGAACAAAGACAGTGTAAATCAGGGTATGTTAAGGTCCACACCTAGAGAGACAAGATACAAAGTCTTTTGTGGTTGTAGTTAATCAAGAGCAAAGACATTTCCAATTAGAATGAATTATACAGAAGCAGGTTTGTGAAATTACATGTAGTGAGTTGGTAACTAGATAGACACCTAGATAAATCTATTTATTTATTTAATATCTAATCAATACATTTGGGGATTCTATCTGCATGTATGTCTACACGCCATGTACATGGAGTTCCCAATGAGGCTAGAAGATGGTTTCAGATCACTACAAATGGCTGAGAGCCATGATGTGGGTACTGTGAATTAAACCCAGATCCTCTGGAGGAACAGCAGTGCCTTTAATCATTGAGCCATCTTTCCAGCTCCAAGATTCATTATTCAATTCTAATAGTTATCTTTTTTGTTCAGTTTATTCTGATTATGGTTTATCTCCCCTAATGGTGTCTCCTGGGTCCTTCCCATTTCTCCATCCATGTAGCCCAATGTCTTCTTTCTCTCTCTATTTAAAAAATAACCAAGTTAATAAAAACAACAAGTAAACCAGTATTTTTAAAAAGAAAAAAAATCACAAGAAACACACAATCACATAAAAACACTTACTTGAAAATCATAATATAAAAGCAAAAAAACCTCAGTAAGATAAGTATGCCCATGCGAAATAACACGAGACAAATCTACAAAAATACTATTGAATTTGTTTTGTGTTAGCCATCTCCTACTGGGCACTGGTCCCCCTTTATGTGAGGTTTAAATCCCCAGAAAGACCCCATAAGTGATTGTTTTATTAATTGTGAGTATTATGTCTGAGAGCATATAATATTTATTATCTATGATTCTCAACCTTCTAAAAATTCTTGGGATGAAGAAAAATGTTTTGGCTTCATTTAGTCTTGCCATACATAGTAATTTTCTGAATTCATCATTTTTACAGACTTCCATTTACATATGAATGTTTGAGAAGTTAATTGCAAGGATCATAAGTATGATAGCTATGAAAAGTGAACTGGAACCAGATACATCTTTTTAATGGAATACAGAATCCAAAGAAAATATTTTTTTCATTTATCTTTCCCTTTATGATAATTCCTACATATTTATTTCTTCCCACAGTACAGCATTAACATCTGAGTTTATTTAATGAGATGCCTCCAGATTTACTTCTTCCAAGATATTTTATCTGGAAAGTATCATCACCTCCACCACCACCATCACCACCATCATTACCACCACCATTACTATCATCACAACGCAATCACCACCACCACCTCCACCACCACCATTACCATCACCATCACCACCACCATTACCATCACCACCCTCACCATCCCCACCATCACTATCACCACTACTACAACCACCACCACCACAATCACCACCATCACTACCACCACCACCACCATCACCATCATTACCATTACCTCATTATTATCATCACTATCATCCTTAAGCTCTTAAAGTAAGCAACTTACTTTTTTTTATTAGATATATTCTTTATTTACACTTCAAATGTTATCCCCTTTCCTGATTCCCTCACCCCCAGAAAGTCTCATAACCCATGTATATGAGATGTTCCCCATGTTCCCCAATCAGCCTTCTCCTGCTTCCCTGTCCTGGTATTCCCCTATACTGAGCATCGAGCCTTCCCCAGACCAGGGCCTCTCCTCCCTTTGATGTCCAACAAGGCCATCCTCTGCTAAAGTGCAGCTTACTTTACAAGAAGTTTTTCTGCATACCATCCTTTTTTTTTCTTTCTTTTCTTTCTTTTTTTAACTTTATAATGATCCTTAAAGTGAAAATGAAATCTAATAATTTCACTTATAGAGGAAGAAATTCAAACAAAGACTTTAAGTGAGTGAAAATCCAGGGCTAGGAAGCGGTGTGCTTGAGTCCTGGGTTTATCTACTAATTCATCGCTCAGCTTTCCTCCATACATGGCTTTATTTTGCAAATCGTTGACAGGTACAGCCATACCATATTTCTCGCTTTACTAATAATGGATGTTGAATGATGCAGATAAGCAGATGTACTATTTGACACTGGAACACGCATGATTATTGCCATACTATTTACTATAACTGAGACCTGGAACCAGCTTAGATATCTATCAACAGACAGAGGGCAGACATGGTACAGACATACTGTGGAGTTTTATTCAACTATAGAGAAAAAATGAAAAAGTGGTTAGAGAGATGGCTCAGCAGGTAAAAGCCCTTACTGATTCACAGCTTTCGCAGAGGACCTGAGCTCAGTTCCCAGTACCCACATCAGATGGTTCACCACACCTGTAACTCCTAATTCAAGGGATCCAATGCCCTGTCACCCCCATGGGCACCTGTAAGCATATGGTGTATACGATCTCATGCAGGCACACCCATGCACACACATTTAAAACCTTCTTTAAAAAGGAAAAATAAAATCATGGCATTTGAGGGTAATTGCACGGAACAGGATATTATTATGTTAAAAGAAGTAACCTAGAATCAGAAAGACAAATACCACCCGTTCTCTCATACATATTTTCCTAGATTAGTTTCTGTTGCTGTTATAAAGCACCATGACTAAAAATCAGCTTAGAGAGGAAACGGGTTTGTTTATCTTCCATGTTTTTATTATTGTTCATCATGAAGGGAAGTCGGGACCTGAGTCAGAAGCTGAAGCAGAGCCCGTGGAGGAACGCTTCTTGCTGGGCGGCTTACTTCCTGTGGCTTCCTTGGCCTTCTTCCCTCTACCACTCAAGACAACCTGCCCAGGGGTGGTGCTGCCCCCAGTGGGCTGAGCCCTCCCACATTAATCATTAATCACGAAAATGCCCTACAGACTTGCCTACAGGCAATACAATGGAGACATTTTTTAAATTTTTTTTTTATTTTTGTTCCTCTTTCCAGGTAACTCCAGCTTGTGTCAAGTTGAAAAAAAAAACCAACTTCCAGTGCATATGAATCCTATATTTTAATTTTTATGTGTATATATGTGTCTGTGGGTCATAAAACTAGAGAAGGAGCCAAGACAGGAGGGAACAAGGTCTTAAGTGGAGGGGAAGAGAAGGAGGATAGAAAACCACTCTCGCCATGAATGTAGCCGCTCAGGAGACTATGGGAGGGAGGTGTGGGGAGGGCAGGGCCATAGTGGAGAAGAACGGGAGGGAGAAGACAACCAAACCCAGGTATGTACAGATACGCCATAATGAAACCTGCTGCTTTGTATGCTGACGTAAGATGTGTAAAAATTGGAATAACTTTTATCAATTAGTGCATATCAATTCGACAACATTGTAGGTTCCGCCTTGACATTTTCACATACGTGTATACAATATTTTGTTGTATTTACTAGTCTCACTTACCACTCACATTTAAATGATCCAAGAGAAACTGAAACCACTCAAGTTAAGTGTAAAAGAGAAAATCCTAGACATCTTGACCGTCCATGCTTTTCACGTTCTGTGGTTGTAGTAAACAGTAAAACGCAAGCCCTGTTAGGGTGTTTCCCTGTCACATAATCCTACTTAGGCCTGTGGCCTAGCTTTCTTCAATAATAATAAAAGAGTCACTTCTTGTTCCAGCTCTAAGTATTTTAATACTGGAAGATAGGCATACTTAATATTCTAAGTTATACCTATGAATTACTTTATCGGTGTTGAAGAGTTGTTTTTGTGAAAATATATTTAGTAGTAACTGCTCTGAGATACAGAGAGCAGGTAAAGCCAGGCTCCTGCTATTAGATGCTTTGAAGTTTGTGGACCACTGATTGTGCTATTACCGGGTCCCCTTCAGAGTTGGCAGTGTCTGTGACACGGCTGACCTGGCTTTGAGCCTCTGGTCCATCCTCTAACAAGATTTCCGGGGACTCAGGGTAATGGTGTTATTTCTATCAGATTCTGAGATACAAAGAATTTTATTCTCATATGAACATTTTAGATGTTCAGCAAATATTTGCCAGAAAAATCACTAAAAACACAATTTCTTGGCAAAAGCATGCAGAAGCACAGAGAACCATGGCTCTTGGATGCCCGTGGAAGAGCCCATGATTGTCCCTTATAGACATTTCCCAGGTTGTGTGATGCATGGACTTGATTGCCCTGATCTGGGTTTGTGTTCCCTGGTTTGTGGTTGGAGGGCAGCTGCTGTACACAGTGTGACAGTGTGACAGTGTGACAGTGTTCCTGGAGTGGCCTATCAGGTGTTGTGAAAGGGATGAGATGGCAGCTCTGGGAACATAGACCAGGAGTGCCTCTGGTCAATCCTGCCTGAGAGGCACCGGTCACTCTGTCTGTGAGAATGAAACCTTAGCAGTTACACTTAGGAGCACTCACCATTTCTAGTGAGCTTCCCCTTTAATGGCCAACAGGGAAGTCCAGCATCTTTTTTTCCCTTCCAACCCCCCATCCCATCCCCCCCTCTCCCTGTTCACTAACCCACCCACTCCTGCTTTCCTGTCCTGACATTCCCCTACACTGGGACAATGAGCATTCACAGGTCCAAGGGCCTCTCCTCTCAATTGATGTCCAACAAAGCCATCCTCTGCTACATATGCTGCTGGAGACATGGGTCCTTCCATGTATGCTCTGTTGTTGGTGGTTAAGTCCCTGGGAGCTCTGGGGGGGGGGTACTGGTTGGTTCATATTGTTGTTCCTCCTATGGGGCTGCAAACCCCTTCAGTTCGTTGGGTCCTTTCTCTAGCTCCTCCATTAGGGACCCTGTGCTCAGTTTAATGGTTGGCTGAGAGCACCCCACCCCCCTGTATTTGTCAGGCACTGGCAGGGCCTCTGGAGACAGCTATATCAGGATCCTGTCAGCAAGCACTTGTTGGCATCCATGATAGTGTCTGGGTTTGGTAGCTGTATATGAGATGGATCCCTTGTGGGTACAGTCTCTGGATGACCTTTCCTCCAGACTCTGCTCCACACTTTGTCTCTGTATCTCCTTCCATGGGTACTTTGTTCCACCTTCTAAGAAGGACCACAGGATCCACACTTAAGGTCAGCATCTTGTTCCCAGTGTAGAAAAGAGGAAACTGACCAAGCAGTGGAAGTGACTCACTTCCGTCATTCATCAGGCTCGCCAAGGAGGGAGCTTTGATTGAACTTTTGAAATGGTCTTCAGTCTCCAGCTGGGCTCAGTTTTGGGAGTTACTTGTCTGGGGTTTTTTTTGTTTTTGTTTTTGTTTTACATATGCATTGATATAGTCCTGACACCTTTGAGTGATATAAGCTCAAATAACCGTATTTCTTGAACATGTTGGGTAAATGGACCGCTATTGGTTGGGAGATCATCCGATTACCCCTATGGCCTTTGATGATCTGTAATCTTTCAAACTCTGCCAAGACATATACCTAAAGGATTCCTCAGCATGCAATAAGGGCACATGCTCCACTATGTTCATAGCAGCCTTATTTTAATAGCCAGAAGCTGGAAAGAACCCAGATGTCCCTCAATGGAGGAATGGATACAGAAAATGTGCTATATTTACACAATGGAATACTACTCAGCAATTAAAAACAATGAATTCATGAAATCCTTAGGCAAATGGTTGGAACTGGAAAATATCATCCTAAGTGAGGTAACCCAATCACAAAAGAACACACATGGAATGCGGTCACTGATAAGTGGATATTAGCCCAGAAGCTCTGAATACCCAAGACACGATTCACATATCAAATGATTCCCAAGAAGAAGGAAGGAGAGGTCCCTGGTCCTGGAAAGGCTTGATTGTAGGGGAGCACCAGGACAGAGAAGTGGGAGGGGCTTGATTGGAGAATGGGCAGAGGGAAGAGGGCTTATGGGACTTATGGGGAGGGGGAACCGGGAAAGGGAAAATTATTTGGAATGTAAACAAAAAATATAGGAAAAAAATTCTGCCCAGAAAGATTATTTTCAGGACTCCAAGGTCTTTGAGGTCACTCTTGACTAGATCTCCAAGGAATTTTTTCCCCTTCACCGGCTTATTTGAGACCAGATCATACTTATTATAGTCTGTGTTTAGGGTTCTGCAGAGATGTCAAGGTCAGAAAAGTGCCTGCCACCCCTTAAGTATGAGTAGCTGAGTTTAGAGCTCAGAACCCACGTGAAAAAATATGGGCATGGAGGGGTGCCTGTAATCTCAGAGCTGGAGGGGCGGAGACAGGAGGGCGCCTGGGATTGCTGCCCAATCACTGTAGCCAACGGGGGAGCTCAAGGTTCCATGAGCCCCTGTCTTAAAAAAGTAAATCTGAGGGTGATCGGGGACATCTCATGCTGATCTCTTGACTACACACATGAGCACACCCACACATACATGTACACATACACTCATGCATAGAAAGACAATGATAATTAATCTCCTCTTCATTGGTTAAAATAAATAGAGCATCATAAATGTTTTGTTTTCTTATCACAGGGCCACGAGGCGAGCTGAAGTCAGGAGCTGAAGCAGAGCCCACGCAGGGGTGATGCTTCCTGCCCTGCCTCTCAGGGCTGGCTCAGCCTGCTTTCTTATAGAATCCATGGCCACCCGCGCAGAGTCGTCTGCACACCCCTACCAATCACTGATTAAGAAAATCCCACTGCCTACAGCCTGATCTTGTGGAGGCATTTTCTCAGTTGAGGTTCCCTCCTCTCAATGACTTTAGCTTGTGTCAAGTTGATATAAAAATAGCCAGGGCAAGTTTCCATCACTGTGCAGAGAATGCATCCTGTTTATACCCTGAGCATATTAGATGTGCTTTTGTTTTTGTATTTACAACATTACAATGGGTACCATGTAGGATAAAACCCTGATACTTTCGGTTTCTAAGACCATGAAGTACTCCTGCTCAGTCACAAACACAATATTAAATCTTTCTTAGAAAAAAAGGAGTAAATTAGGTCATTTTGTCTTTTATAAATGGTCAACCCTTTCATTCCTCCAAAAGAAGGATAGAAGTGGAGTTGAAAAGAGCAAAACAAATTCAAGTTTTTTCTTTTTCCTAAAGCAGTACAGTTTCCTTTTTGTTTTATGTAATGTTGGGCTCATATTTAATAGATACCACACAATCCTTAATGAATTTCTCTCAATTTGATATTACTATTGGATACATCTCCCTATTAAAATTATTTTAGATTCTGATTATGAATAAATGTAATACTTAATATCCATAAATATTTGATGATCACCTTTGGTTCACTTGTTCCATCAATTTAGGCAAAGAGGAGCTGTTTTGAACTCAATACTCAATCTGAGATGTGAGCAGAAATAATTTAAAATGTTTATTTTATACTACATAATGCAAATGTAACCTAGTTAAATTATCTAAGGTTTAAAAAGAATCAATAAACGTTTTGAATTCAGGGAGAATGTTAATACATCATCTTATGCTGTTGGATAATGTGAAATCAAATATGCCTTGCTATTTCCAGGAATTCTTTTGTGGGCCCCAAGAAGGGCTTGGTTGTCTCAGCCTGATGGTTGAACCCTTTTGGGAAGTGGTGTGGCTGGCTCCAGCCAGTTCTATCTCCTGAGCAGCTCCCTACTCTCAATTAGCTAGAAAGTAAAGAGAAAGAAGTCCATCATTCTGAAAGGAGCTGTCTTCTCTGGGCACCTCCGATCTTCCTCTCTATGCTCTCTTCCTCTTCATTTTGCTATTGATTGATGTCTCACTGGGTTTTAATAATTAGGGCCTTAGAGATAACTGAGCTTCCTTGGTAATTAGCTGGATATTTTCTTGGTTGCTACTAGCAAGTCATGTAAGGATACATAAAACACTACAGTACAACCTCAATGAGCTGTAATGTTCAGGGAGTGGTTAACTGATTTAATCTGTAGAAAATATAGACACTCCCCTTTGAAAAAGATACATGTTTGTATAACTGTATTTAACATTTGGCACACCTTTCCCATTTGTTGCTAATATAATAAGTTATAGTAGGTCAATGAAGCACACAAATGTTACATGTAATATAGAAAGTGTAGTAGATGTGTCCATTCAGGGTGTTTGTTCAATCAAAACAGGAATTCTGAAATTCCCACAGAGTGACTCAGCAACAAAATGAGAGTAGAGGTGAAGCAGTAATGTAGCTGCCTTTGTCCTGCTTTGAGGACACACACGGAATATGCTGCTATTTGCAAAGTTAAATCCTGGTTATCTGATGATTTGGTCTGCTCTTTACGATGTAAGCAAAGACTGGGACAAAGCTGTGCTGATGATGGACTCCTTAGTCCTTTGGCCTTAAGAATTATCTTAAAGAAACCAAGATTAGAAATTGGAACCACAGTGGCCTCTTGTGCTGTTAGTGGTTTGGGTGTGATAGAGTCCAAGGTGCTATTGCCTGTGCTGACCAGGTGCTTTACTGTGATGTACCCTAGGTTCCACAATCGTCTCTTTTAAATTACAGTCTTGTCAAATACAGCAGATGTTTAAGTTCATTAACCTCTCTGAGGCATTTTAATTTTGGTTGTGAGTCTAGCCTTTATTAGGTGAGTCATCTCTTTAGCCCGCTGCATCTTCTTTTTAACAAAATTCTCTTTTGTATTTATTTAAATAATGTGACATGACTGAACATTCTCTGGCTTACTGTTGAATGGGGCTCTACTAGCACTGTCAAGATTCAGTGAGGTCATGTACTCCGTGGCCGTGGCTGAAATCTGACGGTAGCTCTCACTGTCATTCTCCTCTGTGATTACGGCCCAGTGCTTCTCTCTGGGTCAGACTTGGAGAATTACTGACCATGCCCCACATTCCCAAAGCCAAGGGATGCCATTAAGGGACACGTTTGATGTAAGTCATTTTAGCAGAACAGAAACTTGACTTGTAAATAGCTGACTTCTGGCTTGCTAAGGGTCAAAGTTGTAAAATGTCAGCCCTTCTCTCCACTAGGGGTTAATCTCATATTCACATTGTGGCTGACACAGATCTAAAGACAATGCTTACCTTGTCCTAAGATTTATGGGATCCATAGACTAACTTCAGATTAGATTCTCCAATATCTCTACTATCCTATTTTTAACATTTCATTTGTGCCATCCCCTAATACCTCAAACCTATTCTCCAGACAAAGACACTAGAATCTTAAATATACAATTATTTTAAAAAAGAGGGGAAATTAAGATATGAAAGATATAACCACAGACATGTGTTGTGTTTCCCTGATCTGGTCTAGTGGTGCAGCATCTATCAAAGCTTTGATGATGAAGAGAATTGACCACGGTGCTCAGTTCTCTATTGCTGGTCTAGTGAGTCCATTGCTTAATCAAAGAAGAAAAACATTTTTTTGTACCCTCACATCTGTAACTCTACAAGGATCATAGTTTTTGTTTATGGGGTTATACTTCTAGTTTTCTGAGATTATAGCCTAATAATATATGTGAGAAATGCCAGGAGAGAAAGCCCCACATTCAAAAGATAGGTTTTGGAGCAAGAGACACTGGGTCTGTGTGTTGACTCCTGAGCATTCTTTTCCATTTCCTTATCTTTAAAATATCCATTCTTCACTGCTTATCAATGACAGTTATGGAGAAAAGAAACATAAATGTACAATAATAATACATGCTTCATAGGACTGTAAGAGCAAAACCAATATTGAGACATATAGTTTGTGCACGTGTCTGTCCATCTGTCCATCCATCCACCCAACCATCATTTGTCCATCCAGCCATCTATTCATCAACCCACCCATCTACTCCCTCATCATCCACTCACCTGTGGGCCTGTAATAGGCCAGGGTTATGGAGGAAGGGTTGAAGGAACTTCAACCTGGGACATCTCAAATATGAGGATGACAGGTATTGGCTACCTCCTCTATTCCCAACCTGGTACCGTAAAGTCAGCTCCCCGCCATCAACCCCAGTAAGTCTTTGTTACCCTGACAGTTATGAGATTTCACTCCTTGTTTGATCCCTTATAAGGTCCCCTCACAGCCCCTGAGTATGAAGCATCTTCTAACATTCCTGCCCTGGCTAATGGTATTCAGCCACACAAACCGTGTCCCAGAGACCCTGGTCATCTTCCCAAGGGTATAAATATTCCTCTTCTCCCCCAACGAACTTAACCTGTTCCCTGAAGCTGTTCCCAGTCTATTAATTTCCCATGTACTCATCGCCTACTGAGATTCGGAACTACACGCACCATCCCCTACTAAGCTTCCCTCCCTCCAGTCCAGCTTGGTGTGCAAGCATCTAGTGCCCCAGGAAGCAGTGGATCTGAGGTAGCAAGTACACATCCCTTCATCTATCCACCCCATCTACTAAGTCTCATATTTATTTGATAAGTGTTTCTGTGAGCCTACTTATGTGTCAGGGATTCTGTATGGCATTCTGAAGTGCAGAACAACAGGTTTCACAATATTGCCTCCCCACCCCACTTTCATATTAGCATGCTTAAATTCTTCAAATCTATTCAGGAAAAAAATGAATTTTGAGAGCCCTAAGTCAGAAACAAAATTTTACCTAGAATCTTCATCTATCTGTTCCTAACCATGTATGCCAACCTCGGGCAGGGTTCCTAAGAGTCAAAACTTTCTTGTATTATTACAGGTCCTCGGCCTCTCCTCAATTTAGTCAAAGAATGAAAGTAACATTGAATGGTAACATCAGCAGATCTGATGTTTTCCCAGGAGTAAAACTGGGAAAGTAAATATGCGACGTTTGAGGGAATTGATGACCCATGAGAGGCACTGTGTAAAGGCTTGAAGCTTTTAGGCACATCTGGCCTAGGGCAAAAATGTGAATATGACTGAGATGTCTTCTACCCACTGGCCTGGGAGCCCGGAGTCCTTGCTCTTACTTTCTGCCTTTCCCCAGAGCGTGCTGCACAGCATCCTTTGGGGTACCCAGAAGAGACTACAAGTGCTTCCCTTCTCAGCAGCACACTCTTACTGAGAGCAATACTGTTCAGAGTAACTTTAGGTAGGACCACACCAGTTAAAAGAAAAGAACAGAGATCTCCAGCATACTCCTCCTCCTCCATGTTCATAGTCTCTTCAGTATCAATGTTATGTTCCCCACCAAGCAGCACGCTTACTTCAGGTGATGACTCTGCCCTGGTGTGCAGTAAACAGCTGAGGTGTGTAGTTTACACGAGGGTACATTCTTCGTGTTGTCCTTCTGTGAGCTTGGGCAAGTGCATAGCGACATGCCTAACAATAGAGGGCAGTGATATTGCTTTAAAATCCCGTGTTTTTCCTATTTAATTGGCTCTCTCCTTTAACTCATAGCATCCACTGACATTTTTCACTCCTCCCATTGTTCTAGAAATGGCCTACAAACTGTTAATCTGGATTTATTTGAGATCCTAGCATGAAATAGTAGGAAAGGCTAAACTGTCAGGAAAAAAAAAAGAGTTGGAAAATGTAGACACGTTCTTCCCTTTCTTCTCTCCTCTGTATCATGCAGCATATAACCGTGTAACTGTGTTAGGATTTAGGTGACCGTTCCCTCGGGAACTTATCCACCATCTTCTAGGCTGGGTAGCTGCAGCCTCTGGCTTCCAGAGCCTAGCGTCCTTCCAAAGCCTTCCAAAGGGAGCTTTTTGGATGGAAGTAGTACTGAAGGAGGGAGATAAAAATAAATCCTTCTCAGGATATTGCTGGGTGGTTCTTCCATACAAAACACGGATGGAGTCATCTTTAGGTAAATGACCCTGGGGAGCATCTGCCTTTTCTTCTACATCTGGAACAAGCTACTTCATGAAATGAACATTTAATAAGATCTGTCAAATCCCAAGAGAGCATTCAGAACTTCCCTCTCCACTTTTGAAGCACGCTCCCCCTGCTGGGAAGAAGAGAGATGGTAATTGGCCCCTTCCTTCTGTCAGCAAGGGCAAGCTAAAAGAACCAAATGGCTGGGCTTTCACATTCCTGTCACTGTGCCTGGCGATGCCAGTGTGTGATGGAGACTTTCATGGGAACAAATCCTGTTGAACAATATTACTAGTATAATTTTTAAACTCGGAGAAAAGAAAATATTTTCATGGCAACTCACTTGTGGTTTTGAAGTGTGCTTTAAGTGGTAAGATCACAGTAAGTAATTTAGCTGAAGTGTAATAATTGGGCTCCAAGTGTTATGATTGATACATTTCATTGAAAATAGCACCCTGAGGTTCTTTCAAATTAAAGATGAAATCTAAATACAACCTTAAATAACCCAAGTGGAAATACTTTATTGTAGTTAATAACCAAGCAAAAATATGCTTATTTTTATTTGTAGACTCATTCCGACACATTATACCTATTGTTGTTTCCATTCAAAAGGCATAACACTGGCTTATGTAAAAATAATAGCATTCCTAACTATTAATAGCAAATAAGAGAGACATTTATGGACATTCATACATCATTTATAAATGACCCTTATGAATAAAGCGCCAGAGTGATTTCCATTAGCATAGTTCCACAATTACGGCCTGCAAAGGAGATATGTTTTTCTTTCCTGAATACACATATAAAAATCCATCATTTACTTTGCCGAAACCTTATCCATGACGCTTCAACGTATTTCCGTACTACTAAATGAACTTAAGATGAAATATGTAGGCACACACATGCTCCTTTTGGTATGTGGGGATTTGCAAAGCCCTCCTGAAGGTACTTGAGTAGGCACATGACCATGGCACCGAATGCTCCTGAGACACAAGTTTGGAATGAGTTTGGGGTTTCAGGACTAGCTTGACCAAGCAGATGGGAAGTTAGTTTTCTGAAATGTCTATGATCTTGTTTTGCTTTGTTTCATCCTTCTTCCTTTTTTTGAGCACATCTTTATTCAGAATCTGAGGTACTAGCTTCTTCCTTATAAGACTTGTCCAACTTTGTGGTAAATTTCTAGGTACTGTTTAGATAGACATCTCTTTGTTCTAAAGAACGGAGGCTAATACTTTCTGAGCCTATTTTTTGTGACTGGTGCTAAATGCTCATGGTATTGCTAATTCTTCATATCCATCCTGTACATGTATCTACCTACAACTGCCCATTATATTTTTATTCCCAGTTGAAGAAACCAGAACTCAAAGAAGTTGATTAAGTTGTTCAGGACCACATACAACATGGCAGAAAGGGGTTGAGCTGAACTTACATCCCTGGTTCCAAATTATATCCAAGATTAGTTAAGGTCTCTTGATCTCTCTCCATTGACTCTTTGAAACTGTAGTACTTCTTTGAACAAGGGACATTTTAAATAGGATACTGTAATGGAACATAATGAATTTTCACTGTGGCATGGTGACTGAGTTAGAGAGCTTGTGCTGAAAACATTGACAGAAAGAAAGCACATCCTTGGGGGATGCACTCACCAGATGCTGCTGACCCCGTCACAGTCCTTCAGCTACCCGGAGAGGTCTTGTTTGATGGGGGATGCTGTATCTGTGGCAACATCATTTTCATCAACAGTTGTTCTTACCTTGTCTCTCCATCTGTCAAGATTCTTGAAGAGAGAGCAATGAGTCAGCTATAATACCCTTTTCTCATTACCTTCAGTGACTTTCTTATGAGCCTTGTGAATGGAAGCATTTAGAACCAGACACTTCTTTTTTTAATTTTTTAATTTGTTTTCTATATTCTTTGTTTACATTCTAAAAGCCTTCCCCTTTCCCAGTCCCCCCCCCCATATGTCCCATAAGTCCTCTTCTCTCCATCCATTCTCCTATCTTTCCCCCTCCCTTTTCTCTGTCCTGGTACTTCCTACAATGCTGGATCAAGCCTTTCCAGGATTAGGGCCCTCTTCCTCCTTTTTCATGGGAATCATTTGATATGCTAATTGTATCTTCAGTGTTCAGAGCTTCAGGGCTAATTAATATCCACTTCTCAATGATTGCATTCCATGTGTATTCCTTTGTGATTGCATTACCTCGCTTAGGATGATATTTTCCAGTTCCATCCATTTGCCTAAAAAATTCATGAATTCATTGTTTTTAATTGCTGAATAGTACTCCATTGTGTATATATACCACATTTTCTGTATCCATTCCTCCAATGAGGGATATCTGGGTTCTTTCCAGCTTTTGGCTATTATAAATAAGGCTGCTATGAACATAGTGGAGCATGTGTCCTTATTGCACGCTGGGGAATCCTCTGGGTATATGCCCAGGAGAGGTATAGCAGGGTCCTCCAGAAGTGTCATGCCCAGTTTTCTTAGGAACCGCCAGACTGATTTCCAGAGTGGTTGTACCATCTTACAGCCCCACCAGCAGTGGAGGAGTGTTCCTCTTTCTCCACATCCTCACCAATACCTGCTGTCTCCTGAGATTTTAACTTTAGCCATTCTGACTGGTGTGAGGTGAAATCTCAGGGTTGTTTTGATCTGCATTTCCCTAATGGCTAATGATGTTGAGCATTTCTTAAGGTGCTTCTCAGCCATCCGAATTTCTTCAGGCGAAAATTTTTTGTTTAGGTCTGTACCCCATTTTTAATAGGGCTATTGAACCAGAGAGTTCTTATTCAAAGCAAACAAATACGTTTAAATAAGGAAACAATTCAAGAAGAAGAATGGGGTAAATCTTATGTGCATATGGGGGGAGTGCATATAAATTTGAGCAACAGTGTTCAGAAGTTGAAGGCAATTATTTGTTTCTCTTCTGATAGTTGTACAGACAATACACATTCAGGGGGCTAAGAGACTACCAGACCTGAGTTTGTCCTCTTGACACACTGTCATTTACAATATTGTAACTTCAAGCAATTATTACCTCTATAGTTCTTAAATTCAACATCTGCAAAATGCAAATAATAATGGTGCTTGTCTCATAGTAACTTTATGTGGTTTTATAGAAACAATTTCTGATTGAAAGAAAACCATTCATAAATTGTAGCTATTACTGTTACTACTACTACTACTGCTACTACTACTACTATTATTATTACTAGTACTAGTATTAGTAGCAGTAGCAGCAGCAGCAGCAGCAGTAGTAGTAGTAGTAGTAGGAGTAGTAGTAATAGTAGTATTTACTAGTCCAGATAAAATTACACAAATAACTGAGTAATTATTGTGCCAAGCTCTTCTGTCTGACTAATCTAATTCTTGTTTATTTCAAGAAGAGATATATATTTTGATATCAACATAATATAAACCGTTAAAACATTTACAACTGACCAAGAAAAGGAGGTCAAGGGCATCATCTTCACTAACTCAGCTTCGTCAAGTATCCTCATCTTTACTAACTCAGCTTTCTTAAATATCGTTTCTTGTAGCTTGGTAGTGGCCATGCTTGCAATTTCACGATTCTAACTTTACATCAGCATTTGATCCATTTTGGAAAGTATCCATTGTTATTTATATTGTCATCTACAAAAAAACAAATCTGTTTTGCAATATATCCTATATGTAGTATATCACACTGATATACTACGTAGTTCTCAAAGAATTTGTTACACCAGAATCTTATTTTTCCCTCAACAACATGAAGAAAGCAGAGAATGTTTGCTGAGGAGAGCAATGCAGCACATATAACACACCCGAGGAAAGCTCCGTTCATGTTTGCAAAATCAATTATAACTTTACAGATAGTTGATCCTTTATTTTTGATATATAAATCATAACAGCAAAATTAATTCCAAGAAAATAAAGTTTATTTTTTTCCATGAAATTTGTTGATGAATTAAATGAGATTGTGAACAAAGAATCACTATTTTTCCCTATTAAAATATAAGGCAACATATTTCTTTAATGTCCTCAAGAACCTTTAAGGCTAATGAATTCTAAAGCAAAAGCACCTCTATTGTAAAGAAATGGGAATCTGTATGAAATTTTAAGGTTAACTGTGTTTATATGCATGAGCGATTATTGTATAAGGGCATTAATAATAAATCATAGGGATTTATAAATAAGTTATCTATAGTAAACTAAGCCAGGACTTCTAAATTCCCCATTTTCTTTGCATACATTGAGATATTATTTAACTATAAGCTACTTTACAATTATCTACAGATGTTTTCTAAATTTTATGGATCTCTGCTGGAGATATACAAATGCAGACGTCCGTTATGGGAATTATTAATTCTAAGACCTTTCTTTATAATCAACAATTTGTTTGGGATCTTGGCTGTTTCTTAGACATCATGCTAGACATATTTTTTCTGTCACTGTCAGACATCATAATTATACTCTGTTTTTTTAATCTTATTAATGTGACAGCCATTACTTTTACAGATCAGCACAAACCACATGCGTATGACACCAGACCTTCAAGTAGTTTTCAAAAACCACCGGACCTGAAAAAGACCATTTACTCTACATAATTGAAATTGAATTGCTGTGTTAACCCAACTCCCTTTTGCTCCCGTGGTTCTGATCTCAACAGCTCTGGGAGGATGAAGACGCCCACCTGCCTCTGGTGCATCCTGTTAACTCAGGAATTTTATATAAACATCTTAGGAAAGAGAGAGATGACCTAAAATATTATAATTTTTGAAGCCCAAATGTCTGATTTTTTTTATTCCTTCTCCGATGCGTACTAATCGTACCGTGCATTGGGTATAATATTTATCGTTACACTTGGATTCCTTTATGAGATAGAGGGCTGCCAATTTTGTAGTAAATTGAGTGTGTCAAAGTCTTGGATGAATGCCAGCACCAAGACAGACACAGAAAAATGTGCCCTTCCTGCAGGTGAGAGGAGACTAGACCAACGCGTATTGTTTCTGTCAGCTCTATGATAATTAATTTCAACCATATTATCTGAATTAAAATGTGACAATTATTTATTCCCCAAACTGGCCTCCTGGAAGCTATCCAATTTTCCCATCCTATTTTGTAAAAAGCGCAGGTAAAATATGAACAAATCATTAAGAATTGATGCCTCGATGATGTACACATTCATATGAAAGATGACACCTTTAAGTTGCGGTTTTAAAACTACATTAGCAAAGAGGGCAATGTATAGGAGAATAGGCCGTAACTCTCCCCTGCACAGCTGGAGTGCTGTGTGATGAAGAGTAGAGAGGGCCAACTATTAGCTGGCCTTTCGGGCCTGCCGTATGGATTGCCATCCCTCACACAAATCCGTGTTGGCTGGTTTGCTGATAGCTGTGATTGACTGTTGGGCCATATTATCCCCTGCTGTTACCCCCCTCCCTCACTTCTGGGGATATCAGCAGCAGGAATTGTCAGTCAGGGCTCAATTGATTATTCTCCAAATTTGCTCCTGCTATTGACCATAATGGGGAAAAAATTCATGCCTCTGAATTATTCAGAATGAAAATATACACAGAAAAAAATCGATAAGGCACATCTGATATTAAAGACAAATTAAAACAGTCAGTAGAAGGGGGCTTGAGGCAGCTGCTATGTACAAAGAAGGGAGCATTTTGTAGATAAAGGAAAAGTGGGTTTTTTTTTCTTAAAAAAAAAAGATGTTAGAGCTGTCACAGCTTTTCAAAATTAACAGCTATATTAATAGAAGCATTAAGGTCTCCTGGCCAGTTTGTTCTTTATAACTGTTGGCATTGTACTTGAGACTCTGATTCAGTAATTTCTTTATAACAGTCCCACAGTCTTTTAAACTTAACTGCAATATGTCATGCTGAGGGAGTGAAATGCTAGGAATATCCTCAGGTCTAACCCAAAACACCCACAAACAGAACCTGCCATTAGGCCTGATAGAATTTGACAGGAGTTAAAATTAAGTAAGTGAGAAAAGATGGGCCTGCCTGTGAACGTGTCTGTGAGATACACACTTGCTTTGTACTAGGAGCAGAGAGCTTCTGGGCTCCTTCACACTGTTGGGTCCCGGTGTGGGAAATCCTGGAGAGAAACACATTTAGCAGTTTAATCTTGGGGAGATAGACTTTCTGCCGTGGTGGCCGTGAAGTGGTCAGTTTCCAATAGAAATCTGATTTCTTTTAGGAGAGTCATCGAGCCCCACGTGCCTCCCTTTTTCTTCATTAATTGATATCACTATTCCAAGCTAAGAAAAACAAGTATTTAGCTTCTCTACCTCCTCCTGTTCATTTTAGTCTTGGTTATTCACCTGTTTTCTTCTGCAGGAGACAAATTTGGTTGGTAGGCCAAAGAACTCAAAACAATACCCTACTTCAAGGGTCAGGAATCAGCTTGAAGCAAATGGATCTTCATTTACTAGGGAGGTGGTAACAGTCTCCTTTGCTCTTGGTGAAATGTCACCTGAGAGCCTCCCCATGGACTGCTGAGTAGAGAGACAGTTCTCTTGGGACTCTTCTGCTTCCCAGCCCAACTTCTGAAGTGAGCCCTGGGAGGTGGCAAAACATTTCCTTCCTCTAAAATTAGCAGGACGGTTAGCCATCACAGGGCACCACTTGCTCTGTCAGACCAAGCCCCTTTCTTTTGCTGTGGACTCTCTTGTATTCATTCATTCATTCATTCATTCATTCATTCATTCTCTCTCTTTCTTCCCCCTCCCCCCCCCCCCCACACACACAATTAGATGCTTAACATTCTGGATAATCTGACTTTTGTTTCATAGCTGTTGAAAAGAAGATTAAACACAATGAATGTGAAGACCTTTGTCATTTTATGATACCACACAGACAGCGGAGGTTTCTTTGTTTTTGATTCCAGGGATTCACCTCCCGCCTCTCCCCACAACCTATCTCAACTCAAGTTAATGTTATTGATAGAGATTAAAGATACCAGCCAGTTCTCTGGGTCCCAGCTTCCAGGCCTGGGCTTTTGTATTTTGTCTGCATACTGTTTACTTTGAAGTTTCTCACAAGCTCTCACTAATTCTCTCCCACGCTCTGGAAGAGACAATTTCGCTCTCTCCTCTCTCTTTAAAATCCCAATACCAGTGAATTTCAGACACACTTGTTCGGTTGTGAAACTGCTTCTGGTTTGGTGGGAAATACAAAGCGACCGGAAGTATCTGCACAAGTGTGCCTGCCCTTCCTGTCTGCAGCCGTATTTCCACAGTGGCAGAGGCCACAGTGCTGTCCCTGGACCATGGGCCCTGCTCCAGTGTCTGCTCCCTGCACCTGCAGCCTTTATCTGTCTACTAGCTGACCCCACCCCACCCCCCACTGGCCAGCAGAGCTGGTGGTGTTTCTTCTAGCTTCAAATACATGAAAAAACCAGACAAAACAAACGGAAACTTTCCTGACTCAGTTTCCTACTGCTACCGCTCATTTCTTCCAAGAAACCTCTACTCACCTCCGCCTGTGCGATCGGCTTCATTCATTCCCTGCTCATGCGTGCTTTCTAATGTTTTAGTCTGACGTCAGACTTTCAGAAAACTTGCAATTAGTTCCTTCTAGAGTTAATACTTCATGTAGTCATAGCGCAGCGATTACTCTTGAATTCGGTTACACTCTTGCCTGCCAACAGGGCTGGAATGGTCTCCACATCAGTGAACCAATAGTTCACACGTGACACCCCATCTTACTTGACCTGCCAATTGTGTATCGTATGACTGAAGATTCTCTCCCTGGGACTGCTTGACTTTCCAGGTTGCCCCACTCGTCCTCCTGTTTTCTTCCCCATCCATGCCTGTTCTCAGGGCTATTTATAAATCCCTCGACCTTTAGAAAGGGGAACTCCAGAGGGGAGTCCATGGAAACCTCATCTCTTTCCCTACTCTTCTCGCTTCCTTGGTCTCTCTTTAGCTCTCAGTGTTTCCAACACGATCTATACCTGATCACTTGCACACTTTTGAACCGCGGCTGGCATTTCCCCCAAATGGTTGGCTCAAAAGTCAAGTTATGCATTATTAACATTTATTTGAATATTTAAAGTCGATATTAAGCATGAAACTTCCAAATTATTTCTCCCACTGTATATCTTATGTATAACAAAAAGAGCTTCCGGTTTCTAATCAAGAAGAACTGGGGAAAGAGGTTCCTCGTTTTCTCAGGTCTCACACTGAATATCTCAGAAAATTCTGGTAACAATTTCATTAAAACATATTTGGGGCCAATCATTTTCAGTACCTTTTCTGTTAGGACTCTGGCCCCAAGCTACTGTAGTTGCTTCCTTAGAATACAGAAAGTTCTGGTTTTCCTTGCTTCCGCTTCTATGCCTGGTCTATTTTCCATGTGCAGTGCTCTTGCTAAAGCATAAAGAGATTAAGTTACTGCTCTGTTTACAGTGAATGGCTTTGGTCTGCCCAGAATAACACCAGAAGCTCTGTGAAGAGCACACAGGACTCTAGTGGTCTCTTTTCTCAACAGATTATCAATTTGTTGCTAATTGTATCAATTATCTCTTGCTACTCTTCCCATTCTCGGCTGATGTTCTTGGAATGTTGCAGCCTGCTTTCGCCTCAGGGTCTTTCTCCAGTGCCGAGCTCTCTCCTGTAGAGACTCCTTCCTCAACTGTCCTCAGGATTGCTTCTCTGGAGTCCTTTAGTTCTTCACTCAGCAAAGCCTATTTTGATCATACTTAAAATTGCCCTCCCTTTCCCCCCAATACATCCTAACTTAACACCATTTAATTAACTGCTTACTTAATTAGCTTTTTGTTTTGCTTTTAAGACAGGCTAATGTCAGGTAGCTCAGGCTTACCTCAAACTTATGTAGACAAGACAGGCCTTGAACTCCTGGGCCCTTTGGCTCTCACTCTGTCTCCCAAGGTAATATTAGAATTATAACTGAGTGCCTCTCTGCCTGGCTTTATACTTATCCTTTAAACTTATTTATAACCGTCGCATACCGTTTATCTTGTTTTTAAATTATTTGTCTCTTCTAGAATGCAAGTTCCATAATTTCAGCAATTCCATATTTTGTTCCCTCTTACATGTTACAACCCCAGTGCCTTCACTATTGCTGAAAACATAGCAAATACTAAGAAGATTATTTTGGGGATAAATTTATCCCATATGTCTCTGATACAAGACAGTGAAGTGCTATGGAAGCAAAACAAAACTTTTAGAAATTAAGTCACTTGTGCAAGGTAAATGAGAAGTCTGGAGAGAGAGAGACATACACACAGAGACACACACAGACACACACACCCACACACACAGACATACACAGAGTGAGAGAGAGAGACACACACACAGAGACACACAGACACACACAGACACAGACACACACCCATACAGACACACACAGACACACACACAGAGTGAGACACACACATACAGAGTGAGACACACACACAGACACACACAGAGTGAGTGAGGGAGAGAGAGAGAGAGAGAGAGAGAGAGAGAGAGAGAGAGAGAGAGAGAATTTTTCTGATCCCCTAATGCTTGCACATTTCACTGAGTGAGCGTGACACATAATTGAGGGGAGTCCACCGTCTGAAGATCTCACTGAAGTTAGTCAGGAAAGGCTTATAAGGTCTGACTCAGGGCAGAGGATGTAGCAAAGTTTTTGGTGATCAGCAGATTAAATTCTTTGGACCTAAATTGTTTCTCAAAAGAAAACAGGACCTGCAAGTCAGCTTCCACTGCAGGGTGACAAGAAGGAACATTAGCCTGCCACAATAGCTGCTATAAAGTATTTCAGTCTTCCAGTCTCCATAGTAATCCAAGGGCAGCTTTGCTGCTTGAATTGAAAGTCAATGGGAATCAAAGAATTGTCCATGCTGAATTATGAAGTAACGATTCTAAAAGTGAGCATTTTGGGTGAGAAGCAAAACTGAGCGGCAGGTTGCATAAATGTGTGTTTTCCTCACCCCCTTGTTAGATGATGTTGTATTTGATGCAGGCCAGCACATGTATCGAGAGCCTAAGAACAGGCGTGTGGCACAACCATCCATCAATGGGCTCTGCAGTCCAACCGTTCAGAATGGATTCTGTGGATAGTGCAGGGGCTATCCACACAGCGGCTGCACACATCCATTAGTTGAGCACGGGAAACACACATGAATACGAACTGGAAGACATGAAGAGCAGTGTGCTTATTCTTAGACCTAGTGTGGGTGATGAGAGAAACCAGCTAGGCATGGGAAAAACGATTCTAGTATTTTTTAAAAATAAACTTTTAATTTACGACACTTTTTGGTCTATAGATGGCCAAAGATACTTAGATCCTTTGATAGTTCAACAATCTCCCTCTATAGCATCTTATATTATCATTTCATAGTTGTCATGGTTAATGAAACAACATTCGTATATTATTATTATTACTAATTAAGGTCTCTGCTTTATTAGTGTTTACTTTGTTTATTTAATGTCACTTTTCTCTTTCTATCTAGAATGCCACTTTGCATATAGTTATCATGTCTCTTTGGCTTCCTTTCACCCAGTGTGACAGCTTCTCAGAATTTTCTTGCTTTTGTGACCTTGACATAAGGGAATATTTATCAGATCTCTTTACCATTGCTATAACTGCTTCCTCATTCTTTCCAACCTATGTGCATTGGAAGGAAGGAAGCATGTGTAGTTCCGTTATAAGGAAAGGGAGTTATATTCATCTTTGAGAGGAAAAAAGAGTCCCAGATACATTATTTGGGACTCTTCACAGGACCTTTGTCTTTTATCTTCTATTTATCTGTCTGTCTGTCTATCATCTATCTATCTATCTATCTATCTATCTATCTATCTATCTATCATCTATCTATCTATAATCTATCTATCATCTAATCAATCTATCATCTATAATCTATATCTATCAATCATCTATTTGTGTTTCATCTATCTATCAATTCAACACCTTCGATCATCAATCAATCATCTCTACCTATATATTGATCAATTTATTTATCATCAATCTACCATATTTATCTCTATTTATCTTCATAATTTTCTATAATGTACTATGTATCTATGTATCTATCATCTATCTACCTACCTACCTGCCATTTTCTATTTGTCTATGTTTCATCCATTTATTATCTATCTATCTCTTCACTATACATTCACAGAAAACTATTGCATACACCTTTGGGATATGACTCAACAATATTTTATTTTATATTTTTTACCCAAAGTATTCTATCTGTGGCCATTTTCTGATTTGTGCCTATGTGTTTTTAACAATTTTCAAACATATTATACATGCATACACATACACACACACATACACACATATATATACATATATGTAAACAAACTATTTTATGTGGTATTTAGCATAGAGCTGTGTATCTATATTTAGTGGCTGGTTGTAGCACTACCAGGAGCCTCTTCCTGCTTATATGTAAACATTTGTTCTAATATCAAGCATTTGAAATCTATGTCACCATTTACCTAGCTGTCTAATTCCACAGTAATTTTTGAATTATTTACCTATGTTCTTGTGTGAAACAGCTCTATCAGCTAGCAATATGTATTTAACATTTATCTATGGCTTTCTAGATTATTACTTTATTATTGATGAGTGGTGTTCTATTACTTGAACACATAAGTTTGTTACATACTTACCTATTGAAATACACCTTAGGGCTGGGAGTGTAACTTAGTGGTAGAGCCCTTTCTTAACAATATGAGGTCTTGCTTGAGAACCCAGCACTTCAAAACAAACAACTACCACCATCAAAAATATATGATATAAAACCAAATCACATACCTCAGCTGCTCTAATTTTAAGCCATTATGAGTAAGTGGAAGCACACATTTAAGTACAGGGTTTATGTAGACTTAAGTTTTCAGATCACTTAAGTAAATGGCAATGAATAGGTATAATATTTACATTATGTTTCGCTTTATAAAAATCTTGATTGGCTATGTTTCAGAGTGCTTAAATCATTTTGTACCCTCACCAGCAATACATGAGACTTTCTCTAATAACATACCCAAGCTTGCAATTGGCATTTCCAGTTTTCATTTTAGCCATTCCCAAAGTGGTATCTCACTATTTTAATTTTATGTTTTAGATAACAATGAACATAAATTATCTTTCCACATACTTACTTAGAAAGAACCTGTTTTCCCCCTCAAGACATGGTTTCTCTGTGTAGCCCTGGTTGTTCTGGAACTCAGTCTGTAGTCCAGGCTGACCCTGGACTCAGAGATCCATCCGCCGCTGCCGCCCAAGGGTTAAAGGTGTGGGTTAACACCCAGAGACTTAATTTTATTCTTGGCCTAGGGTCTTATGCATCACAACTGGCCTTGAACATCTTAGGTAGCTGAAAATGACCTTGAATTTCATCATTCAGCTTCTACCTCTCAAGTGCTGTGGTTCCAGTCCTATGCCAGCAGGCTCGTTACATTCAGTGCTAGGGATGGGATGGAAACCCTTGTGCTGGCTAGGTACTCTGCCAACTGAGTCAATCCTCAGCTGCCACAGGGCTTGGCTCGCAAGATGTCAATAGCCTTACCTGATGTGAATTGTTCTTGTGCTGCGAGTTCATCACTACTGAATCTGAGTTCGTAGAAACTGAAAGATGAGCTTTTTTTTTTTCTAAGATACTTTCCACCTTGTAATTCAAAATGGCTGAGAAGAGTTCTAATATTATTGTAAAAGGACAAGGAAGAGACAGCAATGCCCTAACTGACAATGACTCTTTTCTAAATCACTTTTTATAAGGAAGTTGATTTGTTACCCAGATAACATTAATTCTTTCTTCCTTCCTTTCTTTCTTTTTTTTCCTTTGGTTGAGGCCATCAGTTTTCAGTGAGTTCCCCTAATGACTTATACAACTCCACCCCACCTCAGCCTGTCCTCCTCACTCAGATTAAAGAGCACTGGACAATTTCAAGGGCCACCTCCTACACTCACAATGCTTCTGGCTTTAATATTCTGAGCTAGGCCCACAGCACTCTCTTGGAGATGTTCAGCATTCAATCCTGAAGGCTCCACTTCATCACCAGGTAATTAGTATTTTCATTAACTTGCTTATTGTCAAGGAAAATGAGCCTTGATCATCTAATTTTTCCTCAATGAGTTGAATATTGTAATATATCTATAATTAATGTGCTTTATGCCACAAACGTGTAATGGAGTGGAAATCTGAGACTGCTCCCAGCAGTCACTGTCAGTAAATGTTTGATGAATAAACAGAGGCTTTCTAATGGGAAATGGTGGTGACTTTTATAAGCAGACACAATAAAGACTTTATTAACATACTTAAGAAGCATTCTGGGAAATAGAATGGAATGCATTATTACCATCGGCTCCTTTTGTGGAAAGTAAACTTTACTGTCCCTGTAACAAATGTTCACTTGTTTGTTGCAAGTAGTAGCACTAGTATTTTATGGTGTATTCTAGAGTTTAATTGAATGAAGCTTAAATTAGATACACATTCCTTAAGGATTTGAGATTGTGGAGAGAAAAACAAACTACCAACAATTCTTTTAGTGACTTATTTGCATACCTGGTTTATATGGAAAAGAAGAGGTTACGATTTCAGAAAAATGTAAGAGTTCATGATTTCAGAAAAAAAATAAGAGTTCCAAGATGAATTTCAAAACATTAAGCTAGCTAATAAATAGAAGAAACAGTGATTATGTATTTAGTTTCTCATGGAGTTCAAATTTTAAGGAGTAGCACAAAAGGAAAAGGAAAAAAATGAGTGTATGTGTGCCTGCAGAGGTCAGAAACGGGCAACGGATTCCCCTGTAGCTAGAATTAGAGTTGATTGTGAGCTGCTTGACATTGGTGTTGGGAACTGAACTCCAGTCTGCCGGAAGAGCTGCAACCACTCCTAAGTGTTAAGTCCTAGCTCCCTCCCCACCAAACCCCCAAATTATTAGCAACTGAGATTTATTAAAAAATTAAAAAGTTGTATTTTATATATATGTCTGTTTTGCCTACATATATATTTGCATACTTGAGCATGCCTAGTAGCCTTAAAAGCCAGAAGAGGGTGTCAGATCCCCTGGAACAGGAGTTATTTATAAACAGTCGTGGGCCACAACATGGGTGCTGGGGGATCAGAGCTGGGCCCCCTGGGAGAGAAGCCAGTGTTCTTAATCAATGAGCCAACCTCCCATCCCCAGCTGAGATCTTCAGAGCACAGTAGCCAAGTCAGTTACGCAACACAGATTATATATATGGCATCTAATTGCTACTATACAACTTCCTGTACACCAGACCACACTGCAGCCAAAGCAGCAGCATTAGCAATTTCAAATGTATGATGTTATCTAAATTAATTTTATTTACCTATAGTGCATTTAAAAATAGCATAACGACATTTAAAAAATTGTGTTTCCATTCTCTATATGTGTATGTCTGTTCGTTTGCATGCTATTTCACAGGTTTGGAAGTTAGAGGGCTCCTTTGTATTGTTGACTCTTTTCTATAAATGACCCATATCAATTGTTACCATTATGTAAATATTTACTTTAACCAATATTCTTTATTTTCTTTTTTATTGGATATTTTATTTATTTACATTTCTTTTTTTAAATTTATTGATATATTTATTTACATTTCAAATGATTTCCCCTTTTCTGGACCCCCCACTTCCCGAAAGTCCCATCAGTCCCCTTCCCTCCCCCTGTTTTCCCACCCAACCCTTCCCACTTCCCTGTTCTGATTTTGCTCTATACTGCTTCACTGTGTCTTTCCAGAACCAGGGGCCACTCCTCCGCTCTTCTTGTACCTCATTTGATGTGTGGATTATGTTTTGGGTATTCCAGTTTTCTAGGTTAATATCCACTTATTAGTGAGTGCATACCATGATTCATCTTTTGAGTCTGGGTTACCTCACTTAGTATGATGTTCTCCAGCTCCATCCATTTGCCTAAGAATTTCATGAATTCATTGTTTCTAATGGCTGAATAGTACTCCATTGTGTAGATATACCACATTTTTTGCATCCACTCTTCTGTTGAGGGATTCCTGGGTTCTTTCCAACTTCTGGCAATTATAAATAGGGCTGCTATGAACATAGTGGAACATGTATCCTTATGACATGGTGGGGAATCCTCTAGGTATATGCCCAGGAGTGGTATAGCAGGATCTTCTGGAAGTGAGGTGCCCAGTTTTCTGAGGAACCGCCAGACTGATTTCCAGAGTGGTTGTACCAATTTGCAACCCCACCAGCAGTGGAGGAGTGTTCCTCTTTCTCCACATCCTTGCCAACACCTGCTGCCTCCTGAATTTTTATTCTTAGCCATTCTGACTGGTATAAGGTGAAATCTCAGGGTTGTTTTGATTTGCATTTTCCTAATGACTAATGAAATTGAGCATTTTTAAAGATGTTTCTCCGCCATCCGAAGTTCTTCAGGTGAGAATTCTTTGTTTAACTCTGTACCCCGTTTTTTAATAGGGTTGTTTGGTTTTCTGGAGTCTAACTTTTTGAGTTCTTTATATATATTGGATATTAGCCCTCTATCTGATGTAGGATTTTAACCAATATTCTTAAGTTGTTTTATTTATTTGAGGATTCCATACATTTATACAGTGTATTTTGATCATACCCATCTTCCTGCCCTCTCTAATGTCTTCCAAACTCCACCATATCCTCTCCTTGCTACACTGTAAATGTGTCTTTCATTCTCCTTCATATAATTGTCATCTCAGAGGCGTCCTGGCTCTGTCTGCTAACCTAGGCGAGTCCTGGGAACTTCTAGCCTTCACATGATCTAATCTAGGCCTAGACTATTTTCAGCCTCTGAGACTGCTAGACAAGTTCACCCCTTCCTAGTTCTTTCTGAACTCTATCTGGCTCAGAAAGCTTAGCTGTTCTTATTCAAACTCCTCTCCAAGCTGACTGATTCAATCTGGCTTCTCTCTTGACCTCTGACTGAATTGCTCTTCTTGATCTTAAGTAAAATCTTTTTCTGTTCTGCTCTTGTAAGACTTGGGCATATCCTATTCTGTCAAATCTCTCTCCGATTCATTTACTTTGTCTACCACTAAATTTGACAACAAACGTGTGTGCTTCCTTCTTCAAACTAAATTTAAGGTCATCGTTTGGGATTAAAGGTGTGTACTAAGGGAATGTCTGTATTCCAGTCAGAGGGATTAAAAAGGTATGTCCTAAAGGCTGAACCATACAACTAGACAGTTTTTCCCCATTAAATAACACAATCTTCAGGTAAGCAGTGTGATCAAATACAACACCTTATGTCATCTTTTATTTCTTTAAAACACACTGAGCCCCACTAGAGCTGCCCATAATTGCAATGGGTGAAGGGCTGTGCACTGGAGCACAGTCAACCTGCCAGAGGCCATGACACTGAATGGAACTGATGCTTCCACCCTCAACCCTCTTATACTGCCAACAGTTCTCAGCTGGGGATTTTTCATTATTCTTAGAACTCTGTACCCTTTATTCATCAAGAGCTCTTGAAGACACTACAATGCTCTATGTGGATATTATAGTGACCTAAGGCTCTCAAATGGACCTGGGCAACATAATGAGAATAGATGTCAATACTTGGTTGTGCTAGGTGCTAGGATTGTGATACCTGCTGGTGCCAATTTCTGTATCTCAGCACTTAAGGTCTAATATTTACTTCCTCAGGAGTAGGTGGCTCTCCCTCCCTCCCTCCCTCCCTCCCTCCCTCGCTCCCTCCCTCCCTCCCTCTGTCTCTCTCTGTCTCTCTCTGTCTCTCTCTGTCTCTCTGTCTCTCTCTCTCTCTCTCTCTCTCTCTCTCTCTCTCTCTCTCTGTGTGTGTGTGTGTGTGTGTGTGTGTGTGTGGTGAAGGATGTTGGGAGATACCCATGATGCTCTGAGTGATATCTGACCAGGGCTGTTTCAACTGTAGCTCTGCCTTAGTGGTTAACTATTCCAAGATACTGTTTTCTTGACTGAAACATGAAATAAATGGCAGCCTCTTGTACATACAAACATTCTGAGAAATCTTTTGGTGAAATAAAGTGAGATGGTATTAAGAACAATAATGCAGGGCTGGAGAGATAGCTCAATGGCTGTTCTTGTCAAGAATCTGAGTTCAATTCCTAGCTCACCGCCAGCTTAAGCTCACTAGCCTGGCCTCTGAGGTCACATACATGGTATGCAGACATACATGCAGGCAAAATACCAATATACATAGGCAAAAAATTTAAACCAATACAAATGAAAATTGATATTTATATACTTAATAATAATAATATTTCTGATTAATTTAGAGGAAAGATAAATGTTAAAAATTGACTTTCATAGATCAAACACTATCAAACACTATCCCAGTTAATGTAGAGTTTTTAATTGTCTATATGTCCTCTGAAATGCTGTCTGTACATTGATAGAAGAACTGGAATGTCACCTCAACACTGTAATCTCTTCCTAATAAATGATATTATGTTACTCTTCCCTGACTTCTGTTTTTTTTTATCATGCAGCTAAGAACTGTAATTATTTTAACAACTTCATTTAAAATAAGCATTTTAATAATTAAAACTTATGGATATTGTCCAAGAGAAAAAAGAATTGTATATATGTGGAATTAAAATAAAATCTTGGACATAGCTATAGCTGGAAAATTGAGCTACTGGACATTCATACCTAGAATTTCAAGAAGCCAGAGAAGATTTTTTTCCTTATAAATGAGAGAGAAATATTTTATCTATTTGCTTGCTGCCTAGAAATGCAACTTTTGCCTTCCAAAGTGAAAATTAGATGAGAAAATGCATCACTTTAAAACCATTAACTCAATTATAAAATCTTTAAATAGCATACCACCTTTTTGTTTGTTTCTGTGTAAATATCTTACCAGATATACAGAAAACATCTTACATTCACACAGTTATGTGCAAAGGAGTCACCCATTGTCCTCCCTCTCCTTCAGTTCCACACAATGCAGTTCTTGTGTTAATAAAACATTGGAACCACATAGGCGAATGCTGTAAATCATATGCAGCAATGACTGTGGGCATATTTAGAGCAGTTCATGCTGTCTATACAAATGGTGAAGTCACAGTGAACCTTAAATGACAAAAGAACACATGTATTGTTCTTTTCCAATGTGTTACCAAGTGAGTGTTTGCCCTAGATTTTTATTGATTGCATCTTTGTGTTTTAACTTTCAAAACTTAAACCAGCTCCGTAACACCGAAAGAGAGGAGCACCAAAGAAGACCACAATTAAAGAACAAAACTCATAAGGTCTTTTTTTTTTTTTTTTAAATCTGGAATTAAAGTTCAGGAATCATGAGTTTATTTTCCTGGATGAAGAAGGAGAACAAATCTGCAGAGGGGCCGTGTGAAGACGTCTGCATCCTAAGGCGTCCTGACACTTCCTTAATGGACTGTAGAGCACATAAAAATAATTAATCATGTGGAGGAGGCATTGCCAAGGTTAAGACTGAGGTCTCTGGTTTTTAATGGAAATGTTCTGAGTCGGAGCTAAGAGAACATCTTCCCTCGTTCGAGCATTAGGGCATCTGTCATACTTAGCTCAGAATAGTTCAGGAGTTCAGTAAAATATCAGATAGAGTTCAGCACTTTTATTTCTCAGGGTATTAAAACTATATATAATAAGGAAAAAAAGGGGTTATGATGAACTATTCGATATCATGGGTGGAACATCAAGGAGGTTAAAATTAGAGTTTCTGAAACAGCAGGAAAAATATTCTCCTACTGTAGCTACTCCTCTTGTTTGTTCGATTTTTTTTTTTAAGTGGTTTTATTTGTGCTTCTGAAGGAGACTATAGGCGAATACCTAAGGGAAGATACAGGCTCAGTCCAAAGGAGGGAGACCTGAACACACACCACTGCTTAATTTAACAGACCAGGTTAATGCACACATTTATTTCCGCTCCTGGAGAGAGTGTCAACAGGTAGAAGCAGGGTCTCTGAGGGAGAAGCTCACACTTAATTGGATGATTCGTCTCTCTGTGACTATTTATGGAAAAACACATCCTCTTAATCTCCGAGCGCTCGTGGGGAATATGCTTCTCAAGTGACCAGAAGCTAGAACAGTGGAATGGATCCCTGGAAAAGCATGTTATCGGGAGACAAAAGGCATACTTGATAAGTCTGGCTTTCCTTGGTCCACTAAAGCCGATGAGCACTCTGTCACCATCCAGTAACAAGTCAAATTCTCTCAGTCTATTGATGTTTTGATTCCTGCAAGAAGCTAATACAGGCATACTCGGAGACGTGTGTTCGATAAACAGGACGCTGTGCAGATGAAACCGAAGGTAGGATGGAAACGCTAGTCAATGAAGGGCTGAGGGCATTTAAGGTCCTCAGCTATAAATTTGGAAGAGGAGTGTGAACAAATCCTTACCATGGAGGTTATACTAGATGATAGTTGCTGTGCTGCTAGATGGTTTAAATCTAAGCTGATTCTGTGAACCTAAATTGTTAACCTCAGAAGTACATCATGCTTGGATGAAAATAATTAATGCCTTCAGGACTCACCTTGGTGACTTAGAAATATATTTCTGGCTGAAACTATGTGGCGTGACTGCTTATGTTTCGCCAGCCTCAAGAGGTAGAGAGACAACAAGGCAGGTGGGGGGCAGCCTGTGGTCACATCCCAGGGGTCCTGGAGGTTCCTAGGCAGCCTCTTTGAGAGATCGGTCTGCATCCCTAGGGCAGGAAGTCTTCCTTTCCTTATGGAGCCCTGCCCCTCTGTGGTTTCATTGAGATTATTGACGATTATTGTGGGAAGGGAGAGTGTTTCTTTTTAGAATCGAAGGCGCCCAGAGAGTAGCACACGGTTCATATATACTTTGATTTGAAGAATTAGCGAGTCCCAAAGTGCAGCTACAAGGAAAGAGAGGGGTTGATCAATCCTTCCACCCAATAATCAGCCGCATTTCTGTGGTTCCACGTCTCCCTCTATGGCCAGATCCTTCGCTTGGTGGATATTACAAATTAATGTCTTGCTAGGGCTATAGAGATGGTTCAATGATCCAGGAAGGAACACAAGAGGATTGGCCTGGACTTAAAAAGCCTGGCTCTTTGAAATATTTTGAGTTTTCCAAAGTGTCAATTAGCTCAGATAAAAATGCAAATCAAAGGAAAACTTTCTTAATCTTTTATAATATAAATTCATAACTCAGATTCCCGGCCCACCTTTTAGGTGCCCCCCCCCCCCCGTCCCTACAAGCAGGGTGAGGTTTTAGTTTTCATTTACATGCCATTTTCAGAAATGGCTTTTAAAAAGGCCCTCTGAATCGGTCTCCTTGAGTCTGCACCAGGTCCTCAATATTTTAGCTTGGTATCGTTTAAGGGACTCCGGACTGTTAGGACAAGTGGATCTCTGACTCTTGTGCCTGTTCTTGGGACTCTTTGCCTCTGGTTGGGTTGCTGTGTCCAGCTTTGATAATGATAGTTTTTGAATTATCACATGTTTTATTTTGTCATGTTTGGTTGTTATCTTTTAGAAGCCTGTTCTTTCCTCATGAGAGACAGAAAGGGAGTGGATCCTGGGGGTGGGGAAGGAGCGAGCAAGTGGAAGAATGGGGGGGGGAGCTTTAATAAACAGGATATAGTATATGAGGAAGTAATCTATGAAAGAGCGAAATGAAAAACTACTATTTTAATTATACACGTGCGTGGAAATTTTTAACAAAGAAGCTTAGCATGCAAAGTATGCAACTTTTTATATTTTGTTTGAATCTTGCTGAGTTAAACACTAAACTCAAGCAGAGCCTGGATGACAATCTCTTTCCCATAACTAGCAGGAATTTATTTCTTCTATTCTCCTTTTTATATGTAAGACAAAGTGATAACGTGACATCATTACTTACAGACAATAAGAGGGTAACCCTGAAATACCTGGCATGCTTTTAGGGCCTCTGATCATTTTGTGAGGTCTCTGATATTGTTACGATTGTAATTCTTTTCATTTCCCATCGCTGCTATATTCTCTTCTCTATTCGAGATTCTAAAAACCATTTCCAGTCCTCCATTTCACCAGGGAGTAAACCGAATGGGTCACAGACATAGTCCCTCGCCCATCATTATCTCTCAGATCTTCCTCAGACTCTGTCTGACTCCTTTCACAGACCCATGCTCTGCCATCCACCAGGCATTCAGATAAATAAACTGTCACACATGCTCACTCATGGTAGTTGGAACGGTTTGTAGTTTTTCGTGTTTCCTTCTCAAATTCTTAATTTTTAAAGTTTTTGTCTCTCCAATGTAGTTTTTGATTGAGAGTTTGTTTTCTTTCACAGTTTTATGGAATCTATAATGAATATTTAATTTTCCTGTTCTTTCATCTGAATTCTATTAATTAAGCTTGTGTATATCTTCTTTTTCCCTTGTGTTCCTGAAGTACTCTTTCAACTTGTGGCTACATTCCATTAAAACACACACACACACACACACACACACACACACACACACACACCACACTTCAGTTTCCTCTTTCTCACTGTTTTCTCTTCTGCCTGCTTATTCTGTGTTTCCAAAATCCAGCAAAGGAAACGTTTGACTTTGCTTCATGCTGTCAGGATAGACCAAGGCACAGCTTCGTGACTGAGTAGATGGCCAGAGACTTGCTTTAGCACAGCAATATCCGTTGTAATCCCTTCACATTCTGCAAGCCTACCAGGTACATTTTCTGCCTTCCCTAAATACATAATGACTTCCCCTCCTGTGGCAGGGCTCCTGTAGGACAACCAGACAAGCACAGTATCCAGAAGCCAGGCAGTGAAGAAAGCCTGCCAGCAGCCTCCTTCCATGAGGCTATTATATTGGAGAAATGCTTTAGCAACAGGAACATCAGCTTTGAAACGGTAGGTTCAAATCCCGCCTCAGCCATTTGCTCTCATGTCATGTAGAATGGCTGTATGTCAGTGTATTTAGGAACAGGTGTGTTGTCTGCATGAATACTGTTCCTACTCTTTCAAAGGATCTTGATGTCCAGGAAAAATATAAATTATGCTTTTATCACGGAGATAATAGCTGGCTTGATAATTTTTTTATGCACCTATCTCAGAACTTTATTTCTTTTATTCTGATGCCAGTAATGAAAACTGAGGCTTGGGGTATTCTAAGCACAGTCTTCACCCTTAACTCTCTTACTATCCCATATGATCTCTGTGTTTCAAGAGAAGAAGACCTTTACATTATGGGATAAGTCCACTAATTTTTCTCTGATTTTTCTTCAGTTAAAAAAATTGGAAAATGTATCTTTAAAAAAACATAAAACAATTCCTAAAGAGATTCAGAATGTCTTAGAAACTTGTAAAAATAGCAGGAAAAAGAACCAGGAAACTTGCAGACATCACAAACTGTTGACCTGCTTTGCCTTTGGGGTACTCTTGTATTTTCATGCTGTAAAAAGGATGTTGTGTGAGACCATGTAAGACATGATGGGGTTTGAACATAGCCAGCCAGCGTGTGATCTTTCTCCCACCTTGTGCAGCTCCTGACATGTTGCCATGGAGAGACAGCCATGGACTCTTGGCACTGTGCCTCTGAGTTTTGCTGTAGTCCTGTGTTGCTCTAAGGATTTGGAATCCAGAGCCCAGCAGCTGCTCACTCAAGCATGGAGAACATCCTGAGTCAGGGATTCTTCTGCTTGGAGCCCTGCCCTTTCCAAGGATGGAAACGACTTTTATTTGCATTTTAGCCTTTATGTTAATTAATGGGAATTAATATGGGTGTAAGAACTTCAGAAATTTCCCAAAGGTTCATTATAAATTTAGTGTAAAAGGAGAAATGGATATATTTTTTAAAGATAGGGCTTTCATTAAATTTTTAGGTTATTAATAAAAACATTTTTATCATTGCAAGTTTAGTGTAAACTTGGGATGAAGATATCAGTGAGTGTACTCCAGCTATAGGATCACTTGGGTTCTACAAGATGTCCCGTGTGTATGTGGTGTGTGTGTGTGTGTATAGCTTGAAAGAGAGAAGGAATTACAGTAAGAAGTGCTAAGCTAAATTTTGCCATAAAAATACATAATTACAATTACTTTTTATTAGTTAAAAAATTGCAATGCAATCATTTGCATATTTAATCTCACCCCTTTCCTCTTTCCATCACAGGATGTAACAGAGTGTGATGGTTTGTCACTCCTTGGGGGAGTGACACTATTAGTGTGGCCTTGTTGTAGTAGATTTGTTAAGTTAGTTTTCTACTGGCAGCCTTGAGATGAAGATGTAGATTTCTCAGCTCTGGTTGTATCATGCCTGTCTGGATGCTGCCATTCTCCCACCTTGATGATAATGGACTGAACCTCTAAACTAGTAAACCAGCCTCAATCAAATGTTGTCTTTTATAAGGCTTGCCTTGGTCATGGTGTTTGTTCACAGCAGTAAAACCCTAACTAAGACACAGAGAAAACTTATATCCAGTAAATAAAAAAGCACAACTTGTTGTCTGCTTACTTGAGAATGTATATCTGCTTATTCATTTACGATTGCTGGTAAGTTGGACTAACCAATGGTAACACGAAAGCTTTACCGGTACCAGAGCATTCACTAGCTATACAGTTTCCACAGAATGTAGTACAAAATCTTAGCACAAACTCAATGGTGTAATAACCCATGCTCTCACACTGACTTTAAATTCAGGTCATACTGGTTATGCCTCTGTGGGCTCGCTTTTGGATTAGGAACACTAATCCACACATCAAATGAGGTACAAGAAGAATGGAGGAGAGGCCCCTTGTTCTGGAAAGACTCAGTGTAGCAGTATAGGGCAAAACCAGAACAGGGAAGTGGGAAGGGGTGGGTGGGAGAACAGGGGGAGGGAAGGGGGCTTATGGGACTTTCGGCGAGTGGGGGGCCAGAAAAGGGGAAATCATTTGAAATGTAAATAAAAATATATTGAATAAAAAAAAAAGAACTGGAGAGGATTATAGAGTACCAATCTACTATAACATGTGCCCCTGGTCTGTACTTCCAAAGGTCATACTGGATATACATACATGTATTCACCAGGAACAGTGGTCTTTGTTTGCCAGGGAGATCATTTGGTTTTGTCAAACTAAAGAGAAATAATAGGCCCCATTGAACTCATCTTCATCCTTTGACATCAGCCTTGCTCAAAGGAATTATAGTGGAACAAACCACTTTCACAATCAGTGAAGGCAGTCTCTTGACTCTCAAATAATCTATATTATAAGACTAGACATTGCACTTCTCTTAGTATTTCACATGTTATGACTTTAAAATTCTGAATATCTGCATTGCCTCCTTTCGGATACCTCCCACAGGATGACACTGTATTTCCCAACATGTCACTATAGAAGTGAATTCCTGTATCACATGAGGTTCATGGATTATAGGGAACCATTGTATCATTCTCATCTTATATCTAGATCCTTCTTTCCTCAAAAATAAAGCTAAAATGCAGGACTTCGTCTTTCTTGTAGACAGGAATTTGTTTATAAGGTTGGGCAGTAAATGAATTGGTAAGTGATGAGAGGTGGGAGACCTCACCATCAGGACCATGTTTCACAAACCACTGGTAAGTCAGTGCTTCAGTTGGCAATTAGATAGATCATGGAACTCTACTGGAGTTCTCCCTACACTTACCAATTTGAACAACCTATCTTTAGCTTCAACTCTCTTGTCTTTGTAGCCACCAGAGATGAGCTAAGTCTCCGGTGTCCTTCAGAGCTCCAGCTGCATGCCTAGGTCATATTCTACATGCATTCTTGAATGTCATGGTTTCTAGTCCTTGGGAAAGATACTGAATACCATCAAAAGCATGGAATAGGATATATCCTTAGAGCATGTTTATCAGTCTTTTGGTCTTCCCTTCTATTCACCCTGCTAACTCTGATTGTGATACCACAGCTACATGGATGACACACCCTGACTGCTATGATCAGTTGTAAAATAAGAATGTTCAGCATTTAGTTATCCCGTCCTCCCCAGTGGTGTTCTTTGAGCCTCTTTCAGCTATCACATTGTATTGAGTGCTGAGAATGGAAAGGAGATCAACGTGGACAAAACCATTGCTTTTGCGGAGCTGACGTGTGTGAGGAACAAAGCCAAGTTATGACTGAGACTGGGGTTTCTAGGGACATAGTGATAAGACAGAAAGGTCTAGAGCCAGGGATGATGTTCTGTAAGAGACAAGAAGACAATGCCTGGGAGGTGAGGGGATGTGGGGTAGAGCATCCAGAGAGAGGGATGACACTGAAGAAAGGGAGATCAGTAGCTCACAGAAAAGGCCAAGAGCAAGATTGCGCTGGACTTGGGTGTGTGAGCAGGACTAAGGCCATACTGAAATGTCAAAGAAAAGAACACCTAGCCAGGCAGGGCTTTATTTCAGCGAAGTGAGAAAAGGTTGGGAAGCCACTGAAGTATCTTTTCTAGGTGTTCACCGTCAGCTAAGCTTGCACTGTTTGAAGGACAATTTGTGGAATAAAGAATGCATTAGAGATGAAGGGAAAGACCTGCAATGACAAAACCAAAGGGAGACAGGAAAGTCTGTGACAGTGGGGATGGGAGGGCTGAGTTAGCATAAGTTTATAAATGCATTCTGCTTAAAGACTAGATGTCTGGTATGAAGAAAAAAGGAAAGGCACAATAGGGGACAGGTGGCCACGGAGGTTCAAGCGTGCTTATGGGGTTTTACTCAGAGAGAACTGGGTTTCTCCTTCCCTTTGGTGAGCTCCTCCCACCTGAATGGTATTAAAAACCTTTCTGGGAGCTGAAAGCATCCAGTGGAAAAAAGATAGTCTTTTCAGCAAATGGTGCTGGTTCAATTGGAGGTCAGCATGCAGAAGAATGTGAATCGATCCATTCTTATCTCCTTGTACTAAGCTCAACTCTCCAAATGGATCAAGGACCTCCACATAAAACCTGACACACTAAAACTAATAGAAAAGAAATGGGAAGACCCTTGAGGACATAGGCATAGGGGAAAAGTTGCTGAACAGAACACCAATAGCTTATGCTCTAAGATCAAGAATTGACAAATGGGACCTCATAAAACTACAAAGTTTCTGTAAGGCAAAGGACACTGTCAAAAGGACAAAACGTCAACCAACAGATTGGAAAAGGATCTTCACCAACCCTAAATCCGACAGAGGGCTAATATCTAATATATACAAAGAACTCAAGAAGGTAGAACACAGAGAACCAAATAACCCCATTGAAAAATGGGATACGGAGCTAAACAAAGAATTTTCACATGAAGAACTTCGGAGAGCTGAGAAACACCTTAAGAAATGTTCAACATCATTAATCATTAGGGAAATGCAAATCAAAACAACCCTGAGATTTCACCTCACACCAGTCAGAATGGCTAAGGTCAAAACTCAGGAGACAGCAGGTGTTGGTGAGAATGTAGAGAAAGAGGAATACTCCTCCACTGCTGGTGGGATTGCAAGATGGTGCAACCACTTTGGAAATCAGTCTGGCGGTTCCTCAGAAAACTGGGCATGACACTTCCTGAGGACCCGGTTATACCACTCCCGGGCATATATCCAGAGGATTCTTCAGCATGCAATAAGGACACATGCTCCACTATGTTCATAGCAGCCCTATTTGTAGTAGACAGAAGCTGGAAAGAACCCAGGTGTCCTTCAATGGAGGAATGGATACAAAAAATGTGGTATATTTACACAATAGAGTACTATTCAGCCATTAGAAACAATGAATTCATGAAATTCTTAGACAAATGGATGGAGCTGGAGAACATCATACTAAGTGAGGTAACCCAGTCTCAAAAGATCAATCATGGTATGCACTCACTGATAAGTAGATATTAGCCTAGAAACTTTGAGTACCCAAGACATAGTCCATATATCAAATGATGTCCAAAAAGAATGGAGGAGTGGCCCCTGGTTCTGGAAAGACTCAGTGCAAGAGTATAGGGTAATTCCAGAACAGGGAAGCGGGAAGGGGTAGATGGAGGAACAGGGGGAGGGAAGTGGGCTTATGGGACTTGCGGGGAGTGGGGACCCAGAAAAGGGGAAATCATTTGAAATGTAAATAAAAATATATCAATAAAAAAAACAAAAACAAACCTTTCTGATGTCACCGGGCTTCAGCTTCCAAAGCCGCCTTTCCTCCCCTATCGACGCTTGCTTCCTTATGAATCTCTGTGTTTTCAGATGACCCCATGACTCAGGAAACTTCAAAATCCTCACACACGAGTCGTTTGGAGTTTGGAAGCCAACTTTCAAAGTTCATGTTCATTTCTCAAAAGTTTCTTCACTGGCTTCTCTTGTGGTTTGGAGTTAAATCAACTCAGCAATATTTATTCTACAGTTTTAGTTTATAATTCATTTTCTCGGTATAGAAAAAGGAAAATACATGGCTCTTTTTGATAGTTGTTGACATAACAGACATTTTGAGATACACAAGTAGACCTTTCTTTCTGTATTTATTATGGCTTTTCTTGCATTTATGAAATAATCTAGTTTTCACTGGGAAACTGTGAATTGAGCCTTACAGATTTTGCCCATTTTCTCTGCTTTTTCTTGTTTAAATCTCTTTCTGGTTCCTTCAGTATATTAAAAAGTCTGAGTTCATGAGGGAGATAAGTTTGTATCTATTTTGGGCACTTTGACCTTCAATCTCATTTCCTTCTCATTTAAATTAGCTTCAGAGGCACAGTCAGAATTACATATTTTTAAAGGCTTCCATTCCCTGTAGAGACATGTTCTTTTAAAGAGTCTGTCTTGAGATTTGTTTTAGTTTTAGAACTGTTTTCATGGGAGACAAAATAGTGAAGGGAGAAGAACATATATACTTTGTAGTCTGAGCAGACTGCTAAAATTCTAGTCAGGTAGGTAGGAACACGATGGCCCATAAACAGCTATTGGATAAATGAGTGGATTGTGACTGCAAGCAACGGATTTGATTTCCCGAGCCCCAGTTTTCCATCTGTGAAGTGGTAATGTCAGTGCCTGACCTCATGTGACGGTTGTTAGAACAAATGGCCCGTAGCATCTGTGAAAGTACAATGTCATCTGCTTCAGCTTTGCCTCAGACCTGGTATACACTAAGACTTAGATCATCAGTTGGGCTCACTGTCTTGATGGCTTCTGACGTACTCACTTATGATTTGTTGGAGAAGGGACTGGCAGGATTAGTGGGCAGTGAATAAATTAACCTTTTAGGCCAGAACAGAATAAAAATGTTTATTGAGTACACCATAAAACGGTAGTGGTATTGGTAGATACTACCTATAGTCTCTTGAAAAGTTCTGAATGTATGCTTCTACTGAATGCACAGACTTTACAGAGTAGTCCGTGTTTCTAGGGTTCATTAGTAATTGGCTCCATTAGTCATTTTTACAAACCATTTACATGTCCCTTTCATCAGAGATAATCATGCTACCATTTCGATCTAATTCTGTAGGCAATTACCTTGATTTTCTTATGTTAGTGCTGCTTGATTTTTCCAGGTTTAGGCACTTTAAATTGATTACCCTCTGGAACTTTCTAGAATTTCCTCATCTGTAAGATACATACATTCCTACTTTCTGGGCATGGTCTTCCTGAGCCAGTTACTTTAAATTTTGGTGAGACTGATATTCAGCATAGATATCATTCTGAAGCTGTGTAATTCAGGCCTAAGGTAGGTTCTGCATGGCACTTATAAAACATGTAAAGACAATGTACTAATTGAAGCAATTAGGTGACTTTAAAAACACAGAGTACTGTACGATCTATTTGGAAATCCAGTGTTTTGACTATTTTTCACTTGAAAAGCTATCTTATCATTAAAATAATTCATTTAATAAATGATCCTAAGGGGTTATGAACCCCTTCTTACTTCTTTCCTGTTGTTTTATCCTTCCTTTCTTTTTTCATGCTCATCAAGTTATATTTATCTCACTCATTTGATGTTAAGAGTAAATACTACATCTTTGGGTAAATGAGCAGAATCCAGCTTTAGAGAATAAGCAATATTATTATTCCTAATACTCTGAATTTCTATAATTAAACATATTCATTTTATCTTGAAGGCAGCATTTTTATAATAAGCTATTTATTGATTAAACTTAATTTCAAGAGGCCTATGTGGGGAGAGAAAGGGGATCTGCCTCAGGGGTAGTGATGTAGAAAATATGGTAGACCATAGTTAGATAGATCTAAGGAAGTTTCTCATAGGGAGATTCAAATTTGAACTTGACCTTTGAGACCAAAATGAATGTCTGTCAAATGCCTACCAAACTTATTCAGCTCCCCAAGGCTCACCACGCGTTGGGTGTTGTAGCAGAGCACACTACCACAGCCTCTCTACCATGACCTGAAGCAGCTTAATTTCCAAGTGCATTCTACATACTCAGCCTTGTGTCTTCAGAAAAGTGCAGCTCTTACCCCTCACCAAAGAAGCTTCTTTTCGAAGCAGATAGAGACCCTCACAGCGACCCACAACTGGTCAAAATACCTGCCTCCAGCTGGAGTATTTTCTTCCATTTTTTATTTTTTATATTTTTTATTAGATATATTCTTTGCTTACATTTCCCCTTTCCTAGATCCCCCTCCCTGAAAGTCCCAAAAGCCCTCTTCCCTCCCCCTGTTCCCCAATCAACTCCCTCCTGCTTCCCTATCCTGGTATTCCCCTACTCTGCTGTATTGAGCCTTTCTAGGCCTCTCCTTCCTTGTCTTGGGCACCATTTGATATGTGAATTGTTTCTTGGGTATTCTGAGCTTCTGGGCTAATATCCACTTATCAGTGAGTGTATACCATATATGTTCTTTTGTGATTGGGTTACTTCACTTAGGATGATATTTTCCAGTTCCACCCATTTGCCTAAGAATTTCATGAATGCATTGTTTTTAATAGCTGAGTAGTATTCCATAGTGGAAAGGAAGAAGTCAAATTATCACTATTTGCAGATGATATGATAGTATACTTATGCGACCCAAAGAACTTCACTAAAAAACTACAGCTTCAGTAAAAAACTACTATAAACAGCTTCAACAAAGTGTCTGGATATAAAATTAACTCAAGCAAATCAGTAGCCTTCCTATACTCAAAGGATAAACAGGCTGAGAAAGAAATTAGGGAAATGATACCCCTCACAATAGCCACAAACAATATAACATACCTTGGTGTGACTCTAACCAAACAAGTGAAAGATCTGTATGACAGGAACTTCAAGTCTCTGAAGAACGAAATCAAATAAGACCTCAGAAGATGGAAAAATCTTCCATGCTCATGGATTGGCAGGATTAATATAGTAAAAACGGCCATCTTACCAAAAGCAATCTACAGATTCAACGCAATCCTCATCAAAAGCCCAACTCAGTTCTTCATAGAGTTAGAAATAGCAATTCTCAAATTCATCTGGAATAACAAAAAACCCAGGATAGCTAAAACTATTCTCAACAGGAAAAGAACTTCTGGGGGAATCAGTATCCCCGACCTCAAGCAGTACTATAGAGCAATTGTGTTAAAAACAGCTAGAGTATTTTTAATAAAACCTCTAAACCCAAGGCTAAGAGAACTCTGAAGAAGAGGACAGAGAAAGTCTAAGAGTCAGAGAACATGGTCTCGTTCTCTCAAAAACAAGAGAGGACAAAATTGGGGGGTTAGGGAGGAGGGGGAGGATATGGAGGAGTTGAGGGAGGAGCAGGGGTCTATATGATCAAGATACATTCTCTGAAATCATCATAGTTAAAAAAAGAATTATCTTCTGATGGGCTCAATTACAGGTGACATTTAAGACGGAAGAAAGAACAAATCTCAGCATGTTGGAAAAATGATGATGTAAGCAATCTAGAACAACGTATATCAGTCTACATTGTAGGTTCAATGAGGGACTCTGCACAGCAACCCTGGGAAGACGCTGTGACAAGGAAAATGTAGCAAGTAAATCTGAAACCTAGGCACTGTTGTAGGACAAGGGGAAGGATGGGGGACGGGCAGGACAGGGACTTATTAGTCCAGGATGGGTAGAGATGGATAGTTTATGAGCATTTGTGGGAAATATCAGGAAGATACTTGAGAAAAACAAAACAAAACAAAACATGACAAAACAAAAGAAAACAGCTAGAGGTAAGAAAGCTTCATGAGGAATTCCTTAGTGGCACTGGCTTCCACTCATTAACTTACAGTATTTACAGAGGTTCTTGCTCTGGGAATAACGATGTGCTAGCATCCAAGGGATGGCTTCCAACCTGCTAGAAGAGATCTGAAGGACACAGGCTTTCTCCCCACATGCTTTACACAACTGGCTAAGCTTGTCTAGACAAACTGGAGCTTACGGTGCAAAGGGCATGGACCTCTCCTGAGGGCGCAGGACGCTCTTGCGGTCCTCGGGTCATTAGGATGGACATTGACTCTCATTGCTGAGATGCAGGTTTACAGAAGTGCCAACTATTAATAGACAGGAGAAAGCGGAGTTTACTGTAAGAGCCGACAAATATAGATTTGGGGTATCATTACACTGCTGACTTCTCTTCAGCCCACAAGAGCTCTGCTGGCCTTCACACTTCCCCTTTGTGTTGGTCTTTGTACAGAGACTGCAGACTTCTGGGCACAGGGTAGATCTGAGTCCACCTTCAGACAAAGAGCACAAGATGAGGGGTGACTGGGGTTAGTTCCTTGCTATCACTTGTTTACTGTCCGAACTTTCAGATTTATGTTTAAGATCCCTCTCCCTTTCCTTCTTCCTCTCCCTCACTCTCTGTCTATCTCTCTGTCTCTCTCTCTCTCCTTCCCTCCCTCTCTCTCCCTCCCTCCCTCTCTCAGTCTCTTTCTCTCTCTGTCTCTCTGTCTGTCTCTATCTCTCTCTCCTTCTCTCCCCCATCTTTCCTATCCTCCCTCTCTTTGTCTCTGCCTCTGTCTCTGTCTCTGTCTCTCTCTCCTTCCCTCCCTCCATCTTTCCCATCCTCCCTCTCTCTGTCTCTGTCTCTCCTCTCCTCACTCTGCGATGCTCAGAGTATTCACAGGTAAATGTGTGCTCATGCTTGATTCCCAAGCTTTTGCTTTGAGAATCCTGCAGGTAGATTTTCTCTTAATAGAGAATTCATGACAGCCAAAGATACGCCTTTGTTTAATGGAGCAATAAGCTACTTATGGAATTGCCTTAGCCCTTTAAAGAAGGGCTATTAGAGACAATTGTTTGAATGGCTCCTAAATCTAAACAGGCCATTTCCAGTTTTTAATAATTATTGAGATGGAACATTCTGTGGTTATCTCAGTGATCAACTTATGTAGATCATGTCAAGAAAATGAACAGAAGACTTTTAAAATATACACATTGCAGGCTTTTCTATGCAAGATGATGAGACAGAGCCAGGCATGGTGGTGCTGGCCTGTGATCCCAGGACTCAAGCTGCTGAGGCAGAAGGATTGCTGCAAGCTTAAGGACAACCTGGTCTCCACACCAAGACTCTGCCTCACACAACGAACTAAAATGCAGTGAGGAAATGAAATGATTCCAGGTTTTCAGCTGTGACCTCAAAACAGGCCTCAGTGTTCCCTGCTGGTAAAAATGTTAGAATGACCTCTAGATCTATTTTCCAAGAGCAATGTGAATTTAAGTTGCCCAATGGATGCAGGGATGTAGTGATGTGCAGTTTTCAGGGACCTAAGCATGTCAGCTTACCTTCCACTGTAGACTTTGTTGAATTGCTTGTTCAGTTATGGTTTGAGATGTTAAACATTTTTTTGTCTGATGGATCTGCATCTATATCTCCATTGCCTTCTGCTTTCTTTTTTTCGTTTTTTTCCCTATTCTTTTTTTTATTCAATATATTTTTTATTTACATTTCAAATGATTTCCCTTTTTCTGGCCCCCCACTCCCCGAAAGTCCCATAAGCCCTCTTCCCTCCCCCTGTTCTCCCATCTACCCCTTCCCACTTCCCTGTTCTGGTTTTGCCCTATACTGCTACACTGAGTCTTTCCAGAACCAGGCCACTCCTCCGTTCTTCTTGTACCTCATTTGATATGTGGATTATGCTTTGGGTATTCCAATTTTCTAGGTTAATATCCACTTATTAGTGAGTGCATACCATGATTGATCTTTTGAGACTGGGTTACCTCACTTAGTATGATGTTCTCCAACTCCATCCATTTGTCTAAGAATTTCATGAATTCATTGTTTCTAATGGCTGAATAGTACTCCATCGTGTATATATACCACATTTTTTTGCATCCATTCCTCCGTTGAGGGGTACCTGGGTTCTTTCCAGCTTCTGGCTATTATAAATAGGGCTGCTATGAACATAGTGGAGCACGTATCCTTATTACATGCTGGGGAATCCTCTGGGTATATGCCCAGGAATGGTATAGCAGGATCCTCCGGAAGTGACCTGCCCAGTTTTCTGAGGAACCGCCAGACTGATTTCCAGAGTGGTTGTACCAATTTGCAACCCCACCAGCAGTGGAAGAGTGTTCCTCTTGCTCCACATCCTCATCAAGACCTGCTGTCTCCTGAATTTTTTCTAAATTCTTTGTTTACATTCCAAAACGCTTTCCCCTTTCCCAGTTCCCCCCTCCCCATATGTCCCATAAGCCTTCTCTACACCCATACTCCAATCAGCCTTCTGTTTTCTTATGAAATATTCTATTTGGTTTTTCTCATAGACTTTCTTGCCTATAGGCCTTTAAAAACATGTGACCATAGTCTTCTCCTTGTTTGCCACCCCCTTTAGACCTGAATTTTCAAACCATTGCTTAGTCTTCAATTAGGTAAATCCATTTTTTAAAAAGATTTATTTATTATTATATATAAGTACACTATAGCTGTTTTCAGACACACCAGAAGAGGGTGTCAGACCTCAGAGCCACCATGTGGTTGCTGGGATTTGAACTCAGGACCTTTGGAAGAGCAGTCAGTGCTCTTAACCGCTGAGCCATCTCTCCAGCCCCAGGTAAATCCATTTTTAATTCATTTATGCAGCTCTAGATGAGTCAGCCTGATGTTCTCTTCCTTAACAATAGCAGCTTGGGTGTAGAGATAAATCCCCATGGTCGGCAGCAGCATGAACACATCTCTAACAGAATATAACGAAGAAGTAATGGATCAGAAATCTGCTATCAGTGGAGATGTGTAGAGTAGCACTTGCTAGTATAATACAGATGTTTGAGTTGTCATATGTGCTTGAATGCGAGACTGGGTGAGAATCCAAGAAGATAATTTGGTTTTAAACCTTCTTTGTTGACAAGCAGTACTGTTTCTGAGGAAGGCCATTTAAATACTAATTGCTGCCATTTGTCATGTGCTGAAGAAGTGCCAGGGCTTGTGAGGGATGCTGGGAATACTGCAAGGGACGATATGACATTCCTGACTGAGGGATTAACCTATGGAGGGTGACAAGACATTACCACATTGAGGGATACACTGTATAATGGATACTTTACAGGAAAGTTCCCAGGAGCTCGGGGTAACTCAACTGTAGTGGCTGGGAAACAGATCCTAGAGCTTATAATGCTAGCATTGGTGTGCTTTGCAAGTTCTAAGACCCTCAGTGCCTAATGATGTTGTACAGTCCTTCCTTCTTGAGTAGGAGTGGTACTCACAATTCGCTTCTACCTGCAAAACAGTGAGCACAGGATGCTCCTACTTGTATGAGTATGCTGAGTCATATGGGGGAAATCATGGGGATATATTTGTCACATAAAATTAAAAATTCTCATCAGTTTAGTTTAAAAAATAGGAGATTGTCTTGAATGGGCCTGACATAATCAGGTGAGCTCTTGGAAAGCCAACAAGCCAGAGAGATTTGCCTTCTGACTTTAAAGACGTGAGAAGCTATATTTTAAGAGGGTTTGTGAGTGGACCCCAAGGCAAAGAACTGTCCTGGACTGACAGCCAATGAGAAAGCAGAAAGCAGAACTCCTATGATCACAGGGAACTAGCTTCTTCCAATCATGTGAGTTTTGGAAAGGGTATGACCAGTTAGCGCCTAAGTCAACACATGAGACAATCTGATTCGAGGACACACCGACATGGATTCAGACTCCTGACCCAGGGAGACTGAGAAACTTAGACATCCAAGTTTATGGACATTTATCCTATGGCAATAAAGCTAACACAGCAGTTGAGTTGTAAAAAGGTACCGAGATGGTAGAAGGGAGAACCGGGGATGTCAATAGAGAGTCTAAAACATGGTCCTCCTAGTTTTGCTAAATGACTGAGTTGCTCATTTAAGCTCTCAGCAGTACTCATCCGCAAACAGACATCAGCATCATTACAGCTCCATACCCACCACCCCTCCACTGACTACCACCATTATTGCCTCTCTCTAATCTCTGTTCTTGCTTCTCATCTTCATCTTCGCCCCCTCCCCTTGCAGGGCATTTGTATGGACTGAGTGATTTGTAAATAGAAATGTGCCTGATCAAAGGGACGATCCTAACTTTGTCTGAGTCCCACTGTTTCCTAATTTATAATGTATATTATTGTTTAGTAACTTGAGAGATCCAAGTTTGTTTGTTTGTTTATTTTTATTTTTTGAGACAGGGTTTCTCTGTGTAGCCATGGTTGTCCTGGAATTCACTCTGTAGAACAGGCTAGCCTTGATCTCAGTAATCTGCCTGCCTCTGCCTCCCAAGTGCTGGGATTAAAGGCATGTGCTACCACTGACTGGCTCCAAGTTTATGTTTTATGCTGACCAAGAACAAGCACTACCTGACAGGAGCCTGATATAGCTATCTCCTGAGAGGTTCTGCCAGTATCTGACAAATACAGAAGTGGATGCTCTCAGCCAACCACTGTACTGAGCTTAAGGTCCCCAATGGAGGAACTAGAGAAAAGACCAAAGGAGCTGAAGGGGTTTATAGTACCATAGGAGGAACAACAATATGAACCAACCAATACCCCCCAGAACTTCCAGGGACTAAACCACCAACTAAAGAGTACACATGGAGGGACCGATGGTTCCAGCTGCATACGTAGCAGAGGATGGCCTTGTTGGACATCAAAGGGAGGAGAGGCCCTTGGCCCGGAGAAAATGCGATACCCCAGTGTAGGGGAATACCAGGACAGGGAAGCAGGATTGTGTGGGTTGGTGAGCAGGGGGAGGGGGGATGGGATAGGGTGTTATCAGAGAGGAAACCAGGAAAGAGGATAACATTTGAAATGTAAATAAAGAAAATATCTAATAAAAAATAAAGTGATGCTTTCACAAGTTTTGACTTAAAAAAAAAAGACAAAGGCTTAATTATTGTATCCTATTGATGAGATTTGAAAGAACAGTTCCTTAAGTGTGAAGTATGCAGAGCCAATAGAACGTATATGAACTGTGCATACATGGAACAATTTTTGAAATTACTGAAGATGAATCAACAGGTGTTAATGCTTGCAAACTTCCTTCTTGTATATATGACTCACATACATTTTAACTATGTTTATGCAAAAAGGCCTCCCTGCACAATGAGTAGAAAACTGAGAGAAATGACTAGAATCTCTCCAAAGACCACTGAAATGAAGGTATCTAAATTGGTCTAGGATGCTTTGATTCAGCTAAGTACTCAAAGCTAGTCGATAAGTTAGACATCTTGCAATCAATCAGTATCTTTATTCTAAAAATTCCTCACCTTCATTACTTCCCGTGCATATGAATGCGGCTGAGTGAACCGATCACATCCCTTAGCTCCTTCCTCACAATAACATAATTATCTGTTCTTTGATTTTCCAGCGCTGAATCACCATTTTCTATTTTATGACTCCCTCTCTGAGAAGCGGTTTTCCTGCCCAGTGACTGCTTTTGCTGGCGAGGGCAGGCTTTTTTCTGTCCTGAAGCTCACGGGCTTCCCGGATGGGACTGCTGCCGCTGGTAGTCCAGGACAAACTGAAGGCTGTTAATTCTGGGAGTGAGGAAGGAGGCTGGAAGGATCCACTTCATTTTTTTCCCATTCCATACAAAGCACTTCATTCTTCAGCTGCCGGGCCTGCTCTGCTGTTATTCCTGCTTTCTGTCTTTTCTGTCTCAGTGAGCATACGTTTCCTGTTGTCTTACAGATGACTCTTCCACTTGGCATTTGCTGTTGCTAATTGCCCACTAACTTTCTCCCCGTTGGAGTAATGAGTTCCAATTTGCTATCTACCTCCATGCAGCTATTATGGTTTCTTATCATTATTACCCTGCATCCATTTCTCCCTTATACTCTATCTGACTTATTCTCATAAATGCTGGTTTTTATTTTTTCACATGAAGGATACAGAAGTCATTTCTGTGAATAATTACTCCATCTTTACATAAGCAAAGAATGAGCATGGGCTCTGTATACCCTCTCCCCCACCCCCAGCAGATAAGGTCAGGAAATTGAATGATAGTTGCTGATATTCTTAATCAAGTTTGAAAATCACGCAAGCATGCAACTGTGCACACGGATCAAAGCCTCTTGTTTTTAATGTTAGTTTGCAAAAGCTCACTTCGTAGCCCAGGCTAGCACAGAACTTACTATGAATTTCAGGTTGGCTTTGAACTTGTGGCAACACCCCTGCTTCAGTTTCCCAACTGCTGGGATTAGAGAAGTGTGTCAAAGCATCCAGCTTTGCCTTTTAATTAGTAATTTTATTTACTTACATTTCATGTTGCCCCCCTTCCCAGTCTCCTCTCTGCAATCCCCCATCCCATCCCTTCTCTCCTTTGCCTCTAGGAGGGTGCTCTCCCACCCACCCACTTTCTTCTAGCTCATCCCTCTAGGATTCCCCTACACTGGGGTAGCAAGCCTCCACAGGACCAAGGGCCTCTCTCTTCCTACTGAAGTCCAACAAGGCTATCCTCTGCTACATATGTGGCTGGAGCCATGGGTTCCTCCATGTGGACTCTTTGACTGGTGGTTTAGTCCCTGGGAGCTCTGGTGCATCTGATTAGTTGATATTGTTGTTCTTCCTATGGGGTTGCAAACCCCTTCAGCCCCTTCGATCCTCCCTCTAACTCCTCCAGGCTCAGTCCAGTGGTTGGCTGCAAAGCACCCAGCTTTCTCAAAGCATCACCACTTCTGTTAGAACAGAGATCGGAAATTAATTCTTGCTTGAGAAGCATGGGCAGGTATTTCAAATACCTGGTGATGACAGTTTAGCTTGGATCTTTTTCTCTTTACTATTTTTAAAAAATCAGTTGTGTACAAAAGTGTTTCAAAGTTTTTAATCCTCAAGACAAAGACAAAGCCCCCCCCCCCACACACACACACTGTGGTATCCCTGTAACACGCAAGGTTCTTTCCCAATGAGAACATTCCTACAGTGGCAGTAATTTCCTGTGGCCTCTGTGACATGTTTCAAATGTAAAATCTGTCCCTAGTTTTTGATACATCTATCTTTCTGGGATGGTGTTTTACCTTGTAGAGACATAAAACAAAGGGAAATAAAGGCCAGATTCCTCTGACACAGGAAAATTTTGTAAGTCATGGCAACATTATTATCCTGTGGCTTACTTGAATAGACATTTCTACTTCTTGGTATCTGACATTTGAAAGGACATTTCATCAGCATCCTCTGGCATGGAACCCAGGGTTCTTAGAGTCACTGTTACCTTAGTTTAAGGTACTAAGTCTCTCTATCTTAAACTGAAAATGTCTTACATTTTTCTAAACTCCATACACCCCTTTCCCCACTGCTATCAGAATTTTTTATCATTAACAGGAAAGTGACTGTACCACACACTGTTGAAAGCCTTTGCTTGCTGTCTCCCAACTGTAACTAGGAGGTGTCAATTAAGTGTACATACTTTGGAGCAAGGGCAAGGGGGCTGGGTGTCAGCCTCAGCTTCCTGGGCTGGATGTGGAGGACTGATTTCCACTGCAAGGGTCATCAAGAGGGTCAGAAATGACAGCTGAAGTGCTTAGTGGAAGCCCCTGCAGAATGGGAGCTCTCAAGAAACCCTAGCTCTGAGCTATGTCTTAAACAGATATGATTGATTTAAAGTCAGCTTTCCTTTCAGAAAAGTGGAGAGCATCAGGACAAACAATCCATGCCATCTGGCTTCTTCCTCCAGTCCACTGATGCTTTCTGTAACCCAGTTACAAAATAACCGTAACCCGTGGCTATTTCTTTTCCATGATTCCAAGCAATTTTACATTCAAGCAATCATCACCATTAGGAGAGTATTCCATTTTCAGAATCTGATTTCAAGGGGTTGACAGAATTGTCAACATAACATGGCCAAAAAGAAATACATAAACAATCAGATCAAAGAGACGCAGCCAGAAGAGAATCTTATTCAGAGCAAGAGAGGAGAAATATGTTCAGGGGAAAATTAAAGAGGCTTGACAACAAATTAAGCATAGTCAGCAAGAGCATTTTTATCCAGTGCAAGGTGCTTTGTGAGTTATGATTCCTGTTTCTTTTCTAAACGTGCATTCGTAGGAATATCTTTGCATTTGCTGGCTGGCCTGGAATACACTCCGGCCTCTACCCACACTACTCCTGGCCTTGAGTTGTGGCTCCCTTCACAGCCTTCCCTGACCATTCTGTCCGAGAATCTTAGTGTTTTATATTGAATGAGTTCTTATGAAGCAAAGTGAAGGCCCAGGTTCCTAAGAATTAATTAAAATTTCAGTGCTCGAGATAGAATCCAGGGCCTTGTGCATGCTGGCAAGCTCTGTGACCTTAGCTCTTGGTCTTTTTGAGGCAAGGAAAGGTCTTACAATGGAACCTTGGCTGGCCTTGGATTTAGAATTTTCCAGGAACAATGAACAGTGCTCTGGAATGCTGGACATTGTGCATTTTTGGAAATGGTTCTGCCATTGAGCTACATCTGCATCTTTCTTGTTTGTTGTTTGTTTGTTTGTTTGTTTGAGACAGGGTTTCTCTGTGTAGCCCTGGCTGTCCTGGAACTCACTCTGTAGATCAGGCTGGCCTCAAACTCAGAAATCCACCTGCCTCTGCCTCCCAGAGAGCTGGGATTACAGGCGTGTGCCACCACTGCCCGCCTGGCCATCTACATCTTTCTCAAGAAATGTTTTAAAATTATTATCTTACTATGTTAATTGTTAAATAATCTTACTTTTTTTTGTAGGTTGAAGCTTTTTCTTGAATAACCCATCATCAGAAGGAGCTATTTACTCACCAATTTTCTCTTCAGATAATGCCTATAATTTGCTCAGTGAAAGGTAATGCATATGCTAAACATATTAATGACCAATTATTATAAGCATGGTAGAAAATGCATTTTCTACTAATAAGTAAGCATTGGGTACACTATTCACTAGTGCATCTGTATTCACGTATCTCTATCCCTGATTAGGCTTAAGTAACCACATTAGGATTACTAGTGTGTAAGAAGGGAGGTCAGGAAGAGTGACCTGCTGGAATGTGGTGCTGATCAGGGGCATAGAACTTCAGTTGCACATGATGTAAGTTCTGGGAATACATGTGCATTGTGTCTATTGGCCAAAAGACTTCGCCGAACATGGAAAAGTCTTCTAAGATGGTAGCGTGTGCTTACCCTGCTAAGTTACTCTTTAGAAAGCTGTATGGAACGATAGCAGATGAACCCCATGGCCACCATCCCAACGTTCCTCCTCCTTCTGAAATTCTGCATCTGGAGCAGAATTTTCAAAGTTCTAGTCCCCTCTCCCTTCAGCATCTGTGTAGGACGGACTGTGTACCACTGTACTTGTGGAGACATAGAAACAAGTCCTATGAGCTAGAAGATGTGGGTTCCTGATTCAGCCCCAGCACTATGTGCTCCTAATTAAATGTTACTACTGAATCTTCTACTACTCCATCTCCTGAGTATAAATTGAAAAGATGTAGGTGACCACACTAACACAGCAAAACACTGTCAGAATAAGCAAGCACTATGGAACAGTAACACCTGTCCCCCTTTGAGTCTACCCCAGGCTGAGGGAGAGAAAGAGGGGGAAACCTTGCAGTCATTTCAATGTGCAAAACTCAATAGGCTCAACCTTAGAATTTCCCATCCTATCTCAGTAGCAGGGATAATGCTGTTTTTTAAAAATATATCTATTTAGAAGTGTAATATAAGTTACAGATTAAAAAGATAAGGACTGAGACTGAGAGAAAATCCAAGAGATGTTTCCAATATATCCATTCCATAGTAGCGCATATTAACTAAACCTTCACCAGAACCATTTTCACAGCTATCTGCCTCTTTTTCTCTGCCCCTCCTCATCTTGATTTCATCACAGATTTCTAAACTTTGCAGTCCCATTTTGCATATTAAACTTAAGTCACTTTAACAACTGGAAACTGTATCAAAGCTCTTGGTTCAACAAAAGATAAACTGTATCACTAAAATTGCTATTTTTACAAAAAGCCATTATGTAAATGGACATTTAAATGGTCTGAGTCAAGGATGCAGAGAAAAAAATACAGACAAATTTCCCAGTGCAAGGCTCACAACAGCTTGTCTCTAACAGACAACCGCATTCTCTCACTTAAAGGGCAGCGAAGAAGCCATATGTCTGTTTTAGTGACTCCATCTTGAGATGGTATCCTCATTCCTTTTATTATATTTTCAAATAAATACATATGGGACCCGTCAGATGTCAGCAGTGGCTCAGAAAAGAGTATGAATTAGTCACACTGGCACACAGGGCTCAGGAACAATGAACAGTGCTCTGGAAGACCCTTGAATACAAGCCTATTTGCCTCTTAATCCAAATGAATAATTAATGATAATTATCATGCTGCAGTTATTATCTGTGATAATAATATATCCGTAAGGTGAATAAATTCAATCTGCTACTATGCAGAAATGGCAACTCATAATATTCTTAAGAAATACAGATATAATTATCAGTATTAATGGTCAAGGGGAAAAAGGAATTTTTATATAAGGAATTACAACAAAAGGTCTAAAGTGAGGTAGAAATGAATTTTCCTGGTAATGTTTTTTTCCGCATAACCAACACCACTGTGGGCCTGCTGTGGTGACGTCAGGGCCTTACTTTTGTGGGTAGGGACAATTTAAGTAAAAGCATAATCATGCAGTGTGCACTGAGATCTTTTGGTGGTATTTTTTCCATTACTATGCTGTGGAAAACAAAGCCAATTGTGCATTAAGATCCCATGAAGGGGAGCTTGAACACGTTAGGAGTGTTGGGAGTGGCTGGGCTGCCAGCTGGACAGTTTTGAACTTAGAGGAAAAATAAACAAAAGCCCCCAAAAAATTGGATGTGAAAATTTTTTTTATTGATGAGGGATGCTGGTTCGCTGTGGTTGTGGGTATGTTGGTTGTGGATGTGTGTGTGGTTGTGCTGTTTGTAAAATGCTATGACTATTTAGAGTCATCTGGTGATGTGGAATGCAGCCATAGCACGATCTACTCCTTTGAATTCCCACCATCAGCATCAGCTGTTCAACTGTGCATGCGTGTGTGTGTGTGTGTGTGTGTCTGGTTGTGTGCATGCCTGTGTGCATGCTTCTGTGTGTATGTGTTTGTATACCTGCCTGTGTGCATGTTTCTCTGTGTGTGTGTGTGTCTGTGTGTAGGCACAAAGTTAGACATTTATTCAGATATATTGAGCCTCTCTAAAAGAGCAACCTATAGCCAGATAAATATATCAAAGTAAAATTTGTCAAAAGTAAACATTGCTTGACTTCCCATTTATAACTTTTGAAATCATAAAAATATTATACATAACTAAACCTCAATTTTTGTACACTGTATTTTTATAATGGTGGAATACCATCACTCCACAAGTCTTTCATGCTTCCGTATTGCCTTCCACTCTTCTCTTTTATAATTATTTTGTCCTTATAATTTTGTTGTTTAGAACAAAATCAATCATGAACATTGATTGGCATGCAGATTTTTGCGTGAGTTATATTTCTGTTATTTTTAAGATTCATGTAGCGTTATATGTATTATTAATTTGTCCCCTTTTCATTTCTTAAATAATATTCTATTTTTCAATTTTATTCTAATCTGCTTATCTATTCATCAATGGTTCCTGTGGAATTTGGATTGTTTTCAAATTCTTTGAATTATGAATAAGGCCGCTATTAAAACGTCTTTTAAAATAGGTCTTTTAATTTAGCTATCTTTTTGTATCTCTAGAATAAAATAACTATAAAAATGATTCATAGGTCAAATGGATGATTAATAGGTGAGCATATTTAAAAATATTGATTTTAAATTATGTGTCTTTGTGTGTCTGTTTGTGCATGTGAGTGCTAATGCCTGGAGAGGCAGTGGTAACAGATTCCCTGGAGCAGGGGAGGCAAGCGGTTGTAAGCCTGCTGGTGTGGGTGCTGGGACCTGATCTCAGGTCCTCTGCAGGAGCAGTCCTTGCTCTTTCCTGCTGAGTCATCTCCCAGCCCCTAGGAAGAAGATACCATAAGGCGTTAGGCAACGGGCACGCTGTTTTCTGAAGCGATCGAAGCATGTTTCTCTGCAGCAGCTAGAAGAGAGTTCCAGTTGCTCTAATATCTGTAGCAGCACTTGGTGCTGTCAGTTGAATATTTTTGACGTTCTCACCAGTCTATGGTCAGATAGATCTCCTCAATTGTTTGTTTGTTTGTTGAGGATTTAGTAAACATGGCTTTTTATGAGCTCAAAAAGAGAGAGAGAGAGAGATAGTGTTTAATATGTGTGAATCAAAATCCAGATTAGTTAATAACTTGTGCATCTGAGAATGAGGCAACACTTCCATGTGCCGGAATAAAAATGGCCGAGAGCACAAAGAAACAGCAGGCCAGGTGAGACCAGCCCATAAGGTTCAGGCCTTCTGCCAACAACACAAAGGGGGTTCTGTTTGTTTGTTTGTTTGTTTATTATTTTTGAAAACACACCCTACAAGAAAGCTTTGGTTACCTAAATATGACAGGAAATGCATAGTCGCTATATACTGTTCTGATCTGCCAACTCAGTGAAGGACACAGGCTTAAATAGTAGAAGTGTTTTGCTTGTTTTTCTTTTTTTAATGTCTTTGTACCCTGCTCTCTCATAGCAAGTACATTTAGCATTATGTGCACATTAGACTTCTTACCAACAATTTATTTGCTGAAGTCTTAACAGTTTGATAAATTGGTGTGTGTTATCGGTCCCTTAACTAAATTGTTGCAAGCTGCTGAGTGGGCCATGCCTGTGGTGGTATCTGACTGGCCTGCTTTATTTCCCCCAGCTGATGTGTGCACAGTCAAGGTGTCATTTTTATTTTATTTTATGTAATCTTCTCTAATATATTACATCCTGATCACAGTCCCCCGCCCTTGTTGTTTGAATTTAAATCTCTATTGACCACAGTGGTGAGAATCTTGGTCATGCTTTGTTTTTTAGATCATCCGTAAACATTGTTAGGCAAATTGTTAAAGTATTTTTCCATTAAAATTTTTTTCAGGAGTGTGTGTCTTCTAACTATTAAATTTGGGAAGCAGTTTTATTTGTTTTTAAATGTCTGTCTTTTAAATATGATATGTTTTGCAAAATCTTTGTCTTAGTGTGGGGTTTATATTATCAGTTTGCAAGTAGGGTTCTTCAAAGAGGCAAGTTTATAATTACAAAGGAATGAAAGGTTATTCTTTGAGGCTTTTCCCCCTTGCAATTCTTTTTTAAGAGATTAAAATTTTAAAGGTGACATAGCATTTTAACTGCCCTCTATCCCTTAGTTTTTCTCTATTTGTATCACTTAAAAATTTACTTTACTAATTTAAAGTGGCTCAGCACACCTGGGAAAATGGTATGTATTATTGGGACTAGGGTATTATGGTTTTGGCTAGCTTTATTTAGACAGTTTTCCTAGTTTAAGACAAACTTATTGGGCTTAGTAAAACTAAAAATTAATTTTAGGGGCCTATAGACATGGCTCTCAGCAGTTCTGAGCCTTTGCTGTTTTTGCAGAGGGCCTGGGTTTGGTTCATACCCACAAGGCTGCTCACAAACCACTGTAACTACAGATCTATGGGAATACCATGCCCTCTGTTGGCAGTTGCAGGTCCTGCATACACATTTGTGTATGCAAATACACATAAAACACACATAAACAAACCCTAAAAGGTCCATTTTATATTGTTTTGATATCATTTTAAATTGTACTATTTTTCCATGGAAAAGCCATTGTATTAGCTATCTCAAACATTGCTTTTACCACTTGAACTATTTAAATAGCTTGTATATCGGTAAAGTATTTCAAATCAAAATAAGTAAACAACAGAGAAATTAGAAGAAATCTCTTTTTCAGCATTTCAGCAATGCCTTGTTTCTTTTTCAGAGATGTGAATCCAATTTGAAGATAATCTAATTGTTGAAATCAATCATTCAATAATCATCAAAGCCCCAAAATGTCTCCTTATGTTTAAATCTCATACCTTACACCAACACATGGCATCAACTCTATTTTCCCATCCTCACGACACTCCACATGGAAGCCCTTTACATACCTGCTTCTGCTGGCATTTTTGTCATCATTGTGCCAGGGTTATAGATATGCCTCACCTTCCTCTATTCTCTTATAGGCCTTCAGACAGGACAGAACTATCCCATAATGATCTGGTCAATATGGGTAAAATGGTTGTATTTATTGCCTGAGTTTTATGTTGTTTTATTTAAGGAACAGTGTTATGTTATTAACCTAGTATTAGGTTATTTCTCATCAAAAACATTTGATCATTTCTTATTTGCCTATCCTTGGAGAGAAGTCAGCACACACACACACACACACACACACACAATCACACAATCACACACTCACACACTCACACTCACATACTCACACCCTCACAGACACATACATTCTCTTTCACACACACTTACTCACTCTCTTTCTCATACACACACACACACACACACACACACACACACACACGCACGCACACGCACGCACAGTCACATTTGCCTTCAAGTTTGTACCTTTGCACTTTGAACTCCTTATTGATTTATTGTATTTTCTCTCAATAGGGTCACTTACAAATGAGATAATCTTTTTCACTGTCATGGCAGCACTTGGTGGGTTGGCAAAGTTGTCTTGGTTTTGCTCTTTATTTTTCAGTACAGTCTTTCTGTAATTCAAAGCTCAGTCTGAAAACAAAAGAAAAGGAGAGGAGAGGGGAAGCCAGAAGAGTTGCACATGCTGCTCAGGGCCCTGGCAGTGGGGAGATGGTATCAGTGCCTAAGACATCAGCATTGTCTGAGAAGTACGGAGGGAAAGCAGACTATCAGTAAAGAAGAGGAGGGTCTGGGGATCCAGCGTGCCCATGACAGACAGGCGTGCAAAGACAAACTCACTTGGATACTAGTGCTGTACACACTGGCTTAGTCACTTTTTTATATTCTTGGATGTTTCTCAAATGATCATCTTTAACCCAATTAAGACATGTGCCTGTGTAGCATATTTAAGTATAATTTAAATTTAAAATATTGGGGTTAAATGATGTTAATTATATTTGTTGTTTCCCTGGAAAATCTGTAATATCTCTAAAATGTTGCAAAAATACAAAAGCAGTAAGTATGAAAAACTGAGGGAACATCATAAAATGATAACTTCAAACCACAAATCTGAAAAAGGCTTCCTATTGAATATGAGGACAGTAATATTTTGGTACTGATGATCCAATCTCTTATGGTTATATATATATAATATATATATGAGTGCATTTGTGACCAAATAAACTCCTGAAATGCTGAGCAAAAGATAGTGGAACAGATGTAGGCTTGAAGCTACATCTGTGAAAACAGACCTGCATAGCTTCAAGCCAGATGGGGTCAAAGCACTGAGGGAAGGGAATGGATACAGGATTCTAACTCACGAATCAAGAACCTGTTTATAGCTGATCCTGGTTCAAAGACAAAAGTCAGTTTGTTCCACTAGAGTGCCACTGCGTATATCAATCACACTCCACGATAGACCCATGCCCAGGAGCAGTTGTCCCACAGAAAACACACTCCATGGAATATTTTGAACTTTATATTTCATTTTGGTCATTTTTTGTCGAATTGTTTTTTTTTTTGTTTGATTTTCATTTTTGTATTTTTCTGATTTTCTTTTTTCTGAAAGACTGACCAAAGGATCATGAAGTTAAACGGGAAGGGAATACAGAGACCCACATCCAGACATTATGCATAGTGAGAGACCTTGGAACACTCAGCCCTACAGCAGATGTCTCCATTCATCCTTCCCCCCATGGCTCAGGGAACCCTGTGGAGCAGAAAGAGCCAGAGGGGAAGGAGGACACAGAGAAAGCAAGAACGAACGTCTAAATCCCTGTGAGCGAAGCTCCTGTGAACTCACAGGGCCTGGAGTCACACGCACAGGGCTGGCAATGGTCTGCATCGGGCCTCGGCGTAGAGTGCTTCTGTTTGCATGCCTCACCCAACTCTGTTAGTGTTGTTTTTATTTAACTAATATAATTTATTAACTAATATAATAATGTGAAAATTATCCCTAGCCTGATTCCTGTTGTTTGTTATCATGGTTCTCCATGATGTGAAGTCTCCACTGAGAGGAGCTGGGATGCTCAGCCACACTTTCCCAACCACGAGAGACTGAAACCATGGACCCAGATAAATCTTTCCCTCCTGCATTGTTTCTGTCAGGTATTGTGGCCAGAGTGATGCAGAGGCAATAGACACACACACCAAAAAAAAAAAAAAAAAAAACACTTACAGAAAGCAGAATAAATGAGAATAAAGTCAGTGGCTGGGAAAGTGCCCATGGTCTTTCTTCCATCTTAACTAATTAGGTGGACTCCGTCTTGATGACCCAAGCCCCAAGCTGGATTTCCAGGTACTAGGACTTAGAATAGGATCTAGACTAATAGTGGGTCCAATTATTAATTGAAGCTAAGTTGTTTTGGAAATGCCCTGAGTCCCATAAGATTCACCGATGACATTTGTCAGTTCAGAGGAAGATTCACTGACAGGAGTGCTTATTTTTAAAAACAGCCTTGTATAGTAGGCACAGATACCAGGACATCAAGCACAAAATGAAGGATACAACCATCTATGTAAGAGGGTCTCCCGAGGCTTTTCTTGAGGAGAATTATATTTGGTGTTGATTTGATAGAAGATAGAGGGACTTAATATGTAGGGCAGTGTTGCCGATGAAAAGAAATCAAAGTCCACGGCAGGAGCTGGATTTCCAGGGTGTGTAATGCTGCGGATTCACCTACTGGCATGGGCAGATGAGAATATGCACCTCATCTGCCTCCAGAACTCCCCTCGAATCAGCATCACAGTAGACTGGTTCTCTTCCTTCTTATCTACAGACATTCTGGTCAGAATACTGAGCCCTTCATAGTATTTATGAGCATATCAACATTTCTATATCTTTATAAAATTTATATTATTAAGATATGTAAAACTCAAATGTAGTATTAGCACATAATATATGATATCCAAAAAAGTATGAAAGCACTTATATTATTAATACAATAAAATACAAAATATAATATAATACAATAATTTATGATTATCTCTTTGGAAGACTAATTCTTATCACCCAGTCAAGAATCCAAAATGCCTTAGGTATGTAAGCTTCTATGCCCATGAGCACTTGATACATTACCTTCTTAAATGTTACCCTTGAAGTTGTTACTTATGTTCTCTCTGCCCAGCCCCCATCTTGTTTTCTTTAGAGGTCTGGATACAGAAATCCAAGGACACATTTGGCCCAGAAAATTAGACGGGATTGTCACACATTGACACTCCACCCAGAGCATTATGACAGGCTGGCTAATGGGGCCCCAATATGTAGCAGAGAAGTGTCTGTAGAAGGCTATAGTCTCTTTCCATGGTCCTGAATGTCACATTTTCTTCTCTTTGGAAAAACAAACAGGTTTCTAATAATATTTCAAATACATATTTGCAGCATCTGATGACCCCGGTAATTTATACTCAGTTGCAATGGAGTTTCCCATCTCTTTTCTCAAGGCTTGCTTCTTCTCACACCCTCTGTCATTGATACCCTTTCCTCCTTACAGCCTCTTTCTTCTTTGTTGTGAACCTACCATCCCGGAACATCTAATCTGCCACTGTCCCACAACATCTTCTCCTTCTCATTTCTCTCTGTCCATATTTCCCATCTTATTTCCCTTTGGTTCTCCTGATTTTATAGACCCTGTGCTCCTCTGGCTTTCTCATCATTTACTAATTAGCATGTCTCCATGGTAACAGACAGTTGCAGAGCAGGAATCATTCTCTGTACCAGCTACTGCTGAGCAACCTCTGGGCCTAACAAGGAGGGGCCTTGACCCGATTAAGACAGGAAGACTTTTCTCTTCTAGGCAGCAGAAGATCCATACATTTCAGAGAAGGCTCTGTTTCCTAAGGGATGTAATATGTCAATTTGCTTGAAACAGAGTGTATACTTGGGCCCAGGCATGCAAAAAATCAAAGTATGAAATAAACCGAGGAAATATTAAAGAAGACATAGGAAAAATTGCTAATACTGACTATGTGCTCCTGGTTTGTAAAGATTAGTAGTTCTTTGATCTGGAGGTTCATCTGAAGCAACTGGTTGTAAATATTTGGTCATATTTACCTTTTCTTTTACATATGCAGCACTAAGTGCGCCTCATGGGGCTGCATTGATAGTAGCGAATAGTCTGCATTGTGAGACTCATTTTTATTTACTTTTGGGTTTTCCCTGTCTTATACTAGTACTCAACCCATAACTACATACTTATAAGCAGCTACAACTGCTTTAATTGCTGTAAGTGTTTACTTGGGCAAGTTTGATTTTCCCAAGTGGTAAGACATTTCCCACATGTTTTCTTATGGCTAGTAATCTCAAATCATTTTTTGCATGCAATAACTGATTAAGCATATATTATGTATTAGACTTTATCCTAGGTATTATGTTCTGAGATTCACAAGGCTAAGTGAATTTTGCAAATTTGAAAGTTAGTAAAAGTCTAAATTCATAGATACCTGGAAATCTGTGTTTAAATATGTATTAGCTGGGCATCAGACTGGCTATTCTTCCAGAGCATATGAGTTTGATTCCCAGCACCCACATGTTGGTTCACTTCCATCTGTACCTTCAGTCCTAGGGTATCCAAAGACTTCTTCTGGCTTCTGAGGGCAGAAGGCGTGCTCAGAAATATGTGTACCTAAACCGTTAATACACATAGAATAAAAATAAACCAATCTTTAGAAATAGATACATTAACTTTGCATTATTCCATAACGATATTTATAGGAAGACCAGAAAGCTACACTGATGAAAAGTTTCACACTTCTGCTTTCATAGAGCTCTTTTGATTAACTAAGAAAAGGATAATGTCGAAAGCTTTGAAACTTAGGCAAGGAAGACTTGAGGTAACAGATGAGTTTCTTGACTATGAAGGAATGAAAAGTTTTAGTAAGATGTTTATATCATGAAAACATGTGAGCATAATGTAACCTTGTTGGAAACATTTGCCCTTCATACCTATAAATCTGGCTGACATGTTATGGCAGCTCTGCCCTAGAGGTTGGGTAGGGAAGAATGCAAGAATTTCCAGATTCAAGTAACAAGTTATTAATTCATATATAGCATTTCAGAAATTTAATGTATGGGAAATTGCCACAACACCAAGAAGACATTTTGAAGTTTATTTTTTATAAATATTATTTATTAGAGAGAGAGAGAGAGAGAGACTATATGTTTGAGTTGATGTATGTGTAGCATATGCATACAGAAAGCCATGGAGGCCAGAAGAGTGTGTCAGATCCTTTGAAACCAGAGTTACACGGCTGGTTGTGAGTCACCATGCAGATGCTAGGAATCAAAACTGGGCTCTTTGCAAGAACAGCCAGCACTCTTACCTGTGAACCGACATTGCTATTCCCTGAAGACTTTAAAGTTTCTCCTCAGAAACTAGTGCTAGTGCAGGAGATCAGTCATCATAGAATCCTTGCTCTTGCTATGTTCCAATATCCAGACTGCTATCAGATGCTGCTTTAATTTTTAATTTTTATTTTAAAAATCCATGTCAGACCCAGAATTGTTCCTGACTAAATGAAATAAAGGGACACAAATGGGACAGAGATTGAGGGAAAGACCATCCAGTGAATCCCATGGGTGGGAACCAAACCCTGATTCTATTACTGATGCCATGTTGTGCTTGCAGACAGGAGCCTAGCATGACTGTTCTCTGAGAACCTCTACCAGCATCTGACTGAGACAGATACAGATACAGGCAACCATTGGATTGAGGTCTGAGACCCCTATGGAAGAGATAAGGGAAGGATTGGAGGAGCTGACGGGGATGGCAACCCCATAAGACCAACAGTATCAACTAACCCAGACACCTGGGATCCCCCAAAGACTAATCCACCATCCAAAGAGCTTGCATGGGCTGGTCTGTGGCCCCAGGCACATATGTAGCCACGGACTTCCTTGCCTGGCCCCAGTGGAAGAGGATGGGCCTAATCCTGTGGGGCCTTGATGCCCAGGGAAAGGGGATGTGGGGAGGTGATCTGGGGGTGGGTGGGCAGGTGGGAAGTGGGGTGTGGAGTACCCTCTCAGAGGTAAAGGGAAGGGAGAATGGGGTGAAGAACTCTTGGAGGCAGAACTAGGAAGGGTTGGCAACATTTGGAATGTAAATAAATGAAACAATAAAACAAATCCATTTCGTAGTTTTCAAGAAAGGGAAAAGACTTCATGTGAAGGTGGAATGATTCAGAAAGGTTTAATCACAAATTAATGCCTGCAAAGGTTTACTCCACAGTGGAAAACACCAAAACACTTTTCATGAGAGCTTGAGGACCAGGTTTCGAGTCTCCAGCACCCACAGTGCTGGAATAGCCTGTCTGCCCACCTGTAATCGTAGTACTTGGGAAGCAGAGGCAGGGAATTCCTGGAGCTAGCAGTCCAGGTAGACTGGCTGTATCTGGCAGCTCTAGTGAGACCTCTTGCCTTAGTAAGTAAGGATGGAGAATGATGAAAGCAGATACCAGCCTCTTGCCATTACATACATGCACACATGCACACGTACACACATGCTTACATGCACACATACACACATGCACACATGCATACATGCACACATGCACACATACACACATGCACACATACACACATGCACGCATACATACATGAACACATGCACACATGCATACATACACACATGTACACATACACACATGCACACACACATGCATACATGCATACATACACATACACATGCACACATACACACATGCACACATACACACATGCACACATGTACACATGCACAGACACACATGCACCCAAACACACATACACACATGTACACATACACACATGCACACAAACACAATTGCACACATTTTATTTCTTTTGCTTTCACTAACAATGGCTTTGTAGTCCCTTGACCTCACTTTCTTCTTGTGTTAATTTTACTGTTTTCTTGAAGTATTTTTCTTCCCACCCAGGTCATGTCTCCATTTATACTCATTTTGTTTGCATACTCCTAGAAATCACAGATTATGCCCAAACCAATTGTTTTACCACCACCAAAAGAGGTTCTGAAATCAAACCCAAAGATAATTTCTGGCACAGACTCATACATGTTTTGGCTAAGTTTTCATGACTCTATCTAGGGACTGTTGTCTTCCAAGGGTGAGGGAACTTGATGACCATTTACTTTCCCTCAGATGTAGTCAGCTATTAATGAACTTCTTAGCCTGCGTAGTCACCAAGTCATTCTCAGTGGTGGCAGATCAGCAAGAAGCTATGGAATGAAGTCGTTGAAATAACTTTTTATAAATGGGGTCATTCTTGTTAGATGCAGACAGAATCAGAGCCAGGAAACAACGAAGATGACTTTATCCCTGCCACAGCGCTGTGCTGAGGGGTTTCTGAAAATTGCATAACAAATCACTTCATGTTCAATGTCTACCTCATACTTGAAAATCTTACACATGTTTCTATCACAAAAATTTATCCTTCACACTCTTTAAGACTGCTGTGATTCAGAATAAGATGTTGTCTATGGAGCCTGTGCCATTAAAAGGCTAAGGCCGACTGCAGCCTTGATTCTCCAAGCAGTCAGTCTCTCACTGCCTCAACCTCACTGAATCTGTGCATAGTTTACTACTGAGCATAGATCTCCATTGCTATGTTATTCACAAACTCAATCTTTTCAGAATCTTCCATTTAGTTAAACAACGACCAACTTACAACTCAAACCTAATTTAAAGTATGTGTATTGTGCTTGGCATTCATACCAACACACTATCTGAGATTTAAGGGGAAAGGGTGTGCTTAAGGAATGACTCCTAGGGGAGGGTTATGAGGAGGGGTGACCAGGAGGCGGGCAGTGAGCGGGATGTAAAGTGATAAGTATTACAGTAATAATAGTAACAATAATAATATATTTAAAATAAATGGCTTCTATAAGCCAATTGCTAGTTTCAAGAGCTTGTCATATATGTTGGTCCAGGCTGTGAGAATAGCTTGAAGGCCTCTCTTAGCAGCAAGCATAATTGCCGTCTACCAGTGTTATGCTTGGAAATCCATCACTGCTTTTGTAAGGAAGCTACACTTCCCACAGGCTGCTCCAGACAGCTCAGACGCTTTCGCGGGTGTGTTCCTGAGGGGAGGAGGGTTCTTTGTGAAAGGAAGTTAGCTTGAGAAGTCCCCTCTGAGCTTCACAGCTTTCCTAGACCCACCATGAAGACACTAATCCTTGCTTGGTTTCTCTTTCCTTCACAGAGGCTGGGTGGCCACGCCATCTGATGGCTCTGCCAGCTTCCCTGCACCCTCCCGGCCTGCTTCACAGGTGCTCCCCTAAGGAACACTTTTGATGCCTTTTCACTGGAGGCGCTAAATTAGCACATCATCTAATTTAGCCTTCCCAACCTTAGGCGCTCCTTACCACGGTCAGAAGCCAAGGCGCGTGGAGTTTAAAGTATTCGTGCACCACCCAGCTGAGTGCTGCTCCTGCTCTATGTAGAATTCTGGTTTATACTCGCTGCTACTTTATAATCGCTTTCCCCGTTGATATTTCTTCATCAAAAATGGAAAGAAACAGGAAAAAAATCATTCTAAAGCTACTTAAAATATTGTAGAGGAGAGTAGTTAATATACTGTGTTCACTGTTTTAATAGACTTAATCTTTAAGCCTTTTCACCCATGTCACTGACAGGGAGCTGTTTGTTAATATGAATATTTTTTCTTTATTTTTTCTAATGCCCCTTTATAGTCTAATCAGAGCTTCAGGGTATATACACATACACACGCATATACATACACACACACATGCCCATACATATACACACGTGTGTGTGTGTGTGTGTGTGTGATATACCTCTTTGTATTTTGTTTTCCTTCAGAGCTAGCATGTGAATTTGCGACATTCTCTAGAGAGTTGGAGGTCTAGGAACCAATGAAGAGATCACAATGAAGCAAGCATCCAGTTTTCAAGCACCGAGTGCCTATTGCGAGAATTTCTCCGCATTATTTCAGAGGCGGCACTTCTCATTTGTATCATGCAGCCCTGTGAGCTTTCTGAAGGCAAGAAGGCACTCTTGCTCCCTTGGATAAAAGGCTGGGTGTAGTTTGGGGCTGCGGGCTGCTTGTGTTACCCTGGAGGCCAGGAGCCAAAGCCATGGCAGCCAGCTCCGGGGAAGCCTTAGCCAGTGGAACTGATTCCTAACGAATCAAGAACCCAGTGGGAAGTTAGGAAACAAAGGGAGACTTCTTTTTTCCCCATCTCCTTCCCTTTCATTCTCGGCAAAGAAGCACACAATTTTCTATAATTCACTCCCAAACCTGGTGAGGGTTCAAGAGGACACGGGGCCCGAGGATCTGCACCCGCGTGGCGTCTGGGATAATGCTGTGTCTAAGATCTTTTTCGTGCAGAAGAACGTGAGTCTCCCTCTGTACTTTGCTGGGTATCTTTCATGTAATTAGGGAAGCCGATCCTTCCCAGCGCTCTGACACCAGTGCCGTGGGTGCTCCAAGGTGATGCACAGACCCCTGCTGCAAAGCCGTTCTCTTTGCATCTCCGGTCAAGACCCCAGTAGTTGGTGCACCATTTCTTTCCCCAGGACAGGTCTCCTGTAGCATCTGAGCTATTGACGGAGGCTCCCGCGGGTGGTCTTACTTTAAACAATGCTTTAGCTCCACAGTGTTCAGCTTGCCTCTCTGGCTTCATTTCCGATGTCTTCTTCACATCATGCGTTTGACAAAGAAAAGCACTTTTCATCCTAGAAGGCCAGAACACCTTTGTAGGCGCAGGGCCTCCTGCTGGGGCCATCCTCCTGTGCCTCAATGCCTTCTAGGTCTTGACCTAAGAGGTGCACTGTGATTCCATTAAGACTGAGTTACAACCTCCATCATGGAGTCTTTTCCGAAACTTCAAAACTTGTGTTACCTTATCCTCTGCACTTTTTGAAGACATTGCTGAGCTGTAATTACTGATATTTTTCTGTGTACATGCACATTCAAATTCAGCTTCTTTCCCCTGGGTGTCTATAAAATGCCCAGCATTGAAAACATTTTTATTTATTGCATTTAAAAAATACATTTTATAAAAACTATGTGAAGATGATTCCTTCGGGTTGAGATGGATTATTACTTCATTCTGATATTATTGAATTAGTGACTCTTAAAAAATTAAGATGACCATAGAGGTGAGGCACATGTTTAATTACTGCTTATTAAACAAATTCTTGTTAAGGTTTCTGATTTCCCCAAATGTTTGAAAAAAGATTCCGGGAAGTGGTAAGGTATTCTTCTAGTGGCTGACCCTGTGTCATTGGTGGGCATGCATTGGTAATAATGTGTCTCCTCGACCTCTTTGTAAGCTGTATTTATTTGATCACAGGTTGTGAGTTTAAGAGCTTTCAGGATCACCAGGTCACCCACTCTACCTGGATTAGGTGTCAGGTACTTTTTTTTAAAATTGTGGTTAACAATATGACCGCATAACGCAAGCTCTGTCGCTATACTTTGCTTACAGAAATTTTGGTTCACTTTTTGTACTAGGCTCCAAGCTATGAGTAGTAAGTGGGTGGTCAACTCCATGAAACATTAATCTTAAAAATAATCTTTTTTTTTTGTCTAACACACCTACCAAGTGAACATCTTTTGAAGGTGACAGTCTTAGTTTTAATGGACGCAGACCCCAGCCTATGGGCCTCATCAGTTTTGTTGCCCATTCCCCTAAATGGCGTCTCCCAGAACACAGCTCAGACAATTCTTTGCAGTTAGTACATGCTTACTATCATTTTTTTTAAAAAAAGCAGAGATCATGAGAGAAATGGGTTGATCAAGTAAGGTTAAAATGTCTTCTCCCTGTTCTATCATTTGGCCTCGGATGTCCTCATTACTAACCTTAGAATGAGATATTTTTATATGTATACTTTGGGAGACAGGATTAAGTATGAATATTTAAGTGTATTTTCTATACTCTTCTGTCTAGAACTAGCTGTTTAGATATCTGTTTCTTTCTCCTATTTTTAAAGGTTCATTGGAAGGGTTGGAAGTATTATTTAGTGGCTTATATGGGTTTGAGTTTCCGAATCATCTCAACAACCAAATAACCAAACAGCTAAACAAACAAGCTTCAGGTATCTTTGAATGTTTTGTAATAAGTTAGTCTTAGGTGCTTATTCAAAAATCAACAAAGTTTTCATAGTGTTAGTTGGCAGCTACAATATAAAAAAAAAAATCTGTCTTTACAACAAATCTAAATTTGACTCCTGTGCTGAGAAATTCACATAGTTTTCATGCTTTTACAAATAAAATATTAATTGCCATCATTTATTAGATGTCCAACAGTTTTTCTAACCCACCATTGAATTAATTCTTAGAAGCATTGTGCGATTTGATTTTGATATTTCCACTATATTATGGTGATAATGACACTCAGAGAGATATCATGCCTTGCATGGAAGTAGTGCTCAGAGTTTGGGAACACCGCTCAGGAGTGAATGAGGAGAAGGCAGTCAATAGCTCAGATGACTGCAGGGTGCAGTCATGGGGACCAGGGACTGCATGCTTTTTTAGAAAGGAACCTGCTACTTAGCTTTGGCAACTGCTACCAGGACCAACCAAGAGTTAGCTTTCAGAAATTAGAAATTCATACCTGCAATGCAATAAGTCACTGCCTAATTTTATTCTTCTACACATGGACATCCAGTTCTCTTAGCACCATTTATAGAAGATGCTTTATTTTCTGCAGTGTATTTAGTTTTTTAATCCGTGTCAACTGTGAATAGTCATGTGCACTCAAGTTTGGGTTTTCTGGTTGTTCTATCAGTCTATATGTCTGCTTTTGTGTTGGCACCATACTCTTTGGATATTATAGTTTTGCAATATGTTTTAAAATCTTGAAAGGTAATCACTCAAGCAGTAACTCTCTTTGCTCAGGTTTGCTTTGGCTACTTTGGGTCTTATTTAGACTTAAGTGAGTTTAGGATAGGTTTTTTCTATTTTCATGAATATTGTGGAATTTTTTTTATTAGAATGGGACTGAATCTGTAAATAGCTTTTGAACACACACACACACACATATATAAATTATATTGCTATATACTATTTTAATATATATTAAAGGACCATAAATTTGAGAAAGAGGACACAGAAGGAGTCAGAGGAAGGAGAGAAAGGGGGAATGATGTAAATACAATTCACATATATGAAATTAAATATAAATTTAACAGTTTTGTTATGTCAATCACACAAAAAGTAAAAGTTTGCGCTTCTATTCCAGGTACCCACTATACAGCTTCAACAATAGTAATAACTGTGACTTTTATCCTCATGTTTAGTTTTAATAATTTCACATAAGCTTCTCACATTTCTATAAAGAGAATCCCACTAAGCCATGTGTCTAAGCCATGACAGTTTTGCTTATTGTTTTTAAGGTCATCTATTTATTCACCTTCCATGTTGCTTAGGTCGTTCCTGTAGTTTCCGAATGACAGGAGTATCCTTAGCATGCTTGTAACCTCATAATCCTTATATTTTTATTGAACTACATTTATGAACAATCATTTCTTAGGCATTTTAGTACCTTGGGAATTAATGCCTTAATTAAACACAAAACACACGTATACTAAAATATTCATATAACTTCAGAAATTCTTCAATAAGTAAAATGAACTTCAAACATATTAAAAATCACTGAAATCATGTGAACAGGTACAGTACACACAAGTGCTATGTAATATTAGCATATTTAAACGTGACTCTCAGGGCTTTTGTTATGCTTACTGCTATAACTTAAAAGTCTTATTCAAAGAAAGTCAACTACCAATGGAAACATTTGCTTGCATTTCAGCTTGTTAAAACGTTTTTAACTTGTTTATGTAGGAAACAAATCTCAATTCTGACAGAAATCTGCCTATCAGTGAACTTTCCATCTCTTGCTATAGGCAGGCAGTGGGAAACACGGAAGAATTTCTAACTGTGGGAATTAAATGCTTAAAAAATTTAGCATTTTATTCGATTTTATTTTATTTAATATTCTTGGAAGTTCACAGCCACCAGCAATTCAAAGTAATTTCAGGTGCAACTGGGAGTTTAGCATCCTCCGTGGAGCTGTTAGTTAGGCAAACCTAGATGAAATAAGTACATTTAGTAGCACACGTGAAGGGATTGTTCTAAAATTGATGGTGAAGGCTCCATCTTTATCAACTGCTCGACTATTGATGGTCCTGATCTTAGTGAATATTATCTACTTAGAGTAAATTTGTGACCTTTAGAAGGTGGCGGCTTGGCACACGTGTTTTCATGGCTTTCATGACTGCTGTAAGAATTGTCCCTTTATCTGGTATGTCCTTACAAAATGTGTTGTCAGTGCTTCCATGAGCTTAATATCGCCTTGTCAGTTCCTGCTGTGGATCCTGTGCTTTGCACATTGGGGCCATCTCCTCTCCTTTATCCTGATTCTGTCTGTCTGACTGCCTCTCTCTGTGTGTCTCTCTGTCTCTGTCTGTCTGTCTGTCTGTCTCTCTCTTCTGTCTCTCTGTCTCTCTGTCTCTGTCTCTCTCTCAATACTACTTCTTTGTGTAATTTTTTTTAACCTGCCCATCATTTCACAATTACCATGATTCATGTGTTTTAAGAGTTTTGCTGCTGTGAACAGACACCATGACCAAGGCAACCCATCAAAGGGGATGTTGGAGGGTGAAGCCAGAAGTGGGTGTGTGAGTGGAGTAGTATACTCTTAGAGGCAAAGGGGGAGAGGGGTTTGTGGAGGGGAGACCGAGAAGGGGGACAACATTTGAAATGTAAATAAATAATTAACATAAAAGTAAAATTAAGTAGCATTCACAGAGAAAAAATTTCAGGGAAGCTGTGCTCATGAAGTTTTACAAATATGTCTGCCTAAACACGACCTGAGTAACTGTGGCAATTACACACATGCTAACATGGAAGAGGGATAACTGGGGGATGCCGAGAACGGGAGAGAGAGCCTTCCCTAAGGAAGAGACCCCCAATTAGTTATCCAATTCCACGTTGTCATCCCTGAGATTATATAAGTAACATACAGACTGGACAGTTTGTATTTAAGTATTTAGGTATATATGACACAATAATTAAAGTAAAAGGGCAATGGGATTGAGAGAAAGCAAGGAAAAGCATGGGAGGGATTGGAGAGTGGAAGGGAGGGTGCGTTAATTACATTATAATTCAAAAATAAAATGAAAAGTTCCAGTTGCGTCAGTGCTGCCATCTTCCCGGTCCATCCTCTTCCTTTCACGTCAGGCCTTAGCTCATTGCCTGCCTTCTCTTCGTTGTCTATAGAGTTGGGGGTTTACTAGTCTCCCTTCTGTGAAACAAGGCAGAACAATGTTGAACTCTGGATGAGAAGAGTGCATTGATGGGGAAGGAGCAAGTGCTAGGCTGTTCTAGACCTCGACGTGGGATTGGCTATGCGGGCACAGGTGGATTAGACTGTTCTAGGCCTCCATGTGGAGATTGGCTATGCGGGCACAGGTGGATTAGACTGTTCTAGGCCTCCATGTGGGGATTGGCTATGTGGCACAGGTGGATTAGACTGTTCTAGACCTCAGTGTGATATTGGCTATGTGGGCACAGGTGGATTAGACTGTTCTAGACCTCAATGTGGGATTGGCTATGCGGGCGCAGGTGGATTAGACTGTTCTAGACCTCAATGTGGGATTGGCTATGCGGGCGCAGGTGGATTAGACTGTTCTAGACCTCCATGTGGGGACTGGCTTTGCAGTCACAGGTGGGTGTGAAACTCAATTGTGTTTTATGGTCGTTAATCTGTTCCCTTTATTTTAATGCATTAGTGAAATGGAAGGAAGGAAGGAAGGAAGGAAGGAAGGAAGGAAGGAAGGAAGGAAGGAAGGAAGGAAGGGAGGGCGAGAGGGAGGGAGGGAGGAACTGGAAACAGGGACCATCCAGCTTAGTCTCACTTTACTGCCCTCTGTCCCATGACATTTACTTCTTACGTCACAATTTATTACTTGGTACCAAGTATCTGCAGTGTCCGTTTTCTTTGTTCATTTTGCAGACTTCCACTGCCAGAAGCCAGATCATAGCTGTCCCTTTGTCTTAAGTCTTCTCATTGGGAAGCTCCTAGTTTTAAACTAGGAATACATGAGCTTCCCACCAAGAGAGCTGCTTATTTTAATTTTGGAAGCTTCTGGAACTTGCATAAAACCCGTGGAGCATGCATTTTTGTTTTTCTAAGTGTCTTGTGGAAGGAAGTAATTTTGTCACGTCTCTCTACCGTATCAGCGTGATTGTCCTCCCTGCGCAGTCACAAACATTGCCTAGAGAACAGGAGTGTGGAAAAATCTAGAAAATGTTTGTTTCCTTTTTTTGATTTATGAGGTTCTTAGAGAGAAGAGGGGAAAGGCCTAAACAGCACAAAGAATGATATTTCTTTCCCATTCTTTAAACACATTAGAGCAGGTGGAAGAAGTAAAACAGTCTTGAAGGTTGATTGAGGGATAAAACACCGAGCACATTTGACTTATTCAACTTTTATGAATCTCCAAATAGCCTGTTTAAGTAGATCTGCTGGAGCTAGATATTCGACTGCCAAGCAAGATAACTTTCAAAGAGAAGAGTTCCTTGCATTTTTCTCAGGTCAAGAAGTGGGTTTCCAGCCTTGCTTTTAGAAAATATCAGGTGGAAATAAAAATGCCATTCACCTTTTGATGGCAGCATAACCTCCCGAGATATCTAGCTTCAGGAAGGCAGCTCGCAGGTCAGCGGAATCTCTGTGAAGTCTCTGAGCCCGGAGTTCCTTCTGTGTCTAAGGAGGAAGCCAAGAATGGTGCAGATCTTTGCCATAATTAGTCCTATAACTAATTAGAATGGTCACTGCTGGGAGTCCTACTACAAAGACAGATGCACATGGGAAAGGGCACCCGATCTTGGACCTGAGAGTCTACAGTTTAGCTGATGTTACCTCACTCTTCATCTTGACTGGAATTAACCTTTGACCTACACTGAGTGCGCTTCAGGTGGAAAGCAGGGAAGATTATATCATGTTATGGACAAATTACCCTGTTAAATTTTTAAATGTTTACTAATAGGACACTGGCCTCTTAACAAACATGCAGAATAATTAGACTATAATAATTAGGTTACATTGCAGCCTATTAAACTACAAAATGCATCTCACCAGAGATTGATATTTGAAACATTATTTTTTTTTTTTAGATTGACAAAAAGTGAGCATTGCATCAACGCTGAGAATGTGTGCTGAGGTTTCAGACCGTGAGGTGCTTCAAAACAGCAAAAAAATTATGTTTTAGAAAACGTGTTCAAGTAATCCAACATGGTTAAATGTGTTTCGTGCTTTCTCATCAGAAGTGAAACTCCTACACTTATATGCATGTTAAGTTGGTAAACTTAAAATAAGTATTTTAAATGTTATATTACTATGCGGTATTTAATGGCTGTAAAATTAGTTAATGACATAATTCAATTAGGAACTTTAAAAATAATGTTTAGTCAGGAAACATTTCCACATGTGAAGACAGATTTCCTGTTGTCCATAAATGTTTACTAGCCAACTTCTTGTTTTAGTCAAAAAATTGAATTTTTTCCTTTGTTTCTGAAGATAGGACCCAGGGCCTTATGCGTATGAACCATGCGTTCTATCACAGAGCTGTACCTGCCCTCAGTCTAATCTAAATCACATTATATCTATGTTACAGACCTATGAAAACACACATACACAAGTACACAACACTGAAGTTCGAATGAATTTTGCACATACAAAAATGGCTGCGATACAGAGTCCACATTATTTATGTACATGCATATATTATATATGCATATAGAGAGTTGGTAAATCAATAGTTTATATAAGTTACTGTTTAAATTAAGCATAGCAGGTAAAACAGAGGGAATTTCTTTTTTTAATGCTTTTAAATGAGCCTCAGTTTTAAAAAGGTGTGTTGAGAACTTTGTCCCCAATAAAGAATCATGCATTAGCATGACTAATCTGTCTTAATCTGTGATGTGTAGTAGGCAACCCATTTGGAACACCTTTTGAACCTCAATGACAAGAAAAATTAAGACTTTTTAAAATATGTGTTCTTGCTGTAAAACGTGTTTGGGATGATAGCGTAGAATGATCCTATCTCTTCTTTCTCTCCTTCCTGTCTTCTCTCTCATCCTGCTGAACATTTTCATTTCCCCCATGCTCCTGTTCTTTTAAACATGCAGGTGTCTTATCTAATGAGATGTTTAAGAAACAATCTTGTCAAAGGATTCTTTGCAAGGGTGAAGGGCAATTCTGACAATTTTTGCCCCTCTTAGAAAACCTTATGATGCTGGTGAGCAGAGTGTGCTTCAGTCTGGGTGGGATATGAGGTCCTCTCCTGATGTTGTCCTCAGCAGTTAGATAAATAGTCAACTGCATTATTTTCTGTCTCTCTTCCTCTCTCCCTCCCTCTCTCTCCCTCCCTCTCTTCCTCTCCCTTCCTTTCTCCCCTCTCTCTCCCTCCCTCCCTTTCTCCCTGTCTCTCTCCCTCCCTCCCTCTCTCTCCCTCTCCCCCTCTCTGTCTCCCTTCTTCCCTCTCTCCCTCCCTCCCTCTCTCTCCCTTCCTCCCTCTCCCTTCCTCCCTCCCTCTCTCCCTTTCTCTCCCTCTCTCCCTCTCTCTCCCTTTCCTCTCTCTTTCTGTCTCCCTCCCTCTCCCTCTCTCTCCCTCCCTCCCTCTCTCTCCCTCTCTCTCCCTCTCTATCTCCCTCCCTCCCTCTCCCTGTCTCCCTCCCTCTCCCTCCCTCTCTCTCCCCCATCTCTCTCTCTCCCTCTGTGAAATAATGCAATAAAGCTAACTTTTACCAGGCCTCTTCAAGTGCACCTTCATTATTTGCCAATTTACTCACTATGTGTACACGAACATCAATTTTTTTTCTCTTCTTGAACTGTCCAGAGATTAGAAAATCTTCATGCTCTGAAAGCATGTTTTTCTTCATACCTCGTGCATGCTGAATAGGGCTGTCCTTTTTCTAAATTAACATCTGCTTGCCCGTGCAATTTCCATGAGCAAATATGGGTATTTGCACACGCAAATGGAAGTGCACGGAACTAAAATGTGCTTGGTATTAGTGGGCCCACCCAGGGTTTGGCTCTTTGGAGTTAAAAGGCCTCTAAATGCTCCCTGGATTTCTGAGGCAGCTTCACTGAGCAAGCAGAATTCATGAGCCAAGGCGAGGAGTTATAATTCCATTAGCTAAATATCCCTTGACAAAGAAGATAGATTTGTTTATTTACTTTTAATTGAAGGTATAAAACTTTTTAAAGGGTAACATTTCACCAGAATACAGTATAAGTTAACACTTGGCTCAGGATTATTTACTAATTTGGTATGGGCTTTAAATGAACTATATATCCTTCAGTCTTTCTCATTGATTGCTTGATAAGCTGTATATTTATGAAAGATAAAAATGACAACTTGGACATACAAAGTTGTGTTATCACATGATATTGAAAATACAGATGATTGCACAATTTCATTAAGATTAGTAATGGTGCAAATGCTCAAACATATCTGTATCTAGAGAATTGAACAGTTCCTTTCAGTCGTAATCATTCAACCTTGGCTTAAGAAGTAACTTTATGTCATGTAGGAACCCAGTTCCTCTCAATGTTGCTCAAAGAGCCATAAATCCTAATCCCTTACTTTCCACGACACACATAGAAAATCTTAAAATATATGTGCCACACCTCAGGTCCTTTGCCACAAAAATGTCCCTAGTTAACCTGTTCCTAAGCATAACTTCATAATGTTCACTTACTTTCCTTGTTATATTATTTTTGCACCAACAGTCTTGCCTTCTTGCTTTTGTCCCTGTTTGGTTTTGGGGGACAGGGTTTCTCTGTGTAGCCCTGGAACTCACTCTGTAGACCAGGCTGCCCTTGAACTCAAAGATCCCCCTGCCTCTGCTTCCTGAGTCCTGGGATTAAAGGCATGTGCCACCATTGCCTGACCTTTTGTTTTTTAGTGACTAGTTCCCAAAGTAGAAAAAGAAAGGTATTTCTCAGAATGCCCATATCTGATGAAAGTTCCAAGGTCAACTCAACTAACGACTATCACAAAGGATAGATCAAATAATTTCCCCCTTGTTTACCTTCAGTTGAATCAGGGGAAGATCGCACCTTCTGAAGATGGCCATAATATGACTTTCTCTCCTATGTATTCCTCTAGAAGTTTGCCGGCATTGTCTCATGAAGTGGGAGAGTTTGTGGGTTGCTTGTGATGGGCAGACCTTGGTACATGATAGTGTGTGATGTCTGAAGATTTGTTGGAGAGGGCAATGGAGCGCCTGCTTTGCCTGAGATACCACTTTTGGAATGCACAGCCATTGTGAAAGTGAAAGTGAAAGCGAAAGTGTCTAATCCTTTTGATGTTTCCACACTGTGAGGAAACCAACAGTGCCTAAGGCGAAGCTAGAGTCTCTCTCCTGCCAATGCCTAAGTCAACAGCCTCATCAAGGCAGTAACCAGTACCATCCACCAGGCAGGTGCATAAGGACATCTCCAGATAACTGAGCTCCAGCTCTCGTGCCTCACAGCCTTGAGCCATCTGGGGATTCACCACAGATCAAAGAACAGCCATCCTCAGAGAACCCCATTGGAATCACCGGCTCACAGAACCTATTGACGTTACAAAATGCATGCCTCTATGTGTTGGATTAATTCACTATACAACAACAGTTACCAGAACTATCAACAAGTTTCTTGAGACAAGTTATTCTACTTTAAACAACCAGTCAGGCTCACTGATATTGTAGCACCTATTTAGGAAAACACGTAATGCTTCTTTCCAAAACCCAGTGTTACTTAATAATTTCCCAGAGAAAAAATTTGTCATTCATTACTCATTTTAAGATTAATATTCTCTACTTAAACATAACTTACAACTTTAAAGTCTAGTTTTTGAAGATCAGAAGATCATCCTAGTAAATTGGTCAGCCTGGGAATTCACTCGACAGATCCCTCTGAAACACAGATAATTTAAACTTGGCCAAATGGCCTGAGAATGTATCTATGTGTCAATCTCTCCTTTTACCCTCTGTCAGCCTTATTATAAGATTGATCCCTGCACTCACACATTGTGTCAGTGTGTCAGGAAGTGAGGAGTCTGCCACTTTATGTTTGGTCCCCTCACAAGCCTGGTCACAGGGTAAGTTGTTTATGTGTGAAATAAACACAACTCTTTATGTTGCTCATAAGTCAGAATGAGAAATCACCAGTAAGTCCTCCTTACTTATTACTTTGGAAACAGGAAGTAGAGAAACACCTAAGGCTGGTAATGAAAGTCAGATTCATTGCTGAAAAAGCCTGACCTACAACCATGCCCTCCGATGGTGTTTGATTCTACAGTGTTCCAGTGTATTCTACACAGGTTGCATGAGAAAAGAAATGACAAGGAGAATAAACAGCTTGAATGGGAAAGAGAAGTGTGGGATAAAGGACCAAACTGCACCCCAGCATGGTGGCTCGTGACTCCGACTCCAGCAGCCAAAGAAGAGGCAAGTGGTTTTCAATGCGTTCTATCTCAACCAAGACTACAACATGAGACCCTGTTCATAAAACCTAAGGTCGGGCTGCAGAACTCAAACCAACCAGCCAACCGAACAAACAAACCCAAACAAATACAAGCTAAAGCTTGTGAGTAAAAATCTCTCAACAACCATCTCCCCAATTCTGAGGAGAAGTAGCCATAGGGAGACACCTGTCGGTTCAGGGTGATGGTTATGTTAAGCGTTAAGAGAGGAATGTGTGGCATTATGGGAGTCAGGAAAACACTGGACTACTCATGAAAGTTCCTGAGGCTGGGAACACACAGTGACAAGAATTGTGTCAATGAGGTTGCAGTGACAAAGCGTAGTGAATTCCTATTCCAGCTGTGCGGTTTAGAGCCAGTGCTTTAAAACAGTGACCTTGACGGAAGTTTGGGATGATGTCTATGCCACATCCTCCTTGGTGTTAAAGGGAAGGCCAAGCTCTACAAAGTCAGTTAGAAATCGATCTTATTTCTCTTTTCAGTACCCCGTGTCTGGCTCACAACTGTTTGTGAGTATGCCTTCCAAAACAACAGACCTTTCATTCAGTGGACCCTACCTTCTGCAGGTACCACACTTCATGAAAGGGGGCAATGGGAGGGAAGTGGGTGCGGGCTGTCAGGTGGTCTGGGAAGGATGAACTTTCCAGCAGTCTTTGTTGGGTCTTCACTGTTTATTAGATGAATTACAGCAGGATGCTGCTGCAGGGAGCAGACTAAGGCTTCACTTCAACTTCTGTCAGGCTATAGGCACAGCCCCTTTCTGTGGAAGCCAGACAGGTTTTGTCCAGATTCTGCTGGATCTTTGTGGTCCCTAAGTTCGCACCTTGGCCAGGATGTTTTAATGGATGCTCAACCAATACTTTGTCGAATATATTGCCTTTCCTTTCTGACACCTGATATTCTATCCCCAGTCTGTCTGATTTCTCATTTTAATAAGTCAAACAAATGAGTTTCATATTCCAGCACAATGAGAATGAAGGTGGCTAACAGATGCAGCGATGCTATCGGTATTGGTTGTGGTAGCAGTCAACTTCTGTTAAGTGGTTGCTGTCTCCTAGGTCTCATTGTATTTATGGGTGCACTGTAACTGTCTTCAGACACACCAGAAGAGAGAATCGGATCTCATTACAGATGGTTGTGAGTCACTATGTGGTTGCTGGGAATTGAACCCAGGACCTCTGGAAGAGCAGACAGTGCTCTTAACTGCTGAGCCATCTCTCTAGCCCTCCTAGGTCTCGTTTTTAAGTATCTGACGAGCATATACCTAATGCTTTCCCTATAAACTCTGGTGGCTTAGGACCTTGCCCATGAGAAAAGGGCTCCCAAGGAGAGGGAGGGGACATGACAGGGAAAGAGGAGAGCCACCTGGCTCAGGGACAGGTTGTCTTTTTGAGGAGCCCTGCAGCATCTGAGCAGTTTCACTTTGTTTGGTCTTTTTTGTTTTATTTTCTACACTGGACAGCAAGTCTATTCTCTACTGCCAAGTGAGCCAGTTGCCCATGTTTGTTTGGGTTGTGGAATGCACTGAATCTGTTGGAACTTAGAAAATCCATTTCCCCCCAACACATCTGACTTTAAGTGTATAGTCTAGGAAAAAGTGCCTAAAAGGGAACTTAAAAGGGAGGCCTGCTTTATTTCGGGCAGTCATTGATCTACACGTGAGAAATAGCATCGATTCACTGAATGAGAATGTACCAGGAGACAGGATTGGCAGACTATGAAAAATACATTAGAAACCATTTCAGTAAATATTGCCTCGCCTCATTAAAAGTAGAAGTGCGTAGAGGTAGTTTACTCTGCATTTCCTGCTAAATATCTGTCATTTACCAGGTAGGACAGAGAGACCTTTGCCTGTGTGCTCTCTGCATGTCTTGTCATTTCTCTCTGATACTCCTGTAATTGAGAGTAAGAAAGTTCATAAAAGCATAATAAAAGAATGAACAGAACATGAGTTTCAGAGAGGGTTCATGGAATTGATATCCCACCATATCTGTTCCTTTGAGTCTGTTTTGTTCTGGCCTCTAGCATGGAAATGGGCCTGTAGGTTAGTTGCCATTTGTGAGAGCAGGGGCACCATACACTCAGGGTTCTCTCCCCTTAACACCCTGAAATACTCCTCTGCTCATGTGTCCTCTCAAACCCCTCCCCTGTGTCTGTACTTTTGAGATTTCTTGACCAGAGTAGCTCCTACAGACTGGAAAGCCAGGACAGCATAGGAAGGGGGGAAAATCAGATCTAAGAGTGTGCAAGGTGAGGGGAAAGTTCAAGAAGAGAAGAACAGTCTGTGGCCCAGGCAGGACAAGAAAAGGAAAAGGGGGAGGAGGAGGAAGGGAGGAGTGGAATGGGGGTCGGAGGGCAGGGGAGGAAGAAGGAAATAGACCACTCAGAGCAGAACAGCATAGTAAGGAATACTAGCAGGTTCTAAGTTTATAGACTGCAAAAACATGGCTAGAAAACAAACTAAGAGCTGTGAAAAGTTTGGTTGCAGATTAGCGGTGGAATTCTTCTTAGTACCCATTAAAAGCGATAAGTGAAAATGACAGGCCTGGGGTGATCATTTATTTATTACCTTTTGCATGTTTGCTCTGACCTTGGCAATCTCAGAGTGTCACAGGTTGTAGTGTGTTCTAAAGGGTAATGAATAAACGAACAACCTGGGCAGGGCGGCTCTTCCCTCCCGTGCCATCAGCAACACTATCTGCCGGATGCATCACGGAGTGACACTATTTCTTTTTCACAGTGATGCTTTGAAGGAAAATTTGTTGTTATTGCAAACAGAAAGATGTATCGGAGATGGGTTAAGTTGTTTATTCAAGCCACAAAGTGTCAGATATATATGAAACCAATTGTACCCAGTGTCAGAGTCTGCATCACATATGTCTGAGCATGACTCCTTCTGAATGTCTGGGCTGACCGTTTGGTGAAGATGCCGGTGAACTGAACAGAGGGTGTCACAGATGCCGAGGGTGCAGAGTAGTCACAGTGCACGGTCACTCGTTTGTCTGTAAACACAAGTCTCAAAACTCAAGATACTAAGCAATTTTGCTCTTGTGGGTACCGGATACGACATGAGAGTGATCAGTATTAAAATTCTGCCAAATCACTTGGTATAGATTGTGACTTTATCTTTTAAAGAAGAAATGATTGTTTCTTACTATAAGGTGTCAATTTGTGAATTTCTTCTTTGCTGTTAGAGTGGACACAAGAAATTGTGCTTTAATAAGAATTTTAATGCTTACATTTTATTCAGTTTCATTAAAGATAAAAAAAAATAGGTTAAAAGGAACTACCTGCCAAATAAATGCAGGCATAAATATAAATTCAAGGAATGTCCAGGAAACATCTCTCTGTGGTAACTGGCATGGTTTCGTGCAAAAATCATCCCCATTTCTGAAAGTGCAAGATGCACTAAAAGTTTCAGCAGATCTTTTATCCAATAAAGAACTCTTCTTAAATATAGACCTTGTGCATTTATTGCTTGATCCACTTGTAAGCGAATTTTGATGGAATGCAACGTTCAAAAGCTTATGAAAGCACCCAGATACATTCAGAAATACCATTATTTCAGGAAAGAGAGAGAGAGAGGAAAGCCACAAAGGATTCTCCTGCGAATCCTTTAATCAGGGGCATTAAAGATGATCTGTTCAGAGATTGCAAGGCTGCTGACTCAAGTTAACATTTTCTTGGCCTGCTTCAGGGCTGCAAGCTCTCTTTGCATGTGCGTGATGTTGATGTAAAATGACACTTGCACCTGTTGTCCCCATCCTATGTTAATTAGCATAGTGCCCTAAGTGGTAACCAGGCCACCCCTCCAAAAAAGAAGCCATTAACATATTGCAGCTGTCATGACTAAGAAAGACACCAGAGCTGAGAGGTGTGCACATCCCGGCACACCTTGGCACAGTCAGCTAAGCTCTCCCAACTGGAGTCACTTGGGAGAGGAGTGGAAGGCTGGGCTGTAGCCAGTCAGGAGTGAAAGAATACATTTTCTTGCAGGTTTACTTTCATGTATTATGCATAACCTTCAAGGTCACTGCGTGATCATTTATAAGATTTTAATGAGATATCAAAGTGGAAAGAATTGAATGTAATTAATGGAATCTTATTGGAAAGATAGACAGGTGTTTTAAGAGTCTCAGAATACATTGCAATGTTTTCAATTCTTAGTTGGATACCAAGAATCCAAATCACTGAAGGGGAGGAAAAAGGGTTACAACTTCGAGGTTAATACTTCCGCCACAAAGGGCTCTTTGGATTGGACTTTGCAATAGTGCAAGAATTTTAAGAACTAAAGAACACTTAGAAGTAAGAGAATTATGATAAGTATTTGAGTTAGGAAAGACCTTTTGCACATGCAAAGGAGAGAAAGGATCTATTCCAAGACTTCAAAGGAAAGAGGTTTTATTAAAAATGAACGTCTATGCGTCACTGGAAAGAGACCCAGGCCACCAGCTCTCTCTTACCAGTGACTAAACCTCACAAGGTTCAACATACAGCCTATGAGGTTAGTTTTGTTTTATGCATTTTCATAATTTGTAAAAATTGCTCAGCTTGTAAAAGTACTGATGGAAATATAGACACAGCACAGAAGAATATTAGCATATCCTTAACAAGTCAGAAAGATCACTGATGAACTGACTGTTTTCATCATTCTACAAGAAAGATGCAAAATATAATAACTTTACTGGACAACAAGAATTCAATGAATTAAAAATATCACGAGATATGTTGTGAGAACTGATATCCAAGTTTCTAAATTACAGAGATATTGTACCCACAGCTTGTTCAAGAACTGGTGTTAGAAATAATAATCCCCAGGCATAAAATAAGTCTTTCACAATTTGTCAAAAAATAGATTTCACCTAATATACTGCTGTAACCTAAGCAAGACTACAAATATTTACAAAGATTTTACTGCTAAAATATTAGGGGCATAATGAAGTGGCTCAAACACATAACCCCCAAATCTAGATCAAGATTCCAGTGTCTTTAATATTCTGACTAACTTTGTTAATTGTAAATTCCTTAAAATACAATTTTCTTAGACATTATAAAATTATATTAAAGAGTAAGGACCACATCAAAAATTTCCTGCATATTATTCCTATAAAGTTATTTTGTGAACATATTTGTCAACTGGAAAATGTTTACATTTATACTTACACATAGATAAGATTTACACACACACACACACACACACACACACACACAAATACATACGAAATCCATATGTGATTATATGGCAAAAGGAATAGGAAATCATTCAATCTATTTAACTGAAACTGTACTACATGTAATCTGGGTGAATAACTAATTTTTACTTTTTTTGGCAATGGTAACATTGCAGTTGAAAATACCCAATCTTTCCAGAAACCAAGAATACCCACATTTTAAGAAGCTTGTTTACTTGTCGTGAAAAATTTATTAATGCATGTAAAATTGTAATGAATGTAGGCTTACTGATAAACCAGAAATGTTTATGTATTTAGACTGCTCTGCTTTTGTAATCGTAGTCTCTCCTCTAGCTCAGCTGGAGAAGAATTATGGCATGTTTGTTAGATGCTCAGTTAGCTGAAAAGAAAATGTCCTCCACTCTGTAGAACACAGTACTGGGATATCTGGACATGCTAGAACTCACGGTCGTGTACTTTAAATTCTCACCAAGGCTTTTGACCTCATTTAGTTCTCTCCAGACATAAATAGCTTGGTTAAAAAATGGTGACAAATTTGAGGACAGAATTTCTTTTCTACTTTCTGTTGACACTGGGGACAGGAGGGTACTATTTACTCCACGTGCATTGTTACATAGGTAGCTACCAATATGACTTCTATCTTTGACCACAAATAGCATAACAATATATATATATATATATATTGTTAACAAAATATATATATATATTCCCCTCAGTTATTACTGAACAAAATTTGGTGCTAGGAAGGGGGAAGCAAATACTCATTTTAATCTAATCAACAATACTAGACAAAGGAGATAAAAATAATTTAAAATTCATGAAGAAACCATCTTCCCATTTTTAAAAGGTTAAGTTCCCCTAAGCTATGAAAGAAAAACACCCTCTGAAGACCGGGGGCAGCAGTAAACACTGGTGGCAAGTGACAGGCATTGATCCTCCTTGGCTGTGCCTGTCATGTCTCTAAATTTTATTTCCACCATCCCTAGAAGGCGCTGAAAAGGAGAGAGTGGGTGCAGAGCATGGCCCGAGGGCTCAGAGCGCGGGTCTCTGACTTTTCCTCAATTAGGACACCGCCCTGCCTGATGGAGAGGTGTGCGTCTGACTGGGGCCTGGACAGTTGGAACATATTGATTAGCCATAATGTGAAGTCAAATCTAAATAAAAAGCTCAGTGATCAAAAGTCCTGCATGGGAGACAGCTAGCCCTCTAAGCCAAGGGTCCAGTAATTTTGATGATCTCTGTTGCCAGAGAGAGAGAGAGAGAGAGAGAGAGAGAGAGAGAAAGGAGAGAGAGAGAGCGCAGCCTCCTCTTAAAGGCTCTCTTGATAAGACAGTCCCTTGGACCCTCTGTCAGGAAGCCTGGGTTTCTGATTTGACAGCTGCTTGTTAGTTTTCATCCCAGTTCACTCAACATTCTGCAAAGAGACGAACAGAAGATTGCTAATATTGCACGAAACTGTGCAAGTCAGCCTGGCGCACAGTCTAGGAAGTTCACCCGCCTCCTCTACGTTAAAGAACACACGAGCCCCACTTACCATGGAAAGTGTCCTCTGCCACTGGCTTCATCCCAACTCAGTGGACAGAAATTCCAACTAAATCATTATTTAGATCGTGAGCAACCAATGCATGGATAATGACTGAATTTCTTAAAACTGTCCCACTTTCAAGTAATTCTTTTGAGATCTATCTGTGGATCCTCTACTATGACCTTTTCAATTAAACATCTTTTTAAAATATTTTATTGGTTATTCTATTTATTTACATTTCAAATGTTATCCCCCTTCCCAGTTCCCCTCCCAACCCCCCTCCCCCCACCCCTGCCTCTATGAGGATTCTCCCTCACCTGCCCACCCACTCCCACCTCATTGCTCTAGCATTCTCCTTCACTGGGGCATCAAGTGTTCACAGGATCAAGGGACTCCCCTCCCATTGATATCTGACAAGCCTATCCTCTGATACATATGCAGCTGGAGCCATGGGTCCCTCCATGTGTACTCTTTGGTTGGCTGTTTAGTCCCTGGGAGCTCTGGGGGAGGGGGTCTGGTTGGTTGATATTGTTGTTCTTCCTGTGACATTGCAAACCCCTTCAGCTCCTTCAGTCCTTGCCCTAACTTCCCCATTAGGGTCCCGTGCTCAGTCCAATGGTTGGCTGCGTGCACCTGCATTTGTGTTAGTACTTTTGCATGTACTGTTTTCAAGACAGGACTATGCACCATCTAGCTTAAGCTTTAACATAGTTGTGTGAAGCAACAAATCTATTATTCTCCTCTGAGGTATGCAGGAAGCAAGGTATATGGAAAGTGAAGAAGTCATTCCAAGGTTTGAGCTAGTTGTCATTAGAGACAGGACTTGAACTCCAGGGTTTCATTTATTATGTTGGTGTTATTGCCACAGAGGTAGAAGAACATTCTGATTGCCTAATGATAGTATGCAGTTCAATAATAAAACCTCCTAGAATCGCCATAGTTTTCACAACTTGCTTATTAATCACTATTCTGTCTCTCAAGTGGTAAATTAGCACTTATTGGAATGATTATGGAAGACAAGCACACCATCAGGCAGTAGCACATGGTGAATGCTACCACAAACATGCTGTCAGACACACAGAGTGACACTACTTCTCTTTCTCCAACAGTCCTACGAAGTAGACAAGGGAATGGAAACCCGGTGCCAGTGGACTCAGCAAGACCAAGGACATGCCAAGGGTGCAGTGTTTCTATGACCCAGATCAGAGTCTTGGATCTTAAAGGGGGGTCTGAATCTCTCAGGCGCTTTGCACTGTGTTCATTTTAACAAATAACAGTGAGGAACACTTGAGTTGCATGGGCTAATTATAGTCTTGAGTACATTGTGTGTGCTCATTAATTTAACCCTCCTACATCAACCTTTGGTGGGTTTCTATTTTCTTCATGCTGATTTGAAAATGGAGGACCAGAGAGGTTAAGCAATAGATCTCAAGCCACACAGCTAATAGGAGTAGAAATTAGGATGATGACTCAGGCCTTCTGATATCATGGAAGAGTGGAGTGTTTTTTTTGCTTTTTTGTTTTTTTTTGTTTTGTTTTTTTTAACAACTTCAGAATACTAATGGGGTTTCTTGATGGAGTTTGGCCAGTTATTAACTTTTTCTTTAATCTTTAATATTTTTCCCATAATATTCAGAATTTCCTTTGTATGCATAGACTATGTCTCTCATTTGCTATTGACCCCAAAATGTGGTAATATTTTTCTTGTAATGGCGAATCTCCCTAACTACAGCTTAAATTCCTAGAGGAAAAAAGTCTACCAATTTAAAGTTCTCAAGCTTTAGCCTGAAACTCAAAGCTTTACTCCAGACCCTACGGCCTGCTCATAAGACAAGATCACTTTAAAATGGCCTGCACGGTTCATTTCCTGCACTTGGATATGTCTGTTCAGACATCTGGAGACTATGATGTGGAATTAAGAAATCATTAAGTATAGTTAAGAGGCCAAAACTATTTTAGATATAACTGGGTTATTACTTCTTAGAGACTCTGGTGTAATGAAATTTTGGTATTCACCATCATGAAACTTTACTGATACAAGGGATATTGCTATTTTCTTTAGACACATGTCTTATCTTATTAATCAATAATTGAGAATGTGTCAAGCTCTAAAGATTGTAAAAGCAAATCTGAGGAGATAAAAATAATGCAAAGAAAGGTACATATATTAAAGTTTTTGCTATACACACACATGTACACACACAACACAGACACACAATACAGACAGTACAGACACACAACACACACACACACACACACACACACACACACACTCACTTCCTGAACATCAGAAAATATATGGTCTGATCCTTAAAAGCACAGGAAATCCTTCCTGAATGCCTGTTGAAATATGTTTGAATTTCGGCTTTTCTTTGTCAGCCTACAGTGTCAGAGCATTTCCTGGCCCGTGGGAGATGATGCAATAGCGTCATACGTTTTGCTTGCATCTGTCCATTTGTCTTTATTCACACAACGCACCTCTTACTATAATGTTTTGCAAAACGATAACGCATGGAATGTCAGTACAAATGCCAATTTACATTTGTTTCCATTTGAATTGATACCAAGGAACCCTTTCAAAAAGAAATCACCGAGTTTTTAGTGCTTCTTTGGATGTTGTTAGCTTGACAGTCAATCAGGCGTCTCACACTACAAAGTCTGGGTCAGCTTCCTCAATTGCCTAGTAAAGAGGTTTCAGAAGAGTCTGAATATGATAACTGTTAAAAGACCATTCTTTGGGTTTAGTGCTTAGCTGGCTGGGGTGCTTTTGCTGTACAGGGGATTTCTAGCAATGTCTAGGGACATTTTTCATGGTCACTACTGAGAGATGTTACTGGCCTCCTAATGATTACAGGAGAGTAGACATGCTGTCACACTTTCTACAATGTGTAGGGAAGCCCCTGGAACAAAGCCTTTGCTGTTCAGAGTGTGAGAGTTCTGTGACTTGGAAACTACTCAGTTTTAAGGCCTCTGTCTCAACACCAGGAAGACCAGTACCCTTGAGACAGAGAACACTAATGTTCTAATATGCATTTCATTCTAATTTTACTGAGTATCCTAGTTAGAATTAACTATCAACTTAACACCTCCTAGAGTCACCTGAAGGAATCCTGATTGAGTAATAGTCCTTCCTACGTTGATCTGTGGACATATTTGTGAGGGACTGTGGAATCTAGGAGGACAGGTTCCTATTTACTGGGTGGGTTGTCAGTCTTGAGTTGTGTAAGAAAGGTGACAGAGTATAAGATGGCGAGTGAGCTAGGGAGGGGGCCTGCAAGCAGCACTCTTGCCTGGTTTTGAACTCTTGCCCCAGTGCAACTCAGTGATAGATTGTGATCTGAGAGTATAAGTCAAATAAACCTCTGGCTCCACAAGATGCTTTCAGTCAGAGTGTTTCATGACAGTAATAGAGACCAAAATTGAACAGTGTGATTTCCCCTTATTTAAAGTAAAAAAAAAAAAATTCTTTTTCCTTTATCTTGCTATTTAAGGTTATTTATTTTTCCTTTTTTTTTGAAATGAAATATAATAACATCATTTCCCCCTCTCCCTTCTCTTTATTTCCTAGATACATTCTCCTTGCTATCTGTCTTAGTCAGGGTTTCTATTCCTGCACAAGCATCATGACTATGAAGCAAGTTGGGGAGGAAAGGGTTTATTGAGCTTACACTTCCATGCTGCTGTTCATCACCAAAGGAAGTCAGGACTGGAACTTAAGCAGGTCAGGAAGCAGGAGCTGATGCAGAGGCCATGGAAGGATGTTCCTTACTGGCTTACGAAGCCTGCTCTCTTATAGAACCCAAGACCACCAGCCCAGAGATGGCACCACCCACAAGGGGCCCACCCTCCTTGATCACTAATTGAGAAAATGCCCCACAGCTGAAGACATTTCCTCACCTGAAGCTCCTTTCTCTGTGATAACACCAGCCTGTGTCAAGTTGACACACAAAACCAGCCAGTACACTATCACTAAGATTTATATCCTCTTTTTAAGTTTTGATATATGTATGTATCTATATATGACTAAGTATATAAGTACAACCTGCTCAGCCCATCCAATATCAATGATCTGTATGTGACTTTAGGCCTGAGCAATCAACATTGTGCTTAATCAAGACCTGCACAAGGACAATAGCATTAGACATAGATGGAGAAAATTTTATGGGGCCTCAGGCAGAAACTCAGAGTTACAGGCAACTAAGGAGTTTTGAGAGTGGAAGAAATAGTCTTCCCAGGGAAGAGCCCCAAGTTGTTTATCCAATCAATACCAAACCAGGTCTTGATAGGAAAAGAAGAGTATTTCTAGAGGTGCTTCATGAAAGAGTAAAATACTATAGGAAAGAATAGACTACAAAAGAAGAGGTTAAAAACTTTTGTATGTAACTTCCGCTACAAATAAGAAAATGAAGAATGGGGTGGGGTGCACATAAGACCTTTACATGACTGTGGTGTTGGTACATACTCTACCAATCAAGACTCATCGAAACATTTTGAGACAGGTACAGCATTTACAAGCTGACTTAATTTATTCTTCTAATTAAAATTTTTTTTTCTTTTCAATATGGCATGCACTTCCAAATCTAAGAACAGCCTGTGATCTTCATTTCTGTTCTGGCTGCTCTCTCTTACTCCTGCCTAAAATGTATTCAACTTCCTTTCCTGGTCTTTTATATTAGAGAGAGAGAGAGAGAGAAGAGGTTTTGTTTTGTTTTGTTTTTTTCTTTCAGGTCAATTCTAACCAGTTTCTATGGATTCATTGAGTCCTGAATAGATTCTCAGGCTTAGTCTTCATCAGTGAGAGAGGACGCCATCATTGCTCAGTTCTGTCTACTGCGGGCCCAGTCAAGTCCAACTGTCTGCTCTCAGGCTTGAGGTTTCCGTACTTAGCTGCTGCTGCCTTTGCATGGAGTCTTTGCTATTATCATCAGCTGCCTCATAGAATTCCCTATGAATTCTCCCATAGTGTACATGGCTTCTATGTCTCAATTAACTCTTACCACACAGTTCAACCAGTTGGCTTTGTAAGTACTCGTTCTGTGCCTGGATTACTTCAGTTACCGCAACATCCTCCGTTTACTGTTGCACATAAGAGAATTCCCTTCTACTTAGGCAGAATGCTAACCCACTCTCAATTACAAAACACAGTCTCTTTATCACCTCAATAGACACCAACTCTGAAAATGAGGATTTGGGACTGAATCAGAAGCCGTATGTGTCCAGTTCTTTGAGCACACGTTGTCACCTTCCATGCCTGTTTCCTTGCTGCTTTCACACTGAGCATTCCCCAGTGACTCTAGAGTCAGAGTCGCAGAACACTAATTCCAATGTCCTTCTGCTTCTTAAAACCTACGCCACCACCACATATGCCCTTCTGACTCCCTAACACATGGCTATCTGTAAGCAAATGATTTTCAGTCTTACCACACTCACTGTCTGATAGCTCTCTGTAAAAGAGATAGCTCTCGCTTTCCTTTTATTCATTAGAGGAAAATATCAGAATAGAGCAGGTTAAAACCTGTTTTATTTAAGTCCAAATCCTTGACATAAACTAAGAGGCTTTGTGTATAGTAGGTGATTATGAAATGCTGATGTTTTAATAGTATTGGATAGACTCTAGTGTATAGATTTTTATGTGAGAGAAAAATCAGAAATTGTACAGCTTAGGGAATATCATGAAGAAATCCTAATTAATACCCCCAACTTTTAGCTTCATAGACAGCAGGAGAAAAGCATTAGAGTAGTCTCAGTAATGGTCTCTTTGACCTTGGGTCAACAAGCCCCACAGAATGTACTCACCTAAAGATTACCCACCTGCTATTGGATGTACAAACTTACAGAAGACTACAATACAAATTACAGAGGTGATGGGTACATGGGTACATTTAGTACTTTCATTCTAGTAAGGTTATCATGGAAACATAAATTCCCTAATTGAGATGTACATGAAATATGTGCATTTTTGCATATCATGTATACCTCAAGAAGCTTAAAAGACAAATACTATTTAGAAAATAGTATTTTCTAAACCAACCTGAGCCTGTACACTAAGTAGCTACGGCAAAACCTCTTAGTGTCAGGACTGATCAGGAAAAGGAAATGAGTGTTTTTTATACCACTGCTGGATTATGTATTTGGTTTTGTGACAGGACTAGATGGGAAAACTTTATCCAAGAGGCACACACTGTAAACATTTTACCATAAGGAAAATAAATGGTCTCAATAGGAAATTTTGGAGCTTCTATGCCTCTGATGCTGGAAACCTGCTGTCCCCCCACACTTCCCACACCTTTTCCTTAGCAAAATGCCACACATTCCTGCTGAGGACACTCGTGGCCTCTAATAGTCAGATAATGGACGACAATAAAAGTTATGGGTCCCTAGCTGGGGTGTAGCTCATAATGGTTGGCAAGAACCATTATTAGACCATTAAGATCTACAGAGAAGCAAGGCTGTTGTCAGTCAAAAACCTGCAGTTGTATGTATCCCTCTTATTTGAGAAAGATTCTATTTACTCAGTGTGAGTGGCAATTTTTCTATGTATCTGAGTTGCAATTTGTGCATTCTGTATGTGTTTATAGAAATATCACAACTGTGTTCGGTCAATGAATGTTGATGGTCTGTAATTAGAGCTTCACATTGGATTTCAAACTAATTAATTACAATTTTCAACATTTCAAAAGAAATAAGAGAATCATTAGGGAAAATAGAAAGAATAGATTTGAGCCAGCTTAAAGGTCTAACTGGTTCTTTTGTCTACTCAGTTCACTAGACGCGCACATCCCACAATGCAACATCTAGTCGCTTGTATGTGTCATTCTCTAGGAAGATCTAAAACCCTTTCAATTACAAAGATGGTGAGTTATTAGAGCACTGTCATAGGAATATTTCTTTAGAAATCAATACCCCCATCTTTAGCTATTTGTTTAGCCTTTAGAGACTCTTGGTATTTTAGCTGTGGCTTCTGGAGAATTGATATCAGTCTGAGTGAGAGTCAATGTAGTAGTCCATTATTGACTATGTACGTTAGGAATGTGAGAAGGGGTGGGTTAGCTGTATCCTAGTCACACATCGGAGTCACAGGCTGTATTAAAATACTAATATTGTCCCTTCTGAGTGATTGGAAAGATTATTTATACCAAAGCATTCCACATTAACAGCAAGTAAAGTCCCAATTTGAGATGGTTACCTTTTGCTTTTACTTTCAATTAACTCATTAAGGAAGTAAATGCTTGATGAAGCTTATTTGGAAATCTATGTATATCATTTTAAATAATACTTTCTAACACAATAAATAAGAAGGCAGAAGAATTTAATATATTTCTAATTAAGTCTCTATGAGATTCCCTCTTCGTGTCACAAAAGAATAACCTATATCTCTTCCTTAAAACCCTGATTACTGTTAAAGGGATACCCAAGGTACTTAATACTATATTACTGAGTAGTTGTAGTATTAGATTAGTTATATTTAAATGAACTTTTTGATATATTTATTTCTTGTTGACCAAACCAACAGTGTTCTTTACACAAGTTCTTAGAGGATTTTCATCATTTTATGCTCTAAAGATATAACTGGAGTTCCATAGGATGTTTCTCATTATTTTAGATGTACAATAAAAGGTAAAATTTTTTAAAAATTATTTGAAGGAGATAAATCATAGGGGAGAGAAACAATACGGCCAGTTTAATTTTTCTTAGAAGTTACTTTTTAAGCTTCAAGTCACTGAATCATGATATGTGTTAATCATGATTAAACTGTGAAAGTGTTATGAAGATGAATAACAGACTCTAGATTTCCAGAATGTTACAATATAGAGTAATCATGCTTAACTAATTACAGAAAAACACCACACGAGCCTTTTGTCACCTAGCACACTGTTCTGTAGTCACATTTTACCTTGTGAGGGTTCAAAGTTGTAGAACCAGAGAAGGGCTAATTTTCTCTTGCAGCAACTAGTTTGAATTTTCTTTTGAGAATCAGGATTGTGCATATTTGGATTCATACAGTAAGATATGTTTTTTATTTTCTCTTGGCAGCTAGGAAGTTTGTAGCTAGAGCCAAGCATGGTGACTCACGCTTATCATACTAGTACTAGACTGAAATCTCAAGGATTGCCTTGAGTTTAAGGCAATCTGAGCTATAGAATGACAAGTTAGACCTATAGAGGAGAAGAGAAAGACTTCTCACTGAAGAAATGGATAAAGGGATCCAAAAGGTGGTGAAGATAGTGAAGAATAACAATATTAGATGATTAAACAAAGGAAGATTAAGAACACAATAAATCAGCAAAATGACAGGAATCGATATACAGCTTTCAATAATAACTTTGGAATAAGTAGCTTCAGTTCCCAAATCAAAGGACACAGTGTAATAGACTGCATTAAAAATAAGCCACTTAAAGTGGAAGTGTGGGTAAAGATAGTCCAAAGAAATGGAACATGGACTTGCTATGATAACATGGGATAAATCAGAAGACATAAAGGAGATTGATATGGATGAAAGGCTTCGTATGAATTAAAGTAAAAAACACACCAAGAAGGCATTACAATTCTCATTGTGTATATGCCAAACTTAGGTGTTCCCAACCTCATAAAACAAGTACTTCTAGTTATAAAGCAACAGGTCAACCCCACATGTTATCAGTAGGTGACTTCAGAACCCTACTTTCATCAATGAACAGATCATCCAGATAAATATATGAACAGGGAAATAATAGAGCTAAATAGCATCACAGGTCAAATGGACTTAGCATATTTACAGAGCACCCCATCTGTGTGTAGAGATCCATCCCATGGCGTCTTCATTACAGTAAGCTATGTGTTGGGACATGAAGCCCTTCTCAAGAAATATCAGGAAACTGAAATAATTCCTTGTAACTTATCTGATCACAGTGGAATGAAATATATGTCAACAGCAACAGAAATCAAGAGAACACACAGTCTAAGAGATTGAACAAAAGTGCCGAAAGAATAAATAAATGAAGTTTTTTTTGAAAAATTAAAGGTTCCTATAATTGGATGAAAATGAAAACACAGCATACCAAAAATCTATGGATACAGTGCAGCTGGTTCTAGAAGGAAAGTTTCTAGTTCTAAGTGCTGCATAAAAATATCAGCAAGAGTGCAAACAAAAAAAGCTAAACTGAGAAAAGACAAAAAATTTAATAGATACATCACAAGAAATAAACTGAAATAATAACAGCTTTTGAATAATAACTTTTAAAGGAAAAGATGAGATTGGTGTTTCTCAAAATATTCTGTGAAATAGAAACGGAAATAAATGCTTCCAAATTATTTTCATGGAGCCAGCATTATAGTGACACCTAAAACAGTTAAAGACAAGAGATGAAATCATAAGCCAATCTTCTTGATGAACATAGATGCAAAATCTCAATTAATTACTTGTAAATGGAATTCAAAAATGCATCAAATCCCTACAACCAAGCCAACACCATCATAGAGATTCAGGGATGGTTCAATGTACAAACATTAAAACTGGTAATCCATCACATGAATACACTTCAGGACAAAAATCATGTAGTCATCTCATTAAATGAAAAAAAATACCCTTGCTAAAACCTACATCTCTTCATGATAAAAGTTCTGGAGAGTGTAGGGATATGAGAGGCATGCCTCAACACAATAAGGTAATATTTACAAACCCACAGTCAACATAATTCTAAATTGAAAAAACAAGCATTCCTGCTAAAATTGGAAACAAGGGAAATTTGTCAACTCTCGATATTCCTTTTCTGTATAGTGTTTGAAGTCTTACCTAAGAAATAGGACAAGAGAAGAAGATAAAGGGATACAAATAGAGTCAGTGTCCACCTTTACAGATGATAGGATTCTATACATAAAGGGTTATAGAGACTGTACCAGAAATCTTCTTTGACTGATAAATACCATCAGCAAAGGAACAAGTTACAATGTATCACAAAGAATCAGTAGACTTTTTACATACCAATAACACCTACTGAGAAAATCAAGGATATAATCTACCTTCAAAACAACAACAAATATCCTGGTGAAAGACTTGTACAATTAAAATGTTAAGATTCTGAAAAAAGGAATTGAAGAGGACCTCAGAAGATGGGATTTACTGCACAGATTATTCATATATTGGAAGGATTAATATTTTGAAAGTGCTCACACTACAGGAGCAATCTAAGAGTCAATGAGACCCACATAGAAGCTGCTGACCCGTGGGGTTGAATTAGGGAAAGACTGGAAGAAGCAGAGGAGGAGGGTGACCCTGTAGGAAGACCAGTAGTCTCAATTAACCTGGACACCCTGAGATCTCTTAAACACTGGACCACCAACCAGGCAGCATACACCAGCTGATATGAGGCCCCCAACACATATACAGCAGAGGACTGCCAGGTCTGGGTTCAATCAGAGAAGATGCATCTAACCCTCAAGAGACTGGAGGTCCCAGGGGGGTCGGGGTGGAGGTGGGGGTGGGGGTGGGGACATCCTCGTGGAGATAGGGAAAGGCCATCCAGAGACTGCCCTACTGGGGATCCATCCCATAAACAGTTACCAAAACCAGACACTATTGTGGATGCCAAGAGGTGCTTGCTGACAGGAGCCTGATATAGCTGCCTCCTAAGAGGCTCTGTCAGAGCCTGACAAATAGAGGTGGATGCTCACATCTAACCATTGGACTGAGCACAGAGTCCCCAATGGAGGAGTTAGAGAAAGGACTGAAGGAGCTGAGGGAGTTTGCATCCCCATAGGAAGAACAACAATATCAACCAACCAGACCCCCTCCCAGAGCTCTCAGTAACTAAACCAACAACCAAAGAGTACTCATGGCTCCAGCCACATGTGTAGCTGAGGATGGCCCTGATGGACATCAATGGGAGGAGAGGCCCTTGGTCCTGTGAAGGCTCATTGCCCCAGTGTATGGGAATGCCAGGGCAGAGAAGAGGGAGCAGGTGGGTGGGTGGGGAAGCACCCTCATAGAAGCAGGGGGATGGGGGTTTTTGGAGGGAAAACCAGGTAAGGGGATAACATTTGAAATGTAAATAAAGAAAATATCTAATAAAAATTTCAAAGAAATAAAACCCCAAAAATCCCCAATGCAGCTTTTCACAGATATAGACAAAAAGTCTTAAAATCCATATGGAACACAAAAGACCCATGTTAGCCCAAACAACCCCAAATGATAAAAATACTGTTGGAGGTATTCAAGTTACATTGAAGAGCCATACTAAAACATAGTGCTGTCATACATGCACACATTTATTGATAGCATAGAGGCTTATCTTTCACCCTCAACAAATCTCAACTCCAAATAGATCAAGAAATTTAATTTCAGACCACATAACCCAAATATGAGAGAAAATAAAGTAGGTATTGCTTAACTTATATGTACAAGGAAGCACTTTCTGAATCAGACTCCAGAAATAGGAATTGTTACCAACAATTGACAAATGGGACCTCATGGTGCTCATATTTTAGAACAGTAATGGACAATGCCATCTGAGTGAATCTGCAGAGTACAGAATGGAAAAAAAATTATTTGCCTGCCATACATCTGACTGAAGGCTAGTGTATAGAATGAACAAGTAACCAAAGACTCAACACTAATAATGGAAACAACCAATTAAAAAAGTCGTAATAGCGGCAAAACCAGAACAGGGAAGTGAGAAGGGGTGGGTGGGAGGACAGGGGGAGAGAAGGGGGCTTATGGGACTTTTGGGGAGTGGGGGGCTAGAAAAGGGGAAATCATTTAAAATGTAAATAAAAAATATATCGAATTAAAAAAAAGTTAAAAAAAAAAGTCAGAATAGAATTACAGGTCTTACCCAGGACATAATCCACAAATTAAATGATGTCCAAAAAGAATGGAGGAGTGGGCCCTGGTTCTGGAAAGACTCAGTGCAAGAGTATAGGGGAATTCCAGAACAGGGAAGTGGGAAGGGGTAGGTGGAAGAATAGGGGGACGGAAGAGGGTTTATGGGACTTGCGGGGAGTGGGGACCCAGAAAAGGAGAAATCATTTGCAATGTAAATAAAAATAAATAAATAAATTAATTAATTAAAAAAAGAAAAGAATAAAAAAAAGAATTACAGGTCTTAAAGGAAGAAGCACTAATGATCTAGAAATATATTTTGAAATGTTAAACACCTTTAGCACCCATAAAATGCAAACAGAAACTACTTTGAGATTTCATTTTGCTCCAGAATGGCTAAGACCGAAAACCAAGCCAAACAAAACAAATCGACAAACAAACAAACAAACAAACAAAAATTCCACAAACTAAAGCACTGCAAATGCTAGTGTGATTGTGGGAAGAAGGGGAGGGCACAAATTCATTCTTGGTGGTAGTGTCATATGGTGAAGCCATATAGAAACCAGTGTTGGGGTTCTTCAAAATGCTAAAGTGGATCTACAGTATGATACTGTGCCTGTGCATGGTCCCAAAGGACTCTACCTGCTACAGAGATACCTGTTTATCCATGTTCATTTCTATTCTATTCACAATATCTAGGAAACTGCTCAGATGTTCATCAATCAATGTAGGTAAAAAGAATGCTGTTCATGTACACAATGTAATATTGTCCAGCAGAAAAGAAAAATAAAATTATGAAATTCGAAGGTAAATATATGGGGTTGCAAATAATTACTTTGAGTTAGGTAAGCTATACCCATTAGACAAGTGCCACATGTTCTTGATATGTGGATGATAGCTTTGAATATTGAGATTCATATGCACCTATAGAAAAACGAACACAGCTCCCTGTGGGGGACTTTCAAGGGGAGTGAGATCAAATACAAATTATATGAATGAGGAATTATAAGGCAAGATGTGTTAAGTGGGGAGGGATATGGGAGAACAGAGCAGAGGAGAACGTAATGGACAGCTAACATGAAAGATTTTTGGAAAAAAACATATGGAAACGTCCTATTGTAGAAGTTTCTTGAAACTATTTATACAAAACCAAAAAGAGTTTGAACAAAGATACCTTGTGACTAGGAGACATTGCTTTTCTCGGGCAGCATTCAGTGTCAGATAAAAAGCCCAGCACTAGGTGGGACTATAACACTTTCAGTCAGAGAGGGCCCATGAACATCAAAACATGACAGTCCAGTGTCACTGCTCTTGGTTGTCCTCTATTACTTCATTTAACACCCTATTTCTGAATATACCAAATGCTTGAATCATAGACAGTAGAAACTTTATTGACCTAGATACTTTATCCCTTCTGGATTGCCTTCACAGTGCTAGAAGAGGTTCTGTGCAAGCTACTGGGAAAATCAGTCATTAATCTAACCTACCTGTGGACTATGGATGCTATAATAGAAGTGGACAAGAAGACATGTAGTAGTGGCATAGACGTTATGGAAGTAACTAGCACTTTCTGATTGGACTTAAGTGTTGCTACCTAAGACAGAACTCATGCTAGGCAATGCTAATGGAACTAAGAAATTGTAGCTTCATAGATCATAGGCCCTGGAGGAGAACCTATCATGATTATTCTGCTAAATTTACCTATTATTAAACCACCTCCTAAGCACTTATCTTCATAGCCATAGCTGAGTTCGTCCCCTCATCTCATAAGAGAAGCATTCTTTCTTTGCTTCTTTCTTTTTTTCAGTTGATGACAAAAATCTTAGAATGAACAGGAGAGGAGGTATATCACAAAGTCCCCGTCTTTAGCTGTGGAGCAGTTGGGTGCTGCTGGCTGCTGGGAATGGGAAGCCAGTTTTTCTTCAGGGATGCAGCTGGCATGCTCCAGCAGATGTTTTACCCCCATGAGCATGCTGGCAGCACCAAGTGAACATGGTGGGTTTTATAAAGAAAAGACGGGATTGGAAGTGAATAGTTGTGGGAAGATCAGGGCAGGGATTGTGATAGAGGAAATAAGGATGATTTAATCAAAACACACTATATGCATACATAAAAATTTTCAAACAATAAAAATAACTAATTATATAATAATACCTATAATAAAAATATCTATTTTTTTTTACATTTTACATAGTATCTCTTCATTACAAGTTGGAAGTGTGACATATATCATGAATTATATTTCTCTTGGCCAGCAGCATAATCATATATTCATAGAATATACTAATACAATGGAATTGCCTTAGAAATTTGTTGGAGCAAAATCTCCCTTGGCATTATATTTTCTGTTAGCCTATTAGAAAGCTGATGTTGGCTGGGCGGTAGTGGTGCACGCCTGTAATCCCAGCACTCTGGGAGGCAGAGGCAGGCGGATTTCTGAGTTTGAGGCCAGCCTGGTCTACAGAGTGAGTTCCAGGACATCCAGGGCTATACAGAGAAACCCTGTCTCGAAAAAAAAAAAAAACCAAAAAAAAAAAAAAATCAAGAAAGCTGATGTTGGTAGGCTGGCTGCTACTCTTAGAATTCTTGGGCCTTCTCCTTTTAATGATATTAGTTATCCATATAATCACAAAAGCTTTCACATTCCCCACCGATTCCAGACATTGCTTGCTATCCTTCCCAAGGAGTCTGGGGTGCATGGTTCTTGTGTATTGGACAGAATCGCTGCTCTATTAATGCACACGTGACCTTAGAGTTTCACACACTGAAGAGAAGGGGATACCGTGTATACTATGTCTGTGACTACCATAAAGGATCGAAGGACAAAAGACTATATCCTTTTGCTTAGAGAACAAGACACATTATCTTCCATTTGACTTCTGAAGATCCTGAATAATTTGCTACTGTAGAAACTTTTGAAATATAAAATTCTGTATAAACGTGTTTTATGAATTGGTCTCTGTAACAAGGTTATTTGATTGCATTTTCCATTAACTTGTAGACCATCAGTGACAATGTATTGATCTGCAGGACTTAAAATAAGAGGGTGAACATAGAAGCTTGGTAACTTGACCTTCTTCACCAACTTCAACCATTTCATTTTCATAGTCATTTAGATGAAAGTGAAAGATTTCTGGTGACAATTTGAGTATGGATCACTGAGAATGTCTTAACACAGTTTATTCCTATAATATATTTCACCTTGGGGTCTCATCTTCTCTGTCCTGGCCCCTCCAAATGACAGCAAACGCAGTTTCCTGTGGGAGAAAGTAAAACACTTCAAAGCCCTTCTATCTTCCTGACAGAGCCCATTGCTAGTGTCAAGACATAGAGTTATCATCATTCATGCAATTCCTTGGGGTTAATTCCTTGTGTGCAGAGGGTGCAGCTAAATTCTTCCTGTTATGGAAGGAAACTGCTCGCTTTGGTCTTAGGGGAGACAGAGCATAGACAGCTAGCCGAAGAACAATAATTATAAGGAGTAGGGAAAAAACCCCTTTCCATTTCAGAATAAATTGTGAGGTATAAAGTATTTTTCTAGTCATATAATATTTAAAGTTTTCATGAATAAAATGTTGATTTCTATTGGAAAAAAATGAACACAGTGACCAGTTTAAAATTCATGCCTCTCTCTTCCTCCGCATTGACCAGTGCCTTCCGATTAGAGCGAGAAAGACGGTGATAAGCCGTGTGCCTCTCTGCTGAACCGCTGTATATTAGAGGCCAGCAAAATTAGATTAAGGTGAAGGGAGGAATGCAAATTCTGTTAATAAGATTTCTATATTTAATTCAAATCCAAACACCCTGTGGGCCTATTGATGATAATCCCAGTTAATCTTGAAAAAGCTTTCCTGGTATCAAGGGATCCACCTCTGTGCTGCCTTTTATTACCTAGTAAATGAAGAATTTTTTGTAAACCCTTTTCTCGAGGTAGTGTAAATGTAGTGACAAGAGCTTTAATTCTTTTACTTTTGAGAAATAAAAATGTCACTGTATTGTAATGCACTCACATATAAAAACATCACCCAATTTTGTAGGCAAAGGGACACAAATAATGATTAAAAAAAACCCAAAACAACCAATGTTAAAAAGGCTATAAATAAATTCAAGTGAGATGTTATACATGACTGTTACATATAAATACCTAGCACCAATATATCATATGTTGTGGGAGGAGTTCAGAATCTCTTAAGAGAACTTGCTTTAAAAAAAAGCTTGCCTGTTCAATTGAAGAGCGCCCCCCAGAATCCTTAAGGGTCCTTACTGCTTCCCTTCTGCAAGCTTTGACAGGCAGGGCCTGTGCCTGGGGTTGCACCCTTTCTCTGCTTTCTTCTAAGGGTCTCTCTCTATTCCACAGCTCCTCCTGGGCCTTCATCACATCCATTTTAAAAATACACATATACTTGTTCTTTTCTTGTGTGTCCTGACTGTATCCATCTTGAACTACATGCCTAACAAGTCTGTAATCACAACCTATTTGGCATTTTTGACATGTGTGCATGTGTGTGTGAGTATGCACACACAGTCTAAAGCTTCACATGCTTAACTCTGTACAGGTTGTTACAATAACGTATAAAGGATGTACATTTGAGAACCAGAGGAATGTACACATACTGTAACTTTCTCCTTTCTCCCCAAACCAATGCACCTACATAGAAATTGTCTTTCTTACCTTGATCATAATTTCATGTCATTGTCATAAGCACAAAGTGTGTAATAATGATTCACATCTTTTAAAAGGTTCGGGCAGTAAAAATGCCTGTCTTCTTTGTTAGACAGGAGCCCCAATGACCACAGATATTTGCTTGTCTTAGTCAGTACACACATCTAGCACTTAGAATACTTCCAGTGCTCTGGCATAGTTTTCAACAAATATTTGCTGAATAAATGAATGAATGGGTGAATGAGCAAGCAAATGAGTGAATGAGTGAGTGAGTGAGTGAATGATATTTGGGTCACATTATACACTCAGTCAATATTGAAACTGAAAATCTTTTGAATATCTTTTTATTTATTAATTGATAAGATTATTTTGAAAAATTACAAGCCTGACTAAATGTATTATATTCATCTACATATATATATATATATATTTGAAAGTTGAAAGACTCAACATGTATAGGCAGAGCTGGGGAGATGTGTGTTAGCAGGTTTAGTGTGTTTGACAGTCTACCTAAGTATTACTCTTTGAATATGGCACCCAACTTCTAACCCTATGATCACTGCACATAGAATAGGAGACACAAACTTATACAAATCTTTTATTCTAACCCGAATATGTTAAAAATTTTGCTTCATTTAAAAAATTTGGCTTAGTAGATATAGCAAAGACTAGAGTTGACTGAAACTGCAGAACATATGCACAGACGAGCCCAGTTTTTCCTAACAGTAAATGAATTTTGAAGTGTTCCATCATTTAAATTTCCTGTAAAAGAAGACTAACAATAAGCAGTGTGGAAATTCTTTGATTCTGTCAGTTCAATAGAGTAGCCCTGTGCTCTTCGAAGTGGGAAGAAAAGTAACTAGTCAGGATAAACACAATGTTTCTTCCAAAAGCACGGGACTTTGAGAGATGATTGTGTAATAATAATCTTAGTATTAATAAACTAATATTTGTATATAAGCTATTTTATGGCCATGATTAATCTCTTTAGGTCATGAGAGTAAAGAAGATGTACTTCCATTTTAGCAAATTCTACATGAAGTAAAATTTCATCTTTTCAATTGCTTGCATTAGAGCCATCTCAAAAAAAAAATCACTGCCTACAGAATCATAGCCATAGTTCTGGGTACATAGTCAATTTGGTTGAACTAGTTTGAAGGGGTAGGCTTTTTTTATTACTTTGAAATATTAGTTGAAACCCTCATTACTTCAATATTATATATATATATATATATATATATATATACACATATAATTCAAGGATAACTATAACTAGATGTTATTAAACGAAGAATAAATGAAGTGAAAAATAGATAACCTGAAACAATTAATTCAAAGTCTATTATTTTGGTTTCCTGGGTTTTAAAACAAGGAGATATTTATTGCTAATGATTGATATTATTTTCAGTCACCACTCCACCTTTCATGGTTCTAGGAAATCTGGTTCTTTCTGGTTTCGATTTCTCTTTGATCTACTGATTCTGTCTCGGCCACCCTTGCACAGTGGGAGCAGCAGAATCTTTCCATCATTTCATTATGTGGGAACTATTTTATGGCTGCAATTTTAGGCTGTGTTTTTGTCGCAGTCAAAAGTAGCTTCGGAGGTAGATCATCCCTTATTCAGGCAGATGCTTAATGTACATTTACTGTGTTTTGTGTTTTAGATGCTTAGGCAATTCTTATATCTCATGCCCAAGCTTGATTTAGAGGTCTGTGTTCATCCCTTAGGCTATAAACATGTCAAACTCCTATAGAAGGGTCACCAATTCTGCATGGTCTTGTAGATACAGAAAACCTGATTTTTCACCCTCATGTAAAGAAAGGACTTTCTTTCCCTGGTTTTGATCAGAGAGCCCAACTTATTACCAACACAATTTTTATTGTTTCCCAAACAGATGTGGCTGAGTGGCTCTTGTAATGTTTCTATTAATAAATCTATCTCTAGTCACTTACCATATACTGTCATGGGAACCCTTGTGTGAGGTGTTAGTCCTATTAGCCTGCCACCCAAGGCAACTCCTTATGCAGAAATGATCAACAATGCCCCAGGGAAAGCACCTTGTGACAAAAAATAGCCTTAGCCCTCCAGTCATGAAGCCCCAAGCTGCGGTCTCCTTAACCTAAGCAATGAATCTATCCATCATTCCAAAGCACTTGAGTTGCATTTCAACATGTGTGATGCAAAAAGAGCATTTAGCTTAATGCTGACCCCTCCTGACACGTGACTGGTCATGGTACAGGTTTGCTGTAAGCCTTCATTTCTCAGACAATACAGATATCACAAGACTTTGTGGACTTCTGTTATTTTTGTTGATATTAATTAAAAAGCACTAATCCATTGGGATTAGGAACTGGCTCTGAAAAACCTGCTTAGAAATTAGAATTGCACTGTGTTTATGTTAAGTCACCAGCAAAGGATCTTCATTTACTATAGGAGAAAGTATGCTGTGCTCCTCCAGACTCCTCGGCTGGCTTCTCCTTATTAGCATGGTTTAATTTTTTTTGCCAGCAGTTAAATCAGTCCAAGTGGCTAATGAGGCTAAGGCAGCAGCTTTTCTCTCTGTAGCCAGATCATCTTTGCTGTGTTTTCAGGCTAGAGGAGAGCACCTAACTGGGAAACAGCACCAAAGTAAATGCTCTTAACTGTAGTCCTAGGCAGAAGCCATGAAGAAAGTCTGTGTGTTTGATCAAAATATAACTACCCCTTCTACTCAGAAGACTGACAGTAACACATGTGTGTTTGCAGATTGTAGATTTATGGAATTATAGTTTTATACCCAGGATTGACATTGTATCAAACAAGGTCTTTGTGAAGGCTTTTTCAATATTTATGCTATTTTATATGAGCATACTGTAGCTGTCTTCAGGCATACCAGAAGAGGGCGTCAGATCTCATTACAGATGGTTGGAAGCCACCATGTGGTTACTGGGAACTGAACTCAGGACCTCTGGAAGAGAAGCCAGTGTTCTTAACCTCTGACCCATCTCTCCAGCCCCAGAGAAGACTTTTTCAGTTCACCAAAGAATATCTATCTAATTTTGTAACACCTGTTTTACAGATATGGCAAGAAAAAAATTCATGCACTATCATAAAAAAAAATTAAAATATATATGAGCTTGTTATCAGCAAAACTAGAGATTCTTCAAGGTATAGCAATGAGGCTCTTTTCTCATTGGCTATTTAAAACAATATTTACTTTATATCAGTGTAAGTGTATATATGTATGAACTACATTCATGCTTAGTGTACACAGAGGCAAAAACAAGGTCTTAGATCCACTAGAAATGGAGTTACAGATGGTTGTGAGCCTTCTTGTGGTTGCTGGGAATCAAACCCAGGTCCTTTGCAAAGTCAGCAAGTACTCCTAGTTGCCACACCATTTCTTTAACTTTATTGGGTTGTTTTAAAGAGTAAATAAGGTGTCACGTATAAAAAGTTTATGGCTCTACTTGGCATATTCCATATTCCATATTTTACCCATTGTGATGGTTTGTATAAGTTTGACCCAAGGAGTGACAGGATTAGAAGGTGTGGCTCTGTTGGAGTAGATGTGTCACTGTGTGTGTGGATTATAAGACTCTTATTCTAGCTGCATGGAAGTCAGTATTCTGCTAGCAGCCTTCAGATGAAGATGGAGAACTCTCAGCTCCTCCTGTACCATGCCTTCCTGGATGCCGCCATGTTCCCACCTTGAAGATACTACACTGAGCCTCTGAACCTGTAAGTCAGCTCCAATTAAATGTTGTCCTTTATAAGATTTGCCTTGGTCATGGTGTCTGTTCACAGCAGTAAATCCCTAACTAACACACCCACATCATTAAAGATTTCACTAATCCAGCCAATAGATGGATTTAAAGACCTTGAAGAATATATTGTATACTATTTGAACAATTTGTAAGTCAATGGAGGTCAACACAATTTTCAGTAGCACTACGTGATTGCATTGGCATACAAAGTAGACCTTTGGTATTGCTAACAAGAGCCTATTTGTCTGTTTAATTTCACATTTTAAAATACTAAGTGCTATAAATTCATTTTAAGGCTATATGCCCCTGGAAGAGGAGGGGAATATCTAAGTATTTCTAATGATCTAGTTAAATGTTTGAATCTACAATGGTAAGACAGACCTCATGTTTTAGAATTTAGTACAAAAACAGAGTGACATTTGGGCTTTTTATTAGGACAATTTTGTTGGTACTGTAACCTGTTTGTAGCTCTAAAGGATAAAAAAGAAAATCATGCCATTCAATAGCTTTATTTGTTTGCAATTTCGCCCTGATTAGTCCATTTGAAAAGGAACAATGAGATAATAGTTGTCAGTCCATGAAAATTTAACAGTAACGAGGTAGTCCTGTCTCAGCCACAACAGAGTTTTTGCTTCTGCTATCACTTACTCCTGTTGTAAGGTCATCTTTTCCCATGGCACAACGAATATGTCTAGACAATTCATACCGACGAAATGACCTCCTTTAGTATTAACATTTATCACACTTACTAAAGACATGTCATCAAACTGAACCATCACTGAACCATCTGCTCTTTTAACTCTGAACACTTTCTGAAGTTATCCTTTCTACTTATATTTATTCAAAATGTGAAGTTGCAGACGAAGAGTTGCTGCCACAGCAGAAGTGAGGGGCGGGGTAGTAACCAGCCACTGGGATTTGCATATAATGTGGCATATGTTCTTAGCCTATGGAACTAGTAGGGCTCCTTATCATTTCTGGATGTCTCACAGAGTTTCTGTTGAAGAAATGACACAGGTCTGAAGAATTCTTAATACTCTACTTCAAGTGATAAATAAAGTTTTACTTGTTATAGAAAGTCAAAATATATACTATGATTTTCTCAGGTCCATCTTTCTCAAGTTTGTTGGCCCTCCTACTCAGCTTCTTCCAGCCTTCCCATTAACAACAGTTCTTAATCAGGATAACTTTGGATCTAGACTATATTTGGCAATGTCTAGGGGCATTTATGATTGTTGAGAGTGGATCCAGAGGGCATGGAGATGTGTTACTGGCTTTTAGTGGGCAGAGACTAGGGCAGTGCTAAAGATATATGAAGCAGTCCTTCATAATAAATTGTTGGCACAATCCACCCCAAAGTATTAATACTTTCAAGAAATTCTCTTCAACCCTGACTATCTCAGCTGACAGTGTAGAATTTAAATATTCACACGAGACTACTTAATCTCTACTTTAAAAATATTTATTTTAATAATTTTAAGATTAAGTGGAAATGTGTATGTTTGCATGGGGCTATGCGGACATGAGTCCAGACGCCCTGAGAGACTAGAGGTATAAGACCTGTAGCTGGTCCTGGGTTCTGGGAACTAAACTTGAGCCTTCTAGAAGAGCATCAAGTGTTCTTAACTGATGAGTCATCTCTCCAGCATCATCTGTACTCTTAAACAACAATGCACCGAACATAATTTTCTAAGTTATTTTGACCAAAATGTTATAGCATTGTTCAAGAATGTTGTTTGAAACAAAATAGCATGTGTGTGTGTGTGTGTGTGTGTGTGTGTGTGTGTGTGTGTAAACCAGACATAAAATACTCTCCTAACCAATTTTCATTGAACACCCATGTTGTGTGGAACATTCCATTTCTAACTCTTAAGTCAATTTATGGGAGGAGTGTGTGAAAGCACTTTACAGGAGAGAACCTGTGATCGCCATGCATCAACGTTAAGCACTAGCAGGGTTGCTGCTCTTGAAAAATCACATAAACATTTCACATATAAAATATTATTCATCAAGGCAATACCCTCTATGGGGCGGAAAGGTAACTACAGGGTCATGAAACTCTGTAGTTCTGCTTTCTTTTTTTTCTTTCCTTGTTTTTCCCTTGAAGAAACAAATCTGCCACTGAAATGTAATCTGGAGTCATGCAGTAGATTGACAGTGCGATGGGTATATGTGGGAGGGGAAATGAGGCGGTCTTTACTGTCCACCTCTGCAATATCATTACCCGCCAACTTGCCCTTTTCCCACCCTCTTTTCCCCAAAGACCACCATTCCACATCTGAACCCAGCGAGATGTGTGCTTTCTAACAGCTAAATCAACAAGGTCTCACATGAGCAGTGCCGTGCGGTGTGGTTGACTGATTTCATGAAAAACTAATCATGTATTCATCATTGAGATCAAACACTTCCTAAGTAATTATCATCTGAAGCCGGTTGGAGAGGACCTGAGAAAGCGGCACTGCTGATGTAATCAGCCACGGAGCAGAGCAGTTCCCCTCGCTTCTGCAAACCTTGGGTTGGAAGGCTCAGAACGAAAATTGTATTTTATAATTAAGAAAGTCAGAGTTGGCAGGCTGCAATCCTGTTTTGCCATCAATCATAACTACTTGAGATTGCCTGTGCATTTACTGGGACACATTTACGATCCACTTTTCAGACATAGTCTCTGCAACTTTATTTTTTTTAATCTCAAAAGAAGGGGAAATGTGATGATTTTTAATATCACAATATGATACTTCTGAGTGTTATCTATAGAATCAAATCATATCACTTCTCCAGCCTCCTTATTCGAGCTATGGCATTGATCTATGTGATGAAGGGGCGTTGCTATACTAAAATATGTGAAATTATAAGATGATTGCTTGAAAAACACTGTATTGTAGCTTTTTGTTTGTGATTATGAATTGAGATGAAGACAAATGATATAACAACAGGGTCATGAAACACTGTAGTTCAATTTTCTTTCTTTCCTTTTTATTTTTCCAAATATTTTACAGGATTCTGCACGCTGCTTCTTATGTCCCCGGTGGTCATATTCTTTTCTGTCTTACTTCTTTCCTCACATATCTTAATAAAGATGCTAGAAATAGAACCTCTGTTTCTAAATAGAGAAAGCAAGCTGCAGAAGGGCTGAGTATCTTGCTCATGATCACAGACGAGAAGGGTCATTTGAGAGGACTCTATTACAGCGCGACTAGAGGAGTGTAGCCCTTCGACCATTTTTCTGTAGTGTGTTTTTGGCAGTTCTTTGGTATGGGGCAATGAAGAAGTTCGAAAGAGCTACATGCAACAGACTTGGAGACATTAGAAAAGCCGTAAGCCAGAACAGGAAAGTCTGTGCATTGTGGGTTGGGCCGTTTCAAAGCACAGCTCTATTTGGTGTTCTCCGACCTCTCCAAGGTACAGGTGTGCGATTTGGGAGACTCAGTCCCTGGTGCTAGTTGTGAAAAGGAGAGCTAACATAGGTTACGACCTCACCCCTGCACATCTAAGAGGGAGGGGCTTTGACAATGTTCTTGAATGGGTTCCAGCAGCCAGCCAAGAATTCATGACCTGCTTTGCACAGCCACTAGACAGCAGGTATTAACCAGAGGTCCCCAGAGTCCGTGCCCCAGTTGTTCAATGGTTGGAAGTGTGTTGAACACCTCATGTAGCAGGAGAAAGATCTTTCCAGATCATGCAACTGTGGGAACATACAAATCACCTAACATTTAGCCAATCATAATTTTCCTAATCACATGCTACTTCTGAGAACACGCCTCATTTAATTGATTATTAATTTTTAAATTTCAGTATTTTAGAGTTACTTTATTATCAGTGCCTCCATTTTCACCTTTTTCTTAGTTAACAATTCATGAAGAAAGCATGCTAATAAAATCCTGGCCGAACTTTTATAAGATAGCTCGTTAAGATATCTCAACTATAATTTTTAAAGTACAGGTATGTTCCATGACACAAGTTAGAAATTTTGTAAACCTGAAAATTCACATTTTGGTAATTCCTTAAAGACGAGACCATCTTAACTCTTTATTCATATTTTATGAATTTATCTTTATTGTCCAATATTTAGGAAAATTTTATGTTTTTTTAATTGAGAAAACTTGCCAAATTATCCAATTTTACCTTAATTTAATGTTAACAATGAAACTCTATTCCAGTGTAGCCACACTAGAGACTTTTATCAGCATTAACAACAAATCAACTATCTGACATACATAGGGAAGCTATGATATGTATTTTTACTTTTAAAAATTGCTTCCTTGATAATTTTGTAAGTCCACTCTGATCATATTCATCCTGTCCCTAACTCAGGCCAGCCCGACCCCCTTCTCTACCCACCCGGCTTCATTTCCTTGTTTTGTTTTGCTTTTATGCTTAGCATGTCTGATTTTTGCTGTCTGTGTACTCTCTGTTGTGTGACCGGCCCTCCACTGGAGTGTAGTTACCTCTGGGATTACATGGTCTTTAAATAAATCTAATTCCCCTTCTCCTAGTAGCTAACTCTCAGTAGCTTCTTAGTTTGGGCTGAGCCTTCATGCCCAAACTGGAATTTTGTCTGGCTTGAACTTGCACAGTTTCTATGAAAGCTGTCACAGCCACTGTGAGTTCATATGTGCAACTCCTTGCTGTGCCCAGAGAACACTGTTTTCTTGTAGTCATCCTCTCACTATGGTAGTATTGCTGTCTCTCCTTCCACAGCGATCCCTGTGCCTTGGGAAGAGAGTGTGTGGTATAAGATTCCTATTTAGAGCTGAGCATTCCACAGTCTCTTATCTTCACCTTGAGTAGTTGTGGGTCTCCCTTAACTGCTGCATACTGCAGAAGGTTATCTTCTTGAGAGGCAGAGGCAGGTGGATTTCTGAGTCCGAAGCCAGCCTGGTCTACAGAGTGAGTTCCAGGACAGCCAGGGCTACACAGAGAAACCCTGTCTCAAAATAAGAAAAATAAATAATATAAATAATCAACAAACAAACAAACAAATAAATAAAAGGGTTATCTGATGTGCGAGAAGAGACAGGAGCCTGATATGGCTGTCTCCTGAGAGGCTCTGCTAGAGCCTGGCAAATACAGAGGGGGATGCTCTCAGTCAATCATTGGACTGAGCACAGGGTCCCCAATGGAAGAGTTAGAGAAAGGAACCAAGGAGCTGAAGAGGTTTGCAGCCCCATAGGAGAAACAAGAATATGAACCAAACAGTATCTCCAGAGCTCCCAGGCCCTCGACTACCGAAGAGCACACATGGAGGGACCCCTGCTCCAGCCACATATATAGCAGAGGATGGCCTTGTCAGACATCAGTGAGAGGAGAGGCCTTTGGTCCTGTGAAGGCTCGATGCCCCAGTGTAGGGGAATGCCAGGACAGGGAAGCAGGAGTGGGTGGGTTGGTGAACAGAGGGAGGGGCGATGGGATAGGGTGTTTTTGAAGGGGAAACAAGGAAAGGGAAAAACATGAGAAATGAAAATAAAGAAAATATCTAATTAAAAAAGAAAAAACAAAAAAGGAGATGTACTAATATATGGATATGATGATACATTTCTAGGAATTAATTTATCAGAATAATAGTAATAGGCTCTTCTTTATGACATATGAATGTCTAGTCAGTTTCTTGACATGATAACAGTACCAGGTTATGGTTTTATCTTGTGGAGCAGGCTTTATTTAAATCTAATAAGAACATTGGATTGATCTAGCATGGGAAGGGAATATAAGGACAGAGAAAAAGGAGGGAGGTGATTGGAGAAGGGATGGAGAGAAGAAGGTTTATGGGACATATGGGGAGGGGGGATCCAGGAAAGGGGAAATCATTTGGAATGTAAACAAAGAATATAGAAAATAAAAATATTAAAAAAAACAAAACCATATGGTCAGTAGGACACCAGAACTTTTTACCGTTTTCTAAATAAAACCTTCTTTTCTCAAAAAAAAAAGAACATTGTTAATTACTCCCATCCTGATCATGCTATTATTGAACCAGTATGTGTGACTTTCCAGCCTAGTTCATATGTAGCTTTCATCATCCACAGCTGGGTAAGGCTTTATGATTGTCCCCTCCCCCACCCCACCCCACCCCACCCCGCCTCGGGTAGTATCCATTACACACAACCACTAGGGGTGAGGCTTCCAGGGGAGTACCAGCTTGGCTTCTCCATGTTCATGGATGTTTACACATGTGCATGTGTGTCTTCACGTCTTCAGCAACAGAGTCTTACTGTCAGGTTCTAGAGAGCACCTAGAGGACTGACATATGGCCTGTGATGTCTGAGGCTTGTTGGGAACTACCTCCTTGACCAACAACTCCAAAAGGGGCATCACGTTTGTGGAACTGTGTGTTTTTATTTGTTAGATGTTTTCGGGCAATTAAGGAGTTTAAAATTGAGTTTTAAGAATAAATCTTTTCAACCACCACCCTGGCACCACCAGCCCAGGTTGGCAGATGGCCCCGGCCCAGGGCCATATTGCGTGGTTGGGCCGTAGCAGTCCTGAGAGGACCCTGCATACTCAGAGGCCCAGACTCACTAAGATGAGCAAGGAAGCTGTGAGAGAGGAGAGAGAAGAGGGGTGTGTGCAAAACAATTAGAGGTGGAGCCAGAGACTTGAGGGTAGTGAGGAAATGCCTGCCCAGCAATACTATGTATGTATGTCTGGGTCCATGGCCCTCAGCAGCAAGGTTTGTTATCACCAAAGGACAGGCAGATGTCCCTGGTCTGGGCTGCTGCCTGGGGCCATGTTGAGTCTGAAGGCTGAGCAGAGCTGGCCCCACCTCTCACCAGCTGCAGCGCTAGGGAGGGCTTGCCCCACCCCTCCGCAGAGGCAACCCCTTGCTCAGTAAACACAGTTGAGCTGCCAGGAAGGAGGGACGTTGCAGATGAGCCAGCCCCAAGAATGTAATAAGCTCAGGATTGCTGGTCCTGTCCCTCAGTGAGGCTGGGCTGGAGATTTGCTCCCTCCACCCATCCCTTGAAGCCTGAGGCAAGCAGGCTGGAGAGTGAGCCCCACACCTTGCCTGGGCAGCACAGCGGAACTGTCTCTGGAGTGAGCCAGCCCTGAGGGCATAGGAACTGGAAAGCTGGCCCTGCCCCCTTGCTAGTTGTGGCTTTAGATAGCTAGCCAGGGCAGTGCTGGGGACCTCACCCTAGTGGGTTGAATGAGCAAGAGCTAGTGGGCTGCCCAGATCAGCTATCAACCAGTCCCAGATCCTGGGCTTTGAGTTGGTTCATCCCAATCTCTACCCCATCTATGGACTGCTGGAGCATAGGAAGGGTTGGTCACCAGATCCAAGACAGCTGGATCTCCACGACACAGGGCAACAATAGTATATCTGTGACAAGAGTCCCAGTGAGGATTCAGTTTTGATAGGGTAGAAGACGCCAGAGGTCTTGAACCAGAACAATGACTCATTGCAATGAACATTTTCAAGTAAAGATGTGTGTAACACATCTTTATAACAAAAGGTTATACTCTGGGACACACTATAGCTTCCACAATAAGATTCATTTTTCTTTTGGAGGAAAGGAAGCAAGAGATACAAAGGGACAAGGGAGATGATGGACTTGGGGTGCATGATGGGAAGTCACAAAGAATAAAAAGGGTTTTTTTAAAGAAAAATTTACAATATACAGTAAAAATGGAAATAAACCTACCAAACCAAAACCAGTTGATGGATACTAGTGTATGTGTGTTGAAACTTGCATGAATTGATTGCTTTTGATTTAGTTTTAGAATGGTAGAGGCACTTTGTATATCTCTTCTTCATACTAAAATATTTTTGTAGTGGTGGTAGTAGTGGTGTGTGTGTGTATGTGTGTGTGTGTGTGTGTGTGTTTCTGTCGTCTGTCTGCTCTTGTGTGAATGCAGGTACAACAATCACTATCAAATGGAGATTAAAAGGTTGTTATAAATCCTGTCCTCATTATGTAAAAAGATTATATATACATATATATTTAAACACTTATTTATTTTATGCATATGAGCACACTGTTATACCAGAGCACTTCTGGTTGTCTTAGACACACCAGAAGAGAGCATCGGATCCCATTACAGATGAGCCACCATGTGGTTGCTAGGAATTGAACCCAGGACCTCTGGAGGAATAGTCAGTGCTCTTAGCAAGTGAGCCATCTCTCCAGCCTCAAGAGATTACATCATGAAGCATATTCATAAGGGGAAGTAATGTACAACTTACAAAGCATGGGTGGTATGGGGATATCAGCATTTGCTCTTGTGCACACACAGACTTGGAAATTTCATATCTGCTTAGCTGTCTGAATTACAGGGCAAGGCACTGGCTTCCTTCTCTGATCTTTCCAGCTTTTATTTCTTGCTCAATATCATCTAGCACTGTGGCTTTTCTTGTAGAATAGCTCACTTTTTCCTCAGGTGTCCCCAAGTCCCTGTCATTACAACATCTGCATAAATGAAAAGTCAAGAGTTTGAGTCTGAGACTACTGGGACCAACTACAGATGAAACTAAGATAAACAACCAGAAAAAAAGATTAAATAGCTTATTACTCAAAAGTATTCTAACACAAGTAGGAGATTATATACGGGGGTCTGGAAGAGTACTTAAGAACTATACTGGGAAAAATTGGGAGTCTTACGAATATTGTAGAGTTTGAAGAAATCCCAAAGCAAACAGGAACAACCAAACAGGATTATGTCACAAGGAAAGCAGGCACAGGACAAAGGAGAGGAAAGGGTTCTGTTCCAATGAAAGGCTAAGAACCTCAAGTCAGTTTGGAGGACCTTTAAGATGACTGAGGTAGGTAGGAGGCAAGAAATGTGGTGGGCAAAGACAGCAGAGATGTCAAGACGCTTTTGTCTGCTTTGAGGTTTAGCCTAGACCACCGGCCAAACACAAAGCAACAGCCAGGGGTAGACTCCCACTTGTGTTTCATACAAGCACATTCTGCCTCACCAGTTAACTGCTTAATCTCTATTTTCTCCAAATGTCATGTGAGATAAAATACAAGCCCTCTTCTTGGGCAGTCCTGGTAGTCATGCCTTGCTGTAAATGATGCATTACCTTTCTCAAGACATCTCCTTTTTGAAGCTCCATTTCAGTATTCTGTGTTATGCTAACCTTGTGGTTAATCCTCTGGGAATAAAATAAGAAGAGAGCAAACAAGTTCCTGTGTCTAATGGGAAAAGAATAAAGATTAATTTTCTCTAGCCAATGGCACGTAAATTTGCAGCCAGTGGCTATCACCTTAATGATCTGACAACCTTTTGGTTGACACTGGGTAGAACCTTTGACTTTGTAGGTAATGTTCACATCAACCCATTTCTAAGATCGTTGCTTTACATTAAGTTCTAGCCCAGGTGCTACCGAAGGAAGGTAGGGAGACTCGAAAGCTTAGGTCTTATTGACTTTGCAGAACTGTTTAGGTTGGGCCTTTCATGGTAGGATTTTGGATAACATTCCTGCTGTCGATTGGGGTTCCTTACACATCTATTTACCACCTTTTAAAAGTGTGTCTTAATTTAAAAGCTGTCATATAGATGGTGAAGCAAGCTGAGGTACTCAGTGCATCCACATGTTCCTAGGCACAGCAAAACATTCCAAGACCTCTGTAAAATAAATACAAACAGGGGAGTCCGCATGACACTAGGGACGGTTCATTATTCTTTGGACTGTTGAAAGAATCAATAAAATCTCTTATATTCATGGTAAAACCACTGTATTGTATTTAATACTCAGAAGAACATAGATCCAACAGTTTAACAGGGTTGCTTTGACATTTTACTTTATCCTAGGCTTTGCAAAAGACATAAACACACACACACACACACAGACAGAAGGATGGAGGGAGAGAAGAGAGAGAGAGAGAGAGAGAGAGAGAGAGAGAGAACTAGATCTACCTATTTTCTGTCTTATATCTATCTAGGCATCTGCCTCTTTTAAATAGTAGGTGCCAAAGTAATGTATGTCCATTGTACTTTGAAACAATAGACTGTCATCTATTTAGATGTGATACTCTCTGGCTTCCACAGTTTTCTAAACTCAGTCTTTAAATAACAGCCGAAGGACTCTCAGCTTAAAATTGTCAGTACTTTGATAATCTTTACCCAAAACAAGGGTTCTTCACTGGTGTGCACAGAATATGTATCAGTGGCTTAGAAATGAGCTAGCTTGTTTTCCTCAGCACTGGACGTTCAAACCAGCTCCTATTTCTGTTGCATATTTTAATGAAGATAAAAAGACATAGGCTTGAGTATAATGATGCTGAAACATCCTCTCTGGATGCTTTTCCTATTATTCCACTATTGTAAGGAGAAAGGACCAGTTTTCAAGCCTGCATTTTGTGAGACACTGGTTACATTTTATTTAGATTTACATAGTTCTTAGTTTTACAATGCACTGTCTATTGAAAATTAGTTACATACTTACATCCTAAAGATGTAAATAATTCCCCCACCCCAACCCCAGGAGTCACTCTGATTCCCAAACGATAATTTCTGAAAAGATGGCATTTGAAAGATAAATAACCTCAAGTTCTCTAATTCTTATGTAAGTAAAAGAAAAGCATACTAAAAAAAAACATTTTGCTTTCATCGCAAATTTCATTTGCCATTTCATTATTGATGTATTTTTGCAGTTCTCGAACTTTGAGAGTCACTGGCTAGCTCTCATCCAGGCACACCGAGTGTAGAGTTTGGAACCTTGACAAGTACAGATGGCCAATATTTAAGCTTTGTTCAGAGCCTCTGTCTCACTGCATGTTGCGGACACATGCGTATAATAGGGGATATCTTTTATTCCTTTGGCTCGGAGAGTCATGTTGAGCCTGGGTCAGCGCACATCCCTGGGTCACTCTTTTCATTCGTGGAAATTTTCTGCAACATTTAGGCATATTCCCGAAGCTCAGTTCATCACATGCCTGTGAGTACTCAGTATAGTCTGGGGTTACCATCTCCAAATGCAGTCAGTCATTTGCTTAGACACCTGTGCTTAGGGGAAAACAATCTTCCAGTCCAAGTTGGGAAAGACAAGTACTGTGGGCAAGGGCTCCCCTTACTGCTGCGGCCAGCCATCTTCCTTTATTACTCCCAACACTTGTAAGGCAGGCGTTGCCAGGGCTGTTATTCGCTTCCTTGAGTTCCTTCCTCACAATTCTGGGTCGAACTTTTCCATATGAAGTCCTGCAGGGATGACTTGGTCAACTCCATGTCCTCAGAGTCACGAGAGGTGAGGTTGATACAGCAATTACGATGCCACCATAACTGTCAGGCTGTTTTCCTATGGAAACACATTTTCACCTCTGTGCTGTCCTCCTCCTGGTATATCAGGACGAGCTCTAAGTACCTGGATGTGAACATGCTGCTTTCCTAGTGTATGCTTCAGAGAAGATGCACATCTCTCTCTCTCTCTCTCTCTCTCTCTCTCTCTCTCTCTCTCTCTCTCTCTCTCTCTCTCTTTCTGTGTGTGTGTGTGTGTGTGTGTATTACCTAGCTCCTTCTTAGATTCTGGAATCATTCAACACAGGGACCAAGATTGTACCTCAATTTCCCTAATGTGTCTGACAAGTTAGAAGCATAAAGAATATCTGGTAAATATTTTACAATGTAAACAAGCGAAGTTGAGGCCAGCCAAGCTTGCCTCACGAGGCACATAAGAAGCTAAGAATTTTTTACACTAAGTGGCTTTTTATCCTGTTCTTTGGGGGGATTTTGAAGAAATAGATATTCCCATTTATCATGTTTTTATCAACTCTTTATGTTCTCTTTTGTCACAGAGTGTGAAGGAAAGCATTTGTCATAAGCTCCCACACTCACATTGTGCTTTGCCGTATTTCTTTTATATAGTTGTGTTTTAGCTGGGTGTGATGGCACACACCTCTAATCTCACCACTTGGAGGCAGATGCAGGTGGATCTCTGTATGTTTAAGGCCTGCCTAGTCTACAGAGTGAGTTCCAGGGCTTTGTGGAAGATACCCTGTCTCTCTCCATTCCCCCAAAACCTAAAATAAGATTTGTTTATCTTCAATGTTATATACTTTCTGTGTCTATGTGCATGTGAATGCAGGTGCCTGCAGAGGATAGAAGAGGGCACTGAATAACCCTCCTCACCCTAGGGATGTGGGTGTTAGGAACTGCACTTGGGTCCTCTGAAGGAAGTAGCATGTACTCTTAATCTCCAGCCTCAGAACTGGGATTTGACTTGCGCTCAATTTTGTCTTTAAAGTGACAAACTTATTAAGGAAAATGTGAAGTGGAGAGGAACTATATCTTCATGATTTTCAAAGTGGATGTAACAGGGGACAAGCCCTCATATCAGCAACATCTGGCATCTCAGAGTAGCAAAAACTGGGCTCAAGATGCAGAAATTTCCCATAGTGTATCTCATCATCAAGGGTGAACTAATGTGGACACATGCACACACAAACACATACAGGCACACAGAGAGACACACACAGGGTCATACACTCACATATAGGATCTGTTATTGCCGTGCTTTTGAATAAAAAACTCATTGTGTTTCATTGAAGACTACACAATGGGTTTTAAGATAGGCAGAATATTACTACAATATCAAGAATAGTTTTGTTTTTCTGGTAGAGCAATTGTTTGTAAGGAAATAGAGGAGATGTCACATACTTAAGATGAGGTACTTAGTAATAACTAATTAAATATGAGATACGCATCAGCAAGGCAATTGAAAATTTAAGAATCCATGCAGGCTGCTTTCTTTGGCAGGTAAATCATGGACCATGCAGATTTTTCTCGAATCCAGCTTTGACACATTATACGGCTGATTGACATACTTTTGCTTTATGGATGGGTGAGTAAAGCTAAATCAGCCTTTCATTGTATGAGCATCTCTTTTGCTAAGAGAAAGGCTGTCTCCCCAATGGAAGAAGCACAGTGCAGTGCTAGATTCCCATGGTTGCAGCTCAGTTGGGGGAGACAGGCTTGTAATGCCTGGCTATAGCCTTAAACTATGGGAAAGTCCCATGCCTCAGCTGTGACTAGAGTATAAATCCAACCAAAGCATCAGTGTCTGCACCCCCACCACCTGCTCTAAACCAGCAGGAGCCTGGAAGAGAAAGCATATGCTCTAAATGCTACTGGCTTCACAAGGTGTACAGAGGACGGGCTGAACAAGTTTGCCAAGGACAGGGCAGCTTCTGGTGCATGAGGGTTGGAGGGAAGACAGTAAAATCACACAGATAGGAAAGTGACCACAGTCATTAGCACCATTGTGTCCAATGCATGTGCTCAGGAGTACTTGTTATAGTCAGGGTAAATACTCTTGTTAAAAGGCAGTGAAAGAAGCAATAGCTTGTTGAATGAGTTTGAGTACTAGGTCCTTACTCTATGATAGGTCCTTCTATGCTTCAGAAATGAAAGACCTTGAGGGCTGAGGCTCAGAAGGAGATTATATCAATCTGAATGGTTCCAATCATTTCCCTTATATAGCTGCTCCTTGTTTTTGTACACATTGCAGGCAACGTTGTGACCTACACAGATGAATAAGACAAAATGCACTCACGAGTTCACTGTGCAACATGATTCGCAGCTTAGATTACAACACTGAGAGTGGGTGAGGGACATATCTCATTGCTGTGACAATGGGTCTCACAGAAATCAAGATGACCTGGAAGAGGGGAAATCCACGAAATGCTTAGGTGTTGTGTTCCAAGAGAGAGAGGTTATGTGGGATTTAGGGACCCTTCATGCCTGAGAAATGAAGCTAATGAGAACGTTTACAGACTATTGCACAGTGAGTGTCCTATGTGTCCGGTGCTTGCCCGCCATTTAGCGCATACTCGTCTCACTTCAAGTAGTCAATGAAATATCTCAGTTGAAATTTTATAAGAGGGATCTTGGAGACAGAGAAACCATGAGAAACCAGAGAAACTACAGCCCATCTTCTGCTGTTCAGATGTCTGTAAGCTCTGCCACCTCATTTACAGAAGCATTGGCTCTCTGATCTATAACACGGAGATAGTATTTGTATTTATCTTGCAGAAGTATGAAAGGCTTAAATAGCTATAATGTGATCAACAAATGAGCATATATCACTTTCTGTGATTTTTAGGTTAGAGAGCATAAAAATCCCAAAAGGTCCTTTATAAAAATCCCCAAATATTAGCCACCATGGACTATCAACAGAAACCTGCTCACAAATCACTCACAGATGAGCTGCTGCTTAGGGAGGTTCGGTCCTGGAGGGCCATCAGGATGCTTTTCACAGTAATTAGCATTTGTCTGTATGACTGGGAATGGAGTAGGAGATGAAGGTTTGAGACTTTTCATTGCTAGTTTGATCACAAAGATATATCTTCTGTGTGACCATAAGGGCACTGGTCGACCTTCCTGTGCCTTAAGGCATGTAGACATACGCCTTCTGCCTAGCTTCAAAAGCCTATCGCTTACACGGCCTCTTTGAAGTCGTGTGTATGTTCTACAGAGTGCAGACTGTGGCCAGAGGCAAATCTAGCTCTTTGTGTAAAACAGAAGAAAGGCCAAGATAGTAACATATTGGTTGCTGATCACATGAAGACAATAAAGCACTCACAGGAGTCCGAATTTATCTGTAAACCCATGTGTGTTTGTGGATGCGTAGTGTGCACATCTGTATAAATGACAGAAACATTTGTATTAGTGCGTAATGCATACGTATTTACAGTTGTATATAGACATTTATGTCCCTGGAAACTATACATTGAATATAATTAACATGGGCTTTCTAATTTTCCAACTTTCAAGAATAGCAAATGTCATAGCATTTGACAATGCAAACTATAATGTGATATTTCTTTAAATATATTTACAGTTGTACATATAATGAGAAAAATAGCATTCTAAAATCTTTTAAATCTTTGGAGTCCAAACCTTCAAATCCTTGAACAGCCTTAAGGTTTTATTTCATGTTTGTTCATGCAAAATAAGATGCAGAAATGAATCATCACCAGAGTCAAAGGGAACTTCATCTACCCCTCACCATAGCTCCCTCAGAGTGGGAGATGCCCCAAGAGTGCATTTTTAGGACAACTCATCCTAGACTGTAAATATTTTCTTTAGTAATAGCTACATGGTCAAATCTGTTTGAAAAGAAAGTATACTTTGTTCTATGGTCATCAGGTACCATTGGCAGACCAACCATTGCACAATTATAAGACTTCCTTCAAGTATTTCTCTGTTTAGTAGTTGTCACACAGTATGGCTACACATAGGTCTATTAACTATGGCAAATAATAGACTTAGAATCCTCAGCTTTAGGTAGGTTTGGTAAGAATGAATAAAGAAACATCTGCTCACTGATATATAGAAATGTTGAGAATCTTCTCTCCTATACCAGCACAGAGAAACTTCCTTCATCACAATGTTTTCAGCCTATTTTCTACCTTAGAGATAGGTAGGAAATATGAATGAATGTGCAGTAAGCAGCCTGTAATATCTTCACTGAAGTACCTTATAGCTGAACCACACCTCTGACCTACATGCCCTCGACATTCATCTATAGGACACTATTTCATGTTTTGATTTTTGAAAACAAAGCAGTATCATAAGAATTTACATGGTGTTTATTTAATGCTTTTGGAAGGACCTCATAGCAATGAAAAATCTGTCCAGCTCTTGTCGTGCAAAGCAGGGGAGCATTTCCTCACAATGGCGTTACGAAAGATGAAATGCTGCTATAATTTATTAAGGTTCAGCTTTAGAATGGGCGGTTTCTTATATGTCCAAAGCAAACATTTCACAAGTTCCAGCAAAAGGGTGTTGGGTTTTTTTTGGGAATGCTTCAAAAATAAAGCATTTGGAAATTTCTTAGTTCGATCTAAGCCTTTAGTCATACAGAGATCTGGCTTTGCAAGTGGGCCATAGTTTCTTGGCAGTTGCTTTATTTAGTGATGCTGGATTCACACCATAAATATCAACAAAATTCCAGCATGCTAGCACTCCAGTATCTTTTTTCTTTTGGAAAAACAAAAAAAAAAAAAAAAACAAAAAAACAAAAATGGAAAGCAAAGAAACCAGAGGAGAATTATAGAGAGTGGGCCGAATTGAAACCTCTTTGGAAACATGTTTCCTGTGTTTTCTTTTGAATGAAGGAGCATGTGGATAGGAATGCCAAGCTTGAAGCGCACATTAGAATATATTTCTATAAAAACACATCACACAAACAGCCGTCATATAGCACCGTGTGAATATAGGCCGGGCTCTGGAAGACTCGCGTGCCCAAGCGTCATCCTTGGGGAACAGACTGTATATAAATACCAACTGCCAGTAGTTCACAGTCAGTGCCGATACGAAGTCCTGTAGGTGAAGATATCATGCTCACGGTGTGACGCAGCAGCGCCAGGCTGCACTTGTGCAGACCCCAGTATAGTTCATATTTGATGGGATTTCCTTCCTACTAAAGCAGCGTGCTGTTTCCAGACAGTGGTTAACGGACAGGAACTGTAAGACGCACGGGGTAAAAGGAACGGAAGAGTAACACTGTTCCAGTAGCCGTGGTGCAGGAAGTCATGAGGGGGAACAAACTGCTTGCGGTGTGCATCACTGACGTGTCCTCATCCTTAAACACCAATGACAGTCTGAATCCCAGCATCTGCCAGCTGTGCTCAAAGTAGGTCCTCAATAAATACTTGTGGTAAAAGTGAAAACTTCTGCCGCGTCTAAACTTCTCCAACTCAGTATCTCAACTTCCTTGCTTCACGGCTGCTGCTGGGTCACCACCGTGCACATCACTTCTTTAGAATTTCTGTGAGATGATTTCCTGAAGTCTACAGGCTTCGCTCCTATCTAGTCATTAAGTGATGGCCCTAAACAATCTTTATGACGGACCACCGACCTCCTCTACCTCTAGAAGATTTGAGGAAAATTACTGCATAGATGTTTTGTATGAGTGGTTTAACTTGAAGTTCTGCTTTGAAGGCAAAATGCCAAGACCAGTATTTTCCAAGGGGGCAGGTTTCTTTCTCCAATAAATAAATAAATAAATAAATAAATAAATAAATAAATAAATAATAAAAAATCTGTTCCTCTTTAAGCACAAAATAACCTTTTGCATATCTTTTTTGTCCTTTTGTTCTTTAATGTAATTGTTTTTTCTAGGAAATCCTTTTCTTTTTAAACCAAAAATCACATTCCCCCCCTCCTGGTGTTTTCCCCCCTCTGGTGTTTTTTTTTTTTAATTTTTTTATTCGATATAATTTATTTACATTTCAAATGATTTCCCCTTTTCTAGCCCCCCACTCCCCGAAAGTCCCGTAAGCCCCCTTTAGGTCATATAAAACAAGGCAACGTTTACTCCTTCTTCTGCACCGGGCCTGTGGGCGGCTCCTCCACGGTGGAGTGGTTGCTCTCTGAGCCCTGTTACTGTCACTGTCCCTTCCACCTCCATGCTGTTGACCCCTCCTGCCCTCCCTCCTTGTCCTCAGGAGTGTAGGTGCTTTCTTTGCCATTGTGCTGGCTCTTCACTGAGTCCTCAGGGTGTGTCTCCCCTGTCTCCATTGGGATGTTCTCCTCACACTTCTCCTCTGCTTTGTTCGACACTTGCTCTTCTGGGGGGGGGGGGAGCGATGCTGTTGGGGTAGAAGGTGGGGCATAAGATGGTCTTTCTGCCAGCCAAGAAGACACCTGCAACTCTGGCTTTGCTTCCCTTCCTATGAAATTCTTATAAATCATACCCCGTCAGCCATTGCTTTGCAGGCAAGAGTTAATAACTTATCTCTGCCTCTCATTAAACACTTCTCTAAGATTCCTTTGTTCTCAAATCCAGTTAGTTTTTCTTCCATACCATTATCTCATTCCGTACGCCTGACAGTTCTTTTTATTATAATTAAACTTATACTAATAATTTGTTTTTAATTCTGCTTCTCTTACAGGAACTATATGGAGTGTGCATCACTGAGATTTCCTTTTCCTTAAGTATGAGTGACAGACTCAATCACAGCATATAATAATTGTCCTCATAATACATTCTTAATAAATACTTATGGTAAAAGCAAAAACTAAAAAACAAACAAACAAACAAAACTCACAAGGGTTTATAGTCACTAGTATATATTTTATTTTTGCCAGGTATTCAGTACAAACACCCCCCCCCACACACACACACCACATGGTTAGGTAGATAGATGATGGCTTATAGATAGATAAATATGTGGATGGATATATAGATGATAGATTATAGATGGATAGATGAGATCGATAGATAGATCGATCGATCCATAGATAGATAGATAGATAGATAGACGGACAGGCAGACGGGAAGATAGGGATGAGACCCATAAATTCATACATATTCATCCTCATATGGTCCTACTGCTTTGTTCTCGAAAGGATCATGATCCAGAAAACATGGATGAGTACTGCCCAGTACAACTGTACTGAACTCTTACACCTTGTTCCTGTGAAATAGAAACCTTTGCCTTACTATCTTCTTTCCCAGGAAATCTATTATCTCATGAGTACAGTATATATTTAAAGGATAGCTCTCTGGGGTGTCTTGGACTGACCCTTAGTAGGCTTTCTCGACCTTTAGTGACCTAGATTACATTCGATTATAAACGTCTTTTCCTCATTACTCTCACATGTTAATAGCAATTTGGGTTCATGCAATTGGTTGCATCTGAAACTGTCTAGTCTCACCAGACTCAGATGAGTAAGTAATCAGCACATGGTATTATTTCATAACCATAATAATGGTTTCTAAATATTTGTCTCTATCAGAATGTCTCTTGATTCTAGAAGTCCATTTTTTTCTAGACATCTTCTTTTAGATGTCCTATGTTAGATATTATGATTTATTTATTTATATATTTAATGACAATCATGCCATTTTCCTCTGTATCATGGTTATATCTCTGGACACACTTCTTTGCTTTGAGTTCAGTTAGAGATAGCCATATGATGAGGCTTCAGACTACAGTTTTCATAAAAGTCATGTTCATCCTTTCTGGGCCTTTCCCATAAGACCTGTATTTATGGTCTTCTCTTTGCTGACATCTATGTATGTCGGATGTTCAAGATTTCAAAGAGAACTGTGTAGCTCTGAGAATGGCTGTGTCTCAGAGCCCCGGTGTTCGGATCTGAAATGGCCTGTATGTGTCTCTGCCTTGAGTGCCTGTCCTCTAGATTTTAGCGTTGTTTGTAAAGAGTTGGAGCCTTTAGCATATTAGATATGATGGCAGTAGGTACTTCAGGGTGGGCTTTTGAAGTTGCTTCACATTCCTGGTTCCACCTGATTTTTCTTGCTACTTGACCATGGTGGATACCTGCCTCTATATCAGTAGGCAAAGTAAACTTATCCTCACTGGTGTGTTTCTTACAGATAGTTTGTCCCAGTGACAAGGAAAATGATTAACATACTATGTAGAATGTCCTTACATTCCTGACACAGAGCTATTGGGGATTTCTGAACAATAGATCCACAAGTATTTCAATTATGCAAGGTGACCAAGGTCTAGAAGCCTACTGAGAAACTGGGCCTATATTTACCAAGGGTTGGCTTCAAGCTAAGTGTTCTCATCTTTAATTATCCAAAAGTCCAGATTTCTTGAAAATATCTATCCTGCTTTATAGTCCATAAATTTCCTCACCCATTATCAACATTTCCAGTAATAACAGTCATTGGTTTTACAAACATCCACCACGAAGTCTATAAAACAAAACAAAAACAAAACCTAACCCAACCAACCACTTGACAAAAAGAAACAAACCAAGAACAAAACCAAAAACAACCTCCAAAACCAGAAACAAAGAAAACAAAACATACCGAAACAAAACCAAAAATATGTCAATCAAACAAGAGATGTAATTTTGCCATAGTATATTTTTCACACTTTTATTCCCTGCATGTGATACCTAAAATGCCCATTTCTTCCACTTTCAATTTGACTCAATTTCATTGTATTAATAAGGACCAATTAAGTAATTACCTTCCTGTCTTCCCTAACCTTCCATACTGCGTTAATTGCTTTTCCCCTGCACCCATGCACTACTGGATTCCTCACAGGTATCTCCCAGCTGACTGTGGGATGTTAGGCCAAAGCATCAGTGTTAATTATTTTACATATTGCATGCTTACTTTTGTGAGTGTCTGCGAGACATTCAAAACAGGTTTGTTGAATTATTTTTTAATGATCACATAATTCATTATCAAAGAAAAATATGACCTTATTTTTCACATAACAGGAAGGCATTACTCCAATTCTCAAGAAAAGCATCTCTTTTTATAATGATCATGTTTGCTTATATTTAATAAATGTTTATTGTGTGCTTCATACTGTACTAAAATCTCTATGTAATTCAACTTGTTTAATTCTTAGCATGGCTCTATGAAGTGGCTATCTATCATTGCTGTAACACTTTAAAGTAATGTGTGAATTAGTTTGTAGTTATTAATAAATTATAGCTGTGAGACAAGTAGCCCCCAGAAGCACTGAAGAAAGGTATAATTGATTTTGTTCTCAAGGTAGCAAAACTTTTAAGAATCTCTTGACTTCTTTCTTGACTACCACAATTTAATGATGTATAAAGTATGGGAAATTACATTTTATATTTTCAAGATAAAGTTTTGCTATTCATAAGTATCCATAAATATATATCTTGATATATTTTGAAACTGCTAGATACATTAAAATCCCTAAGAAAATAATCATTAGCCTTAAGAATTTTCATAAAAAATTAGGGAGTTTTGCTCTTTTGAGTATTTTAGAAATTCTATCAACCACATTGTTCAGAGTAGAGCTTCAAAGGAAATAAATAGTAGGTTATCAGAAAACAGTTGAACACCACTAATTATTCATTGATAAGAAAGTCCTTTACATCCTAATGATGTCACTATGCCTGATCCTTATGTGGTACATAAAAATATTGTATATTAATAACAATTAGTATGAAATCAAGGAACCAGCTATGGCATTCAGTAGAACAGATAACGAACTATTTATGAAATCATAATATACTATTACATGCACCAGGTCAGAAATATGAGGGTATAGTTATTTGGTTCAGAAACCTATAATTGAATTAGGAAATAACACACACACAGACATCTATATCATTGGTTTATTTTCTAAATCATTTCTTTACTCATGTTTCTCTAAGAGTCTAACACGCGTTCTAGCTCTATTGGCCTGGCCTACCATCTCCATATTCACTTTTTCATGATGATTCCTATGAACCTCTCTAGTCACTAGCTAGTAAAGTCACTTTGGACCTCTCTTCTCTCCACCTATAGCAGACCCAGATATATCCATTTATTCCACTTGTGTCCCTTCTTCTTAGAAATTTTCTCCTGATCACATTTGCTACCAACCCTCTTTTTCTTAGTTCCAGAGGCTCTATTGCCGGTCTCATTGTCACTTTTCACTCTTGCCTAATGCATTTCATCTCTGGAGGAATGGTCTCATCTTCCTAATTAGATTGCAGGATCACAGACTTTAGGGCCTGCATCTTTGATGTACCAGAATCCCCCACAGTAAAGAAGAAGGGAAACTAATATTTACTGAGGTCCTGCTGTGTGCCAGGCTCTATGCTAGATTCCTCATAAATATTATCTGGCTCAATTCTCACAGCAACACCATGAGTTATGCATTATTAACTTATTCTCAGAGATAAGGAAACCAAGGCCTCAAGAGGTAGTAGATCAGTCCACATCATACAGCTGGTCATTAATAGAGTTGGTCTTCTAGCACAGTCCTGCTCAAAAACCAAAGTTCCTGGTTTCCAATGTGTGTATGTGTGTGTGTGTGTGTGTGTGTGTGTGTGTATTCACTTTAGATCCATCACACAAGTTTTATATTATTACTTCACACTTTCAGATTTTAAAAACACACTACTTATATTTATCCAACCACAGGTAGATTGCCAGCCCACATAGGCAGGACTGTGCCCTATGTTTTGTGAGTGCATATGTATGTGCATCTGGATGATAGTGGATCTTGAAAACATACTTGTAAAATGACTAACCAATGGAAGTCTAGAAAACTGAATTTTAGCAGGGATCTCTTTAGCCTTTAGCACTGTTAGCCTCAATTACACTCTCCAAGGCGCTGATACTTTCGCCGACCCTCTGCTTAAACCAAATTGCTTACACCGCAGTATTACAGGGCAATCGAAAGACATCTAAATCTCCTGGCAAACAAATCCCTAGAAAATCAAATGGATATGCAATAAAATTATAACAAAGGATGAAATTTAACAAAAATTCTATTATTTTGTCCCTTTAAAAGTCTTTTATGGTGTTACAGACCAGTTAATAGCAGTTTCTGTGGTATCCATTGTAACATATTGTTAATACTATAATGAAATCAATCAAAACTTTCCTTGCCTACAGAGTTACCTTAGTTTAGTACAATATGTAAATTTCTCCCCTCATTATTTTTGGGTCTTCTAACCTGGAGTTGGGTAAAGATATTATGACCTGTATGCATAGTTGACTGAACATTGGAGATTATGGACAGGTTGATGGGTCTAGAACCCAGTAAGAGAGACAATGGGGCATCAATGTGAAATCAACCCTGCCAGGCCAATAGCATTCCTGTGCTGGGATAGACCCTGAGAGGCAGCACTACAGTTATTCCATGCCCACCATCAGATATTCCATACATCCAACTGTATGGCAGTTTTGAAGCCTCATTAAGAGGCTTAGGAAAACTTATTATTTAATACCACCCAATCTTAGGGATGTCAATACATATTTGACAACTTGTCTTTTTCTAAGACTTGAAGAAATGTCGATTCTACATTTTAATATAAATTTATATTTAATATAATTTGTAGATAATGAATTTCATGTTCTGAAGAAAAATTACTGATTTTTCTTTTTTATTCCTGTGGTGTGTGTGTGTGTGTACTCTGTGAAGTTCTGGATGGGGTTGAGATTCTGCAGTGTGATTTCTTTGACTCCCAATTTGGAATCTTATGCTATCACTCTGAGCTCATGATTCAGGTGGGAGTAAGCCTTAGCACATGAACCCTCGAGCAAAGGAGATAAAATTTTCATCTGAGTGTCCTACAGAATAAAAATGATGGAGATTAAAACAGAAAATATATGACATGGACAAAGTTGTTTCTAACTAGAACATTTTTCAAAGTTTTCTGAGGCCATCAATAGCTCTCTATGCAAATCGTGTAGAACAGAACTCATGAGGGCATCAGCAAATGATCGTCTAAGCCTGCAGTTAGATTAGCCAGGCACGTATGGCCTGGAAAGTATGCCATTTGCATTCCAGAAGAATCCATGTGTCGTGCGTTTTAGAGGAAAAATAAAGAAAACTACTAAAGCATGACCAACTATTAGAGATGTATTTTTCTTAATAATTTAAAATATTTAGTTAAAATGTAATTATATAATTTCTCTCTTTTCTCCTTCCAATCCCTCCCAGGTCCTCTGGCTCCAATTCCTCTCATGTCCCAATTTTCACTTAACCACCCTTTTAATTTTAAAAGTTTTATTCCATAAAAGCAAGAAAGATATGGATACTGCAATGGAAACATTCCCAAACTCAGATTATTAATCTTATTGCTTCCTTTGGCATGTATATTATGTATTTAATTTCTAATTTAATTAGGTTTAAAAATTCTAGGAGGGGAAAGTACATCTAGAGACACTTTATATCCATGTCATATTTGTTCTCTTCATAATAGGTAATGTTTTTTGTTTGTTTGTTTGTTTGTTTTTTTGTTCTTGTTAACGGGGGACTATCAGCAGGGAACAGGTTGTGTGTGCTGGACAGGATGTGGGAAAAGTAACTGCTTGTACAACTGATTGAACTTCATTTGATCTTGGCCCATGTCTGCCCCCAGAAGATCAAGACGACTGTAAGATGTCTGGAAATCTCCCAAATACTGGACCAAAATAATGGGCAAATGACACAATACTTGACTCTTATTTTAAAAAATTCTTTAAACTCTGTTACTAACCATAATTTCAGTAGATATCATCGCTCTTAATTAAAAAGACAATCATTTAACAAAGTGAAGATAGTGTCAATTAGTATTTGGAAAGTATATTTCATACTATCAATTTATTTCCTTTATATTTGTCAGTTATAAAACATCACAAGATAAGTGGGCATGCTGCATAAATTGTCTTGTCAGCGTTTAGGAGGCAAAAGCAAGAAGATCAGTTTTAGGCCAGCCTAAGCTTAATTTAAAGCTCTTTCTCAAATCAATCAATCAATCAATCAATCAATCAATCAATAAAAAAGACAAAGGAAATAAAAGAAAAATAAAATTACTATTCATTCACATTTAAGAACATATAGGAGAATTTGGTACTAATTTCGGACAACATTTGGTTGAGTAGACCTTACAGTTTATGTTTCCAGTTTGCTTTGTACTGTTAACAGACTGGGAATGATTGCATAAATAAGACTGTTTACTTAGCGTGTTAATCGAAGAGGAAGAAGCCATGAATTTGAATGGAAGCAGTGTTTGAGGTGGTTGTTTTTGTTTTTGTTTTTTGTTTTTTGACATTCACTGAGCAGACTCTAGTACAGTAGTTCCCAGCCTGTGAGCTGCGACCAAAAGACCACTGGAAAACATACATATTTACAGATATTTATAATTGTAGCAAAATTACAGTTAGGAAGTAGTAAAAAAAATTATGGTTGGGTCAGCACAACACGAGGAACTGCATTAAATGGCTGCAGCCTTGGGAAGGTTGAGAACCACTGTTCTGGTGTGTGCCTGGCCTCTAGCAAAAGTGCTTCAGACCTGCATTTCAGATGCAGGCCATAATCATGTTTTTAGTATTACCTGGGAACTTGACAAAAATCTGAATACTGTGGCCAGTCCCCATCCTTGCAGAATAAAAGCCTTCTATACAACCAGCTCTGCAGAAGTCTGCGCACACACTAATCGCAGAAGGAAGACTTTCATCTTTCTTTTCTGATTCCTCACTAGAGCTCGGTAGTTCAGTCTAAGTTATTGTGCAGGCCACAGAGCTATTATACAGTTCTTTCCAGTCATCTCAGTCATGTGTCACTACTCTGTTATACTCACCACTGGGATCTCAGCTAAGATGATCTTGTTTGTTTTGAGACAGAAGACTACTAAGTGGTGTACACTGGCTTCAAACACATAATCCTCCTGCCTCATCTTAGTGCTTGGTTTACAGTCAACTGCTAGCATGTCCAACTCAACTAAATCATTGATAATATGTCAAACAGTATCTTCTTTTATAAATCTCACACTGTTCTTCAGTTTTTTCTGATTTTGTCATATAACAGATTATATCTTACCACTGTGAATATCTATGAGTGCAGAAACTATCTTCTTTTGACTTGTAGTATCTATCATACCCAGCACAGCATCTACCACATAATATATGGTTAATAGATACTTGAGCAAATTAACAATTGCTTTTGCCCTTTAAATAAAGCCATCCTATAGTTCATTAGGACAAGTAAATCCAGTTTAGTGTATTAACAGCTGCTAATTGCTTCAAGGTTATTACTGCCTGGCTCACATTAATATTAATAATGATAATTCCTACAAGATCTACAGGATTTTATTCCATCCAAGCACCTTAAAATTTAGACCATTTGATCCTTATGACAGTCCTATGGGACAAGGTCTTTATATCCCCATTTTACAGAAAATAAGTGGTCTGAGAATTATGAAACACTACAAAACAGAGGCACAGGTTATGGATCCAAGGTCCATGCTCTGGTTTGTCTCTTTGAAGTACTACACTTTGTATATAAAGGCAGAACTGCTTCTCAAATGCTGTCTGTGGTAGGTATCTCATATGCAATTGTAACAAAACTATTGGTCACACATGGGATGATCTCTGTGCTTTGGTAACAGTTGGTGTGATGCTAGGGAAGGAGAAGGGAAATGCATCTCAATAGGAGCCTGAAGTTGAGGGTTTGGGTACCTGGACATTTCTGGTGCTGTTGGTGAAACATACACAAGCCAGAAGTCCACAGAAAATGTAATTTGGGAACAAAGAGAGGTGGCGGTCACTGGGTCCCCACCTTTCTGCTTCAGTGGATATGATGATACTCATGTTGAGGTGGAGCTCAGAACTGAATAATTGGTTTGCTCGAAGGCCATGCCATATGAATGAGAATGAAATCCAGGTGTCACAGTCACCGAGCCTTTAGAACTGGGAGTGGATTCAGTATCATCATCTCTATTCTAGGCTATCCTGGCTCACAGATACTGAGAATACTTTAAAGACAGATGGCTGAGTACAAAATATTCAGGTTTTGTTTTTTATTTTATCCTCATTTTATTGTCCTCCCAATTACTGTGCATGAACACTGTGTCATGTTTACAAAAATAGAACCCTTGAATTTTGCTTTAACCTAAAGATGCTTAGAAAGTGGAAAGAATTTTCATCTACTTGTTGATGGTGCAGAATAGAATCTGGAGTTAGAAGTTCTGAGATATACTCTTCATTGGTATTTAGTCATAACTCAGGGACAGTATCTTAACTGAATCCAATTTAGTAGTTATCAATTAGTTGAGTTACACTAAGTAGTGAGCAATATATAAATATATATATATATATACACACACACACACACACATATACATGCACATACACACACATACACACATATACACACACATATACACATACATATACACACATATACACATACATATACATATACATATGCAATACATATACATATGCATATGCATATACACATATATGTATATATAAACAAAGGATCAGAAGAAATGTTTCTGAAAAGACAGAAATATAGAAATATATATAGAAATATAGAAATGGATATGAGGTACAATAACATCTCCTATAATCATTATGTAAATGTAATACCTTTCATTATTCATTCATCCCTTGCTAGAATCCTAGGCTGTCTCATTTCCTAGCTACTGTAAATAAAGCAGAAATAGACATGGATGAGCAGGTAACTTCTATTGTAGGATATAAATTTCCTGAGGTGTGATCAATAGTAGTATAGCTGGAACATGTGGTAGACATTCATTTCTTTAAGAGACTTCCATACTGATTTTCGGTACTGATTACATCACTTTCCATTCCAACCAACAGTAATTCTTTCCTTTTCCCCACAGCCATGTAAGCATTTGTCTTAACTTTTTTCATAGCCATTGTGATAGGGGTAAGATAAAATATCGAAGAGTTGTTAAACATTTAAAATTTTTCTCAGCTACTTGAATTTTATTTTTAAGAGCACTTTATTTAGTTCTGTGGCCCATTTTAATAGGGTTGCTTGTTTTCTTGATGTTGATGCTTTTAGATATTCTAATTTTCATCCTCTGTCTGATGTGTAACTGGTAGAGATAAGATGTGATGCATCAAATAAATGAAAATAAAAATTCAGTGAGAAAGCAAACACTCCTGTTGATATGGCTATCATCACAAAAATGGAAGGGAAGTGTTAGCTAACATGTGACAGAGGAGTCTGGTGGCATTTTAAGTTAGGACAATTTGAAAAATAGAAGTTTCTTTTTAAAAAGCATGGTTTTTATTTTATGGAGCAATTCTTTTTTTTTTTTTTTTTTTGAAATATTTTTTTTTATTTGATATAATTTATTTACATTTCAAATGATTTCCCCTTTTCTAGCCCCCCCCCCCACTCCCCGAAAGTCCCGTAAGCCCCCTTCTCTTCCCCTGTCCTCCCTCCCACCCCTTCCCAGTTCCCCGTTCTGGTTTTGCCAAATACTGTTTCACTGAGTCTTTCCAGAACCAGGGACCACTCCTGCTTTCTTCTTGTATCTCATTTGATGTGTGGATTATGTTTTGGGTATTCCAGTTTTCTAGGTTAATAACCACTTATTAGTGAGTGCATACCATGATTCACCTTTTGAGTCTGGGTTACCTCACTTAGTATGATGTTCTCTAGCTCCATCCATTTGCCTAAGAATTTCATGAATTCATTGTTTCTAATGGCTGAATAGTACTCCATTGTGTAGATATACCACATTTTTTGTATCCACTCTTCTGTTGAGGGATACCTGGGTTCTTTCCAGCATCTGGCAATTATAAATAGGGCTGCTATGAACATAGTAGAGCATGTATCCTTATTACATGGTGGGGAATCCTCTGGGTATATGCCCAGGAGTGGTATAGCAGGATCTTCTGGAAGTGAGGTGCCCAGTTTTCGGAGGAACCGCCAGACTGCTTTCCAGAGTGGTTGTACCAATTTGCAACCCCACCAGCAGTGGAGGAGTGTTCCTCTTTCTCCACACCCTCTCCAACACCTGCTGTCTCCTGAATTTTTAATCTTAGCCATTCTGACTGGTGTAAGATGAAATCTTAGGGTTGTTTTGATTTGCATTTCCCTAATGACTAATGAAGTGGAGCATTTTTTAAGATGCTTCTCCGCCATCCGAAGTTCTTCAGGTGAGAATTCTTTGTTTAACTCTGTACCCCATTTTTTAATAGGGTTGTTCGGTTTTCTGGAGTCTAACTTCTTGAGTTCTTTATATATATTGGATATTAGCCCTCTATCTGATGTAGGATTGGTGAAGATCTTTTCCCAATTTGTTGGTTGCCGATCTGTCCTCTTGATGGTGTCCTTTGCCTTACAGAAACTCTGTAACCTTATGAGGTCCCATTTGTCAATTCTTGCTCTTAGAGCATACGCTATTGGTGTTCTGTTCAGAAACTTTCTCCCTGTACCGATGTCCTCAAGGGTCTTCCCCAGTTTCTTTTCTATTAGCTTCAGAGTGTCTGGCTTTATGTGGAGGTCCTTGATCCATTTGGATTTGAGCTTAGTACAAGGAGACAAGGATGGATCAATTCGCATTCTTCTGCATGCTGACCTCCAGTTGAACCAGCACCATTTGTTGAAAAGGCTATCTTTTTTCCATTGGATGTTTTCAGCCTCTTTGTCGAGGATCAAGTGGCCATAGGTGTGTGGGTTCATTTCTGGATCTTCAATCCTGTTCCATTGATCCTCCTGCCTGTCACTGTACCAATACCATGCAGTTTTTAACACTATTGCTCTGTAGTATTGCTTGAGGTCAGGGATACTGATTCCCCCAGATTTTCTTTTGTTGCTGAGAATAGTTTTAGCTATCCTGGGTTTTTTGTTGTTCCAGATGAATTTGATAATTGCTCTTTCTAACTCTGTGAAGAATTGAGTTGGGATTTTGATGGGTATTGCATTGAATCTGTATAGTGCTTTAGGCAAAATGGCCATTTTAACTATATTGATTCTACCGATCCATGAGCATGGGAGGTTTTCCCATTTTTTGAGGTCTTCTTCTTTATGGAGCAATTCTACTACCTCTGAGTTTATATCCAAAATTAGCATATTAAAGAATTTCTCTTATTCCATTCTCAAGATAACAACTTACTAATTTAACAATGGATGAATCGATTTTAAAACTGTGGTAATTATATAGAGTAACATTCAACTTTCCAAAAGTTATTGGTCAAGAAAGTCTTGAGATTCCAAAAACAATACAGGCTATTGTTGTCGCCCTTTATTGTCTCCCAGAACTTGAAGGTAAGACCCTAGTGCTGAAGACACCACACAGTTTGAACTCAATAATCAAGGAATCAAGATTGAACTGATCCGGATGTTTCCTCTCTGAGCACTGTCTCTTATAGTATTGGAAGGTGCTATGAAAACTACCCAGGGCTAGGAGCAGTCAGTTTCCTACCCATTGATAAAGTCTATGAACTGCAACAATTACTAGATCAGCAAGATTGAGCAATGGTGGCACTGCTCTCTCGGGGGAACCAACAAGTACAAGTGTACTTAAAGCTCATACGGCAGGAAGAAATTACTGGAAAGGCCACAGACTCAAGAAGATGACATCTGCCATGTTCTTGAGCCAATAAAATGTCTAAATCTGTTCTAAATTCCCTTATATCTACAGGGAGCTGCGTCTCTTTGCTCCTGTCAAAGATGTCCTTCTTGATGACATTAGTGGATGAAACTATCACAGAAAACTCCAACTAATCAAAATGCAGACAAACAACTGTGGGATGCCAAACTCCAACTGGTATATCTTTATTGTAATATTTACACCTATGGCTCAAGCCAAATTGTGGAAGATGGGACAAAAAGATGGTAATAGCCAGAATATTAAGGTGTCTGCTGTGAGGTTGTGTCTTTTATATATGACCAAGAGTCTGCATCACGATCTCTCAACATTTTGATTTGTTTAAAAAAATACCAGCACAACAATACTACCAGTTGACCTATAAATAGAAACAGGGATTCTCACAAGACTTCACTTTTACATGAAGTACTACAAATTGTCAGTGTTGTCTAAGATTGGGCCAATCTCTTCAATCCAAGTAGTCATTCCTTGACACATGTACATACAAGCAGAGACAAAGTGACTTATTAAGTTGTATATACATGTGGATAAATATATGAACAAATACATGTATATGTATATGTATGTATATGTATGTGTGTGTATATATATATATGGGTATGTGTGCAATTGAAGAAATCACACATTTTGAGGAGACACAAAATGAGTTGAAGTGGAGAGAGTGAGGAGCAGAGTTATATAGGCAGGGCTCATGTATGAAGTTTTCGAAAATATAAAATTACTTTGTTTAATTTTTTTCAAGATCATTTTTCTTTTATCTTTACACCATTTCTCCTGTTCCTTTCCTTCTCCCAAATCCTTCCCCATACCCCTCCTTGTTTTACTTCAAATACGTGACCTGTTTTCACAATAATTTCTCAACTATACATGTTTTTACATATAAATATATGTTGTTATACATACACATCACACACACATATATATGTATGTACATATATATGTATATATATATATATATATATTATATAATATCCTTAAATATAACTCACTCAGTCTGCGTAATGTTACTTGTTTGTATGTTCCCAGGGCTGACGATCTGACATCAGATACTAAATTGTGTAGGTTTTTTTTTCCCTAGAAAAAGGAATAAAGCTTTTCAATTCTCACAGTAGTAAATAAAGTTAAAAGAAAGCTTATGACTTAAACAAATCCCTAGGCACATTTGAAGAAGAGCCACTAAGGACTCACGAGATAGTGCCAAGAATGGCCAATGTGGATGCCAACCACAAGCCCACAGTGGACTTTTCATCAACTATCTGGTACAGATGAACTCTCTCTGATAATGGATCCAGATCCCTGGGACCAGGTAGGTTATTACAGATTCTAAGTCTTATCATGCCTTTTTTTTTTAATCCACAGGGAAATGAAGTTGGTTTTTCACCACTGAAGCACTGAGCTATTCTTCCAAATACAAGCCCTCATTTCTTTATTTCTCCATTTTCGTTAAGTATGCATCGACTTATAAAATGCGCTATTATTTTTGGTTTGTTTGTTTTTGTTGTTGTTTGTTTTTTGATCCTTGAGAATTATTTCTTCTCTCCTCCTCACGCCTTCCTGAGCCTCTCCCTATACTGATTCTCTTTTAGTTCCCAGGACTTTGGGACTCACCAAAGGCCATTTACCCCCATGCACTTGGGCTCCCTATTGTCTTCTTAGCTCCCTGTCTGTCAGGGACTTTGTTTCTCAGACTGTCATCCCTAACACTCTCCAAGTTCTTCTCTGTTGAGAAGCATCTCTGGGATCTTACATTCTGCCAGCCGCCATGACTGCTCTTCACCCGCGATTGTCTGGTCCCTGCCTAGGCCTCTTCCTCATCAACCATTCCTTCCCCAAGCAGGCTTCCTTCTGCCACTCACATCAGGAAAATGACTCCTGTCAAGGTCACCACTGACCGTCATGATGCTAAATCCGGTAGACACTTGTGTCTTTTCATCTTATTTGGCCCCTCATTAGCATGCCACACAGCTGGCTGCTGTGTTTTCTTGAAGCTGTCCCCTTTGTTTGCAGTGTCACTCTCCTTCATATTCATGCTTGCTCTCCTGACCTCAGTGGCCATTCAGCTTCTGCCTCCTTGGCTGACAGGTCTTGTTCTCTGTAACTTGAATGACGGGACTCCACTACTTTTTTGTGTATTCTTCACCAGGCAGAATTCGCTAACCCATGTTTTTGAATATCTGTTGATACCTCTGGGCTCACCTTCAGCTCTGAACACAAAATCATATAGAGACATCCCTTCCTTTGGCTTTCAATAACACAGCATCCCTCTTGTAATCATAAATCCACACTCTTATGTCTGAGCTCCAACTCTTAACTTCTGGTTAAACGTAAAATGATTTATCCCCAAGTTTACTTTCTTTCCCAGCGATATTTGTCAAACCTCCTTCTGCGTGATATTTTGAGTCCGGAATTCGGGTCTCGGTAGAGTCTTCTGGAGGACATTAAAAGGAAGAAAGGAAGCCTCACAGTTTGTGGCTGATATTTCTCCAGGCTACTTCCAGTTTCACGATAATATAGAAAATTATCTTTTAAAAAATAGATCGTGTCTTACAACTTTATTGTACAATTTAGATTTCAGTATAAATGTTGCTTCTTTGCAAAAGCTTCTCCTTAAATGCAGTTTAAAGTCACCCCTTAAGAGACTCATTCCTTCTCAATAATTCTCTCTCAAATTTATCGCCATCTTTCTATCACAGTGACATGAGAGTCCTTCCCTCTTGTCTTGGCTAATCAATTGCACAGGAGTTTTTAGATAGGAGCAACAGCAGCAGCAACCATAACAGTAGCATCAACAATGCTGAAAACATAAATGCATGAATGTGCGCACCAATGCTTTTCCTTATTACTACCTGTAACAATAAGTCATAGCTTGAATACCGTTATCTCTACAAGACTAGTAGTTTAGGAAAGTTCACAACCAACTGGGGTAGATTAGTGATTTCACCAGCAATACATCATGTGGCTTCCTCGTTCATATCTGTGCAACAGTAGTGTTTACTCAGCCGCCATTTGCTTCATTTGTTACATGAAGTCCAGAGGAGAGTCACCTTTGCGATCCTCTTTTAACCATCATATGTAATTTGTTATCCTTAAGAGCCACCTGCAGCACTGAAGTGTGAGCAAGTTTATTTTTGGGGGCTTCACTTTCCTGTGCTCACCTAAGTATTGTGAATGTATAGCATTCATTCTTCCGAAACCTGTGTCTGTACCCAGATCATTTGGGGACGTGTTAGGCATGGCCTTCATCCTTGGCACAGTTCCAATCTTTCACTTCTTTTTTTTTTTTTAATGAGTACATCTCCACAGTAGTTTTAATTGGCATGCCTGACTACATATGAGCTAGACCCTAAATGTACTGTAGGAGGACCATCACATCTGCAACTGTGACAACTGACAACTTCGCTTTGGACTAAGTGGCCCCTTGACCTGCTGTTTATTCTAGATACAAGAGAGACGATAGCTATTTCTTTTCCTAAGGGTGGCATTCTTATTAGGTGTTTACTTGGTTCTTACCTCTTGGCCTCAGCCCTGTATGCACACGACTTTGTGTCAGGGTTTGGAAGGAACATTCACCTCGGCTTCCCCCCCCCCCACCCCTGGTTTCATCTTCTAAAGACTCATGTGAGATTCTTCTCCCAAGTATTTAAAGTTTAAACCACGTGCCAATGGAGGCCACGTCTTTATTGCTGTCTGAGCCACTGCTGTTGAATAGAGGGCACTGCCACAATGCATCTTTGTCTTGCACCGGCTAATAACCCAGAGTCCAGCAGGCCTGGCCTGCCATTAACATTTACCACTGCTCCACTCCTCTCCACTGTATAAAAACTGAACGCTGGCCTGGCCCTGCTCATTGTTTTCAGAACCTTGACTCTCCTTCCTATTCTCATCATCCAAATTTATTTAAGGATGAAACTATTAGAAACACAATTGGTGAATTAATGTCATAGGGACTGCTGCTGGCAGCTCATCAATTTTTGATATGCCACTCAGACAAATGAAACATAAGCCACCCAGAACAAGGGGACCTTTTGACACTTCAAAGGAAACCCCTATGGGTGGTTTCCTCTTGAAGCTACACTAAACTGGCTCGATCTCCTCAGCTGGAGGCTGCCGATGTCTCATTAACCCCTAAAAAGGCCCGGCATGAGCCTCTCTTTTCGGCTATAATTATGCTGTGCACTCGTGTTATGCTGCACGGAATCGCAACACTGTCACCCGAACATTATAAACATCCATCCTAATTGAAAAGCAGATTAGACTCTTGTGTTAATTAGCCAAAAAGCCCGCCCACTTGCATGCATTATGATTGCCTCTTAAATACTGAGGATGCTGAAATCCCTCAGAAAGACAAGGCAGACTTAATTGCAATAACCTGCACATTAAGTTTAATTTACTTTAAATTTACCGGTTTAGCAGGCTCATTTGATGGTGTTAATGTTCTAGCAAATTAATTATCTGAATTAGTCATGCCTGGTGGAGTTTTGCAGCAGAATACATTGTACAGTGGCCTATTAATAACAGACAAACAGGACAGGATTAATGAGAAGATTATGCTGGAGTTCTTAAAAAAAGAGATCTTTGCATGAATTCAAATATAATCACCAAAGTGCAAATACAGACTCAGAATATAAACAAACTGAGATCTATTATACTCTACGGCATGCCATCCAGGAGAAACAGTAAAACCCGATAAGGGAAGGATCCGACAGCAAGAGCCCTTTCCATGGCCTCCTGTGGATCCCTCTTCTCCACAAACTGTTTCCCATCAGTGTGCATATGTGGAAGCCACGGTGGGCAACTGAACGCCCTCCACAGGCTGCAGAGACATCACCTGCACGCAGCTAGAAATAGCTTTCCCTGGTTAACCCCATTGCCCGGTTAGTAATTTATAACGCTTTTGGATGCATTTTGGACCCTTCCTTTAACCATATCTCTGATCAGATCATGATAACATTAGCCGGTAACTAACCTGAAATAATGATTATGGACAGCCTATCTTTTCTGTCCGTGGAAGAGCTTTCTAGGATTATGTTGGTAATCTGTCAGGGTAAGGAACCAAATGGTTGGGGGAGGTTAAATTATTAACTCTTTTGGGCGGTCATCTAGAAATATAATAAAGACATCTATATCTCTCTTCCTATTCACAGATCCTAAGTCCTAACGAGTTACAATAGAGGCTTCAAAACATTTTCACAAAGTCTTGAAGTGGATGAAATATTAGGTGATATTAGTGTAAATTGGCCTGTGATCTGGTATCAGTCTGGTCCTGACAAATTGCACTCTCTCTAAAGTCTATGTGGTGGTCCCATCATTACTAATACCCTCTCCACACTTGCTTCTGAAGAGATATGCGGAAGTACTCCATCCTCCATCCACAGCATCAAGAAATAGCCTCTGGGTGTCAAACTAATAATCGTTGACTGGCTCCAACTAAATACGGCCACGAAGTGATTGACCTGAACATGCCAGGTTATTGATTGGGTGGGAGGTGCCCACGCCATCATTTTCTTGGAGCAGTCACTGCCTTTGTCTTGATCCTGTCCACAGCTGTCACCACACCATGGAGAGCCATGGGAAGGGTCTACATTTGCATCCTCCACACATCTATGCTTAAATAAACATGCCACCACCTGAAAGGCCGAATCGTCGATTTTTTTTTTAATTAGATCTTTAAAAGCCAAGAGATTGGGTTGAGAGTGGAGGGAGACATGCAGAATATGGAGCCTTGCTTTATGGGTGTATTTAATTTGGGGAAATATTAGGAATAAAACTGGTTCCAATATGTTCTCTGTATTGTGTCAATATATCACCCTGGGTCCTTTCTGGAGTCACATTTACCATTAGGGTGGTTGGGCTCTTTTTGTTTTGTTTTGTTTTGGTTGTTGTTCTCTGTTGAATTAACAATTTGCAGCAGTAAATGAAACTGGCACAAAGAGGAGGTGTTATTAAAACTGGGCAGGAAGAGGACAATAACAACATCATTCCACTTTAAAGGCCGACGCGCAGGCCTGAAATGACTCCGGAACCCATCGGGAATAGGAAATACGGCGTGAAGAAAATGGATTTCAGTGACACATAAACAAAAGGCAAATGACTAATATATTTACATGTAACATGTGGTGTGTTCATTGCACACCACGGTGACAGAATTGTTTATTTCATTTATAATTTATACAGCAAAACCTTATTAAATGTGTAACTAGTTTGCCAGATAATATACATGGGGGATGAGGCTTCTGTTATAGTGCATTAGTAAAAACAAAAGGTTTGCATTTGTGAGTTAATTTTCCCCAGTCCGTCATTCCCTACCGTGTGCTCTCAGAACAGAATCCTGCATCCCTTCAGCCACAGTTGCACGGTAGGAAGAGAGCTATGAATGTCTAGAAAAGAGAGTTCACTGGGAAAAGATCCTCCACTTGGGTGTTTCCAAGCCTATGTCTTTGACAAAGTGCTAAGGTTATCTAGCGTGCACAAGAACCTCAAGGAAATTTTAGAGAATCTAGGGAGATTTTCTCTGGGCAAACAGCATTCCGTGATAAGCCAGTAGCACTAGAATTTGGAACCGGGCCACAGATTGCTTTATAGTCCCCACAATTCCTGGTTAGTGTCATAAAAAGTGCAAATCACTTCAGCTTGCCACCTTCCTTCATCTGAGCTATCTTCTTTATGGCGGTTCTAGAAAGCAAGCCAGTGACACAACACGTGTGGCCAAGGCCCAAGCACCCCCTAGATTTTAAAATAGAGTGGGTTTTTTTGTTTGTTTGTTTGTTTGGGTTTTCTTTTCTTTTCTTTTTTTTTTTTTGGTTCTTAGTTTTGCTTCTAATTCTGCGGCTCTGTAGTCATACCACCTCCTCTGCACCTGTTTACTTTGTGCGTGAATACCTAACTTTGTCATTAGTCTTTGGTTCTTTTCAAACGAAGAAAAGACCGCTGCGTGTTCGGGACTTTGCTGCTAGTCGATGAGGATCTAACCATCACAGAATGCCTGTGGTGTGCGCTCTCGTGAGCAGGGCTGAGGTAGGCAGGGTTTGTGGGGAGGGGGCGGGGGATAAAAGTGGGGTGATGGAGAAATGCTTTTAAACAATAAAATGTATTTTACTTTCAAGGCCTGAGCTGTCAGGCTTCATTTCAAATAATGCATCTCGACAGTTCATAGCGACTCTTAAAAACTGGGGGAAGCTTTTGCAGTTGCAAACTAGTGTGATAAAACATGAAAATACTTTATTCAGGTAAAGTGGAAAGAGCTGTTGGGTTTGGTTAAGTTACACAGAAACCTTTTTCTCTCTAAATTAACGTACTGTGCAGAAGCCTTGCCAGCGACAATTCTGCCGCCCACTTAATAAAAGTCCTTTCTCTAAGAACTGCATCTTAGGGCCTCAAAGCATTAGTCAGTGTAGCAGAATCACAGCGGGAAAAGCTTGAATGTTCAAAAACAGGCATCTGAGGAAATGAATCTTCGCGTTGCCAATCATAAGTGAGAAGTGTAAAGGACACAGGTTTATTCTGTCTCTACTCATTGCTGGTTTTATTCTGTCTCTAACCATTGCTGGTTTTCATTTTTATTTCATTTGTATACATTTTTCTTCACACTGGTACAGAGGATCATCCATAAGGGTGTTACTGGCTTTGCTAATCTGACTACGAAAGAGAAGAATGTAGAACAAAAGCAAAGCCACGTGGACCAATACTGAACTTCACTTTGTACCAAACCCAACTCGAAGACCCAAGATGTGAATAAGGTACAGTTTGTGCCCTCGCAAAAATCACCATTTATTTTACTGGCTACTGATTATTCGTGGAGAAAGATTATGAAGAAACCCAACACAAACATGAAATCCTACTACAGTTGGTAGCTAAAACACAGGAGGGTCTGTAACATCGTCCCTTCTCGGAACGTGTTAGGTGAGACAAGTTCTCATCATTGAATAATTGGGCATCTTCAGTTGGGAACATTATAACCTGAGGACCAGGGCACTGTGAGTTGAATTACTCCTGTCTTCCATGAGCCCATATATTGAAATCTTAACCCACTGCCTGTGAAGTGACTGCATTTGGAGATGAGATCTTTAAAGAGGTTTTTAAAAAGACTCCTAGTTCACAGACTGTTTCTTGTCTTATAAGGACAGAGAAAAAAAAAGGAGGGAGGTGATTCGAGAATGGATGGAGAGAAGATTTATGGGACATATGGGGAGGGGGGATCCGGGAAAGGGGAAATCATTTGGAAAGTAAACAAAGAATATAGAAAATAAAAATATTAAAAAAAATAATGAGGGCAGGACATTCAGAGCAGGAAATTCAGGGGAAGGCATGAGGCTAAGAGAGACCCCCCCCCAGCAGAGTAAATGCTGCTGATACGCTGTTGAGCAACTGCTGTTCTCCAGACCATGGAACTGAAGCTAGCTGTGTCCGGTGCATAGTTATGGCTAGAAAGTGAATACAGAGAGGGAGGCGGGAGGAGCTTCCACCCTTGAGTAGTCAGAGGACAAACCTGGGGCCCTGTATGGGCAATACCTATTTTTTTTTCCAGCTAATTCCACAGATTGGAAATATCCTAGTAAAAAAAGTCTAGCACAAAGGTAGTTTAAATCACCAATGAACAACTTGCTAGGATCTACTGCCTTTTAACTGTCTAGATTTCAGAACACATGCCTCCCTCCAGGAAAATAAGTGTGGTCAGTAGGCTTAAAAAAGCACCACATCTTCTCTCTTCCTCTTAGTGATCCCAGGAGTAGCAGCAATGCACACGATGCCTGCCCGATATTGAAGCCAGCCCGTTAATTTCATTAAATCTAGCACTTCGCAATTTAAACCGGAGAGTTAATCTTCTCATGATGTCTTCTAAAACTCAGTTCAGTGGGGCATCATTGACTATGTCTCCAGTTCCTCATCTGTTAGCACTGGTGTCCCCTTCTGGATTCGTAAGGTGAAATGGAATTTTCTTTTGCCGCTGAAGGGAGAGTGTTTGTATTACTCTCTGGAAACATTAGTCTTAGTAACTTTCACCTAAGCTGATGACATTTATTATCCCCTCTGCCAGCATGCCCCACCCAGGCCCGGACATCGTGACCATACTTCAAAGTCCTTTTCCAGCTTCACCTTCTTCATTGTCTTTCTTTTTTTGTTTTTTTTTTTTATTTTTAAATTTCTTTTTTTCTCTTGCCTCCAAGTATTTCTTTTTCTATATATTTTTTATTTACATTTCAAATGATTTCCCCTTTTCTGACCCCCCCCACTCCCCGAAAGTCCCATAAGCCCCCTTCCCTCCTCCTGTTCTCCCACCCACCCCTTCCTACTTCCCTGTTCTGGTTTTGCCTTATACTGCTACACTGAGTCTTTTCAGAACCAGGGGCCACTCCTCCGTTCTTCTTGTACCTCATTTGATGTGTGGATTAGGTTTTGGGTATTCCAGTTTTCTAGGTTAATATCCACTTATTAGTGAGTGCATACCATGATTGATCTTTTTGAGACTGGGTTACCAACCCTACATCAGATAGAGGGCTAATATACAATATATACAAAGAACTTAAGAAGTTAGACCCCAGAAAACCAAATAACCCTATTAAAAATGGGGTACAGGGTACAAAGTTAAACAAAGAATTTTCACCTGAAGAACTTCGGATGGTGGAGAAGCATTGTCATTAGGGAAATGCAAATCAAAACAACCCTGAGATTTCACCTTACACCAGTCAGATTTAATGGCTAAGATTAAAAATTCTTTATTGTCTTATATTGATTAATTTTATTTCTCTTTATCTTCCTAGATTGGAAGCTTGTAGTAGGCAGGAGGCACATTGATCTTGCTTGTCCGTACAATGACTGACACGAGGTGAGTTATTCCTTAATTATGAGCAGAACAAACAATGGTGGCCAGGTTATTCACTGACCTTCTACCGCAATATTCCCTGGCCACACTACATTGTCTTTCTTTTTAAACACAATTATAATAATGGATTGGAAAGACCTTTCAATGGAAGGCTATAGGAAAAAATGTACCAAGCACTTAAAAAATTAGTTTCCATTTCTCTGGCAACATTTTAGAATGAGTTAGAGAATCCAAGCCAGACTAAAAGTAGAGATGTCTTGTAATTTTTCCACAGAAATTTGTGTATGTAAAGAGACTAAGTTACAGATAGTAGAATTGACTGAATGAAAATTTTAAAGTGTAGAAATAAGAAAACAATACTCTGAATCATATGTATTACTTACCCACTATGACCCTGGCTTGAGTTAAATGCTTTCTTTGTATACATTAAATTTCAGCACAATCTTGATTGCTATGGAGACCTTGTATTGCCTTCCTTTTCAAACAAAAGCTGACTAAACACTTAATTTCAATCAATAGATGAATGAATTTTTTAAAAAAAGTGGTCCAAATTTATCCTGTCTATAAGAAATGTAGGCATGGGGGATGAAGCAGAGACTGAGGGAGTGGTCAACCAATAACTGGTTCAACTTGAGACTCATCCCATGGGCAAGCACCAATCTCTGACTATTAATGATACTCTGTTATGCTTACAGACAGGAGCATGGCTGTCTTCTGAGATGCTCAGAAGATATCAGCTGACTCACACAGATACAGATATACACAGCCAAACAGTGGATGGAACTTAGGGACTCATGGAAGTGTAGGAGGAAGGTCTGTGGCCTGGAAGGGGATCAAACTCCACAGGAAGAACAACAGAGTCAACTAACCTGGACCCTTGGAACTTTCAGGGACTGAACCACCAACCAAAGAACATACCCAGGCCTCCATGCACTGTGCAGTTTGATCTTCATGTGGGTCCAGAACAACTGGAATGGTGGTTATCCTAACATCTGGAGCCTGTTCTTGGGATATGCTCTACAAGCTGGACTGTCTTATCTGGCCTCAGCGGGAGAGAAAATGCATCAAAGAGACCTGAAATGCCAAGGTCGAGGGAGGGAGTAGGGTGGGGGGAACTTCCAGGGAAGCCTACACCTGCTCAGAGAAGAACCGGAGGGGAGATGTTGGGAGGGAGTGGTGCAGTGAATGGGATGTAAAGGTAATATGTAAAATAAATAAATAAACAAATAAATAAATTTTAAAAATGTGGTCTATGTATACACTGGAAATTTATTTAACCATATATATATGTATATATATATATATACATACATACATACATATATAGATAGATATGTGTGTGTGACATATTTGCATATCTATGCAAATTTGTAGATATCACTATGTTAAGCAAAATAAGCCATACTCATATTCATAAGGCAAACACTTTGCATTTTCTCTCCTGTGTAGAGTTTTAAAATAGTGTGTATAGGTGTGTGTGTGTGTGTGTATGTGTGTGTGTGTGTATCTGTCTGTCCACTCTCTGACTTTTTGTCTATATTAGTCACTAAAATTGAAAAGGAATCATGAGATATTTAGTAAGGATCTTTAAGTAGTAGGTGAGAAATAGAAAGTAATGGAATAAAAATATGAAAGCAAAGAATAATTTGAGGTAAGGAGCCCGGTAAGAAAGCCAAGGAAACGTTGAGGAATGGAGGAGAAGACTTGGGTGAAGAAGGAAAAAGTACTATTAATGAACACACCATGGCCAGTTAAACTTCAACTTTATACTAGAGATTTTCTTTTTCTCTTAAAAACTCCCTAGTTTTTCACTGTAACGAACTGAATAAAATTTATAAACCACATGCACACACACACACACACACACAATCAGTAAATATAGCATAAACAGTATAAACCTTATATATACTGTTAAATTAATTATTATATGTTTATTATATCTAGCTTTTGCTCAGGTAAGCTTCTTGTCTCAGACCCTTGGCATTTTCTGTTTTTTTTCCCCGCCTAAAGATTTTTCCCTCCAGGTTTTGGAACACTGATTAATTTCTATCACTGTGATAAAATACTTCTTCAAATCTGCACTTAAAGGAAAATGATTAGTTTGAACTCATAGCTTCACTCCATGGTTGCTTGTCCCCACGGCTGAGGGCTTGTGGTGATGTAAAACCATGAAAAAGAAGGCATAGTAAAGATGGTAAATTATAAGTTCTCATCCATGACGGTCAAAGGAAAGTGGGGAGGAGAGGGGGGAGGGGGGAGAGAGGGAGAGAAGTAGAGGGAGGGGGAGAGAGGGGAAGGGGGAGAGAGGGAGAGAGAGGAGAGATGGAGAGAGGGAGAGGGAGGGGGACAGAGGGAGGGGAGAAAGGGGGAGGGGGAAAGAGGGGGAGAAGGGCAGGCACACTCTTAAGACACATCCATAAGGACAGCTAGCTTCTCCCTTCTAGTAGCCCATTTAACGAACCAACTGATTAATCAATGGATAAAATTAGTGCCGTCATTATCCAATTGCATCTCAAAAATCACTGCTAGTACTTCGACTTGTGAATGTTTGGGGGCACTGCATTTTTAAACCACAACATGGCTCATTCTCCACTATTAGTGCCATCAGTCAGACTGACTATGAGTTTAGTAGGTTTCTCTGGACTTCCCTCTCATAAATATATTTTCCCAGAATTCTTACGAGTATCTGAGACCATCTTGCTAATTTACTTTCTTTAAAAATATTATTCCATTGTTAGGCATAGTAGACACAACATTCTTCACGGAATTATGCAAGTACCAAGATTATTTCTGATAGATTAAAGAATGAATACCACCCCTGTAATTCCTGAGAGACTCTGGCCAGTGGAGAAAGATGCCATGCTAGCCATTTCCCTTACAGGAAGGGTAGGAGCATGTTTGATCTGTTTCCTGAGTCTCTAAGTCATCAATCACTGGCTATCAAAACAATGTTGAAGTAGAAATTATGTTCAAGAGAAATAGATTGTCGGAAGGGTTGTCACAGTGCATGCATTAAGTGGGTGTTAGTGGTAAAACGGGCTTCCCATTAAATTTTTTTTAGGTAATTCAGAAAGTAAATCTTGTAGGATATGGTTCATGATAGTCAAACATGGAATTGAAATTGATTCTATACTAGAATTACAGATTCTATACAGAACGTAGCAGAATTCCTGCTGAGCCCAGAGGTGAAAGGAGATACAGGAAACAGGGCCTGGAGTCTGAAAACAGCTCAGCAGAAACAGGTAAATGTCAGTTCATGTGCTTTACTGCTGATCTGGCCTCTCGGAAATCACACCCTGTAGCCACTAGGATATGAGTATCTGGTGTCAGTTTGCTGTGATGAAATTCTACTTCCATCAGATCAATGGAAAAAAATCACATCAAATTGTTTTTTAAGTTACAGTAGAAGAAAGAACTACAGACTATCATTCATTGACCACAGACCTTTACCATTGAAGAAGCCATTCTAAGATCCCCTGTGCTGCAAAGGGAGCCACGTGAGAGGCATAGCTAAGATCCAATGTAATGGCATGTAGAGCAGTTTCAGCAGTCAATGACCTTTTATTTTTCGTTCAACTCCAATATAGTCATCGGAGTACAGCAAAGATGGGAATTCAGCAGGACACATGTATTATAATTGATTCACAATATAAAGATTATTTCTGCTAAGACTGGTATAATATGCATGAATTTGAGAATTTAAGGGTTTGTGTGTGTGTGTGTGTGTGTGTGTGTGGTGGGGGGGGGAAGAATTTCAAATGAGGAAAATGTATTTGAATAAACCCAAAATTGACACTTTCTTTTCTAATAAATAATTCATGTTATAATAAAATAACCACCATGAATATAATATAAATCTATTATTATCTGTATTAGTTGCCTTTCTGGTTTTGATACAAAAAGCTGAAAGAAGCGATTTAAGGAAGAAAATTTACTTCCCAGGGGTGGGAGCAGGGAGAGACAAAGGTGGAGAGAGAGACAGAGATATAGAGAGACAGAGAGGGAGAGAGACAGAGACGGAAGAGAGACAGAGACATAGAGACAGACAGAGACTGTGGGAAAAGCTCCCAGCAGAGTCTGCTTATGCTCCCTAACTTGTATTTCCTCTGAGCTACTCACTCTTCCCACACAGGCCTGGGATACTAAAGTTTCCACAGCCTTCCCAAACAGCGATGTCCGCTGGGGGTCTACAGGAACTTGGGGGCTACATTTCCCACTCAATGAGGTCACCTAACTTCTTCACTGCAGACTCAAGAGCTCCACCACCCTCAATGGCTAGAACAAGGGTCAGCACACACTCAGGACTAACCAGCTATTCTGTTAAATAGCATGCATGGTTGGAGACAGAATTTGGTGAGTGCTTAGGGATTTGGGCTGACCACTTTAGGAGAGGAAGACCAAAAGGGTGAATCCATTTAGCTTTGGTTTTACTTTATTTGTTTCAGGAAGATTTTATTGCGTCACTTGCTGTCCATGGTACTGTGTTACGTGAGGATATTTTCACACTTGTGTTTGCTGTACATTGAGTGTATTGCCCACACACTCTCCAAAATTTCCCTTCTCCCTTCTCCTTCTCCTATTAATCCCCCTATCTCTAGAAAGTTTCGCTTCTGCTTTTGTGTCAAATACATACTTGATCTTATGTATCTATCTAAAATTTAGAAAGTACAACTGAGAGAACGTATTTTCTGAGACTGGTTTAAGTCACTTTGTATGATTTATGGTCCTAGTTATATGCATTTTCCAGCAAATAATACAGTTTCGGTTTCTTCACAGCTCAAGAAATTCCACTGTACCAATACACCACATTTTCTTTATCCATCCCTCTGTTAATGGATACATAGGATGGTTCTAAAACTCAGTTGTTGTGAACAGGGCTGCTGTATACATTAATTTGCAGATGTCTCTGTGAGGTTGACTTGTATTACTCAAGGAAATCCCCTAGGACTGGCTGATTGTCCATTCTCAGACCTTCTTTTAGGTTTCTGAGGAACATTCAGATTGACTTCCATGTGTGGCCAAACTAGTTTGCCTTCTCACCAACCATGTATAAGGGCCCACTTTGTCCATATATTTATCAGAATTAATTCTCTTAATAACTAAGATTCCATCTGGGGTGAGATGTAGTTTTAGGGTCCATTTCTCTGATGGCTAGTAAGGCTGAATTTTTTTGTGTGTTTACAGTCACTTGTTCATTTAACAAGAACTGTACATTTAATACCCAAATTGTTTGATATTTTAAAAATGATTTTATATTCTAGTTATTTATCCTCTATCAAATAAGTAAACTATCCAAGACTGTGTTCCATTTGGTAAGCTGACTCTTCATTGAATTAGCTACACTGAAACTTTTTAATTTCATGAGGTCGTATTTGTCAATCGCTGGTATTATTAAATTCTTTTCTTGTATCATCAGTGGATTATTGCATTATGATGATTGTAACTGATGCTACTGTGTGTTTAAATGTACTGTATTTGCTAAGTAAATCCCATTTCTGGAAATACTTTTAAAGAAATCATACATAATTTTCATAATCCCCATGTGAGACCAAAGTTATTAATTATTTTTTGTTATATTTATTTCAGAATGGTGCATTTACATAATTTATTTTCTCCTATCAGTTTTGGTGTGATTACAATTTTATCTTTTTCTGGTTTTAACAAAATGTGGCCACCTAGAGCAACATGCATATTCAAAGACAGGTTGAACAGGATACAGAAATCAAGATTTGGGGAGGAACATACCAGAAGCTAGTGCTAAGATTTTGAATTGTCCCACCAAACAGCAACCATATCTTTGGGAATCATGATCTTAAAAACAGGGGCTTACTCTGTGTAATGTTAGTTATGTGTCGGTTTCCAGGAGTATTTGGAATTGGATAACCAATTGGTATGATCTTCCCTCACAAAGACTGTTTCTCCTGATCTCAGCATTCTGTAGTTTCCTGTTGTTCTCTGTTCACGGTTAAAACCTCATGGCTTCCCATACACTTTGATGATAGTTCGTGTCATCTTTGTTTAGCTCACGCTTGGATAGTCTTATTAGTGATACTTCATGGGTATAGCTTCCAGTATTATTAGGAGAAATGATCTCACAGCAAACGCCTTCATCTTTAGTCGTACAATCTTTCCATATGCCCTTCTGTGATGTTCTCTGAGCCACAGGTGTGGGAGTGATCTGTAGATGTATGTATGTATATGCATATGTTTAGTAACATTTAATATAGTAACTATATATAATATACATTATATGTATGAACAATTAGTGAAAAAAATCTGACACAAATTTGAAAGAGAACAAGGGGGTATGTGGGAGAAATTGAAGAGAGGAAAGAGAAGGTAGCAACATTGTAATATATTATCTCAAAAATAAATAAAAAACATGACCCAGAGACTTAGATAGTGAGTGAATTTACAGTGCAATCTGTGATGCTTAGTGAATCTTCACTGGATACAGTATTGCAAAGATACAGCTAAAATCAAAGACTACTATATTCATAATTTAACTTATTCTACTTTATTAATGTGTGCTTATCAGACAGAGGTTGTTCCTCTCTATTTAATCTATACGCTCAAGTTTGTAGGCAAGCAGGCACCGAGGAATCCCTTATCATAGCCTATGCTGCACAAGCAGCTGTCATTTCCTAAGCTTGCCTTCCATTCTCCTTTATTTGTGGCCAGTGTGGTTTACAGGAACATTTAGCATAAACTTCAACCACCTATAGTACTATGGTTAGCCTGAGAAAGTGGACGATGGACAGGCTAAAAGGTGCTAAATTTCAGTTGTACCAGATGAGCAAGTTTCAGGGATCTGTCACAGACACAGTACTCTTAGTTAATAATACTGGATGTATACTGTTTTCAACGAAAGGATTTTATGCTAAATCTGTAAGAATATAAAGGCCACGCTTTGCCCAGAGATGTGTAGGGAAGCACAATGCATTCCAGAAACCCCTGAGGACCAGCATGGGAGCTAATCCACTCTGAGTACTTTGGAAATCCCCGATACCCACACTGTGTTCTCATGCCCCACTGTTGACAAACACTGGTCAGTTAGAACCCCTGCTTAGGTTCTGTAGCTAGACAATGCGACTTCTTGAAGCAGTGGTTCTCAACCTTCCTAATGTGGCAACCTTTGATACAGTTTCTCATGCTGTGGTGACCCCACCCATAAAATTATTTCTATTGCTACTTTGTAACTGTAGTTTTGCTACTGTTATGAATAACAATGTAAATACCTGTGTTTTCCTGCTTTCTGATGGTCTTAGGAGATTACTGTGAAAAGGTCTTTCAACCCCCTTAAGGGATTTTGAACCACAGGTTGAAAAACCACTGTCTTAAAGTGTATATTTATCATGGATTTAATGGTATATTGACCCGGCAATTGCTTTCTTATCTCCACAGGTATGTGCCCTTAGGTTCTAAGTCTTTACGGTATAATGACATGAAATCAAAGCATTCCTACTGTTGTTTGTATAACTGAGAAGATGAAAACTCAAGATAAACAATGTATTCAATAAAGATTAATTTCTACAGGCTACTGGCTATTAGTTTCTACAAATGCAAGTAGGCTAGGATTTCTACTCCTTAACTTATCATACTCACTAATGCTTTCCAAAATCTCTTTCACATTGTAGTTGTGAAAAAGTTGCACTCTCAAACATGCATCTAATAATACAATTCAGGGAAATCAGTATAGTTACAAATAAAGTAAAAAAACAAGATCAAGTTTCTTTTCTTTTAGGTGTGGGTCAGCATCCCATACTCTTTCCACGGAGAGCCTGGAGTTCACTTAGTGAAGGATGACTTGGACTCCTGATCATTGGTGCCTCCATCTCCAAACTAATGAGTTTACAAGTGTGTACCACCGTACTTTAGGAAGCACCCAGCTTTTCTCCATTAAATATGATGTTCTACCCTGTCCTCTCTTTTATAGAGAGCATTGATTCTTTAGCCCTGTTCTATAGTGACCATGGAAAGTAACCTTTCACTTGATAATTCTCTTACAAGTCCATATATCAAAAGAATGTTTCTACAGCTTTAAAAAATCCAAGATTTTTTTCTACAGATTCTATAGATTAAGAAAAATCCAAGCATCAAAGAGTGTCCTATTTTGTGTGTTTTTTTAATCTTTTAAATCACTCATTCAATTTTTGTATCATTATGTCACTAGTTTGTACATAACAAAGCATCTAGCACCTAGGTCTAGAAAGATGATATAGAATGGGTTGTAGCAATTTATAAAATGTGTTTGTGGATATTAAACTGTATCAAAGCCCATACTCTAAAATATTCCATACCTTTAAATAAAAGTTTATTGTACAAGTCTTAGAGAATTGTATTAGTCTCTCACTTCTTCCTTAAGCCCTAATGTCCATAAGCTGCTTTGGGATGGGAAATATGTTTCTACCTATTTCATATAGACATCAAGTTTTCCTGATCCAGCTGAGCTTCTAGGATGAGTTCTGAGCACCCTCATCAGAAGTAAGAGTGGTGCTGGCTTCTCTCTGCACATTACTTCCTTCTGTTCCTTCAGGCAAATCCACCTTGAATTTGTACATGAAGCATTGGCAAGAATTCTCAGGCAGGAATGGACAGCTGCCTATATCCTGGCATTCCTTTCTTCAGATTCGCCAAAACACTGATTTGAGAGTTGTAGGAGTCAGAAGGAGTTGTTCTTTTGGATGGAAGTGATTTATCTTCACTTGGCTGTTTATTTCCATTTTGCCTAATCTTCAAAGATTGTCTCTGTTTCTCTTGCTTCTGGGGTGCATTTCTGTGTTGCCTCTTGAGCTAACACCCCCTTTTCCTGAGCCAACTCAGTCTATACTTGCCCTTCTTAACAATCGTTGACTCCCTATCTATAGCTGGTTACTTGACCACAGAGCATTAAAAGTGTGTTAGGGCAAACTATTCTTCTTGTATTAGATTTTCTTTTAGAGTTTTAAATGTGATGCTCTGTTATATTCTGTATTCTATGAACATTGACCTGAAAAGTAATAATTGCATAACATTGAATTTAATTCTAAATCCTTTAGATATCTCACAGATATGTTAGCTAATATTCTTAGAAGTAAAGACTTTTGGTTTAAAGGTAAGAATTTCATTTGGTGTTGCATAACCGAATGGCATGCTCTTCCCTGGGGAAGACAGTCTCTTCTATTCTCAGCATTCCTGACTTGCCTATAGTTCTCTGTTAGAGTGGAGGATTCCTGGCATTTTCCTTATTCCTCTTTGGCAAGTTTGCTGTTGCTGTCCTGGTCTGTTTCATGATTAGACAGTCAGGTTACAAAAAGAGATCATGAGTGAAAAAAGAACAAAGATGGTTTGGAGGGACGAAAGGGAAGGGAGAAATTTTGTAATTATAATATCAAAAATAAAGAAGTAGTGGAAAAATTACAAACAATTGAAGATTCTCAAGATTTAATCTTAGTTTCAAATGTGAGGGAAAAATGTAGCCTACTATTGACTCTGAACCCCTTTCCTCTTAAATGGAGGGAAGATAGTGGGATAGTGTGTCTGAGCCCTGTGGTGACTGTGACTGCTCCAACAATTAGATAACGTTGGTCTTTGGTGCCTCCCATTAGTTTTTTGGACTAATTCAGCATTTATAAAGGTGGCTTCTCCAGGCCTTGCATCTTCTTATTAAAAGGAAGAATTGTGTTTTATGCCCAGGTTTATCTGACAACAGATACCAAGAAACCTATGCAGTAAGGGCACACATAAGATTTTACCTACTGCACAGACTTCTTGAGCCCCTTCTTGTAGCACACATGGATGCTAGATCCAAGTTAGGTCCACTCATCACAGATCTATACCCTTCTTTTGTACCTTGATAATTTACTTTTATATAGTTCTGCTTTCATGGTTCTTCCAAGTGTCATTTTAGAACCAGTAAACGTATAAATGCATATATACATATATATGCATATAATATATACTTACTTTGGATGTGCTGAAATTGAAAGTTAGCCTGTACTGAACATGATATTTTTCCTTATATTTAACTGCTTCATAGTCATAGTCCATATGGAAAGACAACAGAGAAAAACAAAGAGATGATCTTTTCTTTACTTTGAAACTATCCTAGACTGAATCCAATCTAGGATAATAATGTTCTCAAGTGGTTGTTTTGCGGCTATTCAATGACTTACAAGAAATACATTTGTGTTGTGGTCGATTTCCAGGAACGAATCTAGAGCAGTTTCTAAATCTATTTCTTCTTAGAATGATTTATTTTTTAGTTCATAACTATATGAAAGTGATTTCCTCCAGCAGATACTGGAATATGTGGGAAACTTTGAATTACTTTTACAGATATGAAAAATAACTTCATGATATGACAGTTTAAGGAAGTGCTGAGCTTACTTGTGAAAATACCTTGTGAATGCAAAGGAGCCACAAGTTCATCCCATAAAGAGAGCTTGGGAAATCTGCCCTACAGCTCTTCATATCATTGGGTCTTGTTCAAAAAAGAACAAGTTGATATAGATGAAGAACATCTATAAACAAGAGGATGGTTTAACTCTTGGAGAAGCCACATAGTACAAGTTAAAGGCAGGATTCCAGCTCGGCTTCTGGGCACACAGCTTACCTACCATAGTGGCAAGGCATGCAATCTCTGAATATCATTTCCCTTAATCTAATATGGCTGGCAGATGTGAAAGACAGGACGGTACCTGGGACATGTAAGCATCAGTCATTACTATTAGATCAAAATGCAGTGTCTTATACTTCATAATACATGCAAAGGAGCTCCAGAGTCTATAGTTTTTCAGCTCACATCAGAGAATTAGAAAATGTACCGTGTGTGTTCGACATTGGAGTACCAGGTACCCAGCAAGTTGTCACGGATCTAAACAGGAAAAAGGCACAGTCTTTATCCTTAAGAGTTTTATCATCTAAAAAAGATTCTCAAATTATTCCAAAATTATTCTCAATTATTACGGCAAGTATGTCAATAGAGTCGTCAAACTGGTATGAACATATTAAAAGAGATTGCATAACTCTCCCTGAGAGACCTTCTTAAGGAAAGGCACATTCACCTGGACACAGAAATGGAACTAGAAATGAGCCAGTCCACAACAGAATTGAAGATGGCCTTCCTGTATAGAAGAGAACAGATCTGCTTGTCACCTTGTGCATAGATTTTATCTCAGAAGAGTGGTACCATTTTCTAATCAAGCAGATTTCCTATAAAAGGGCAGACATAAAAGAGAGTTGGGAGGAAGAAAAAAAAAGGAATGATGGAAAATTAAAACAAGAGAAAAAAGGAAAGAGTCTAACTTTCCCAAAGGTAACATTAAATACATGAAGGTAAGTGCTTTCCTGTGTAATATCCTATTCAAAGGCAAAAAATGTCCCAGAGGCTTATTTTAGTAAATTAATATGACACACTGAAGCTGAGGAAGGAGCCTTGTCTAACTTGTATGAATGGGAGAACTATATTTGGAGACAGATCTCTCTGAGGATGTGGTCCTATTTTAAGTGATTTCTGCATGGCATCTGGATTTGTCCCTCAATAGGTAATGTACTGACATTTCAACTGCGGTTTGCCCAGTTCTGTTTCCCTGGTCATTGGGGAGATTCATCTAAAGCTGCAAAAAGGACCAGAAATGTTTGCATCACATTAATAACTGGGAAACGGAGAAAGCTGCCAACTGGCAGCCGAGTGTATTTTGGTGGTTTGATAAGGCTACTAAAGAGTTTATGATGTGACAGATGTTTCACTACACTATTGTGAAATGAATAGATTATGAGAAGTAATTAGATGTACATTGGAATCAATGCTGTTATCATCGAGGCCTTCGGGCGATGCGGTAGATGAGAGTCTTGGCGGCAGGTGGCCCGATGGCTGGGGGACAGGAAGACACACCGCGGGAGACTGAGTGACAGGTTTCACAGATCCAGGGGGTGAGAGATCTGAGCTGGGGCTTGCATTTGTAATCTTTACTCATGTATAAATAATAACAACTCCACCATTGACTTCATATGCTATGTCACCGCCTCTCTTACCCTCATACAGACATAGGGCTGCTCTCATCCACAGTTACTCTCCATGTCTCTCTTCTCAAATATGCATATGCATGCTGATTGTAGCTGACAGCTCTACCATTTTTTTTGAAGAAAGATTTTATAGGTAATCATCAGATGATTACATTTATTTTTAATGCCTGGCATTGAGCCGCCATTGTACAAAACTTCCTATAGGTTTCAGATCAGAGCCTGCAAAGTACTTTAACTGCCTTTCATCAGCAAGTCGACTTCTCTCTGGCTCAATGACTCACATTTAAAGGGACACGTTTGCTTCTCTGCTCTGTAAAATCCCTTTGCAGGAGACTTGGCAGGGTCACCCTCCATGCTTGAAGCAACCATATGGAGCCTGCTGCTTTCAAGAGGAGGTTTGCTTTCTGCCAGGATCCAGGGTCAGCTATGGGCACACTGGGGACTGCTGAAGTTTCCAAGGACAGAATGAAGAGGCTGGAAAGAAATGGGTGATTAGAGGGAATTAAGTGACTGATTCTCTGTGTACATCTGCTACCCCTAGGAGGAAGAAATGCTGGTAAAAACAATTCAGTGGTCCCTCCATGCTGAAGTAACAGTGGTGCTTACACAAAAAGGAGGAAAGTGTTCTCGAATGATGAAATAGTATCATTTCCAATGTCTTTCTAGAAAAATACATAGCACGCATTTTTAGTGTTTTACTCAACAACATATATACAAATTTATAAAGCTCTTGCTCATGTGTCTACCTGTGTGATGAAATAAATCTTGCATTCATTCTATTAATGAATATTCATTGAACTGTTATTATACCTCTACCAGTTTCTGCTGTGTGTATATACTTAAATGGTATTGTTATAAAAATTCATCTCTCTCTCTCTCTCTCTCTCTCTCTCTCTCTCTCTCTGTGTGTGTGTGTGTGTGTGTGTGTGTGTGTGTGTGTGAATACATATATGAGCGCTTGCCTGGATACTGTGTGCCTTTCATAAGATACTACACGTCTCATTTTGGATGCTTTCACGTTACTACATATTGTGTTTTGAACTCAATTAATCAGAGAATAAAATCAGTATATTTTGACGAAATAGTACTGAGTCATACCATAGAAAACACACTTTAAGTGATATTTTTAATACAATTATAATAACTAGAAATTTTGACCTAACCGACAGTTAAAAGCATATTCTGAAATGTTGAAGATTTTCTTATTGCTTAATAATCAGCTGGTTAAAAGTATAAAGAGGATGCATTCCACGTGACAGATGTTAAATGAACGCTGAATGTCTAACTTTGCAAAGCGGAAAGCTCTTTTATTTTCAAAGATTTTAACCTCAGATATATTTGAGGATCCCTAATATAAACGGCAAGATTCCATGATTCTGATAGAGCCCATGGCTGCTCAGTCAAAACTTTCTTGAAGAGCAATAAAGCTAAACCCTTCATAGGTTGCAAGACCTTGTCATGTGAGCATGAAAAATAACCTGGAGAGGACCAACAAGCACTTAACCCAAATGAGCAAAAACCCTTGGTCGTGGCGTCTACTTGAAGAATGGTCTGCAAAGAGCACTGCAAAAGCATAGCTTGTTTTCATTTTATAAGTTAGAACACTAGGGTTTGGGTACACAATGCCTAAAATCACTAAAGAAGTTCCTTCTTCTAGGTTAAAAATAAACTGTTCAATTCCAGAGTTCATGTGGTCATTTGAGTCTTTTTGTTGTTATGTTTTGTTTGTTTTTGTATCTATGAGACTGAAGGTCTAACAGTCTTCATCAAATGTAAGAAGGTTATTAACATGGAAATTCACTTAATCTGTTATCTAATAGCTTAACTCCCTGTAGTTGTGGTTATTCACACTCAAGGTTTGCACATGAGAGGACCCTTGTACATCTCATCATGGCTGAGAGGCCCCATCCCTACCTGAGAGGCCATTTGTAGCTAAGGGTGGTTGGGGAGGGAGTACATCTATAGTGATGTAGCCTCTGATAATTTGCTCCAGAAAATATTTCCCAACCTATGTTCAGACAAGAAGCTCTTAATGAACCATATGGGTCATACACAAATATCCACACAGAGACAGACACAGAGAGACAGAAGTAGATAAAGGGATAGAGACAGAGACTGAAAGAAAATAGAAAAGAGACTTGTTGGGAAGAAAGGTTTTAGTTGGAGAGGAAGGGGATTAGAAAGAGCCATAGGGATGAAAATGACTAAAATTCATTATATAAATTATTAAACTGTCAAAAATAGAAAGTAGTATCAAAAATCAATTACAAAAATCAAGGCATAACAACACATGTATTTCAGAGTCATAATTATTGATTTCCTTTGTACACAGTACTAACTGTAAGATTTAGGATGGACTGTTCATATGGTATCTAGTGACTGGTAAATTCTTTCACCTCTATCATAATCATCAAATCAATAACAATCTCTACAAATGATTGACTGAAGTAAGATTCTCAGATTGTCCATATAGTCATTAAAATTAGAGAGGGACAAGTCTAGCGATGCTAGCAGTTTTTGTACTGCTAATAAACCCTGCATATAAAGACCGAAAGGCATCTACCTCTCTCTCACTCTCCTCTCTCTGGTGGTGCTGTGGATAGAACTCAGGACCTTGTGTATGCTAAGACAACACACTGCTTCTGAGACAGCTGTTTAGATTTGTGTGTCTCACTTGGAGTATCTGCAGAAGTCATGAAACTAGTAAGGGGCCACTGGGGTAGCTGCGGGAAGAGCTTTGAAGGAGGTGGGAGAGTAGAGCACAGGTTACAAAAGGAGAGGGGAGTAATGGAGGCAAAAGGATTAAGTGACGAGGGGAATAAAAAGGAAGAAATTTCATTTCATGAAAATGAAGTTTATATTTCACTTTTATTAATGTCTGATTAATATTCTATTGTATAAATAGACCAGAATTTTGTTATTCCTTCATCAGTTGGTGGCATTCATTCTGTGACTATTGCGCTTAGAGAAACAATGAATATTGATGAGCAGATATCTCCACAGGAGGCTATAGAGCCCTTTGGGTTTATACTTGAGTGGTACAGTTAGATCATGAAGTAGACTTATTTCTTGCTCTTTGGTAAATGTCCTTCTCGATTTCCATAGGGATGAGTATGGGTTGTATTCCTATCAGTAGCGAGTAAGTGTTCCTTTATCCCCACATTTGTACTGAGTGCCAAAATAATGACTGGTAAGTCAGACATGGCCAGAGGTGCAATGGTTCAATAGGATACCATGAAAGTAAACACTTTGCTGCTAGTTTTAATGCCTATTCCACAAGATAAAACACATATCTGGTACCATTTAAGATTCTATGCTAAACAGGTAATAGGTACTAGGGAAGAATCCATTAACAATATTCTACTAAATGGACATAATATTAAACCAACTTTTAGTTATATTAATAAATTATCACATATGTCAGTCATCATCAGAGAAGATTCTATTTTGAATATCTGATAAGTATCTCAGATGCTCACAGTGGAGCAAGGGGCAGAGAATAAAACAGTATGGACTTCTAAGACCTAAATGGAATATCTTCTCCATATTCTAACCTGCCAAGGCTCAATCATCACTTTAGAAGAAGGGCAGAAAGGTGGTATCAGACTACAAGGTAACCGCATTTTCTTGACACAGTTGAGTAGCTGCCCAAATGGACTCACACTGGTGTGGCAGCTAGCACAAGACCTTCACACACTTAATCCAGACAAAAGGCCAGTTGTGAAAGGGAAGATGGACACAAAATCATCCTTAGCTAATGAGCTAATGACAATTGTTAGTTGCTGAGGGAAGATGAATTAGTTTTCTTTAAGGATGGGGCTCCTCCTTAAGTCATTTCTTCTGGAGCATCCTGTGCTGGGTGAATTGCAGCTTGTTTATTTTGAGCTTTTGAACTAGCATCCACTTATTAGTGAGTGCATACCATGTGCTTTCTTTTGTGACTGGGATACCTCGCTCAGGATGACACTTTCTAGTTCTACCCAGTTGCCTAAGAATTTCATGAATTCATTGTTTTTAAGAGCTGAATAGTACTCCATTGTGTATATACACCACAGTTTCTGTATCCATTCCTCTGTTGAGGGACATCTGGAATCTTTTCAGCTTCAGGCTATTATAAATAAGGCAGCTATGAACATAGTGGAGCATGTGTCCTTATTACATGTAGGAGCACTGTCTGAATATATGTCCAGGAGTGGTATAGCTGGGTCCACAGGTAGTACTATGTCTAATTTTCTGAGGAATCACCAAACTGATTTCCAGAATGGTTTTACCAGCTTGCAATCCCACCAACAATGGAGAAGTGTTCCTCTTTTCCCACATCCTCTCCAGCATCTGCTGTCCCCTGAGTTTTTCAACTTAGCCATTCTGACTGGTGTAAGGTGGAATCTCAGTGTTGTTTTGAGCTATGGTTCCTCTGAGAAATGGAACAAAATGCTCACAGGAGCAACAAGGGAGGCAATGTGTGGAGCAGAGTCTGAAGTAAAGGCTACCCAGTGAGTACCCTACCTGGGGATTCATCCTATAAATAGTCAGCAAACCCTGACACTATGATGAGAAGCATGTACCAAAAGGAGCATGTCATGGCTGTCTCCAGAGAATTCAGAAGCAGAAACTAGCAACCAAGCTTGGACTGATCTTTTGGTCCCCAACAGAGGATCTGGAGGGTTGTCCGAGGAGCTGAAGGGTATATAGCCCCATGGGAAAAACAATGACTTCAGACACCCAGACACCCCAAGACTCCTAGGGACTGAATCATCAACCAAGGGGTACACATGGTTCCAGCCAAAAATGTGGCAGAGGAATGCCTTTTGGGGCATCAGTAGGAGGAGTGGTCTTTGGTCAGGTAAAGGCTCAATAGAGACCACAACAAAGGGAAACAGATGGGGGGGAAGTTGGGAGAGAGGTGGGACTGTGTTGGGTAGAGGGACATATACATGGAGGCAGGGGGGGAGGAGGGAGGGGTAGGGAATCATTGGGGAGGGGGGCTTTTGGGAGGGGGAAATTGGGAAAAGTTTTACCATTGGCCATGTAAATGAAGAAGATACTCAATAGAAAAAAAAAAAAGGATGAGGCTCCTGCAACGTTAAGAACAGATGATCAGCACAATTGAGCTTTGCACATTAAGAAAAGAGGAGGACTCAGTGCTGGGTGGGTAGAGAAGAGGGGTGGGTCTGAGGGAAGTTGGGAAGGAGTTAATATGATAAAAATTTGTTGTGCAAATATTTTTATTATGAAATAATACAAATAAGAAAGATAAATTCACTAAAAAGAGAAAAGAAAAAGTCACATGGAAGAAAACATACTATATAGAAGATTACTAAAAACACAGTTATAATAAGACATAGTAATAATAATAAAATAATAAAATATTTGAATGGAAGTACTATAGAGGGAGAGAAAATAAGCCACTGGACTTCCCATGCCCTTTGAACTGTGGATCAGGATCTCCCAAAAGAGTATAGGCTTTTAGCATTGCTTTTGCATGCCTGTCAGAATTTCATGGTAAGACCCTGTAGGTCTTTGAGCAAAAGATGTGGGGCTGTCAATTCTCTGATGGTAAGGATTTTGGTGTAATCCTGATGTTTAGAAAAATATTCATAATTATGTTCTAGATGTGCTTTGGCATGCAAGCGCTCATATGTTAAAAGGTTGGTGCTCAGTGTGGTCACGTTAAAAGGTAGAACTTGTAAGAAGTGGACGTAGTGTGTAACCATCGAGAGTGTCACTTTGGGAGAAAGTGACACAACTCTTAGGAGATGTGCCTAATTTAATTCTTTTTTTTTAATTTATTGATATATTTATTTACATTTCAGATGATTTCCCCTTTTCTGAGAGACCTCTGATGAGAGGCACAGGGCTGACCAGTACCCTCACCCAGCCTTCCATTTCAGCTTACCTGTTTTCTTCACACCCCCAGGTCTGTCTCTGTGACGCCATCTGTTATGGGATCCTTTTTAGAACCACACTTATGCCAGCACCAGCTGTGTCCATGACTGCCAGCAACTGTGACCTAAACCAATTTCATTTCTGTATAAAATTCCAGCGTCATGTATTTTGTTGTAGACACAGAAACAAGACCAGTACATTAAAATTTTACTTGCATTTAAAAAAATACGCCAATTAACTAGGAAGAATAGTGAATCCAAAATAGCCTTCAGAAGTTAAAATAACTAGATTACAACTAAATAGAAAAACTATAGCAAAGTGAATAAACCAATTAGCCTATACCTTTCATTATATATAGCTTGATTCCCAACAAGCTATATCTAGGCAAAATGTCTCTTTATGGATAACTTTAGTGTGAAAAGTCCAGTGCAAGTATTATCTTCAGGGTCTTTAGATTTATTTCATGTTAGTTTCACATTTGGTTTTGATATTAACTGGGACCAAATTTCATAAACTTCCAAGGCAGCCATGTTCTATCACATTGCTTGGCTGAACATAAGGAGCACGACCAAGCCACTCTTAAGTGGTTGGTCACCGTGGTGTTTCTGACATCCTGCATCCCGGTGGCTACATCCCAAGGTGGAATCTTGTACTCATTCCCATTGTATTTTATCACCAAGATTTCATGCCATCTCTGTGGCCTGATAAAAATCTTTTAAAATTTGCCCACAATTACCAAGATTAGGTGCTTATGGGTCATCTGTAAATGTGTTGAGTAAGCCTTCTCTATCAGTATCTGAGCCACAAACAAAAGGCTGAATAGAACTGAGCGCCTCTATATTGATATCAATTATTAAGCTGGTACTCTTTCGTTGTACAAATTATAACTGACCCGACTCACACAACACTGCCCTGTATTCTGTCAGCTGGGCTCCATTTTATTCACTGGGACACAAGTGGGGGGAAGTCATCAAACAGTTTTTTGAAGTTTAGTGCCTTCTATGAATTAGTGTCCTGCACTTGCTGTTTGGCTGAGAAAAGTGTCTCTAGTGGTCTCTCTTATCACAGAGGTCAATTGAAGTCTGGCTTCATTTGTGCTCTGGCTGGCTTAGGACTGATCACTGCAAAACTGCCAACTTGTCACTCTAAGTGGCATCTAGAGAAGGAGAAACAACAGTAAGCCAACAAGGTATCATCTGTCATAATTTCAGTCCACAAGCAAAAGTGCTTGCTGGATGAAGTTCCAGTATCATTCATGTAGAGGCTGCTTACATCCTTCTTAGCTAGGAAAAGCAAGCTGTATTAAGATGAACCAAAGGTTGTGTTATATCATTACTCTGAAAAAAAGGAAGAGTGTTTTCAGCCAAGCACTGCCTACACTGTTCATGACTAATTTACATAGTGCCTCCAGTTGGCCTAAAAATAGCAACTACCAGAATGAACATACTCTAAACTTATTTCTAGTACCTTGAAGAAATGAAATGGCCAAGTAGATAATCTTTAGTCATTTACATTGATTTCCTTCAAGCCCTGTGCTCCAATTTACAACATGAATGTTCTAGATCTCTAGGTAATATTATCATGTATAAAAACAACATTCTCTAATATGGGATCCCACTGCAGTCCATTTTATTGACATCAAATACTGTTTGGGTCTTTTGCTTAAAAATTCTTCATAAAACTCAACTTTAGATTAAAACTAGGAACACAAATCACAATCAAAGAAATACATCATTTAGCCATGTCAAAACTACTAGTTAGCCCTGATTATTTGAGCCTTTAACTTCATCTATTCAAGAGGTTGAGGAAAGAAAAATCACAAATTCAAAGCTAATCTGGGCTAGAAGTAAGATCAAGACTTGGCTCGGCAACTTAGTGAGATCTTGTCCGAATGGGTAAGAGGATGGAAACATTTTACTTTAAAAGCATTGTTGAATGTGTTGGGCGAAAGTATCAACAGAGAAGAGAAACAAAAAATCTACAGAGTGACTTTTCCTAAGAGCAACTTAATTTAAAAATGTGTTGAAATTTCAGCAAGTCAGCAGGGGTGGTGACGCGAACTGGTGCCAACCTTATGAAGAACAAAGGTCATTACAAATCAAAAGTTAGAACTTTGACCCAGAAGTTCTGTTTCTGGAAATCTGTTTGGGAATATAACATGCTAAATTAGTAAAACAAAATAATGCCAAAATAATACCCTATAACAACTTAGAAATATGGTCAACTATAACCAGAAAAATTTGTAACCAAAGTGAGTGTTTGATGATATAGCAAGAGTTAAATTATGCTGTTATATAAAATGTTACATAAAAGCCTCTTATTTACACTGTCAATGCAAATACTGATTTTATAAATCAATATTTATTAATAAAATAATAGTGCTGGGCGGTGGTGGCACATGCCTGTAATCCCAGCATTCTGGGAGGCAGAAGCAGGCAGATTTCTGAGTTCGAGGCTAGCCTGGTCTACAGAGTGAGCTCCAGGACAGCCAGAGCTACACAGAGAAACCCTGTCTCGAAAAAAACAACAACAACAAAAAAAATAGAATAATATATACAGTAAGAGTAAGTGTATAGACATGTATATTCAATATATATACATATAAAATTTATATACTTACATGCATATATACATGTGTATATTGCAGGATTTTTTGGCTTTAACTTTTCCCAGGAAGTCTAAATTTTTTAGTTAGAAAAAAACTTCCTAAAATAGCACTTGAAATTTTAAAAAAATGTATTTACTGAGATTAATAGTTTAAAGAGATTAGGGAGGGAATATGGGGGAGAGACAGGTAAAATTAAAGGCCATTTGAAGGTAGTATGGATGCAAAATAAATAGAAGCTTTGTACAATATATACTTATGTGAAAGCAAGCTAGATGAAATCACCAAATAACCAACTGGCCATCTCTTGTCATCAAATCAAGCTTCCTGAACTGGAATTGGGTTTTATCTCAAGTGAACTGTTGTTCAAAAGGATCCCATGGGAACCCCCAAACATCCCAGGCTATTATTAAGGCTGTAGGTTGCTTCCCACAAACTGACTTCAAAGTCCCATTGCTGAACATATCACCTGTACCACTTACTGAAAATGGAGAGAGAAGTTGACCTGGTTCCTATATAGAGCCTTAACTGATACATGCTAGCAGCTTTGGTATAGGAAGATGTTCTGCACACATCCAAAGAAGAAACATAAACAGCTCAGCTGCAAAACTTTTGATCTCCATGGGTGTACAGCCTGCAGTACATGCTACTGTAAGAGTGACACGGACCTTGTGGGCGTTATGTACCAATGTCTAATTTGACCTATGGTCCACTTCACAAGATGAAGCTCATAGCCACACTTCTTGGGTGGCCAAGAGCCTGGGATTAGGTAGCCTAGAGACCTAGGATAAAACCAAGTATCATCGCTCAAGTCAAAACAAACAAATAATAAAATGTAACAATAAAATTATTCCAATGGCTTTCTGCTATAATCATAGATTGACTGTTGTTGCTTAGCCATCACTAAGGATGCTTCCTCTTAAAGCAGAAGAGAACAGACGTCCACAGCCAGACACTGCAGAGTGAGAGGCATTGGAGCACTTATCCCTCAACAGATGTCTCCATCAAAGCCTCCCCTCGGGGCTCAGGGAATCCCATGGAAGGGGAGTTGAAAAAAAGTGAGAGTCAGAAGGCATGGCAGACACTAGTGAAACCAGAGCCTCGAAGTCAATGGGGATGACACACACATGAACCCACAGAAAATGTGGCCCTTAGTGTATACATTACAGCTTACAGTTTAGTGTTTCAGGAGAGTCCCAAATACGCACATGAGCAGGTCTCTGTTTCTTATACCTTCTTTTCTGCTCATTTCCCTCTATTTGTTTTGCCCAATTCTGATGTGTCGGTTTATTATTTTATTTTCATCTCACAGAAGCCTGCTTGTTTTCTAAGCAGGAAGAGGAAAGAGATGGCTTCAGATGGCAGCAGAGGTGGGAAGGAGCTAGGAGGAGAAGACAGAAGAGAAACCATAATGAAGATACATACTTGGTTTTTTGAGACAGGGTTTCTCTGTGTAGCCCTGGCCATCCTGGAACTCACTCTGTAGACCAGGCTGGCCTCGAACTCAGAAATCAGCCTGCCTCTGCCTCCCAAGTGCTGGGATTAAAGGCGTGCACCACCACTGCCTGGCAAGAAAATATATTATTACATGAAAAAATAATCTACTTTCAGTAAAAGGAAAAATAATATAAATAGAGGAGAGAGAACCTATGTTTAGGTTAAACATGGTATGTTTTTCTCAGAGTTATGCATTCTTCTTCTCTTCTGCAGTAGGGTGAGTCTGCTATGTGGTGCCATCAGGTGGTTTCTGCTTGCCTCCTCACAACAGTTGTTCTGAAATGTTCAGCGACCTTCATATCTAATCATCTCCATCCTTCCCCAGACGCAGAGTCATTTCTTCCTCAGAGCCACTGCAGTATTTTCCTCATCACACCAAGGAGGTAATGTCTTTCAGTTAAAGAAGCTTCTCGGTCAGTCTGTCTGTTCCTTAAGGACCCTAAGTATCCTTAAACAACAGAGCCCTTGGCCTCGGAAGTGGTCCACACAGCAGCAGGTCTTTAGAAAAGTGCCAAGAGAATAAGTGAATGAATAAAGGAAGAGAAACAACTCTGCCTCTCATGGTGCAAAATTAGGTAGAGAAACGCACCTTCAAACCACCATTTTTCTCCCCCAAATTCAGTTGATAGAGTCTACAGGAAGGACACTGGAAAGCTCTTACCACTAAGGTAACAGCTCCTGAAAAAAATGGAAATTCTTACAAAAATACACAAGTGTATTTACTAATCAAAAAAAGGGACATAACTAAATAACCGCTGACAGTGAGAAAATATATCTGAAAATACCTTAAGGATAAAATAATTTAGCACTACTACTACTACTACTACCTCTACTACTACTACTACTACTAATAATAATAACTACAATAATACTTAAATTAACAATGGTATGTTGCATCCAATAAAATAACAGCCCAGTATCATCATAATAAGAGATACAGTTGAATTAAACAAAGTAATGTACCATTTATTTTACTGTAGAGGAATAGGTTTTTGGACAGTCTCATGTAAACTCATTATCCTGAAACATGCTGATTAGCTGAGACTGTTCTTAAATGGCTTTTCATGTGTCTAACTTCAAAATGAAGGTATTACAAGCATTGGTTGTTAGACTCACCTGTACTACTTATTTGAAAGTTAATAAAAACTCATTAAAGTGCTGAAAGCTATTCCAGTTACTAGCTTCTGCTTTTCTGGAGTTAATGGTGACTTAGATCTTCTGATATTCGGGTAGACGCATCTCTTCCTGCCAGGCTTGTTACTTCTTTTTCTCTCTTGGACGCACTGTCTCTGCCATTTTATAATTTCTGAAAACTCGCCAGCTGTCGCAGACATACATGGTGCACAAGACTGAATTAAGGAAACCTCCTGTCAGACACATGCTTACTGTGCCTAATGTGAAATTGGAGAAATCAGTTTCTTTCAGTGAATCTGGCACTAATGCACGTGACTTTTCTGAGGTTGCCTTTTTTTATTCAATATATTCTTTATTTACATTTCAAATGATTTCCCCCTTTCTGGCTCCCCACTCCCCGAACTCCCATAAGCCCTCTTCCCTTCCCCTATTCCTCCATCTACCCCTTCCCACTTCCCTGTTTTGGTATTGCCCTACACTGCTGCACTGAGTCTTTCCAGAACCAGGGGCCACTCCTCCGTTCTTCTTGGACATCATTTAATATGTGGATTATGTCTTGGGTAGTCAAAGTTTCTAGGCTAATATCCACTTATCAGTGAGTGCATACCGTGATTCTGAGGTTGCTTTAAATTTAGGCTACAGATCAATTAACACACAGCTTTATGGATCAGGCACTGTTAAATACAACCTGTCAGTCTATTCACAAAATGTGTACAACAGTATACTGTTTCTTGTTTTGGTACTTGGGGTAGTTTGGATGAGAAATGTTCCCCACAGGCTTATGTATTTGAATACAGGTCCCTATTTGAGATGATGTAGAACCTTTAGGAGGTGAAGCCTGGATAGAGATGGAAATCACTGGGGGCAGGACTATATAAGAGTTTATAACTCCACCCCACTTCCAGGTGACTGTCTCTGATTTTTGAATGTGGTTCAATGTGTTGGAGATAATATTTTTCTCTACTCTCTGCTTTGGCTACCTGCCACCATGCTGTCACTGCAGACTCTCTGGAACCCTGGGCCCAAATAAACCCTTCTGTTTATAAACTGCCCTGGTACACGGTCACAGAAAAGGAATGGTTTTACTGTTTAACACAATTATTGAGAAAGTTCATGAGACCAACTGTGGTTGAAATTTATTTGTCTACTTTAAAATAGGAAGAAAATTCTGCTTTGTAAAATACATAGCAAAATAACTAACCTGAATTTTAACTATTGTATAAATTTTCCGTTCGAATCTGACTTCGAAGCCGACTTCGATATATCACAAATCAATATTAGAATGCCTTGTACTCGGATAGAAAGGGAGTTTCAGAAGGAGACACACAAAGTTCTTTTAAATCTATACATTAAGTCCCTTTACATTCGAAAAATAAAAGTAGCAGTATGTCACAAAGAGCAGTGCTGGTAAAAATTGCCTCTTACATTTGCAAATGAAATGGTAAGAATAACAATTTCAATATGCTGGAAGGCTCGCATATATGCTACTTCTTACTCTAAATCCACAATCACCGTGGGAAGTGCATGTCCATCAACACTGGACTATGAAGCAAAATGATAATGCTTCCATGTAATGGGAGGCCTTGTGTTTTTTTTTCCCCCTCTTCAATGCTGTCTTACTTATTTCCCCCCTTTTTTATTAGATATTTTCTTTATCTACATTTCAAATTTTATCCTCATTCCTGGGTTCCCCTCTGAAAACCCCTAACCCATCTCCCCTCCCCCTGCTCACCAATCCACCCACTCCCACTTCCCAGTCCTGGCATTCCCCTACACTGGGGCATCAAGCCTTCTCAGGACCAAGGGTCTCTCCTGCCATTGATGTCCAACAAGGCCATCCTCTGCTGCATATGCGGCTGGAGTCATGGGTCCCTCCATGCGTACTCTTTGGTTGGTGGTTTAGTTCCTGGGAGCTCTGGGGATACAGGCTAGTTCATATTGTTGTTCCTCCTATGGTGCTGCAAACCCCTTCAGCTCCCTGGGTCCTTTCTCTAGCTCCTCCATTGGGGTTCCTGTGCTATTGCTGCATGGAGACATTTTTTTTGTAATATTGTGGTCTTGAACGCTGTTCTTAAGCTCAACAACTCAATTAAAGGACTCGCTGGGCTCGCAGGACTCATGTAGATCTTCCTCATATAGGTATAGCTAACTATAACGAAAGACCATGGTCTTAAAATTCATAAAGAAAAGAGGGGACACAAAGCAGAAAACAGAATAATCAGGCAAAACTTTCCAACTCTCTTTTCCCTGTGAAATCCCACGGGCGACATTCAATCCTCACAGAAATGAAGTGGACAGCCCCAGGGAAGCTCGGTGGGGTATTACTGTCCCGTCTTTTCACTGGTGGTCACTCAGGTCATCTCAGAGTATCCTACAACTACAGAAGGATGTCCAGCAGCCCACTAAAGCCAGTGCTGAAAATCTTTAAAATGGGACACCTCTAAATTTATTAAACGAACTCTTTGCACAGTTTTATTATTTATATTTTGCAAAATATATCACAAACAATACACCTTGACTGTGAAAATTATCCTCATAGCATAAGCATGATATGGATAAGTGAGAATCTGGAAAGACAGAGAAGGGAAGTAAAGAGGAAGCAGGTGGAAATGCTTGGAAAACAGGAGCATTGGTGGGTGGGCAGTTATTTGGTTTGTAAAATTGCCTGTCTCACCTCCTTCCTAGATACCCTTAAAACTTAATTTTGTTGTAATATGTGATATAGAAGCATTTTTGTCTGTGACACAAGGTAAGATCACACATACATACATGCAATTAGAACCAATCTCATGGAAAAAATCTGACTTTTAATTTATTCAATGTATTGTACTTACCATCCCATTTCATTGTACCAGTATAGTCTATATCCTCATAGAACATTATATATGTTTATATATGTATACAGATAAATGTATGTATAAATATGAAGGATGTTAATTAAAGGAACTGGAATGTTTAATATAACAGTCTGTGTTGAGGTAAAGCATATTTAACCGATTTTAGAGCACAATAATTTTTTTCTTTACAAAAAGTAGAGGATAATTTTTTGTATGCATTACATAATCATATATATATTTAAATATATATTAATCTCATGAGCTATTAAAGATTAAAAGATAATTAATAGCCTTCATTAAAATGTAACAAATTTATTGGATCGATCAGAATTGTGAAAATTTAAAGCCAGTGTTACTTTCCACACAGCTCACCTATATTACTGGCACAGTAGTGAAGCAAACTGCCCTTTTAATCACCGTCTGAACATTTAAAAAAATCTATTCTCATTGACGCCAAAGACTCATGATTCTTCCTATAGTTCTGCATGCAATCAAACCCATATTGGATAATCTGGGTTATTTTTAAGTAAATAAATAAAACTAATAAACTCTACTGAACATATAACTACATATTTTTTCACACTGTGTTACCTAGCAAAGGGAACTCATTTTCCATAATGATAAATGTGGATGGTGATTATTTTTAAAATACTTCAAGAAAAGATTTTTAGTTCAGATATAAAGTGTTAAAGCGTGCTGTAAGTCTTAGAAAACTCTGGTAAAATTTCATTGTATTTTGGAAATTTTTGTGCTCATGAATCTACCATTGTAAGAAATGAAACTCATGATATTAACCTTACTATTCTGTATTAGTTAACCAAAAGCAAGCCATCTTCTCCTTTTTGTAACTGTACCAAGGCAATGGAGCACATCTTGTCTTGAGGCAAACTCAGATGCCAGCCAAGCTGATTCGTTAAGTGGTTACAGAATTAGCAGGCCAGTCAGAGGAAACGGTGCTTGAGGCCAACAGAAGTCCCATCCATAGCACGCACTATTGCTTCCTTATCTTTCCATTAAGGTTTACTTTACTAACTTATGTTTCTCTGTCTTCCAGTGTCTTTCACATGTGTACTTGTGCCACAGTACAAGGCAGTCAGAGCCCTGAAGCCGGAGTTACAGGCAGTAGTGACCTCCTGATATGGATCCGGGGAACTGTCTTCTGGACCTCTAAACTAGCAGCAGGCACGCCTAACCCCGCGTCCATCTCTCCAACCTCACTGTTACTTTCCTGATGGAGCTTCAAGTGGCTCTTAAAGCTATCCATGGGTCGTAAGGCACGCTCATCTTTATTTGGATAACTACTTCCTATGATGCAAACACAGTGCAACTGAAGAAAAATCCCATATCCCTGTAAAAGGTTTTCAGTTTTTCCTTTCTCCACACACTAACTTTTTATGGCTGAAAAAGAGAACACGATGGTTGGTATCCAGCTGTAACACATTTGTTTCTCTTCAAAGGCCAGTATTCACTCACAAGTTATTTGAATTTCTCTTCATCTTTTGAAGATCTTTTTGTTGTGTAATTAAGGCTGCCTATAGCCAAACAAACATCTAACTGAATCTCATGGGGATTAATAAGCATGATTTTCCAATGGCTTGGGATTAGTGGAAGTTTCTGAAGAACTGGTCTTAAGCTTAATAATGAAAATGTTGGAGTGTAACTGGATTACAATATTAAATGACCCAAGAGAATAAAGAAAGACCACATAACCCTGAGCTATATGTCATATTAGGGCTATGATACCTGCAGTCCAAACCGTAACGTTGTGTTGAAATTTTGATTAAATGAAAAAAAAAAAGTATTCTTAAGAATCAATATCAATGTAAAAAATTATTTAATCTTTGTAGTAAATATTCCCATGGAGACCATAATAGCATCACAGGCATAAGATTTTAGAACAAAGACTGAAAAATCACACAGTCATCAAGACGGGTTATATTGGTTAACATGGAGCTCATTTTTGAAGTGTTATGCCCCCATTTCTCATGTAGATACAATTCCCTTAAAAACTATTAACAATCCACCATTGTACATCCATGCAGTATATAATTAATAACTATGAATATTTAGTGATCTGCTCTCAAACTGCTCCGTTTTTTTTTTTAAAGAGAGAATTGATAAATGTGTTCTAATCACTATAACTGAACAATTCAAAAGAGACTATCTTTTAAAGTACAATTACAGCTCTAAAATGATAATAAAGTTATGAGCCATATGCCTGGAACCAATGGATTTTGCTTCACCTTTGACTCAAGATTTAAAAAAAAAAAAAAGAGGCGGGGGTGGCTTGAGGTTTTGGTCACACCGTATTTAATCCAATTTGCTTTGGGTTTAATCTCCAAAACAAGGCTGGTCGGCTAATTCCCAATTATAATGGCACATGTAATCAGAGTCCTCATTAACAAAGACTGACTATATTGTCTATTAGGAATGAAAATTTGAAATGCAAATTCAGCGAATCAAAACATTAAATGAGCTGCTACCCAAGACACAGGGAGCTCCCGTCAGGGCAGAGCGTGTTGGCCGACACCTGCCCTGAATTTTCCCTCCAGCCTCGATTGCCTTGGGTTCCAGTCTTTGCTTCCTAATTGACCTGCTTATGATCTTTGCAACAATTAACATATGCTTATTAGTAATGGCTGGTTAAAGATTTCAACTGCTGTGGTTTACAAAGTCTAATAGAGATGACACACCACAGGAAAGACAGAAAAATCTCATCAGTAAAGTCACAGTGGTTAGAGTGCATGAGTTAGAAACCGCAGGGCTGTTCACAGCATCTGAAATTGCAGCCAGTGCTAACTGATACTAGAAACCAATGTGTATAAGATGGCGGGCATCATCAATTCTGAGAAAGAAAGTAGAGAGTGAATCCGTGTTTCCTCTGAGCAGATCATGTCTAGTGTTGTTGCAGGAGGAAGGGGAAGTGACGTGCTCTCCAGAGTGAAGAAATGGCCGATGACTTTGGCTTTGTTTTGAATCTGAAATCATAACTTTTTCTTAAAAATAATTGCCATCAAATGAAAATAACTGATACATGACAAGTACTTTACTTAAATCATAAGAGGGTGATGACGCTTTTGCAAAAATTATGTTCAAATTTTCCAGTGTAGTCATCGGATACCCATTACTGTGGCTTCTGGCTAGATTGCCCCTCTGCACTGCTGGACTCCTGTGGGTTTCCATTCTGACTTGAGCCACCTATTTTGATGTAAAAGATATTCCATTTATTTTGGGGTAGATTTTTTTTTATTCAGAACTATAATCTGAACATTTACAAATATCAATTTTCTTAGTCTCTTATTGATTAGGAAATGGTAGTTTGGTTATTCAAAATTCAGCGGGCTTGATTTTGCTGCTGGTGGATCACATTTGTGTTCACAATAATGTTTACCATTTTTACTTGTAATATGAAGTGGAGGACTGTCTTGCATTTCTGGGGAACATGGAATATCACATATGACGGAGACCTGAGATATGTGAAAGACGTTTCTATTATTAGAGCACTGAGGAATACACTTAGAGCCTTCTGGTGTCACATGTTTGCTAGTTCACTAGCTTTCGTAAATTCTGCAGGTTGGATACCTAGGAGTGGTGTAGCAAAATTTCTACTTGTAGTGTCACTGGCTAAAATCAAAATGTTGTCTATGGTCATAGGCATATTGGATTTAAAATTAAACTTAAGATCAATACTTATTAGCAAAATATGTTTCCTTTTTGTTGTAAAATTCAGATTACAGGAATTAGAGAGATGGCTCAGTAGTTAAGAATGTTTGATGATCCTGCAAAGGACTTCTCAGAACCAACATGTCTACTCTCAACTTTTCTTTTTTCTCCAATTTTTCTTCTGGCCTTCAAAGTCCCCAGACACACATGAGGCACACATCTATACATGCAGACAAACACTCACACACATAAACTCAGGAGAAAGCAGGTGCTGGCAAGGATGTGGAGAAAGAGGAACACTCCTCCACTGTTGCTGGGGTTACAAGCTGATACAATCACTCTGGAAATCAGTCTGGCGGTTCCTCAGAAAACTGGGAATGATACTTCCGGAGGACCCTGCTATACCACTCCTGGGCATATACCCAGAGGATTCCCCAGCATGTAATAAGGATACATGCTCTACTATGTTCATAGCAGCCCTATTTATAATAGACAGAAGCTGGAAAGAACCCAGATGTCCCTCAGTGGAGGGATGGGTACAGAAAATGTGGTATATATACACAATGAAGTACTATTCAGCCATTAGAAACAATGAATTCATGAAATTCTTAGACAAATGGTTGGAACTGGAGAACATCATCCTAAGTGAGGTAACCCAGTATCAAAAGAATATTCATGGTATGCACTCACTGATAAACGGATATTAGCCTAGAAGCTTCAAATACCCAAGACACAATTCACATATCAAATGATGCCCAAGAAGAAGGAAGGAGTGGCCCCTGGTCCTGGAAAGGCTCAGTGCATCAGTGTAGGGGAATACCAGGACAGGGAAGTGGGAAGGGGTGGATTGTGGAACAGGGGAGGGAAGAGGGCATAAAGGACTTTCGGGGAAGGGGGATCCAGGAAAGCAGAAATCAGTTGAAATGTAAATAAAGAATATATCGAATACAAAATTATTTTAGACTTCAGATTAGGGAGGAAACCTGCTTTCAAATCACTTAGCTGATTAATTCCCATCAAGGCAAATAACGCTTTGGTTTTAATGTTACTTCTCTCCATTTTAGCTGAATTCATGATGTAGTATATGTACTTCTTTATAGAAGTACATGAAAATATGTCCAGGTCTGCATTTCCTTGTCTAGACTTCATTTCTCATGCTTTCCATGTGTAGTCTGGTAGAGATGGGGCTGGAAAGATTGCTCAGCCAATGAAGGCAAGCTCATAAGCAAGTACAAGAAATACAGCAGATTTCAGAAAATGAAGGGATGCATAGATAATGTAAGTGAACAGTAACAGATATGTTGGGGTTGAACAGCATTGTTTCTGAAGTGATCTCCATTAAATGTATGATTTAAAAACTTAACAACTGCAAATGATTCAATTTCCCTTCAGTGAAGGTGCCTTCAAGTTTTAACAGAATGTCTGAAATGCTTTGACTTTCCTTCTAATAAAACTAAAGTTCTTTGAAACTAAGCCAACATTTAAACCGACATATAATGCAATGGCTTAATTGTAAAATTTGGTGGGCTGCATGAAAAGTTCCCTGTTAGCATGTTGGAAATATTGAATAATAATAACACCTGTATAAAGTTTAGTATGTCTAATACTTCATAAAACTAATAAACTATTAAGCATCTACCTGAGGGCTCCTACCTCTTAACTTTTAATTTAAATCGATTTTATGTTTAATTTATGAATGTTCAAAATATTATGAAATACATAGGAGAAACTCAACCTCATAAATCAATGTGTTCTAGATTGCCAGTTTAATTTCCATATTGATTTAGTGCCCAGTCTGGCAGTGTCTACTAAAAAGCATGAGGCGTAGTTATTGTTGGATAAAGGGTCAGATGGATAACACAGACATTATAGCCAAACAGCTTGTAAATATTCTCCATAATGGAAGAACTAGGCATATCAGCAAACTATGGTTGTAATTTTGAATTGTATCCAGTCTTTTGCTACTTATATTATTGAATATTTTCCTTCATTGTAGTTGGTATCATAACAGAGTGAGTGGAGTAAATCTGGCCTCCTGATAAATGTGTAATACATTTATGTGTGAAGGAATATATTAAACTTATAATTACAAAACAGAAACTTCACTAGTGACTTGATTTGGGAATTATCATTGAACACAGAACTTATTAAAATAAATTTAGATTTTATTGGTAGCCAAAGATTAGTTTTAGTTCATGTTATGCCAAAGTATTATTGTGAATCACATTTAAAATTCTTTTTAGAATTAATGAAATAAAAGCCATAAAATGTTTTGAACAAATACTAACAGTTATAAATATTTTGAACTCTGTCACTATGTATATTTTTGGCCTCACAATTGAAAAGTCACACAGATTTACTGAAGAGTTTCTATGCTCTTGTAAGATGAGAAGTGTTTTATATGCAGAGTTCCCATTGTAGCTTAACTCAAGGAGATCGGCTCCTACACAGTAGAGTCAAGAGAGAAGCTAGACTATTTTAATTCCAGGTTATCCACTCTTGATTAGATTATTTGTACTACTCCATTTCTACAAAGGAGTGTGTGTGGGGGGGGGAGGGTGCATGCATGGAACTTTGTAAGCTGGAATCTCACTTGTAGGTTAAGCTAGCACATGAGTACTTGAGGCCATTCTGTCCTTGTGCCCCAGGGCTAGGAGTATGCCCACATTTATACACAGCTGCGGAGGATTCAAATTCATGTCCTCCTGACTGCACACTTCCAAAGTAAGTCATACACATTTTAAAAAATCATTACCTGTGTGCTGCTCATCTGGTCATTAAAAAAATCCTGTTAAAATTGATGCTAATTTATTTTTTTATTTTCCAGATGACTATACATATTTGAAATGACCTGATCAAGTCTCAAGGAGGTAGAGTTATAAAATGGAAGCCTTTGTTACTGCCTGCCTCCTTCCTTTGGTCATCTTGCTGCTTAAGCTACATATTTCCTTCAGTCTGCAATGTACCCTTGCTGATGGCCATGGCTGTCTACAATAACCTGACAAGCCCTTTTCCCTTGTTTTGAGCCCTTCTGTAGTGTCAGTCATGAGATAAGCTTTCTTACTGTCAGCTGACTTGTTCCCACCCGGTTAAAGTAACAGTACTTGTCAATATTGGCACATTACTGAATTGTTATCTAAATATCACTAAAATAGCACCATGTGAGAAAACACAAAAAAAAACCCTCTCCACGAACACTAACTTAAATATTTTATGAATAAACATGTATACTTTGTGTAAGTAAATGAAAATGCAAACATAAAAATAATAAAAAAATATTTATACTCGATTGGTATGAAGACTAACCAGCTATTTTAAAGACTCATCACAGGTCATAAAGTATGCAGTGTGTCTTTCTGCACTACAAGAAAGGTAAAGATTGCTCACCCAGTCCATGGCTCTTAGAGCAGCAAAATGTGACTAAAGAAAAAGCCAGGGTCTCAGCGTTGTCTCAGCACTGACAGAATCATGGAATGAGGACCTGATCCTCTTTGGGCTTAAGCCAGGCTAATTAACAAAATGTTGGTCTTACAGAGACTGCTAGGGATGGGAGATGCACAGTAGTCCTGAGTATAGAAAAGCCAGATGGCTTGTGGAAAATGTGGAGTATGATGATCTGTGATGTGCTGCTTTACTCAAAATTGTCCTGTTGACCAAAAATGACAGATGTGATAGTTTTTTAGATAGCTTTTTAGTGCCTTTTATAGTATGATTTTAAAGAAAGGCACCTTGCACGAATGTGTAAGCCCCTGTTTCTGTGGCATAGTGACCTAATACTTAGTCATAGATGGGAATAAAATAAGACATCTATCATCCCCTCTAAGACATAGGGAGTACTGTAGAATGGAAGAAAGTGAGAGCTGGAGAAAGGATTGTAGTGTAGCCAGTTCCTCTGATTTGCAACATTTTGAGAGAAAGGCATGTTAAGACTTAAGAAGTAAACAACTCCTAAGTCTCAGGAAATTCCTGAAACTTACAGTATCTACAGGAAACTTTTTTCCCACTGAGCTATCTCCTCAGCTTCCATGTATAATTTTTCAAAAATTATTATGTTATTAAGTGAGATGGCGTGTGGGAGATTTTCCTCTGGATGTGGAAACATATGTAAAAGGTGAAGAAATAGAACTTATTTTGTGGGGTTGAGCCTTGGCCAATTCCAAAATAGACTGAGAAGGGAAGACCAGAGGTTGCTGGAGGGGTAGTCAATCCTATTTGTCTACCAATTGGTTTAAACATAAGAAAATAGTTATCTAGGACAATATCTTAACTCATGGTCTCCATAGCTGGATAGGTGACAGGATCTAGGATATAGATGTACAATAGGAAAAGTAAATAACTTAAGGGTGGCAGGAAAGAAATTACTTCTAATTCATTCTCATCATGCTGTTAGTTATCTGTCCAAAGTACATGGTCCCATAGAGAAGCTTTGGGAATATGGATCTTAGGTTCAGAGGAAAACACAATTTTAGGGAAGGATTAAGAATTAGAAATGAAAAAAAAAAGTATACTTCTTCCACGATAAATATTTAGATATAGAGGATGCATGAGCTGGGATGGGAATACTTGGAGCCCGTCTAAAAGTGTGGCCATCTAAGAACAGGAACCATAAAGGAGAAATGTGCAGAAAGAGTAAGAGAGACATTCGTGTGAAATAGAAGGAGAAGATTATTCAGGCTTATCAAATGCATTAGAAATTGTTACAATGATTTTTGCTCAATGTGATCAAAATTCTTATTTACTCTCTTGGACACCTTTTATAACTAAACTCTTCGAAATATAACTCACAATATCAAATACATATATAGTAGTTATGTTCATTTGAGTGTCTGAAACGGATGATTTTTTATCATATTAAAATCATTAGTTCTTATAATATCTTGAAATACTTTCACCCTTTTGCTATGGATAAATAAACCAAGGCCACAGCAGCTGCCATATTTGACCACAGATTGACTCAGATCTACATTCCACTGATTGATTTAAAATCATATAAATTTGATATTCACACATTCTTTTAAACTAGTTACATAACCTACTTACTGTTGAATGAAATGAGAATAGCAAAAGAATGTAATTTATAAACTAAGATTTTTTTCTAGGAAAAATGGATTTTTCTTTTTTACATTTTTTTTTACTGAAAACAAATTCTTATCTCATAAAATATATTCTGTTTACACTCTCCCCCTCTCCTTTTCCTCTTTCCTTCCCACCTCCTCTCTCCTCTGAAACCATTCCCATTCTGTCTCTCATTAGTTAAAAAAAAAAAAAAAAAAAAAAAAACAGGCTTCTAAGAGATAACAACCAAACATGAAAAAATAAGATCTAATAAGTTGAAGCAAGAGCTATAGTTTGAAGTTGGACACAGCAACCAAACAAGAGGAAGAGTTCCAAGAGCAGGCATGAGAGTCCCATTTGCTCTCACACTCAGGAGTCCTATAAAAACACTAAGCTAATATAGCCACGGAAGAGCTGGTGTGGACCTGTGTCTGTCCTGTGCTTGCTGCCTCTGTTTAATTCACACACATCTTGCTCAGTTGGTTCAGAGGACTTTGCTCTCCTGGTGTCCTCCATCCACTCTGGCCCTTAAGCTCTTTCTGCCTCCTCTACCATGAGTTTCCCTGGACTTCGAGGGGAAGAAGCTAATGGAGATGTCCCATTTAGAGCTCACTATTCCAAGGTTTCTCTCTCGTTCTCTGCATAATGTCTGTCTACCTGTGAATCTCTGTATTTTTTTTTTTTTTTTTTTTTTTTAGAAAAAATGGCTTTTTAAAGCATCTTGGAGTCAATCTTGCTTGCATGTATGTGTGTGTTGTGGGCTTCAACTATCTGGCCACGACTGCATTTGAAACACAGATGTAGAGTAAATAAATACTTTGACACTGCGAGTTATGCTTTGAAGTGTTTAGTTATAATAGGTGTCCAAAGGGACTAAACAAAAGAAGTTTGGAAACATTAAGTTAAAAAGCATGTTTTAATTATTGCTATTAGTGCTGTATTTTTTTATTGTTTTATATTATGCTGTGGTACTGTGTCCTGGGAAGGGTTCACAGAGTCTGAACTCACATGTAATTAGGGCTAGTCAAGGCCTCAGCTCCTGCGGAGTTTCCGACATATTACTTATGGCTCTGGTCTACTCCTTTATAGTAGATATAATAACATTGACTCCATGGTGCTGAAAGAGGTATGAATCAACCTATTCATATGATGTATCAAATACAATGATAATAATGACTACCTAAAATTTGTAAAGTAGTATTTCCAAGTTTTGAATTTATGAATGAAGGGATGGCATATAACCAGGATGTATTTAGTCCTGTATATCTCTTCTGTGATGATGATGGGTGATTTCTTTCCTCTTTAAGCAGTTTCCTCAAGAGCCATACTGATGAGTACAGAATGGGAACTCTATAAAGGTTCTCTGATTTACTTAATAAAAAGCCAGGAGCAAGATTAATGTCACATTGAGTATTAGTCATAGATAATAGGTTTATCATTGTTCTGGGAATTAGATAGTTACACTAAAAATAGATGAACTAGATACTCAGAATGAAATGATTTCTTCTAGTCAGGGTCTAACAATGTTTAGCTCTCGGTGGATATGTAAATAGAGGAGACAACTATTATTACTGATTTCTATTGTTCCCTTTACATGTAGAAATTTAACTGAAAATATAACTTTGAAGCCATGATCAAATCAGGAGCAAGCAAGACACATGAACATTCAAATTTGATCCGTCCCTATGAGCATCAGCTGTCAGCTGTCCAGTGAAACATGCCCACATTACACATGAGACTCAATTATTCAACTCTGGGGAATTGGGACCATCAAATCTTAGGGTCAAGTTCAATTACACCACACATTAGAAGATATGACTGACTTTGCCAAGGAGCAATAAGATGAAACACACTCACATTATATGTCAATAAGTATACACACATACTTTTGTCTATGTGTCATATTTGAAAATTATGAATAATACAAATAAAGCTTATTTATGAAATCATCCTTTGGATACATGTCTTTCGGATTTTTATTTACATATAAAAGAGTGTAGTGATTTCATGGTCTCTTAGTACCTATCTTTTAAGACAATCATTTCTTATTGCTTATCAGTTCATATATTTATAGAATAAATTTTAGTCATTTTTATATCTCATCCCCTTCTTGCATCCCACTAAAACTCACCTTCCTGATAATTCTTCCTTATACTGTCACGCCTTGCATGTGTATGATCCATTGGACTCATTAGCATGCCGTCCTGAATGGTCAGAATTTTATATTAAGGTATCGTCATTAACTGCTCTTGGGTTTTTAGGATCCTTTCTTTCCTTTAAAACTACATTCAAATATGCAGCAGGACATTTTTTATTCTTTGAGAATTTACTACATGTATAAAATGAAATATGGTCATACAAACTTCCAACCCCTTCCCCAGTATCCCAACAGTTCCCATCCTACCTTCAGATTCTCATCTTTTTAAACTAAGTCCAACAGTTTTCCCTCTGCCTCTTAGTAGTTTATTTGTGTAGTTTTGAAGTCAGTTACATGGTATAATACTTCCAGCATTAGCCTATGATCTGCCACCACATAGGCACACAGTACATATGGAGTGAGGGCATCATTCATGCCCCTTTTGCTGTCTGGCACTGCCATTGTCCCAATCCCAATTTGTTTAGATCCCTGAAACACTTCCTCTTTCTCCATTTTAACATGAGCCAATCCATATTTCTTTGGAAGCCAGAATGGTCTTCTTAAATGCTAATTTGACTCTCTCATCCTCTGATATCAATTCTTTGATAATGTCCATTATTTATAAGCAAAAACGTTAACTTCATAAAATGACATATAAGATTCTTCATGATTAAGTCCCTGTCCAGTTTTGTTTATTTCTTGACACTTTTTCCTTTATATTTTATTCCATTTCTCAGCCCACCCAGTGTCCTTGGCTTTAACTGTTCTGAAAAAAAATATTTTCAGGGTTTCCCATGTTCCATATTGACTTATCACAACATTCCTGGACCTCGCAGCCCTTACTGCTTAGCCTAGACAAGAGTTAGCTACCTTGAGCCTCACTTCTCTGAATTACATTCTATCTCCTAGTCTTCAGCACGTTACACATCTCCTCTGTACCCTGTTCAGTGTCCCACCAGAATGCTTGTGGTAGTATTTTTGTCTTAAATTTTACTACTTTCTTTGCTTGCTAATATTCACTTTTCTCTTTGTTTATATTCTGCTTTCCTTATTGTATTGTAAGTTATGGGATTACTTGGAGTCATATTAATCAGTTAAATATACTCTGCATACTACCAAAGGAGAAAAGTAGTCATCAATATCACCCAGCTACTAATCTGGCAATGTTCAACAGTGACCCACCTGCTAGAGATACTTGTGCAATAATGGCAGAAAGGTTATGAGAGTAACCAACTACTTTCTGATTAGATTGACAGCCCATTTCATGAGATAACTCTCATACTCGACACTGCTAAAGTTGCCAAGAACCTGAGACTCAATAGGTCAGAGCTCTAGGGAAATCTTACTACTATTACTCTTCTTAAAGAACACAGCACTTCTGGAGGACCCTACTATACCATTCCCAGGCATATAGCCAGAGGATTCCCCAGCATGTAATAAGGATACATGTTCCACTATGTTCATAGCAGCCCTATTTATAATAGCCAGAAGATGGAAAGAACCCAGATGTCCCTCAGTGGAGGAATGGATACAAAAAATGTGGTATATTTACACAATGGAATACTATTCAGCCATTAGAAACAATGAAATTATGAAATTCTTAGACAAATGGATGGAACTGGAGAACATCATCCTAAGTGAGGTAACCCAGTCTCAAAAGAACACTCATGTTATGCCCTCAATGATAAACAGATATTAGCCTAGAAGCTTGGAATACCCAAGACACAATCAGCATATTAAATGATGTCCAAGAAGAAGGAAGGAGTGGCCCTTGGTTCTGGAAAGGCTCAGTGCAACAGTGTAGGGTAATACCAGAACAGGGAAGTGGGAAGGGGTAGATGGGGGAGCAGGGGGAAGGAAGAAGGCTTATGGGACTTTTGGGAGAGGGGATCCGTGAAAGGGAAATCATTTGAAATGTAAATAAAGAACATATCGAATACAAAAAAGAACACAGCAATAAAATGACTTCTAATGGCATATCGATGCATCTCTCAGCCTCACGAGGGAAGCTTCTTCTTGTAGTAGATGAGCAAGAACCCACATCTGAGCAAAGTGCAGAGACTGAAAGGCTTTGGAACACTCAGTCCTAAGTGAGATGTCTATGTCACCTCACCCACACTCAGGGAAACTATGTAGAAGGTGATGTAGAAAAATTGTAAGAGCCAGATATGATGGATGACTCCAAGGAACTAATGTCTTCTATACACTGGTCTATACACCAGGCCAGATGGTGACAGCATGCACAAGATTCGCTTAAGTTCAAACCAGACAAAATCCCAGCCCAGAGAGCTGGAGGTGGGGCTTTGGGTCCACCTATAACTAAGAAGTTATTTGTAATTGATTCTTCCTGATAAGATACTTCCTAAAAAGTAAGTTTTCTTCCATAGAGGGCATCAGCCACAATCCAGGTCTGGAATAATTAACTAGTCAAGACAAATAGATTCCAAGATTTTTGTGTGTGTTTTGTTTGTTTTATTTTGCTATTATTCTTGTTGTTTTGTTTTTTGTTTTGATTTTTTGAGAGAAAAACCATGAAGTTGGATGGGTAGGGGGTGGAGAGTATCTAGGAGATGTCGAAAGGGAAGGAATATTGCTAAATATATGGAATTACAAAAATAAGTTAAAAAAAAACCTCTGCTGAATTAATTTTGCATTAACAGATTGCAAAATTAAAATTGTGTTACTCAGTTTAGTGTTTGTTTCCAGGTTCTGACTATTTTTGGCTAGATTTTAAGCTTAACGGAGACTATAGAGTCCCTAATAACTTTTAAAACTCCCCAGACGTAAAACTATTTTTGCATATAATAGTTGCTGATTAGAGTTAATCTCTAATGATATTAAAGTTAATACTGTTCCTATGTGATCCACAGAAGGACCAAGAGGATATCTCCCTCAGTGGTCTATTTGTGATGCACTCATGAGGACCTAATTCATTCACGAGAATCATGGTTTTGTGTGTTTTTACATCCAGATGTTGTGTCACGTGCTTGTATTCCCAGTGCTGAGAGGCATATCCTTGGAGTTCACTGCTGGCTATTTGATCTGAATTAGTGAATCTAAGGCCAATGAGAAGAGTCCTGTCTCAAGAAAGGATAGATGGAGTTCTGAGGAATGACACCACAGCTTGTCCTCTTGCTTCCACATGCGAGAGTGCACGCATAAGCACACACACACACACACACACACACACACACACACACACACACATCGTCGTCATCATCATCACTACCACCGTCACCATAACGATCACCACCATCATCATCACCACCATCATCATCATCACCACCATCACCGTCACCATCACAAACATCATGCAGCATCCACCATTGAGCAGCCTTGTCATTTTTGTCAAAGGGCACAGCTAAATTGTTTGTGCATCTCAGGGACCTAGTGAAGTTTCTAGCATAACATGAAGAACATAGAATTGCACTGATACACAGCAGAAGAGCTATGAAAGTCATTCCAGGTAACTAGATACCATAGGGCTCCTTTATATAAGGGTGAGTAGGCATTGTGCATTAGCTTGGCATTTATTGTCAGGCTTTATTAAGTTTGGTTTTACTGACAAAGCTCACATCATGTCAACATCTAACACAAAAACTACCTAAAGAATAAATTTCAAAATATTTTGGTAGGTTAAAGACATTTGTAATTTGAATGCAGTTTCTTTCAAGAAAAAGGAGGAGAATATACCCTTCCCATCCTTAAATCTCAGATATCTGCACTTGTGACATGCTTTGGTCAACAGAATAAGAACGAGATAATCCTGTGGATGTGTGAATCCAGGAGCTGGGCTCCATACCTTCTTGGCTGCACCCCTTCTTGGCACACTACCCAGGCACTGGATGTGTAGAATCTGGAAATGACAAGTCAGAGAGAGGTGGGGATAGAGGTAGGGGGAGGGAAAAACATGAGAAGAGAGGAGAGAGACCCAAGTTTCTAGCCCAACTTCACAAGCTGTTATCAACTTCATGAACAAGTCCAAAGAAGACCAGTAGCATCCCTTTGCTGTCCTCAGAAGAGTAGACTTTGGGTTTCCAAATTATATATTTTTCTATACATTCCATATATATATATGTATTTATTATATATTTATATTATGTATTATATGTTTATATACTATTTATATATATACACACATATATATTTCCTTCACACACACATATATGTGTTTCATTGGAACAATGAAAGCATTTCTGGTGTATTATCACAAATGACAGAAATAGAAAACACTTGGGTAAGCACATCGTCACCCACATTGACCTTGTAAATCTCCAGTTCCCATCAAACAAGGGTAAACCATATGGTTGGTGGGATGAACATGAGAATTTCCCAAGTGTTACAATGTTCCAAGAACTAAAACAGTGAAAACTCAGTTAAAAAACGTTCGAAATCTACCGAGTAGAGCCTAGAATTTTCAAACAGAAATTCTGAGAACAAAATTTATTAATATTAAATAGCCTCCCCTCAGCCTCTCTGGGTCACTTCTTTCCTTGAAGCAGAATTGTGGTTCATACAGATACTGTATCAAAAACAAAACCAAAAAAAAAATTCTGAGAAAAAAATTCAAGCTGGTCAAAGTTGTAACTATATTTACAAGACTACTCAGAAAGTTCTGTCTGCCACATTTTCTCCTTAGGCAATGTAAAACATGCATAATGAAGTTTGACATTTTCCATGGGCTCTGTCTTAAGCATTCTGTTTCTGTAGTTACATTGAATCAACTATGAAATGTTTTTTAAAATATAAGAAGTGCAGACATTTTGTAAATGTTTGTCAATTCCAGTATGTTTAAAGATGAAGTGGGGCTAGAGCTTAACAAATTACAAAGTATTGGTGCATGTCTGACATAGTGTTTTTATCATGGAAAACATGTCCTCAAACTGGTAAATAAATAAATAAATAGGGGGTGGAACTCTAGGGTCCAGTGGTTTGTTTGAATTAAAAGTTATTAATCATATTAAAAGGTTGGTACAGTGATACTTCCCTCTTAATCCATAAGATTACATAATAAAAATAAAAATACTAATATCTATAGCTGTTATACTCTAGAATTTTTGCAATGATTTTTTTCAGTAGTAACTGTCCCTGCTCTGTGTACAACACTATGGGGTAGATAACATTCCCTCACTAAATCTGCCATTTTACATATAAGAAGGCTAAAGAAGGGCCAGAAAGACAATTCAGCATGGAAGGGCACTTGTCATTCAAGGCACTGACCTGAGTTCAATCTGACAAGATCACATTGTCGAAAGAGAGGACCAACTCCAGAAAATTGCCCTCTTGACATACGTATGAAATGACCTGTGTATGCATGTAGTACTCACACACATGTACACACACACACACACACGCCCACACAGGCATGCATACACAGAGAAATAAAATGTACTAAAATAATTTTTAATTAAGGAAGTGAATTTAAAGGCAGGTGATTTAAGTTGCATTGGTAATGCAAGCAATAATATTATTGGAATTTAATTTTATAGCATGTGCTCTTGACTATTCAGTTAAGTCTTCTCTCAGAAAAATGTGGGATAAGACAACAATATAATTTTTTACCTGGACCCATATGTCTGTCTACCTTTTGGCTGCTGTAGTACACATAAGGTCAGTGCATCCTGAACTGTTAGGAGTCATAACAGATGGAGAGTAGGTTTGATATAGATCCCTGTATGCGTGTATTCTGGCAAAGAGAGATATAGATATCACAACATTATTATGTGCATAGTAATATTAACTCTGATTCCATTCGAACCCTGAGGCCAAATAAAATGGTTAAAGATATATTTATTGATCACTAAGCAACTGTTGCCAAGACATTCAGACTTCAACTTCCCACTTTTGTCTCTTTTTTTGAAGTGGGTCTCAAAAACAGTTTCTCTCAAGAAGCAATGAAAAACAGACAATTAATATTTGGTTTTTCTTGATCTTTTAAAAAGACCATTCAAATTAAAAGATACAGTTTGAAAAATGCTTCTGCTCACCCTTGCCTTACTTGATGAGTGAAATTTTATGTGTAAAATTTAGTTTAGCAGGGACTTTTAGAATCTTCAGTCTACAGTAATTTGAAGACAGTGTGCTACTTTACTCCTTAAAAGTACATCAAAGGGAGGAGAGGCCCTTGGCCCTGAGAAGGCTTGATGCCCCAGTACAGGGGGATGCCAGGACAGGGAGGCAGGAGTGGGTGGGTTGGTGAGCACAGGGAGTGGGGGATGGGTTAGGTTGCTTTCAGAGGGAAAAGTAGGAAAGGGGTTAACATTTGCCATGTGAATAAAGAAAATATCTAATAAAAAAGTACATAAATCATTTTTCTAATTTTTATACAATATATTTTAATCATAGTCTTTCCCTCCCTCGGCACCTCCCAGAACTTGCCCACCCCCTATCCATTCAAATTAGTGTGCCTTCTCTCTAAAAGAAACAAATGAATAGGTCAATGAATTCTTTTAAATCAATCAATGATCCTCTTAATTATTATCCATACTTCACAGTCTTTGTTCATTGACCTAGGATATTCAGAAATCTAAGACACTGTCAGTGAATGTCAGCAGTGGTGATGGCTTAGCAACAACACTAATAACTTGTGCCATTTTTCTCAGATATATGACTGCCACACTCAGTGGCTAGGTGTATCTGTAACCAGTTACCATCATTTTCTATACAGAAACACAGCGAGTGGGTTTATTTCCTCCAAAGAAATATGAATCCAGGTTTTGATACTGAGGAATACCATTATACATACCCTACACTCCATGAAGCCAATTAGAGCCTTGCAGTGCTCGATATAATCATTAACTACAGCTATAATTGGAATTATTATTTAAACATAAAGGTAAGAAATGCATGCCACCCAAGCAAATTTTTTTTCTTGAATAAGTTGAAGTAAGAATTTTCCTTTGATTTAATTATTGTCTCCTTTCCTTCTGGGTTTTAATAGATAATGGATCTTGTCAACCATTCTATGTCTTCACCTCCAACTGGGGACACATAACTTTTACTGTGGTCCATTATCTGGCCATTAGAGGCCACAAGTGTGTCCCCTGACCCTCTGCCTCACATTAAGCTGGAGAAAAGGAGTTGAAAATGTGGATGCAGCAGCTTTCCCAGCCCAGAAGCCCACGAAGCTCCGGCGCCTTCTATATTGAGACCATTCATTTTCCTTCTGCTGCAAAGTCCATCTCACAAGACCCAGGATAAAGATTCATCCAGATTCCACCTCCAGCCTGTCTGCCCGGCTCCATTACTTCAAAAGTGTCAGCTCCAGGAACCGCTAAGCTCTGCACAGATTATTTAGTTTCTTTTTATTTGAGCGAGAACTTTGAACTGCTTACAAGTTTGATACACATGTTTTACTAAGTGACTTTATCTTTTGTCACATTCACCATGGGCTTTCAAAGCGCAAACATTCATGCTGGCCTTGGTAACTATGTTTTTGTTTTGAAAATTAGGATGAAGTTTAGGCAGGTCCAATTAGAGAGTCATATTTCTGAGCCTCGTCCCCTCTGAAATAATTGAAAGCATTATGTGATGCTGGGATGATATAGAAAAGAAGTGGAAACCACCCACAGGTATTTGCCGACAGAATCTGCTAAATCTGTCACAGTTACCTTTATTCTCACCTGGAGATGTGGGGAGTGCCTGGGAATCTCTACTTCAGAACATGGGACATCATTGTTAGGGGATCCTGTGTGTGCCAACTGCTTCAAAGTCTGCCTCTTTGTTTTGATTTTAAAAAAGAACAAATAAAATGGAAAGCGCTTCTTTTACTGTTCTAGCATGTATTACCTGTTTTCTTTTCAAGACACCTCTATTTCCAATGTCAGCACCTACTCATTCCATGACTTGCCTCTCAAGTTTATTCTATTTACAACAAAACTGCTAATGGTTTTAAACTTGTTTGCATTTTATGGATTTTGTTCTCTATTAAAATAATATTGCCAGGTAATAGCAGGGCATACTTTTAATCCCAGCACTTGGGAGGCATAGGCAAGTGATTGCTGAGAGTTTGGGGCTAGCTTGGTCTACAGAATGGGTTTCAGAAGAGCCAATGTTACCCAGAGAAATCCTGTCTCAAAACAAAAACAAAACAAAATGTTATTTGCTATTGTGTGTTCATGAGTGTGTATACATGTTATATGGTAGTTTCTGTGTGTTTTGGAGTGGATGTGTATGTGTGCTAGTCTGTGAGTTTGTGAGTCTGAATATATGACTGGGTGTGAGTACAGGAGTGTATAAGTGTGCTACTGTTTGAGTGTTCATGTAAATATATATTAAACACCATGTGAATGTGTGTATGTATTAGTGTGCGTATGTGTGTGTTTGAGCGTGTCTGTGAGTTTATATGTGATTTTGGGAGGCTGCTACTTTATGTGTGAGTGTGTGTCATTGTGATTGTGTGACTGTGTATGCTTGTGTCTACTTCTGAGAGGATGATCTGTTTCTTCATTTTTAACACATGGTACAGAAAGCTTTTCCTATATGTTCAGAATCTTTAAATAGTGAACTATGTTGTAAACCACACAGTGGAGTTTTTGAGGGAGAAACGTAAGAACAAGCTTGCTGGAAAGATGGAAAGATGATGGGATAGACTTTGAAAATGCTTGAATTTGAGGAGGCGTTGCAGTGTCCAGAGGCAAATATTGAGACCATTGGAATATGTGTTAGTGATGCAAGATAGAGGCCAGATTTGAAAACACTTGGGAGCACGCCATCTCCAAGTGGCACAGGAAGACAGATATCCACCCAGCAGCCAGCGCGGAGGAGGCAGCCTGCACAGGTGAGACCGGCCCTGGAGATCGGAGGATCCTGTCCTGAGGCCTCTGGCAGGAGCCTTTCTGTACCACCTCCAGATCAGGAATATCCCGTGCCACAGCACACCATCTCCAAGTGGCTCAGGAAGCCAGATATACACCCAGCTGTGCAGAGGAGACAGCCAGCACAGCCTGCATCCAGACTTGATCAGGGCCACAGAGCTACATGCCCAAATACAACTACAAGAGAGTGGGTCTTGGCTGCCATCTTTGCTCCTGTGACTGTGTAACAGATTGGTAGGAGGGATCACCAGAGTAGAGGATCATTTATTTAAAAAAAGAAAGCACTGATACAACATTCAAAGAAAATGAAAAATGCAAAAAGCTCCTGACCCAAACCATTCAGAAAATCCAGGACAAAATGAGATGACAAACCTAATGATCATAGGTATAGAGGAGAGTGAAGATTTCCAACTTAAAGGGCCAGTAAATTTCTTCATCAAAATTATAGAAGAAAACTTCCCTAACCTAAAGAAAGAGATCCCCATGAACCCAAGAACATTCGTATAGAACTCCAATTAGATTTGACCAGAAAAGACATTCCTTCCATCACATAAACACCAAATGTATTAAACAAAGAAAGAATATTAAAAGCAGTAAGGGGGAAAAGCTCAAGTAACATACAAAGGTAGACCTATCAGAATTACACCAGACTTCTCACCAGAGACTATGAAAGCCAGAAGAGCCTGGGCCAAGGTCAGCAGACCCTAAGGGAACACAAATGCCAGCCCAGACTGCTAAGGTATTTCATGACGAAAACAAATTTACACAGTATCTTTCCACAAATCCAGTCCTTCAAAGGATAATGAATGGAAAACACCAAGAAAAGAGGGAAACAACACACTAGAAAAAGCAAAAAAGTAATCTTCCTTCAACAAACTCAAAAGAAGATAACCACACAAACATAAAAATTACATCAAAAATAGCAGGAAGAAACAATCACTATTCCTTAAAATCTCTTAATATCAATGGACTCAAGTCCCCAATAAAAAGGCATAGACTAACAGACTGGATTTGTAAACAAGACCCAACATTTTTCTGTATACAGGAAACGCATCTCAGTGCCAAAGACAAACACTACCTCAGAGTAAAAGGCTGGAAAACAGTTTTCCAAGCAAATGGTCCCAGGAAACAAGGTGGAGTAGTCATTCAAATATCCAATAAAATAGACTTTCAACCAAAATTTATCAAAAGACAGAGAATAACACTTTATATTCATCAAAGGAAAAAAATCTACCAAGAAGAACTCTCAATTTTGAGCATCAATGCCCAAAATACAATGGCACTCTCATTCATAAATGAAACTTTACTAAAGCTTAAAGCACACATTGTACACCACAATAATTGTCGGTGACTTCAATACCCCACTCTCCTCAATGGACAGATCAGGGAAACACAAACTAAACAGAGACACAGCGAAACTAACAGAAATTTTGGAACAAATGGATTTAACAAATGTCTATAGAACATTTCGTCCTAAATCAAAAGAATATACCTTCTTCTCAGCACCTCATGGTACCTTCTCCAAAATTGACCATATAATTGGCCACAAAACAGACTTCAACAGATATAAGATGATCGAACCAATTCCATGCCTCCTATCAGATCACTATGGAGTATGGGTGGTCTTCAATAGTAACAAAAACAACAGAAAACCCACATACACATGGAAGCTGAACAAAGCTCTACTCAATGATACCTTGGTCAAGAAAGAAATAAGGAAAGAAATCAAAACCTTTTTTAGAATTTAATGAAAATGAAGGCACAACATACCCAAATTTATGGAACACAATGAAAGCAATGCTAAGAGGAAAACTCATAGCTTTGAGTGCCTCCAAAAAGAAGCTGGAGGGAGCATACACTAGCAGCTTAACAGCACACCTGAAAGTTTTAGAACAAAAAGAAGCTAATGCACCCAAGAGGAGTAAAAGACAGAAACTCATGAAACTCAGGGCTGAAATCAACCAAGTTGAAACAAAAAGAACTATATGAAGAACAAAACCAATGAAAAGCAAATAAATAAATAAATGAATAATGGATTTGTACTCTTGTTTAAAAAAAATGTTGTTGGATGGCGAGCAGTCAGCAGCCTAACCTGGTCCACTGGCGATGTATTAGTAGCAGAGAGCCTTCTAGAGAGAACCGTATAACAAGCAGGACACAGTGTCTTGGCCCTCTTGGCCTGTGATCACTGGGGTAGTTCCCTATGTCCTGACTGGTAGCTGCCCATCCATTTCAACTACAGCAATCTTAAACTGCCTGGCCTATCACCCTCAGAAAATACAATTATCTGTAGCTATGAATAAATAACTGTCCATGGGTTGTGACTGCCAGCAATTCAAATTCTTAAAGTAGCTGAAAACCTGGAACTCGTTCTTTGAGAAAATCAACAATATAGAAAAACCTTTAGCTAGACTAAGTAGAGGGCACAGAGACAGTATCCAAATTAACAAAATCAGAAATGAAAAGGGAGAAATAAAAACAGAAACTGAGGAAATATAAAAAAATTAGCATATCCTACTACAAAAGCTATATTCAACACAACTGGAAAATCTGGATGAAACAGACAATTTCCTAGACACATACTAACTACCAAAATTTAATCAGGATCAGCTATACCATCTAAACAGTCCCACAACCCCTAAAGAAATAGAAGTGGTCATTGAGTGTCCCAACCAAAAATAAAAAGCACAGGACCGGGTGGTTTTAGTGCAGAATTCTATCAGACCTTCAAAGGAGACCTAATACCAATACTCTTCAAACTGTTCCACAAAATAGAAACAGAAGGAAAATTACCCAGCTATGAAGCCACAATTTCACTGATACCAAAACCATACAAAGATCCAACAAAAAAGAGAACCTTAGACCAATTTCCCTTATGAATATTGATGCAAAAACATTCAATTTTGTTGCCAACTAAATCCAAGAACACATCAAAATGCTCATTCAGCGTGATCAAGTAGGCTTCATCCCAGGGATTCAGGGATGGTTCAATATACAGAAATCCCTCAATGTAATAGACTACATAAACAAACTCAAAGAAAAAAACAAAATGGTCATTTCATTAGATGCCAAAAAAGCATTTGACCAAATTTAGCATTCCTTCATGTTAAAAGTCTTGGAAAGAACAGGAATTCAAGGACCATACCTAAACATAATAAAAGCAATATACAGCAAACCAGTACCCAACATCAAACTAGATGGAGAAAAACTTGAAGCAATCCCACTAAAATCAGGGACTAGACAAGGCTGCCCTCTCTCTCCATATTTATTCAATATAGTACTTGAAATTCTAGCTAGAGCAATAGACAACATAAGGAGGGATATAAATTGAAAAAAAAAGATGTCAAATTATCACTATTTGCAGATGATATGATAGTATACTTAAGCGACTCAAAAATTCCACCAAAGAACTATAGCTGATAAATAACTTCAGCAAAGTGGCTGGATATAAAATCAACTCAAGCAAATCAGTAGCCTTCCTATACTCAAAGGATAAACAGGCTGAAAAAAAAATTAGGGAAACCTTCACAAACAATATAAAGTATCTTGGTGAGACTATGACCAAACAAGTAAAAGATCTGTATGACAGGAACTTCAAGTCTTTGAAGAAAGAAATCCAAGAAGATGTCAGAAGTTGGGAAAATCTTCCATGCTTGTGGATTGGCAAGATTAATATAGTAAAAATGGCCATCGTGCCAAAAGCAATCTACAGATTCAATGAAATCCCCATCAAAATCCAAACTCAATTCTTCATAGAGTTGGAAATAGCAATTCTCAAATTCATCTGGAATAACAAAAAAACCAGGATAGCTAAAGCTATCCTCAACAATAAAAGAACTTCTGGGGGGAGTTAGTATCCCAGACCTCAACCAGTACTACAGAGCAATTGTGTTAAAAACTGCATAGTATTGATTGGTACAGTGATAGGCAGGTACTACCACTCTGGAAATCAGTCTGGCATTTCCTCAGAAAACTGGGTATGACACTTTTGGAGGACCCTGCTATACCACTCCTGGGCATATACCCAGAGGATTCCCCAGCATGTAATAAGGATACATGCTCCTCTATGTTCATAGCAGTCCTATTTATAATAGCCAGAAGCTGGAAAGAATCCAGATGTCCCTCAGTGAAGGAATGGCTACCGAAAATGTGGCATATATACACAATGGAGTACTATTCAGCCATTAGAAACAATGAATTCATGAAATTCTTAGACAAATGGATGGAACTGCAGAATATCATCCTAAGTGAGGTAACCCAATTACAAAAGAATACTCATGGTATGCACTCAGATAAGTGGATACTAGCCTGCAACCTTGGAATATCCAAGACACAATTCACATATCAAATAAAATCCAAGAAGAAGGAAGGAGAGGGCCCTGGTCCTGGAAAGGCTCAGTGCAGCAGTGTAGGGGAATACCAGGACGGAAAGTGGGAAGGGGTGGATTGGGGTACTGGGGGGAGGGAAGAGGGCTTATGGGACTTTCAGGGAGGGGGGATCCAGGAAATGGGAGATCATTTTAAATGTAAATAAAGAATATATCGAATAAAAAATGTACATATAGAGGCCGGTGTAGTACAAAAAAAAAAAAAAGAGAGAGAAAGCACTTGGATGTAAGATGTCATGAAATAGTAGACAAAGAAATGGCAAAGACCAACAATGAATGTTTGAGCAACACACGCATTAAGAGAATAACAAAGTAACCCAGCAAGTATAAAGCAGAGATGCCAAAGGGCTGAAAAGTCAGAAGCCGATAAGAATGAGATTTCTGTGACATGATTTCATTTGCAATATGAAAGTCAGATCTAATTGATTACTGTAATTACAGAGGAGTCGCTGTAAGTTTTGAGATGATCAGATGACCAAGAATCAGGGAAAGCAGCCATCTCCATGAATGATCAGAGGGAAGATCACTGGGAAAAGACTGCAGCATTCAGCATGGCATGCCACCGAGGAGAAGAGCTTTAGTAGCAAGACAATGATGAGAGCCAGAATAAGAGGGACCAGACAGTGAGAAGGGAGGAGGGACCTGGAAGGACGGAGTTCCTTTTCCCTCAAAAAACCTATGTGGTAGTTTGGTCGTGACTTAAAGGAGAAAAAAACATTGCTGGCTTAAGGAGTTACAAGGGAAATGAATCTGTCCCTTTTTTGTTGTTTTATGTTTGCTTGATTTTTATATCAGCTTGAAAAAAATAATTGAGTCAGGGTTGTAGGACAGGAACAAAAAGAACTTCTTCAGAGATCAAGGCTAGAGGCAGAATTCCAAGGTGTGGGTTTGACCCAATAGTACAAGTTTGATAGGACAAGAGAAAGTGCACTTGGCCATTTTATGGGAGTCGTTTGATTTTCCTTCTAGAGAGTAAAGCTTTGAAAAGGAGCTTGTCTGAAGGACAAGGGAGGAGAGGCAGGACTGAGAGTGCTCCCCTTAAAATGAGGTCACTAAAGGAAGTGTGGCTTCCTGTTTGTTCTCTTCTGTACTTCTTGTTGGAAAGCCAACAACCACTTGTAAGATGTCTGGGGAATTTTATTTCCAGAAGACTGAGATGTCTGACAAAAGCTACCATGGACTTGCTAGGGATTGGTACTACCTATGTCTTCAGACAACCAGTCTTTCTGATCTCTTGGATACTATAAAATCCAAGCTATAATCATCCAGGGATCACAAATGGGACAGAGCACCAATTGTCTCTATTCTATATCAGTTTATGAACATTATGAGAGAAGCCTTTATACCTAACCATCTCCTTCTGTGTTTCCAGTTATTTCTAGGGCCTGTACAATATTCTCCCACAAGAGAGCTATTCTCTCCCTCCCTCCCTCCTCTCTCTCTCTCTCTCTCTCTCTCTCTCTCTCTCTCTCTCTCTCTCACACACACACACACACACACACAGGTTTTGAAAGTGGTAGTGCTCAGACATGTTCTAAAAGGAATAGACAGCAATTGTTTCATTTGAAATTGAGTCAAGCAGATTGTCTATGTGAGTCCTGTCACCTGAGTCTTCCTGGGGTATGTATTTTAGAAAACTATTCTTTTCTTTTTTATTAGATATTTGTTTATTTATCTTTCAAATGGTATCCCCTTTCCTTGTTACCCCTCTGAAAACTGCCTATCCCATCCCCATCCTCCTCCCCCTGCTTATCAACCCTCCCTCCCCACTTTCCTGACCTGGCATTCCCCTACACTGGGGTGTCGAGCCTTCAAAGGACCAATGGCTTCTCCTCTCATTGATATCTGAAATGACCATCCTCTGCTACATATGTAGCTGGAGCCATGGGTCCCTCCACGTGTACTCTCTGGTTGGTGGTTTAGTCATGGGAGCTCTAGGGGTACTGGTTGGTACATACTATTGTTCCTCCTGTGGGGCTGCAAACTTCTTGGGTCCTTTCTTGGGTTCCTTCTCCATCGGGGACCCTACACTTAGTCTATTGTTTGGCTGTGGGCCATGGGTATTTTGATCCACATTTCAAGACGGATAAAAGTATCCACACCTTGGTCTTCTTTCTTCTTGAGCTTCATGTGGTCTAATAGCTAAGATCAAAAACTCAGGGAACAGCAGATACTGGAGAGGATATGGAGAAAGAGGAAGACTCCTCCAGTGCTGGCAGGGTTGCAAGCTGGTAAAACCACTCTGGAAATCAGTTTGGCAGTTCCTCAGAAAATTGGGCATAGCCCTACCTGAGGACCCAGTTATACCACTTCTGGATGTAAACCCAGGATTGTAATAAGGACACATGCTCCAATATGTTCATAGCAGCCTTATTTATAATAGCCAGAAGCTGGAAAGAACCTAGATGTTCCTCAACAGAGGAATGGATACAGAAAATGTGGTACATTTGCACAATGGAGTACTACTCAGCTATTAAAAATAGTAAATTCATGAAATTCTTAGGCAAATGATAGAGCTAGAAAATGTCATCCTGAGTGAGGTAAGCCAATCACAAAAGAACACACACTGTATGCACTCACTGATAAGTGGATATTAGCCCAAAAATCTTGGAATACCCAAGATAGAAAACTTTTCATATATAAGGAGTGAGATGATGTGAAGTTGCATTACTGCTCAAAGGTCTAAATCACCACTTGGTAAACAACCAGAAGGCAGGGGGTGGGGTGCATACTTCATTATGCAGAAAGGAAGGCTGTCTTGTGTTTCAGCAAATAGTGTCAAGAGCCAAAGTTCTTCTTACCAGAACCTAAGGAAGAACCTCAAAGTATTCAAACCAGACTGGTAGAAAGCTGGACGATATTACAAACTAAAAGGTCCTGGTTGATTTTATAGATTTAGCCTAAAGCAGGTAACTATTTGTGCTCTAGTAGACACAGGCTTAGAAGACAATTATTCTTCAGGGACAGCACAAGGATTAAGGGGTAAAAAGTGAGTTTGGACTTAAGAAAGGGTCTCTGAATAATAATACAAAAAGCAACAGATCCAGGAAGCAGTGAGCAAAGACACACAGATCTGTGATCTTGGAAACCTCACATAATAAAAAGGCAGGGTCCTTTCAAGTGTTCCTGCTCGGGCATCAATGATGAGGTTCAGAAGAAACAATTCAAGAAAAGTAGATGCATATCATGAATGTTGGCTATTGAAGGGCTTGTTGTCTATTTTCTCAGCATTCCAAACCTACCATGAACTTTCTATGTCTCACACTCCACAGTGTTAGGCATCATGGATACAATTGCCTTTTCTGGATTAAACCTACAAAGCAGAATGAAATCTTTAGGTAGTCCAAAGTCAGCAGGGCGGTATGGCACTCATCTGGAGTCTAGAGCTCCTAGAAGCTCCTTCTCTCCTTTGGATCCAGTGCAGAGCTTTATTGGGGATTCCCTTTTACCCACACAGACAGCAGACTCCCTACTTATCAGTGTGTTTTCTTCCTCTAGTGAGAGAGGTCCTGCATCTTGGTGTGACATTAAACTGTTCCTCGTTCTTCTCAGCTACATTTTTATACACAATGAGCCCATTCTGAAAGGTTGACATAGCTTCTCTATGATTAATTTATGTAGTGAATAGCATATCCAACTTAAAAGAAGGCAGCGAGGCTCTGGCTCTGGCACTAGGATAGCACCCGCTCATACTGAAGTAATCTACTTTATCAGAACTGTTCTAAAATGCACAGCACAGCATGCTTGGCAATATGTCTGGAAGAGCAGAATAAATCTGATATTTCAATTCTAATTGATTATATTCTTCACAATTTGTTATGATACGATGCTCCTTGTATTACAAAAGGAAGCTGAACCATCAACCAAGGGGCACACACGGTTCCAGCCAAAAATGTGGCGGAGGAATGGTCCATGGTCAGGTAAAGGCTCAACAGAGGCCCCAACAAAGGGAAACCGAGGCAGTGGGGGAGGAGGGAGTGTGTTGGGTGGAGAGACATATATGTGGAGGCAGGGGGAAGGAGGAAGGAGATGGGTTGGGGGTCTTAGGGGAGGGGGGATATCGGGAAAGGTTTTACCATTGACAATGTAAATGAAGACATATTCAATAAAAAATTAAATAAATAAAGGAAGCTGTTGCAAACTTTCTATATCCAAGGCCTTGACCTAGATACCAAACAGAAAACAAAATAAAGTACCCCCTTCCCTACTCTGCATTTCCCCTTTCTACTCTCTCTTCCTTACTTCATCCAATGGGTTCTTTAACACATATATTGAGGTAAACTCACAATGTCAGGATAAATCATGAGCAAACTTACTCTGCACATTCACAGAGCTTATGTCTTTTTGAGTATATCACATATTAATAAAAGAGCCAAACAATCAAATGTCAAATAGGTAGTGTGCTAAATGCTGTATGGAACACTACTACATAAGATTATAAGAGTATATATTGAATATTTTTACCCTAACCATGGGAGAGAGAAATCCTGTTATACGATAAAGTCTAGCTTGAACTAAGAACTAAAGATGAGTCATCATTTGCAGGCAAAGTGAGAGGGAAGAACATTACAGGGATAAACAATATAATATGGTGAACAAGCTACACAATAGAACAATCTTCAAGAAAATCTTTACACTGAAGAGGTTGAGGGAAGCCTGGGTGGGGTGAAGTTGAAAAGGCTTGGAGAAGCTAAGGTGTAAGAGATTCTGCATGTCATTGAAAGGCAGTAGGGGAAACACTGGGATGTGGGAAAGAGGGAGAGTATAAGAAAGTCAGAGCAGTGATATTATATGGGATATCATTGTCGGGGGGGGGGTAAGGGGGGGGTAAGGGCAAGAATGGTTGTAACCAAGCCACCTAGCGCTGGTAGTAGAGATCTGAAAAAGTAGGTGAAACAAGAGAGATCGGTGTAGGAAAATCTGACAGCCAGGGAGGGAATGGAAATTTTATAATGAAGGGAAGAAAGTATCAAGATTGACAGGCAATTCTCATTCTCATTCTCATATTTTTACATTTATCTTTTGTTTTGGGGAGTTTCATGTATGTACTGAATTTACATCATTTCCACTCCACCCTATCATGAATCTTACAGGTTGATCAGGAAGAAAGACATTATATGAACAAAAGTGCTAAGATGAATTCAGTAATAAATGCCATCATGGAAACTTGACAGATGTCAAAGGGGGTCAAAGAAACACAGTCCAGCCAGAAGGAAGGGCGCCATGCTCAGTGGGAGTAGGTCTGAGCAAATCAAAGGGTCAAAGACATGAAGAGCTAAGCCAAGGAAAGGAAGCACAGCATTTTGGACAGAGGCAGGTGACAATGGTAGAGAAAATGTAGATCTAATGATACTACAACCTGAAGGACAGGGACCTGAATTCCACACTAAAGGGCTTGATGGCCATCCTAGGACAATAACAACCTACTCTAGGATTTATTTAAAGCTTTTAGAATTTCATACATAAGTTTTGTATTTCATTTGCATTTCTTCCTTTCCACTTCCGAATCCTTCTGTGTGACCCTCCCAACTCAATCTCAAATTCATAACTTCATATATACATACATACACACATGTATATATACATATATATAATTTTATTCTCTCATTTTTATATATACACATGTATATAAAAATATAACCTGCTGAATCCATTTATTATTGCTTGTATATGTATGCATTTAGGGTTGACTATTTGGAATTGATAACCTATCAAGGGCCTTGTTCTTGGAGAAGACAGATTTTCCCTTTCTTGAGAGTCAACAATTTCCTAATTTTAAGCAAAGGAATTGTTGTGTGACGGTAGATTTGTGTTTAGAAATATAACTTGGACAACATTGTAATGTTGATTTAACATAGGGACCTGATGTGTCATCACCACACAACCCAGGCAACCCACAAGCTTTCTCCCAAGTGGAACCATTGATGCTGTGTGGGTCCATGCAGATTCTCATTACTGCCATTAATTCCCATTCACTATGCACTCACTATGTCCCAAACATTGTCTAATTTCACCCCTGTAATCCAGTCTTAGAAACAGATTTCTTTTTGTTCTTTTAATACAGAGCAATGCACCTTTCAAGAGAAGAGCCCATTTCTGCAGGAGATACAGCCAACAGGCAGAGGACGTAAAGGGTGGCTTGGTGTTTGAACCTGTATTTTATGCTCTATTTTCTCCAAGTCAACAGTAGCAAATTAAAGAAAAATGGTTTAGATTTGATATTTGAAACAGGCAGAATGCAGTGGACACACTTAAATATCTCAATAGTGTGGGTCTTTTGTGGGAGGCCCTCTGTCTAAGGCAAGAGGTTATCATACTGTACCAATAACCCTTTACAACATGCCTCCTCTCATGTAGTACATGTGAGAATGTGTTAAAGAAGATTTTTCTAATGTTCTTAGGTAATGATAAATTCTTATTTTCTTTGTTCTTCTTCAAGTGTAGAATTTAGCAGGCAATTTGAGATTGGCAGGATAGACTGGCTAACAATTCCTGGTAACTTTTTAGGTGTCTTGTACTGATAAAACAAGGAGATTCTTCACTGAGAAGGTGATTCTGGGAATAAAAATCATTTAATATAGACAGCAACTTAAATACTTATGGCTATGCACCAGCAAAGTACATTAAGCTTCTAATAATAGATTTAAGCTATAGAAATCTCTTATTATTATATCTACCCATGTTCATATGCTAGTTTCTTTTTCCAATTTGTGTATTAGTTATTTCTAATGATGCTGATTAAAATTTGAATACTCCAATTTAGAAAATCTTCACCATTGAACAAAGAAACCTAATTTGCTTGCCAATTTATTATACAAAGCTGTCCAACTACAGGCCAAAAGAGTCCTGGCTCTGTTTACAGCTATCTCAAATTAAACACAGATCTAATTTGTAAATTATTATCACCCTTGGACTTCAGAATTCTTTTATTCCCTTTCCTGGGAAGAACTCATTTCATTTTTTCTGCATGTAATCATTTACATTTTTGAAGGCCAAGATTCTTTTTATGTAGATAGTTCTAACTTCTTTGGATTATATTTCTGATGTCCCTGGTGTTTGGTTCTTTTCCCAAGCTAGAAACATTTTAAATTTTTATGAGTATGTTTTGAGATCTGCATCCTCCTCCAACACATTAAAAATGATGTTGTGCTAGAATCTCATACACTTCCCTGCGGTACCACACTTACTATAGCTTATCAGTTCAACAAAGATTCTGTAAACATTATTCAATTCATTTCAACAAATGTCTCAGTATATAGATAATGTGAATAAGGTTTGGGTGAATGGGCTCAATCCTCCTTACCATAAAAGAGCTGTCTATATAATATGGGATGTAAGTAAATATTTGAATAAGGCCATGTTCAAGGTTTTTAAGGATTTCTCTCCAACTTACTCATATGAAATACTAAGTATCTCAGAATCATCTGATACATTTTGGTCAGTACAAGAATGAGAAAAATTATTTCACGAGAAAAATTTAACACCATTTAAACTACTACTAAGTCACTATTGACTCACAAAATATGGAAATGTATTAGGCAATGGCTATTGTTTGCACTTTCACATATTATTTCTAGATCAATTTGTAGATAACGAAGCAAATTATTTGGGAATTGAAAAATATTGGGAAAGAATAAACTTTTGGCAGACTAGAGGGAATTCAGTTATTCAAACCCAGTCAAAGTGAGTCAACAAGGCAGTCAGAGATGCTACAGTTTCTCTTTCTACTCTTCTTTGCTGCCTTGAAAACCAAGTATGTGTTATATATGAGTGTGCTGCCTATTGTAGAGCCGTGGGTCTCAACCTTCCTAATGCTGCAGCCCTTTAATACATTTCTTCATGTTGTGGTGGCCCCCAGCCATAAAATTATTTCACTGATACTTCATAACTCTAACTGTGCTTCTGTTACGAATCATAATATAAATATCTCTCAGGCTGAATATCTGGTGTATGACCCCTGTGAAGGGTTAGTCAACCAACATTGAGAACCACTGCTTTAGATGATAAGCCCTTAAAAGTCTAGGTTTCTATTAGGGATAATTTTGTCCTGATCCTATTATACTTTGGTTATTAAATATGAATTAACTGCATTTTAAATTTCATTTTAAATAATAAAGAATAAAGTTTTCATTTTAGCTGTTTCATAGAAAAGCCTAATAGCCTATCAAAGACTCATTCTTCCTATTCTGTAAATGTCCAGTTGTTGCTTGAGACATCATCAAACCAGAAGTTAACTTTCCCAATATTCCTCTTGATCCACAAGGTGATAACTTTCCTCTTTTTTTTAAATTTGATATATTTTTATTTACATTTCAAATGATTTCCCCTTTCCTGGAACTCTCCTCTTTCTAATGGAAATAAAATGTATTACTTCTTTGTCAGACAGTTAAATGGTGAAGTTGATATCCATATATTCTCCTCCTCCCATTTTTGTCTGTATATGTTGCAGATCCCAACATCTTAAGCAAATGATAAAACCAAGTTAGCATTTCGGAATGTAACACCTAATATATATATATATACACATGGTTTTTATGTAATGCATTCATAATTGCAACAATCTGGTCCTGCCTTGTAAACGATTCATTTACTTAATATATATGCATGAATATTTGCCTGGATGGGATTATGTGCATGCAGAGTGCAACAGAGGTCAGAGAGGGTATTGGATCCCCTGGAACAGCATTTATGGGAGGTTATGAACTGACGTTTAGGTGCTGGGAACAGAACGAAGGTCCTCTGCAAGACCCATATGTGTTCTTGATTCCTGGGCCATCTCTATAGCCCACCTACTTGTGCTTTATAAATTATTTTTAAGGGCTTGGGAGAGCTTAGTCAGTAAAGCATTTATTTATTAAACAAACTCGAGGACCTGAGTTTAAATCTCTGGCACCTAAGCAAAATGCCAGGCATTCAGGTTGACACCTGTAACCCCAATGTTGAAGAGATGGAGAGGATTCCTGGGGCTTGATGGTCAGCTCATCTATTTAGTCCATGAGCTCTGAAGACAGGAGGAAATGTCTCAAAAGATAATGCAGAGAATAAATTGAATAAGACACTTGAAGTGACTCTTAGTCTCCAAGCACAGGCATTCACACAAGAGACTAGTAATAAAATAAAATAAAATGACACATGTCCCTGAAACCTAAACCTGCATATCATGGGGAGACATGTTTCTGAAAGACCATTTTTGTCACTTCTGTAATAGCAGAAGTATCTTAGAAGTTGACAGAGAGGACAGCCAAGCAGCTGATGCCAGTGCTTCCGGGCTACGCCAGTGCCATCTCTGGTGTACCCCCAGGACTCCTGCCTGTATGTGGGTTTAAAGCTATGGCCTACAACTTCCGAAGAAACTGAAGGAAGGAAGGATAAGTCAGAAAGGGAAGGAGACACTCTCCATCTTTCAAATAGCCGCCATATGCACTACAGTTTAAGATTTGCCTCACGGCCATAATGGCTGAAGATAAATGTGCGGCTTTCCTAAGACTGTATCTATTCAATTTGACATTAAGTGAAATTCATTCAGAAATTATGACTCACTTGTGCTTCCCCTTTGTGAAAGTCATTTACTTCTGATTTCTTAAATATTCACAACTTTTACTGCCCTGACTTGCATATTGCCCAGTGGTAGAGCGCTCTCCTAGCGTGTATGAGACTGTAGTTTCAATGCCCTCTCTCTGTCTCTCTGTGTGTCTTTGTCTCTCTGTCTGTCTCTGTATCTCTTTCATATACACACTTATTAATTAATATGTAAATATACAATTTCAAAATAGAGTGAAAATATTTAGAGTGATTTATTTTATATGCATGAATGATTTGCATGCATGTATGCACATGCACCATGCATGTGCCTGGTACCATGGATGGCAGAAGAGGGTGTCAGATACCCTTGGAACTGGAGTTATGCACACTTGTGAGCTGCCACGTTGGTGAGGGCTACCAAGGCCGTGCCCTCTGCAAAAGCAGCAATTGCTCTTAACCACTGAGCCATCTGTACAGAACTGTTATATATTAAAGTATGGTCAATGTTTCATGTTTCACTAAAAATAATCAAGTAAGTTAGATTTTCCATATTAGCCAAAAATTTTTCTCCAGAAAGTATAAAGGAGTTGATAGTGCTCTGCAAACAAGCTGTTGCTGTGTTTGCTCCCTTGTGTGTGTGTGTGTGTGTGTATGTATGTGTGTGTGTGTATGTATGTGTGTGTGTGTGTGTGTGTGTACTAAACTTTAAACGTTAACTCTTGCCTCAGTTTCACAAGACAGTTTTCCTAAACTCCAGCTACATCTTTACTCAGCTAAGATCCTATTCAGTTAAGAAAACTACAAACACATTGCCCTTTATCTCACTGATGTCGTTACATATGACAACACTCTGCATTGTTTGACTGTTACAGTGTATCACCTGCACATTTATTTCTCTAAGCACAGCATCAGTAAGGGCTTTGCTGCTCTTAGATACTATTAATTTTGTGAGTCTAAAAGTTCCTTATATTTATCAATGCCAGGTTACTCCAATTATTAACAAGTTCTGTTTGGAGTCGTACACTAGTATTTAAGGACGATTTTTTCTCAGTGCAAGTGGCTTCAAAGATAGTATATTTGTCTTCTAAAAAAGAACAAACTCAATTCTCTAATGCAGTTACCTCGCCAACTCAACATATCCTCAGGCTCCTCTGGCAAGGGGCTGTAAAAGATTGGTATTGATATTCCGTGGCATTCAATTGTCAAGCTTCCAAGGAGGAAGCACATTTAGCAAATCTGGCCATGTGGCAGCTAATTACACTATAACAAAGTAAATTTACAACAGGTGACTTGTAGGCTATGCACTGACAACAAGCACCCAAGCATTGCTTCCCTTGTTTTCCCATAAATCAAGAGACAAAGGCTGCATCGTTAGGTGATAAAGAGTGCTCTCTTGTACACACTGTAGGAATCCCACCCAGATTCTGTGATCTCTCATACAACTTCTACATGCTCATTTATTTTAACGACTTTCTTATAACTCCTATATGGTACATATCTTGTGTCTATGAAGGACCCAGGGCTAGCAAGTCACTCACCTCATTAGACTATAACTAGCAAAAATGAAACACATTAACTCGGTAGTCAAAGACACAATGTTCTTCAACAGTACTCCTGATACACCAAAGTGTATCTTTTAAACACATATGGGGTCTCTAAGTCTGATGATTAAAAACACTTTCATTCTTTAGATTTTATCAAAAAGTCTCAGAAAAAACACCTTGTACTCAGATGTGACCCATGTGTTAATGACAGCAAGACTCCAGTAAGTGTAGAAATGTCCTGGTGTGGACGACAAACTGTGGTTTGTTGTCTTGGCTGCCCAATTCTGCTTCATTGGGCCATTTTGTCTACTGAGAAAAATCATGGCCATCTTTGCCTACAATACAATCTAACAGTGGGCAAATATGCAGGGCAATGGGCATATGCAGTGCTCTAGGCTATTTCAAGGAGGTCAGTATGTGAACAAGTTTCAACGACGAGTTCATTATCCTTCTACCTTTCATCCTCTGACTTTTATGCTGGGACCTTGTAATAGTGTCACCAAAATATATTGTAGCTAATTCTTTGAATAAAAGAATAAATGTTGGCAGGTTTACCTGCTTACTCTTATACGCGTTGGAATAAGCATATTTTAAAGTAAAAGATGGGCTAATATATCTTATTATCTTTCAGAATTAAATACACACTCCTTTTATTCTCCAAGTCACACAACCAAGTGTGCCAGCACAGACTTTATATATTGGGAAGAGTTTATTAAAAGCCATAATAAATTTAGTATGAAATCTTTCCTTATGGTATCCATTATATGAAGCAGATATCCAGGGCAAGCTAGAGTAGTTCTTCTGGGGTATAGTTTAATTATCTAGTCAGAAACAACTTTGAAATTTTATTATAATATGATGGGATAATTGAGAAAGATTAGTGTATGATATGATAACAACAAGCTCTAACAGGCTTAATGGATATTGGCAGCGACTAAACATTCAAAATGACACATAATAATTAATAATTATGTGTTCTGAAAGTTAATCAATGCTGGTGTCCTGTTGGTAACATTTTTATTATTCGTTTTTTTAATTTACATTTCAAATGCTCTCCCACTTTCCGGTTATTCCTCCACAGCCCCTCATCCCATGCCCCTTACCCCCTCTTTGTTGCCTCTATGAAGGTGCTCCTCCACCCACTCACCCACTCCTGCTTCACCACTCTAGGAGCCTCCCTCCCCTCCCACTGATGTCAGACAAGGCCATCCTCTGCTACCTATGTATCTGGAGCCATGGGTCCTTCCATGTGGACTCTTTGGTTGGTGGTTTAGCCCCTGGGAGTTCTGGCAGATCTGGTTGGTTGGTACTGTTGTTCTTATGGGGTTATAATCCCATTCATCTCCTTCAGTCCTTCCACTACCTCTTCCACTGGGGTCCCCAGGCTCAGTCCAATGATTGACTGTGAGTATCTGCATCTGCATTGGTCAGGTGCTGCTTTGGTCAGAACCCCTCAGGGAACAACAATGTCTGCAAACGTTTCTGGGCATCAGCCCTAGTGTGGGGGTTTGGTGTTGGTAACATTTTAAGTTACTGCTGTATCAAAACTTTCACACTGATGAGTTGTAGCTTAGGACCATCTCCATTTTTTTTTTACACTATTGAGAAGAGTCTTCAAGGAATTCTTCCCTGGGTGTGGCAAGACTCCTTTGCATCCTTTCCTCCTACCTTCCAGCCGGCAGTTGGGTTGCTTCCTTTCTTTTCCCCCTTGTGCGTGACCACTGATGCTCTACGTCATTTCCACTTCCAGCGCTCATCCTTGCCGGTGTCATGGGGGATTTACAACTTTCAATCCTGATAGATGTAGAGGTCAGATTCTTCATTGCGATAAACCCTGCGCGTTTCTTCACTTGTTCCAAGTTTTGGCCTACGTAGCTACAACACAGAAGGGAAGTTGAGAACTACCTCCTCGCTCTCACCTCAGATCCCCCTCTTTCAAGTTTATTCCTTGAGGCGATCAGCCGCTCTCTGTTCCCCAAAGAGTTTCAGAATGAGGCAATGTGCTCTGCTCTGACCGGAATTTTCCAGAGTGCTTGTGAAACTCAACAGGCACTGAAGATATTGGGTATATTTTAAAAGTCTAGGTACATATTTTGAATGCTCAACTGGTCAGCTATCAAAACGGGAAAAAGTCATATTTTGCAAACACAGCAATAGGGGATAATTTTACAAAAAAAGGAAAAGAAAAAAGAAAAAAACCTTGGCCTTTATTTGTCAAGAACATTTTAAAAGAAATAACTGAAATTAATTCATTCAGATTGAAACAGACCCGGGAAGGAATGGCGGCAAGACTTATGGGACAGAGGAGAAGGAGAAAGGAGTCTGGAGGAAGTCTCACACTTCAGGCATGGCGGGTCAGTGTGGGTCATCACTGGAGCAGTGGATTGATAGGGCAGGGCTTGGGAGAGGTGGGGGAGGGAAGAAGCCTGCTCATCTATCCCACCAAATTACTGCCTTTGGAGGTGTGTTCTCCAGCAGCCATTGTTAGTTGTATTGCAGTAAGTAAAGGCTAAACATACTTTTGTGTTTTCACATAACATTAAACAGTTTTTCCATCATTATTTTAAAAAAATCACATTTATTTTGGTTGATACATAAAAAGATTATGCGCATTAATGAGATACTGTGAACCACTTCTGTACATACATACATACATACATACATACATAATTGCATAACACTTAAACACGGTTCAACATTTCTCAGATATTTGTCTTTTCCTTATGGTAGAAAAACCCAAAATTCTTCTTCTAGATTCCTCAGATTCTCAGTACCTTGTCTCGTTACCCCACTGTTTGGCACAGAAGAATGCCTGCCACCTATTTAACTGTAATGTAATTTCCACTGATGGGGCTTTCTAAGTCACCCGTGTGCCCCACTCTCTGTAAACTCTGGTAGCTATCATGTTGCTTCCAGCTTTTAGCTATCATGCCCTTTATCAGACATCTGTGTGCTCTATAAAACATGCTGCTCTGGAAATAAAGAAACCCTTGCTTTGCATTTTACCTATTGGGTCTGAGACTGGGTATGAACTCAGCTCTGGGACCTTCCTCCTCCACTGGTAAACAGAGAGACATATCTAACACCTGGAGATCCTGTCCATCCATTATCCTTGCTCTTGGATGTCAAGAAAAGAGTGCTATCATTCACTAATATCAAGCTAACATTTTTTTTTAGTATTTTCATATTCAAATGTAATAACTTAAATGTAAAACAATCTTAAATAATTTCAGTGCAGTTACTGCCTTAATTTTCTCAACAACATCCAATAAACCTACAGTGATGCCTCACCTGACCCCAACACAGAGGACTCTAAATCTGGCCTCGAATGGATAAAGTCTGCCTTCATCCTGGATGTTGTTACATTCCCTCTATGAAAGCAATAGTCGTTTTACAAGCAGGAGCAATTGAATTCCTCTACACCCATACACAAAAGGACAAAACCCAATGGTAATTTTGGTTGTAAAAATTAACAGCTCAACATGATAGTAAATGGCTCATGAACTGTGGAGAAAAGTTAGGAGCCTGTGTCCTCCAGGTCCTGCCACTGTGTATTAAAGGTCATCATGTTTTTGTCTTGTATTTGCTACGCATGAGGTTATATTCTGTTTTTTCTTGGGTTCATGTCAAGCATGATAAATGAAAATAACCCTGGCCTCCCATAGGCAAAATATTAGCTTGTGTGGTGTTTTCAAATGTCTTTATTTTTTTCTAGTTGTTTTTCTATTACCTGCTAGCCTGGGCCCTCTGCCAGCTCTGGGAAGAGTTTGCCCCTGGAAGGCTAGGGGTGGCCTCTCCAGGTCAGCCTGCGAGAGTAGAGAGACCAGCATCCTTGGCAACGCTGCTGGCTCACTGTGGCCAGCAAGGAGCCAGCAAGCAGAGGAAACTCTCGTCTGCACTCACTTAACCGCTTAGCGAGAGGCAAATCAAAGCTTCCGCATGCTTGTTGGTTTAGGAACACAGGGTCAGCCTGTAGGCTTGTATGTCTTCCTGGACCTCTGCTTCTTTGCCTCTCCTCGGGGCTCCATTCAAGCATCTGCATCTCAGGCCTACATTTGATCTTTCTTTGTTCAAAATATTTTCTGGGACTCTAGTACAAACTTAACACTAATAGATGTTTCAATATACGGAAATCCATCAATGCAATCCACTACATAAACAAACTCAAAGAAAAAAAACCACATGATCATTTCATTGGATGCTTTCACAAAATTCAGCATCCTTTCATGCTAAAAGTCTTGGAGAGAACAGGAATTCGAGGCCCATACCTAAACATAGTAAAAGCAATATACAGCAAACCGGTAGGCAGCATCAAACTAAATGGAGAGAAACTTGAAGCAATCTCACTAAAATCAGGGACTAGAAAAGGCTCCCCCCTTTCTACTTATCTTTTCAATATTGTACTTGAGGTACTAGCTCAGGCAATTAGACAACATAAGGAGGTCAAAGAGATACAAATTGGAAAGGAGGAAGGCAAACTATCATTATTTGCAGATGATATGATAGTCTATCTAAGTGACCCAAAACTTGAGAACTCCTACAACTGATAAACAACTTCAGCAAAGTGGCAGGTTATAAAATCAACTCAAGCAAATCAGTAGCCTTCCTATACTCAAAGGATAAGCAGGCTGAGAAAGAAATTAGGGAAATGACCCCCTTCACAATAGCCACAAACAGTATAAAGTACCTTGGGGTGACTCTTACCAAACATGTGAAAGATTTGTATGACAAGAACTTCAAGACTCTGAAGAAGGAAATAGAAGAAGACCTCAAAAAATGGAAAAACCTCCCATGCTCATGGATTGGCAGGATTAATATAGTTAAAATGGCCATTTTGCCAAACGCAACATACAGATTCAATGCAATACCCATCAAAATCCCAACTCAATTCTTCATAGAGTTAGAAAGAGGAATTCTCAAATTCATCTGGAATAACAAAAAAACCAGGATAGCTAAAACTATTCTCAACAACAAAAGAAATTCTGGGGGAATCAGTATCCCTGACCTCAAGCAATACTACCAAGCAATAGTGGTAAAAAACTGCATGGTATTTGTACAGTGACGGGCAGGCGGATCAGTGGAACAGGACTGAAGATCCAGAAATGAACCTACACACCTATGGCTACTTGATCCTCAACAAAGGGGCTGAAAACATCCAATGGAAAAAAGATAGCCTTTTCAACAAATGGTGCTGGTTCAACTGGAGGTCAGCATGCAGAAGAATGTGAATTGATTCATCCTTGTCTCCTTGTACTAAGCTCAAATCCAAATGGATCAAGGACCTCCACATAAAGCCAGACACTCTGAAGCTAATAGAAAAGAAACTGGGGAAGACCCTTGAGGACATCAGTACAGGGGGAAAGTTCCTGAACAGAACACCAATAGCTTATGCTCTAAGATCAAGAATTGACAAATGGGACCTTATAAAATTACAAAGTTTCTGTAAAGCAAAGGACACCATCAAAAGGACAAATAGGCAACCAACAAATTGGGAAAAGATCTTCACCAACCCTACATCAGATAGAGGGTTAATATCCAATATATACAAAGAACTCAAGAAGTTAGATCCAAAAAAAACCAAATAACCCTATTAAAAAATGGGTTACAGAGCTAAACAAAGAATTCTCACCTGAAGAACTTTGGATGGTGGAAAAACATCTTAAAAAATGCTCAACTTTACTAGTCATCAGGGAAATGCAAATCAAAAGAACCCTGAGATTTCACCTTACACCAGTCAGAATGGCTAAGATTAAAAACTCAGGAGACAGCAGGTGTTGGTGAGGATGTGGAGAAAGAGGAACACTCCTCCACTGCTGGTGGGGTTGCAAATTAGTACAACCACTCTGGAAATCAGTTTGGCGGTTCCTCAGAAAACTGGGCACCTCACTTCCGAAAGATCCTGCTATACCACTCCTGGGCATATACCCAGAGGATTCCCTAGCATGTAATAAGTATATATGCTCCACTATGCTCATAGCATCCCTATTTATAATAGCCAGAAGCTGGAAAGAACCCAGGTATCCCTCAACAGAAGAATGGATGCAAAAAAAAAAAAATTCTTAGGCAAATGGATGGCGCTGGAGAACATCATACTAAGTGAGGTAACCCAGTCTCAAAAGATCAATCATGGTATGCACTCACTAATAAATGGATATTAGCCTGGAAAACTGGAATACCCAAATCATAATCCACACATCAAGTGAGGTACAAGAAGAATGGAGGAGTGGCCACTGGTTCTGGAAAGACTCAGTGTAGCAGTATAAGGCAAAACCAGAACAGGGAAGTGGGAAGGGGTGGGTGGGAGAACAGGGGGAGGGAAGGGGTCTTATGGGACTTTCGGGGAGTGGGGGGCCAGAAAAGGGGAAATCATTTGAAATGTAAATAAAAAATACATCGAATAAAAAATTTCCTTTAAAAAATGCTAATAGATATTAGATCTTGTCCATATTCTTCCATGAAAAAGGTCAAAGAAATGATTAAGAAAGTCTTGCTAGCATGTGGACACCTTCACATCCGACCCCCTTCTGAATCTTAAGTATTATTGGGAATTCACAAGTTCCTCTTTACTCTTGGGGTTCTTGCTATCTGATTCCCATTTCCATACAAGAGAATGGAGACAGAGAGTGATTTGACTACGCTAGTAAGGTCAGGAAACAAAAACAGTTGCCACTCTTAAGTACTGTGTTCAGGTCTGATGTACATGACCTCAGTTTTTCTTTATCTAGAGTCCTTAACACTAGCAGTCTTTGCCTGAGTATTTGAAAATCATGTAGAATCAACAAAATGATTGTATGGTTTGATGCTAGTCAATCAACTCAAATCAGAGTGACTAAATATCCATGCTTGTCTAAAACAACACTTATTCCTTATTTCTTTTATCTCAAGTCCTATTTATTCTCAAAAAAATACTGGATTGCATAATAAATTATATGGATGCATTATATTGAAACACACTTGGGAAAAAACAATGGATTGTTCTTTGACCGTTGCATTTGCTTCTAAAAATAGGACCTCCTTGTCCTCAGTGAAATTTGTGTCTATGAATTCTGATTTGATGGCGGGTACATTTGCCTCGTGTGAAATAAATGTAGTTAAGATGATGGCCATGTTCTTTTGAGGAAGTCATGTCTTGCTTGCGTTGGTTTCACAACATAAGTCACTAGGTGGATTTTCTTGTGGTTTCCCTTAGGAAGGAGCGTGCGGTTGGCTAAGGTGTAAGAAGAAGCTCTTGACAAAGAGTGGATGGCTGGCTATTCATCACACTTCCTGTGGTGATTTGAATAATAATGCCCCCCATATGTGTTGATGCTTAATTCTCAATTAGTGGAACTATCTGGAAAGGAATAGAAAGTGTGGCTTAATAGGAGTAGGTTTGGCCCTGTTGGATGAGGCTTCAACAGCTTATACAGGGTCAGTCTCTCTCTCTCTCTCTCTCTCTCTCTCTCTCTCTCTCTCTCTTCCCTCTGCAACTTATGTATGGGTCATATGTGAGCTCACCGTAAGTACTCCACTACTCTAGCACCATTCCCACCGGCTGCCATGCTCCCCACCATAATGGCCATGGAGAAACTGCAAGCAAACTCCTAACTAAATGGTGCATTTTAAAAGATGAGGTTTTTAAAAGTTCCTTTTATAATACACTCATTATGTACAAAAGAACATGCCACGCAAGCAGACACCCAGTACGTGAGAAAAGGGAAGGGATCTTGAAACCTCATGTAAACTATCTGGGTCGATATGTAGAGCAAGATGTTCTGAGGAAAAACTGAGGGAAGCAAGAGATGCTAAAAGGAAGGGATGCAAAGGCAATTGGCTGGCAGTGTTCATCATGGATTAGAGGAGAGGATGCGGAAGAGGCAGGAAGGCCAGAAGAGTAAACAGATAGGATTTGGATGATTCTATATTCTGAATAGAACTAGAGTGGAATTAAGTATTATAATCTGATGAGAGATGAATCTCAACAATACCCCATAGGGCACTGAATATTAAGGGCAAAGGAATTTGAGATTATTAACATACTTGTAAATGAGAACTGTAGATGTAAGTCAGCCCAGCGTGCTGAAGTGGTGGTATTTATGGAGGGATGGTCTAATGGTATTACAATATATTCTAATTTTTAGATTTTCTGGGTCTCTTAATCTAAGTTGTAATTTGTAGTGTTAAAAGAGATTTAAGAGAGCTTAAGAAATAACAAAGAAGTTTATTGTTGGTGAGAAGTGACTTTCATCTCTTTATACAGTTTTTATCAGTCAATATTTTCTGTCACTCCTATAGTACACTCACCCAAATAAAGATGTTAATTATCTTAACACTGGTATCTTAAATGGAAGAAAGAGATAGACAAGATTGTTGTTGTTTTATAAGGATATAGAATCTTGAATTTGTAAACGTCATCTAAGAGGGAACCAGGTTCATAAGTATAAGAAACAAATGCAAGGTAAATGTTAAGGAACTGTTTGGAGATGCTTCAGGGTGCTTCCTGAAGGATGCACCGGAAACCAAGTCCAGAAGAGTGTACCCCAATCAACGTATCTACTGAGTCATTCCAGGGACGTCTCTCCCCGAATTGTTGGCAGTTTCTCTGCATTCTGGAGCACATCATTCAGTATCACTGCCAAGTCATGCATTTTAAGAGAATAAATACTTTATTTTAAACTATAAGACTAAAGCACATCTTGAACCTTAAAACAGGTAAGGCTTATACAATGAAGTGAGTCTCAGTTTGCACAGCAGAAACTGATAAGTTACCCTGCACTGTAGCTGGTAACACAGCTACAGTACAGCTGAAACAAAGCAACATAATCCATCTGAAACAAAGGATGGGTCTGTGGGCTCTCCCTATATAAATTCAGTGTTAGACATTAAACTCTGAGCCTTGATCAGAAACCTTTGTCTTGGATTCATCCTTCTCTCCTACCCGTCCTTTTTCATTTCCTGCCTCTCTTTTAAGTATTCCCAGTTCATCCATGGCTACTACACTAGCATTCGGAATTCCAGTCTTCAAAATCAAGCATCTAATGCGATGCTCTGCTACTGGCAAAGAATAGGTTTGACCCCATTGGGTGAGGTCTATAGGCCTCCGCTCTATAATTTTCTTGGAATTTTACACAGGTAAGAACCCTCTGACATATTTCTCCATAAATCAATCCAGACTTTAATCCATATGTACAAATCAGGAGAATCTTCCCCTATGGGCTTTCTTAAAACTATCTGCCCACTTTCAATTTTATTACAAATAATATTTTAAAGCTTGGTTACTGTCGGAATGACTAACAATTATTCTAAAACAAATTCATTATTTTAAAGTCACTACTGCACTGTCTTTTTCACTAGCTGAGAGTTTGAAAAATAAATAAGCCAAGATTAAATAAATTTCCCAGGGACAATACAGTAGACATGGGGGAGAATTTTAGTAGACATTTATTAATTAGTACTGCTCCTACATAGGCACATGCTGATTAGCACATGAAGATTAATCTAGCATATTGTCATAGCTGCAAACTAGTACCTCAATAAGAATCCATAAAGCACCATGTTAATGTAATCATGGGAAAAAATAATTTTAGGAGATGGTAGTGATGAGGCGGGAGAAAGCTACCTTCAGGGAGTGGTTTAAATGAAAATTGCTTGAGATAAATAAATGAAGTAAGCAATTACAGGTAGCAGAATTTCCCTAACACAGATATATATGTAGAATCTTAAAATATGCATCCTGAAACTGGTCTTCATAGTTTTTTCAATAAAAAAATACATAATGTTTAATTAGCTGTTGTGATTTTTAAAGCAACAAATACTAATTCATCAAATACTAATTTATCAAAACATTTAGTGTGTGCAACAAGCCAAACACCTGTAGAAGATGCTGAAAGAAAATGTGTGTTTGCAGTGGGGCTATTCATAGACATTTCTATGAGAAATGTATGCATGCAGAAACAGAGAAAAGCCAGCCTTGGTATAGTGGAAAATAAAATGGTCAAATCTTCCTGTTTACAGCTGAAAATGCATTTAAAAATAGATGCATCTTCCTGGAATATATTTTCTATAGAAAAAAGCTTTGGAGAAGGAAGTGGCAGGTTTCAAGAACTTGGGTATCATCCAGCTCAGCTGTTCACCAGTGGTGGTGTGGTGTGTGTTTAGGGATTTGTGTCTGTTCACTCACTGTTCTGAGCAGAACATCATTCTCCATGACAGTGATAGAGCATGTGGAGCCTTCCAGTCTACAGTGTGGGCAGCAGGGCCATTATTAACTTCTCCAGACCAATTTTTATCCTCACATCTTCAGATAGGAAACCTGAACTGTTCCAGATATTTGTGTTTTCTTTCTGTCTTTCTTAAGCTATACTGTGTTCTACCTCACAGTATGTGAAAGACCAAGATATAGAATAATTAACATTCAAATCTCATCCTAATTAAATCAAAGATAATTAGTCATAAAGGTTTCAGATGAAGCACTCACTTGCAAGTAAATGAAATCCTCTAAGTTCGGCAAAGTTTCCTCAGGTTTGGGACTATTCGCATGTAGTCACAGTGACACTTTGTGTTCAGTGTTGGGGAATGCACTCTACGGAGGAGACGGACAGATACCATCATGGGCTCCGAGAGCCGATGCAAAGTCAGCCTTGGCAGATCCAAGAGAGAAAGAGTGAATCGAAGTGCAGTGTATACACTCAGGCTGGATGAATATAAACATACTGTGCTATTATTTCATTAATGACACCTGTCTAAATTCACCAGTTTTTCCTATTATATTACCTGACAACATACCCTCTCTAATACATAAGTTGATTGGCCTAAAAAAATTCTCTGAATTCAATATACCTGTTCTACACTATTTACTTAGATACTGATAAATTATACCCATGGCTAAAATGTCAACAAATAATGGACCTGACAACACTTTAAAATAATCCATAGAAATACTTATTTGGGTCCAAAGATCGATTTTTCCCCTTTAGGAGCACAGTTCTACTTATATTGGAAAATTGTGACAAATTTCAACAGATACTAGTGAAACCCTTTGTGGGGTGGTGAGCTGTGCCCAGGAGCCTGGTCCCTGGTGGAGCTCAGGCTTCGAACCCCAGAGACCTGGCAGTGGCTTTTCACCTGCAAGGGGCAGCAGGTGTTCAGCCACGCCCCTTGGGACCCTGGCTCCTGCAGCAGCTACAACCTACCATAGACCCCCCTCCCCCAGAGGTGTGTGGCCATCAGTCATGTAGGAGTAGCACCAAGCCCTCCCACATACAGTAAGGTATCCCCAAGCTCTCAGACCAAGCCAATGAGAAGTACCTGCTGTCACACCCTGTCCCACGCCAAAACTGTGTGTAAGAATCCGATCCGGAAGGGTTAGACTTGTGTGAAAACTACTCTGTTGCTGTCATCAAGAGCTTCTGTCGTAAGAGCTGTAACACTTGGGACGAGGTCTACTCTCCCTAAACTCCACCTGAAGCTCTGCTGCACTCCTCGCTGGCTAGTTGGCCTCCCGTGTCCCAGCCTGTCCTGCCTCAGCAGGGCGGGTGACATGGAGTAAGTAGAGAGAAGCTAACTGCAGCAGTGGGCTGAAGTGACTTCCCCTCCCTGCTCCTACTCAGTCCCCTTTGCGTGAACTCTCACACCTGGCCAGGTCAGAGATCTCCGTGGAAAGCCTCCGGTACACAGGCCCACAACCCTTGCGTAGATTAAAACATCCCAATGTATGATTTGGGTCAGTTAGATGGCTCCGTGGCTAATTGTGCTTGCAGTCAAGCGTGCTGACCTGTGTTTGGTCTGTGGAGCCCCTGTGGGATGGGAATAAACTGATGGCTGTAAGCTTTTCTATGACCGCATGTTTCAGATGTGTACAATTCCCCAAGCTAGCTAAGAATACATGCGTTTCAAGATTTTAAAAATATTCTATTTTAATATTGTAACATTATTCATAAAGTTGGTGTGATATTGATTTGCTATTTCCTTAATAAGGCAATTAAATGAAATTCCAAAATACTTTATTAATTAAACCACGGAATTGTTTTTTAATTGCCAACTATTAGTTAATATACCTAGACACCAAACAGTTACAGGCAGCCTGGTCCCCTGGTTGGGTCGAGCTCAGGCTGGCTCCTTTTGCAGCTACAGCCTCCCCCCCCCCCGCCCATTCCTCCCCCACCCCCCAGAGAGGTGTGTGGCCCATGTGAGTGAATATGGACATCAGAGCAGAGTGCCACATGTCTTCTTCCAATACTGTTTACCTTGTTGCTTCATTGCCTTGAGACAGGGTCTCTCACTAAAGTGGAAGGTCAATATTTGGGGAAGTCTCTCTAGTAAAGGGGGTTCTGAGATCTGCCTGTCTCAATCCAACAATGCTGGGGCTGAGTGCCTATGTAGATGTGTCTGAATTCTTCAGTGGGTTTGTATGTAAATATAACAATAGGATGTTCTCCTCCTTACTGTGTCTTCCACATCTCGGCAAACATACTCCTCTGTGCCTCATCATTCCTTTTGTTTTTTGTGATAACCCACCGAGTACAGTCAGTAATACCCATTGTGGCATAAAATATTCCCCTGGAAGTGTATCTATCAGATAAGGAACCAAAGTCGGACCAAAGCATGCGTGCCCTCAAGTCCAGCTTGGTGAACTAGTGATACTAAACTGATCACTAAAACAAGCCAAACTGATACACTGCTAAGTTAGAGTACAGTAGGGCTTCAGCTCTGCTGCTCATGTGCAACTCTCTAATCCTAGAAGGACAGGGCTACACACCTAGTTTCTAGGAGGCCAGAACACCGGAAACTCTGAGCAATTCCTTACAGGAGTGTGAGCGAGGACTTACTTATAGGAGAAGAAATAGTAAAAGAGTGCTGCAACAGTAAAAGCTGCTCTAGTGTGGGTGAGCTCACGAAACTGGAAAACCCAGAGCACACTGCAAAATGAAGTTCAATCAGCTGGAGAGTGTTCTTGCCAGCTGCCGGTCTGAGCCTCGAATTAGCCTGGCTAGCCTGCAGTTCTAGGGCGTTCTGCTGGTCCCTGCTACTTTCTGGCAGCTTTGCCCAATGATCTCTGTTTCTTGTAAGTAGTGATCTTGTCTGAGCCTTTTCTAGGCTGCTCAGCTGGTTTCTGTCCCTTTCAGGTGGCTTGACTGTCCTGAGGGTTTGTGTCTCTTCAAAATCTTTACTGCTGCCCGGTAGGCCCTGGGTATCTGGTCAGATTCAAGGACTTCCTGTGGCCTTTAAACCTTTTATTTCATGAGCTTAAGGGGCTTCTCCTCAGGATGGAATGTTTCACCTCCCTTTAGAACATCCAGTGTCGTGATTATGAACCTTCCTTCCAGGTGGATGATTTTATCTCGGAGGAAATTGTTATACATCCATCACCCTCGTATGTATGGGTACAACACCATCCTCTGGATTATGGGCAAACCTATGAGGGACTGTCCCTCTGAAGGGCACTGACTCTCCTTTCTCCATCAGCCATTTACTGATACCGTTCCACTTAGGGGCGGGGCCTTATTTTGGTTTAAAAAACAAGTGGAGGGAGGGTCCTTCCAGGCAGAAGAAATAGTCCCAAGCAAAGCAGTAGAATTCAATGATCCAGAAGCATGCTGCAGATGAAACTACAGACGTCAGTCAGGCCAAGAGCTGAGACTATTGCGGGGATCCACAGGGTCTTCTTAAAAGATTTTTGAGCAATAAGGCAAACCAATCAAAGGGACAAATATGATCAACTAAAGTTACCACAAGAATGTAGCAAATTAAACCAACATTGAAGTCAATGTTGAAGGGGGAATAATTGCCCAGGGCCATTAATGTGATACACAGTTTAGACTTCTCTGAAGAAGGTAACCTGTGATTCCTCTCATAATGTAAAAAAAAAAAAAAAAAAAAAAAAAAAAAAAAAAAAAAAAAAGAGGCAGATAATGTCCTCTTCTCACTGTAGGGATTTGGGATAGGGTGGGCTATGGGATGTAGAAAATAGGCAAGCTAAGCCAAGAACATTTTTTCAGAAGTATACATCCATTAGAATGTAAACGACCCATGAAATCTAATTTCCAGAGCATTTTCCTGGTAGCATTGGTCACAGTAGCTGGATAATTTAACCTTTGTCTACAAGAAGGTGGTTTTTAAACAACAGCATGGGACAGTGACAGTAGAACCGAGGTCACAGGCTTACCAAGCACAGATGACTACACCGAGAGCCACATGTCACCACTTGTCTGTCATGATTTTCCCCATACGTTGTCAGTCTTCTGACACATTTTTCACACCGCATTGCTCAGAGTTGCAGGTGTTCTGGTCTTAATAGAAACTAGGTGGGCACCTCACTTCCGGAAGATCCTGCTATACCACTCCTGGGCATATACCCAGAGAATTCCCCAGCATGTAATAAGGATACATGCTCCACTATGTTCATAGCAGCCCTATTTATAATAGCCAGAAGCTGGAAAGAACCCAGGTATCCCTCAGCAGAAGAATGGATGCAAAAAATGTGGTATATATACACAATGGAGTACTATTCAGCCATTAGAACAATGAATTCATGAAATTCTTAGGCAAACGGATGGAGCTGGAGAACATCATACTAAGTGAGGTAACCCAGTCTCAAAAGATCAATCATGGTATGCACTCACTAATAAGTGGATATTAACCTAGAATACTGGAATACGCAAATGAAGTACAAGAAGAACGGAGGAGTGGCCCCTTGTTCTGGAAAGACTCAGTGTAGCAGTATAGGGCAAAACCAGAGCAGGAAAGTGGGAAGGGGTGGGTGGGAGAACAGGGGGAGGGAAGGGGGCTTATGGGACTTTCAGGGAACGGGAGGCCAGAAAAGGGGAAATCATTTGAAATGTAAATAAAAAATATATCGAATCAAAAATAAAAACAAACAAACAAACAAACAAACAAAACCCTAGGCGTGTAGCCCTGTTCTTCCAGGATTAGAGAATTCAACAGGAACCACAGAGCTGAAGCCCTGGGAGAATCTAACTTAAGCAGTGTATCAGTGGCTTTGTAGAAGGACCAATTAATTTCATCAAGATGTTCTGGGGTACAAGGTTTAATCTCAGGCCGATGGTAAGGTTTAGGGAATGCAGCTGGGTTTATATTAGCATCTACTCGTCTGCCTGTTCCATGGAAGGGAACATAATGGAAAAATGAACAGGCTTTGGATGTGACTAGGAAGGGCAGGGGAAGAGAGGCAAAGTTCCAGGGAGTGGCCTGGATGGCTGGCATTCCCACTCTACACCTTGGCAGTTAGAAATTGCCCTCTCCACCTGCGTGTTGGATGGTTGCTTCCCACATATGGGATTCACCTTTCCCTTTCTTGCCCCGTCATCTTTGCAAATCTGATTTCCTCACAGTGAGGTTCTGAGGGATATTTAATAGTTTAGCATGTAGGAAGGTACTTTGGACATTTTGAAAGAAATATCTCAGAGAATGAATAAATACAGCATTAACATGTCTGTACATGGTCATTCCTGTGCACACTTCAACTACTGCAAGAGCCCGACTGGTTCTTTGGCCATGGGTGTGAACACATACAAGCAGATAAACATGTGCATGCACACTACTGTACTCACAGTATAAGTCCAATAAACATATTTGAGAGAGGGAGATGGACAGAATTTCAGGGAGAACAGAATTGTCTCCTCCCCAACTTCTTAGTTTTTGTTTCTTGAAAGAAGATCTCACTATGTAGCTCAGCCTAGAACTCACTATATATACCACACTCAACTCATACACACAATTCTCCTGTTTCTGTCTTCCTATATGGGATTACAGGTGTATACTAACATGAGAGCTTAACTTTTTATTATTCATGAAGCCCTTTCTAGGAGTTTACAGGGTACTGAAGGATCCATTTCTTTCTTGTGAGACCTGTTCCATCCCTACTTTAGTTTTTAATATGCATTATGAATGTTT